>NC_090934.1:1031905421-1032530421 GCF_040938575.1 Ambystoma mexicanum
TACCCCATGTCAAAGAAAATGACCTACGAGGGGGGGATAAATCTCTTCATTGATTGGTCATCGTCAATAGACCAGATCACTGGCAAACAGCACAGTAAGAAAGCAGTGGTAAAGGCTTGGGAGAATGACAGCTTTGAGACAGTGATAAGTGCGCGCAGCATATTTTCCCAGAACTACATGACAATGCGACTGCAGCAAACAAATATACACATGCACGCAACATGGTGATGAATGAGAACTTTAATACGTTACCTATAGCACAAATTACTGAATTGAAAGAAGGGCCCTGCAAGAAGAGGAGGAGCTATGAAAAAGAAGGTTGTGCTCATTGTTCCCCACAGATGCAATATGGAGGCAAGACAGCACCAGGAAACAAGTTGAGTCTCTACAGCTGTTTACTGTGGCACAAGACCAGCTGTACTTCCCAGCACACACATCAAGATTTCAGAGGATTGGCTTGTCCCTGATTTGGCAGAACATGTTGCTAACTTTGTCATTAACTGTTAAACATGCCAGAAATGTTCGGCTCTGTGGTCAGTCTGCCAAGTTTCTCATACGTGAGGTATTTTCAAATTGGGGAGTGTGTAAATTGCTCCGGTCTGGCAATGAACAACACTTTGCAAATGAGATATTTGAGCACATCACTATCCTGTTTGGTATGAAGCATGCATTCCCATTGGCTTATCACGCACAAGCAAACAGCATTTAAAGGAGGGAACACACAAGGAGTGAATTATCAAACTAAAAGAATTGAAAAAAGGTTGATTACGCTGCCTTCCTCTAGCCTTTTTTGAATCACGCAATCAGCCTGGCTCTGACCATCCCCTGACTCCACACGAGCTGGTGATGGGACGCCGAATGCACATGCGCCTTGCTCCTCTCACTCAAGCTCAGACTGATGCAGAGAATGCTTATACCATTTTAGGAAAAGTAATGCACAATTTATTTACAGCTAAGAAGGAATCTTTTAAATTTATGTCTCAAATGGTACAGGCATGGCTGGGGGGTTCAAAGAAGACTGATGAAGCAGATGAACAAACTTCTCCAAGACTATTGTTGAGACCATTAGCATTTTTTCCGAGGGACAATGTACTGTGCAGGAACTTTACAAGGAAGTGACACAAGCCATGCTTCAAGTGACCGTTTGTAGTGGAGGCTGTCACTCAGTCTGCAGTAAAGGTCCAAGTAAAGAGTGCCTGGATCCATCTCAGTGACATCATACTCTGCATTGTGCCCGAAAGTGAAGAAGACGTGACAAGACCCCAAACAAGGTCGATGACGAGCGCCATTCTGCAGCAAGAGGAATAAAGATATTGGCCCTCATTCCAAGTCTGGTGGCCTGGTAGTAAGGGTGCGCGTAGCAATGTACCGGCACCCTTTCTGGACCGCCAGACTACGAGAATGTCTGCAGGGGCCGGTGCTCCCAGTAGGTCTGACCTACTGGAAGCACGAGCCCCTGCAGGCATGGTTTTCACAGAAGCACCACCACCATTTGCAAAGCAGCTAGTGCTTCTGTGTCCCCATTCTCGTGGAGTCCTATAGGAAACCCAGGACTTGTAATGTCCCAGTGGCACCAGGATCTAAGGCGGCGGAACAGTGTTACGAGGTCGGCGGCAACCCGCCACTAGCACCAGCGGGTTCCCGACAACTTTGTAATGAGGCCCATTGTTTTTTTAGACAAAAAGTTGGCCCAGTATTGTTTTAAGTAACTCATTTATAATGTGTGAGGTGACATATCCAGAGCGAACAAGAAAAACAGCAAATGTTCCCTATAGCGATAATGGCTTTCCAAGTCTTTTTTATGAACCTTTCTAGGTGCCTGGAAGGTTTGTCTTGTCATATTGTTGTCCAATATAAAAGCCTAACTTGTTTTAGAAAGGAACTTCAATTCAAATTCTAACACAGTTATTCCTGTGAATATTGGCTCTTTAAAGAAACTATGAAGACTTTCCTTGGTGGGAAACATGGGGCTATTCAATAATATTTTATATTGATTTTTAGCACTTAGATTGAATAACGCCTCTAGTTATTTGCAAAAGGTAGACACATTAGCAATAATGCTTATAGCAACTTTTTGTAACCTTTATGTTATTATTCTTATGGTATTAAGAGAACTGGTCAGTAATAATGTAACTAGACTAGTGAACAGGAGCATAACTACTTTTACACTGACAAGTGAAATGGTGACAGAAGAATTCCATATAGAAATAACACAGATTAAAAGACTGAAAATAAGTATGCTATAGGATTCAAGGTATCTGTATCGATGATTCTGCCCATGTCACTAACAACTTGTGGAACTAACACATTACCAAGCATTGGTGTAGCGGGGACCCCTTTGGACTAAAGAAATAAAGTCACTTTGCCTTCATGAAGACATTATTTCAATTATGGTTTGGTCCTTTAATGGAAATCATTTCTTTATGAAGAAAGAGTGACTTTAAAAATAAACCATTTATTTTTGAAGTAATAAGGCTCTCCTTCCCCCCATGACATGGAGGTCTCCAGTTCCTTTGCAGGTGGAAGGAACAAGCGTACCTGGCTGCTGCAGGGAGCTGAAGGCCTTGCTCCCGGCACCAATGGATTAAATGTAAAAAAATGTATTTTCTTTAAATGTGTGTGTGTGCATGTAAGTGCGTGTATGTGTATGTATTATGTAATGCGCATGAATGAGTGCATGATGTATGGGTGGCTGCCTGTGTATGTATATGGTGAACAGGTAGACACTTAAATGTATGGGTGGCTGGGTGTGCGTCAGTGAGTGTATGGTGAAAGCGTGCACACTTAAATGTAACAGTGGCTTCTTGGGCATGTCTGTATGGTGAAAGGGTTCATACTTAAATGTATGGGTGGCTGGGTGTGCGTGAATGATGTGTGTTCTTGTTTTCAGAGACGCAACAAAACCTACATTTTAGGGGGCTACCCCTTGAAATGTTGAGAGAGGTGCTAACTTCATAGGCGGCGGGGGAGGGACAAACTTATTTGTGACGGGGCACCTAACTTCTTCACGCATTCTATTGAGACTACTCTAGTGCACCTTCAATGTTACAAGCAGTTGACTCCCTCATTTGAGTCTGAAAGGACCCACTTAAGGACTGGTGGGAGAAAATGAACAGTATCATGTCCTCTCTCTACCCTTCCAATCACTCCCCTGGCATGCAAGAACTAAACCTACTTCACAATTTCAATTGCCTGAAACATTATTCATTTGAATGCAGGTAATATCAGTGAAATGGTTTACGTTAGTGGTTGCCAGGCCTCTGGTAACAGTGAAACCTAGGCACTGAGTAACATTTGTGTCCTGTTCTGTCTGGCAAAGGCTCTGTAGGTCAGCCAGGTTGAGTCAACATAGCCCACAGTTTCAGGTGGGGGGGCTGAAGCTGAGTTAGCTCAATGGTGTTGCACCGCTGCTGGTGTTTAAGGCCTTGATCACTCATTGGTAATCTTCATTACTCCTAGCTATATTCTTCCTCGTCCCAGTACTGGTGTATGCAGCACTTTGTCTCTTACAAAAGTACTGGGATGAGATAGAGGGACATGGAGGGAATGCATGCCTTAGTCCCCTGTAATCTTCATTACTCCTAGTTCAACTCTCCCTCCTCCCAGTACTTGCCTATGAGGCAAGGAAGAGGGACTTGGAGGTAATTCTGGGCCAAGGGGTTGGGGTAGGGTGTGGCAGGGAGAGAGGATATGTGGGGGTGGCATGAGGGTGGGGATTGTGTGATAAATTGCAATGGTCATCCGTGCACAGTCTAAACAGGCATGATATGTGGTATTGGTGGCTAGGAAGGCACTTTAGTGCAGCCAATCGGATCTACAAGATTATTGCGGTGCAGAAAATTTAGAATCCAAAAATGCTGAATTTGAAAACTGCAGGTCACAATAAACACATAGATCGCCCATGCCAGCATTCCCCCTTCCTGCCATCCCTAAACCCCTATGTAAGGTGAGAATCACTTACCTTTTTTACTTGCTTGCGTCCGTTTCTTCCCTGCAGTGTGAGTTCCACCTCCCCATTGTGGGGCGGAACTTCTGCCGCTGGGTCCATTTTTTGTACTTTTTTTTGTGTTTCTTTTCCCCTGCTTTCTATTTTATGGAAGAAGGGGGCACCCCTGCAAACCCCAAACCCATAATTTAAGAAAAGGGGAGCTAGGGACACCACTGCATCCCCCATTCCCTATGCTATATGCGGATTAAACGATCATTCAGCATTTTTTCTCAGTATTTTTGCCCAAAATGCATCCAGTCTGGTCATTTCTTAGTTTGGCTTGACTTTATTTTAACCGGGCATCCTTGATAAAGCATTACTGCTAAGTTTAATTACTTGACTAGACTGGCATTTGGGTGCTGCCAGTCTAGCTGTTTCTTAATGTGGCATTGTATATTTTTCTGGCCATCTGTGATAAAACAACCATGATAAGTGTTACTGCTTTGACTGGCATTTTGGTGCAACCAGTCTAGGTATGCCTAAATGTGGCCTGGCATGTTGTACTGAAATATGTTATTACGTGTTTTGATTGGTCTATATTGTGCAGCCAGTTGGACATGTTTACAAAGTGGCATGGCATTTTCCATAGCAAAGCATTACATTAATTAAAGCATTCATGTTCCTGTTCACTGTTTGTGACTTGCATACATTGCATTTTTGGATTGGTGTTACTCTACAAAACAATTGCAAGCACTTTGACTTTTTAGCCAATGTTTCTCAGAAAGTGTGCTGTATAATGTATTAAAACACATATTTATATCTTTCTCCTGGTGCAATGGACGGCATACCTCTGCAGCAGCATGCTTGTGCATATTGTTCAAGCGTGCTAATCTAGGCCGGCCCAGAGTGTGACATGACCCGTGATTTGCCCATATTTTGTCAGTGATCAAGGTTTGGAGAGAAATGTCTGATGAGAGTTGGTATGTGTGTTCCCTCATCCCTCATGCCGGACATTTGTTGGCACAGAAATACCTGTCCATTGAGCTATTGCCTAACACACTTTGCACTTTGCACCACAAGGGGGCAATTTCAAGGAAAATGGGCCACCTTGCGATGGATGACAAAAAAGATATCCCTTTTGAGGATTGATACATAAAACAAAAGGCTGTGATGAATGACTGAAGAACAAGAAACAAGGTGATGCAATATACATTAGAAGGCCCAAATATGAGAGGTTAAAATAATGCACCATAAGTTATTACTATGAATAAATGCAGCATCGAAAGAAATACCTGGGTGCTGAGAGAGACCTCAACTACTGATATACGGACAGGTACTTACCTCAGAAGGCTTGGTCGAAGGGATAATGGGATGTAAAGCACAAACACTCCTATCAGTAGCAGTAGAGGTTGTGCAAAATGCAAATAATGTGTCTTAAAGAATGCACTGAATATTCCAAATTGCTCACATGGGTAGAGGATGAAGCTGCCCTCCTACCCATAATACCTGGGAGAATGCCAACTTTTGTTTCAGAAATACAGGCCCAGTGAAAGTAGGGGAAAGCAATGGGTGCAAACACATTTTGATGTGCCTGGTATGACAACAGGCACTGCCGTATTAATAGACCACTATTGGGCCTGTGGGTTGAAGGCTTACATGCAGCTCCTTACAATTGGGGAGGCATGTGCTCCCTGGTGGTAATAAGTACACCAGCTTTAGTTGTGCCCCAGAGTGACGTGCAGATTGGTGATTTCCCCGAAATGAACACACACAGACAACATTCGCGGTTCCTCTTACTTGTACGCATTAAGAAGAGCAACTATAATTTAATGAAGATTCAAGAGGCATATGACACCATACCAGATGAGCATACATTTTTTGGCAGATGTGATTTTTTGGATGTTGTTTTCATCCCTCTTTACATCTGGGTTTCAAGCCAATACGAACTCAAATTGGCTGCAAATTACCGAATGTGAATTATTGGTAACTATATAGACTGTGAAAGGGTTACCCCATAAGGAAAGAAATGAGGGCAATAAGACCATGACCCTCCAAAACAGGTACATTCTTGATCTGATAACGGCCATGTAGGGAGACGTGTGCACAAAAATAGGTATTTCATGCTGCTCATGCATACCCATCCATGATGAGGAGAATGGGACCCTCACAGAGCCCCTATCCACCTTGACAGTAATTCACACAAGAATGGTGAAGAAGGTGAAGGATATTGCAGATGATGATTGGTTTAATTACATGTTCTCATGGATCCCCTCCTGGTTGGCTAATGCATTCAAAGTATTGGTAGCCATATTCGTACTAGTACTATTTGTTTTCTGTGTTATAAGAATTGCAATAAGCCAATGAAAAAAGACTGCCAAAAAGACAGTAGAAATTACAATAGTAATACACTTGGATACTCATGTGCATGAGTATATCCAAAATGATGGCTTACATCATCCCAAACAATGGAGAGTCCTGTTGCCCCTCCAGGATCAACAATTCTTTGTCCTCAGGACTCTCACAATTACACTGAGCACTGTGTATATTGTGATTCCAATGAGAATTGCTTTTATGTGACTTGGAGCATGGATGAACATGTCAGACATGCCGCCATCTTGACAGGCGTGACTAAGATATGGATACCCAAAGAGGGCTGAAGGACAGTGTGGTTGAAGAATCGACCAGAGGGGAGAATGTTGAGAGACAGATGAATATGTCACCCATAGCTTCTGACCCTCCCCCTGCGAAATACCACACAGGTAAGAAACATTACTCACTAAGGCAACCATACCACACATATCCCAGGCAGGTACAGCAGAAGATGGACACAATCTAAGTTGAAGATGGCAAGAGTAAATAAACGAACAGTATGTGCTTGGATTCTGGCTGAATGTTGGAAGCGGCTGTGAGAGGCTCATACACAGTGGGGCTTGACGTGTTTCCTCATGTAGGTGCTTTCCTCTAGCTTATTTCAAAGGAGGAAATGCAGACGAGAGACGAGACGTGCTTTAGAGTTACCGAACTCCCCAAGCCCTCCCACATTGGTCTTGGGGGCTGGCAGTTTGGAACAAATCCCCCTGCAGGGCTGCTTGGCGGTACGGTGGTGAGCTATTGTAAGCTATTGTAAGCTATTGTAGTCCTATTGTAGGCAGAGCTCCCTTTAAGTTTGCTGCAGTCTGTGCAGTCTGTGGTTAGCCAGGGGCCTGAGAAATGACCTCGATGAGATCATTGAGTGATCCAGACACCGAAGGGTTGCACGACCGAGAAGACGCGCTTACGGCTTGGTTCTCTATGAAGATTGCTGAGTCACCGGTGCCTGCGGTGCAACGATCCTTTACCGGACACAATAAGGTTTTGGGAGAAACCGTATTACATCTCTCCTCTTGTCCCTTTGACATTGAGGTTGAAGTTACAGCTAGCACTGAAGAATACATAGACTACATTGCTAAATTGAAGGGGACCCCCTGTGAGTTGGCATCAGAGGAAGGGGCCGGACTCCAGTGATCCACGGCTCTCTGTTTAACACCCCTGGCGGTACTGCCACTCCTACTAAACAGAAAAATTGTGCTGATTTGACGAGCCCTTGGAATTTACAGTTGAGGATACAGAGGGGACAGTAACCTTGCCTACATCCATCAACGGTCATAAAAACAACAACAGGCTTGTAAAGCAGTCTCCCCTGCCACCCCAAATTTCTGCGCAGCAACTGCGCCCTACATGATTTGCAGCAGTTGGTCTGAGTTCTTGGTGCCGCCTCTGACCCTTCACTGGTGAGGTCATTGCTTACCTCTCCCATCCCGGGTGAGGGGGGGGGAGCAGGGTATAGTGCATCCGCCCTGGGAAACAGGTAACGTATTACCGGTCCTGCCTGGAGCGGGGGATGGAGGAAGAAGGCTACAGTGGGAAAATAATACATCTCTGTCAGGAGCTTGTCATAGGGAGCCGGGCATACAGGCATTTGACTTTCCAAATGAATCCGACATCATTAGTAAATTATTTCATTTTGGCTCACATGATGCCGACGACTCAACCTCAACAGTGTCTTGCTTGGAACATGGTGCATCTACAAAGAAGATAGACAACTCTATACAGGAACCTTCGGCCAGACTATTTTTTCAAGAATCAAGCCTGGCCTTAATAAGGATTCCCGGTCCTTGAAAGCTCCTAGTTCTTTGTCGAAATCTATTTGGCAGCGTACTTGGCTGTCCTCCAGCTCTTTGTTGGCATAGGAAGCCTACTTCTGGCTCCAGCTGTAGTACCCCAATGAAAAATTCCAACGGGCACCCACAATCCAATCAAAATAGTGAAGAAAATGATGAGGTGTCGGACTGTCTGATGCTCAAAAGCTTGCCAAATTTAGAGAGGGACCCTCTATCCCAAGATCGGGAACACCTGACTATTTAACTTACTTTTTCCCCTAAAAATGATCTAGTGCAGTTTACAGCTAAAGCACTGGAACCAGCTTTTTCCAAACATCATTGTACCTGCCTCTCAGAGATAACTAAGATTTATACTTTATCATAAGTACAACCAGAGCCTTCAGCCACTAGCCCATGTATTTTATTGACTGCTATGACTGTACCAACAGAAGGACCTCAATGTAAGCATCATAAAGCATCTAATAAAAGAGTGTCTGTCTCTCAGGAAGAGAGATCTATATACGCCTTGGAGGTTGAAGTACCTGTCCAATTTGACAAGTCAATATCAACTAATATCCAGGGAAATACAGGAGAGAGTGCTGACCATGGGCATACCCAGACATACCCAGGGTATCGATGCAAATATAATAGCTGCCTTAACAATCACACTAGCACCTTTTAAGAAGCTTCATGAAAATTTGAATGATCAACTAAAGGATAATACTACTGTTTTGGCAATGTTACATTCCAAAATTCTCTTTATGGAGGGATTTATAACAGCCCTACAAGGTAATTTGGAATAATAATGCAATGCCGACCACCAATAAACTACATAGTATCCTTGATCCAATTATACTGGAAAAAGACAAACGGAGATCTGAAACATCCTTATCACTTCAGGGACATAGGAAAGAAGGGTACCTGAGCACCACCATGGATTAAAAAAGGGCCCTCCGTCCGGCAAATTGCATCAGCTGGATTCTGTGATTAACAGAAAGCACAGTATCTCGAATAAGGATAATAACACCTGTATAAACCGTGGAGCAACTCCAGCAACAGCCTTAAAGTCTCCTGTAAGAAAACACATTCCTGGCTCTTTAGGGTTTCAACTAATGTTGAGACAATAAATGAGTCGGAAACAAAGAGCAGTTGAATTGTGACTGAATCTGAGGAAGCAGGCCAATCGGCCTTAGAACTAGAAACATGCAATACAGCCACGATTGTTCCCATACAGGATGTCACCGGACTCACACCTAAGGAGACAACTGTGTTATTAAAAGAATATGATATATTCTTTATGGCTGAGTCAGTAAAACAAAATCCTGCTATCTTAGCCAAGGTTTCTACTAAAACTAATGAACGAAAGAACTCTACATTGGGAAGGGAAAAACAAGGTAGAGAGCCATAAATTAAAAAAGCTAAAAAGGTAATTGTGCCCCCCAAACCTAAGTCTAGTGGAAGTAAATCGTTCATTAGAAATCTAACTTTACCTGTTTCTACTGGCCCTTCGATCAGACCTACGGCACCAACTAAAAAAAATGGGAAAAAAGGAGCGGGAACTACAGAGATTCATCATCTTTTCCAGGCCGCGACCTCGCAGCCCATTTTCTCTTCTCATATAGGCGTAGCCGAGTATTTGCTGAACATATCTACCTGCACTATGTAAGACTATGAAGAGCTGGATGCTGAGGATAATCAAATCGCGACCTCTGTGGGAGTCCGAATTCAGCCAGTGCTGCAAGTGTCTTTAAAAATCACGGAAGTGGTTAACAAGGAGTCATTAACCAATCCCCACCTGGAGGCAGTGAACCTCTGTGAACCCCCCAGATTACTTCCACATTCCCTGGTGGGGGCTTTCCGACATGGAACTCATCGTCAAATTTAGGAGCATAGTAATTGAAGATCCTGTGTGTGATACAGGGAATTCTGGCCAGTTGTTTCTAACACTAGAAGCAGAAAGAAAGTGGCTTACTTTTGTTGATTGCATCCAAAGACGACTACCCCTAATTTTGAAAAAATAATGCATCTATGACCAACACACTGATCAATCTGGAAGCAGTAACAGAGAAAGACAAACAAGATTATAGGTCTTTTCTCTGTGATAACACGCTGATTTGACCATTTCCGGTCTCCTACACCAACCCTTCATTTAGAACTTTCACTAGTCAACACTTCCCCTCAAGAGAGTATGCGAGGGGGAGGTAGTTCGATTATACAAACAAGGGCTCTAGAAACTTTAAAACTCTAGAACAAAAAAGGAAAATACTTCCTAAAGGCTGAGAACAAACGAGACAAAAAGTTCTCCTATCAAAGAGGAGCTTGAGAAACCAGATCCAGGCTAAGATAGACAGACCTCTAGAACGGTCTTCAGTGGAAACCGTTCTTTTCCTTGAAAGGATCCTCCACATCAGTGATGGTCTGATACTGAACAGAGTGAATGTGCTAAGACGGTTGCATCATTTCCCCACCCTGAGACTTATAACAACTAATGATTTGAAGGTCATCGATTTCCTAGAGGGAAACTGGTTAGATATGACATGATAGGTTATTTAAAACACACTTCATACCCAGAGGTTTCTAAGCGCGGACCCGGGGATCGAACCTGTGGTGCTCTGTGTCATCTTGCTTCCAAGGCGAGCACGTTGCCCCTGAGCTATCCTCCCGAGACACCTTCCATCAAATTTTGTCAAAGCTCAATTATTGGATGAAGCATCAAACTTGTTAAGGATGGGCTTCGGTCTAAGAGGGTTAGCTTCAATCGATGAAGCACCTTGAGAAAGAGAGCTAAGCGCTCTCACAGAGTTCTACCTCTGGAGGCAGTCAGGGAAACAAGAAGTTGGGGCGACCACTCCAGATCTTCTGAGAAGTATCCCTGTGATGAAAGACAAGTAGGGATATTCCGCAATGAAAGATACTTATCTGTCAGCTTTCAGGTGGTGAATTCTAAAGCTAATCTGAATTGCACTATACCTGAAGTACCAAAGAGGGTCCCGTTGGAAGAAGACAACTCGAGCTGGTTGGCCGAGGCTCTGGCAACAAAACCTTCAAGATCATAACAACTTGAGCCAAAGAAAATGGAAAGACTTCAATATCGGAACCTGTAATACAAGAGGCTTCAGACATTTGTTTGGCAACATAGACCTGGTCTATGATTTGTACATGGTGACTTGATTGCAGGAAACCTGCTTGAGGAGTGTCCCGATTTTGCCAGGATACAGGATTTATTTAAATCCGGCTATCAAGGGTTCGAAGAGACGACCAATGTTGGGCCTCCTTGAAACACAATGCCAACTGGTTAGTTTTGTCTGCAGAGAACCCCAGCCCTTAAATCCAGGTTCTTACCATCAGGTTGGGTGGCCCCAAAGCCCCTAGCTCAAAAATAATAATAATATTCAATCCTTATTGGAATTTTAAATGGCTCGAGGCTGCCACATTTTCATCTACAATCCTGAAGAGAAAAGTGGACTGACCCCTACTTAATCTTCTGCAGTGATCTAAATATCCATTGCTTTGATCACAACAAATCCCTTATTACGAACACAAAATTGGCTGAAACTGAAGCTGAATTAAGAGGTCTGGTATGGCAGGAAGCCTTGCTACTGAGAAACATCGATATCCTGAATTTAAGTATCAATGGCGACCGCCCAACCAGTCTCACATGGGAAAATGGTTTTGTTGGCAGTATGTTAGAAATGTTTTTCATCTCACGCAATCTACTTGCGCATGTGAAACAATTAATAGTCTTGGACAGAGCGACCATAATATATTAAAGCTCACATGTGCAATCTACCACAAGCCTCTATCTAGGACCCACACCATAGCCCTGGGACAGGCTCCAGGGAGAAATCGTGTATGCATGTAGACAGAAAAAATCAAACTTTTATCTAAAAGATTTAAAGCACTTTTGAATCAGGATACAACAGTTTCGCCGGAACACATTTTAGATTACCCAGAGCTGATGCTCGACTTCATGGAATCAAGAAGCCTGGGCACCTTACCGCCGTTCTCCCTGCGGCATACATTTGACCCAGTTTTGAATGAGAGGAAGGAGATCCTTAATTGCCAATTGCGGTACCTTAAAAAACTGTTCAAGTCAAGAAAATATATTATGCTGCAACAAGACTCTGAAAGCATGCTAAAAAAGTATTGCTTCTAAAAACACTTGTGAAATATGGGAAAAGATAAACGGCTTGAATGCACCACAAGAGGCCCTTATTACCAATGCTGTTTCTACAACTGTGTGGGTGGACCATTTCTCCTCACTTTTCTGAATGAAGGACCCAGAACTAGTGGCTACCAAAACTCAAAGCTGGGACGGTTGGACCTTTCAGACCACTAGAGAGGACATCCTCAATTTGACCAAAAAAGCGAGTAGTTCAAGAGCACCTGTGCCCAACGCAATGATGAACATTATGCTAAAAAAACAGCCGGAGCAGGGGGCATCATTCTTGTGGGTCTTGTTTGACCAGATCAAGAAGTTAATGAAAGTTCCTCCATTGTGGAAAACCTCAGTCATAGTTCCCATCTTCAAAAACGGGGACGGTCAGTCCCTGCAAATTACAGGCCTATTGCATTATTGGACGTGGCTGGTAAGCTCTTTGTGACTCTACTTTTGCAAGGCCTGGCAAAATGGAGCTGAATTCTCGAATCTGTGATGTTTGTAAATCCGGCTTCATCAAAGGAGTAAGTACTGCCTTGAATGTTTTTCTAATCAACATCCTAAAAACTTGTGTGAATCAGAGGAGGGGTACTAAACTTTATCTGGCGTTTATCGATCTGGCCTAGGCCTTTGATACTGTTAATCGTGGAAAACTTTGGGTAAAGCTGGAAGATCGGAAATGACCCGAGGATATTTTGGAAGCCATTAAATATCTCTGGGACTTCGCTAAAAGTCAGATTGGAGAGAAGGGGTTTGTTGTCTGAATTTATCCCGACTAGCGCCGATGCTTTTTAATCTCTTAATTTGTGATGTCTACAACACTCTGAGGAATGTGAGAAGCTTTCCTCCACAACTGGGTGGCAAACTTCTTGACAGACTTCTCTAGGCAGACGACTATAGACCAAACCCTGATTGATCTACAAAGACAACTTGATGCCCTTCAATTATTTGTAAGCGAAAATGGCTTGGAGATCATTGTCAAGAAGTCACAAGTGCTGATAGTCGAAACAACAAGCGGCAGAAGTTTATGCACGTATTCTTGGTTTATGATTGGAAAGAAGCTAGCGATAGTAAGTTGGCTTACGTACCTGGGAATGTGCCTAAACACCAGCATTAATGATGCTTCAAGAGAGTCTATTCTGAGTAGTAAGGTTAACAACCTGGCGGCACAGGCCAGGATTATTCTAAAAAGGTACTATAAAATTTACCATCAAGCAAGTATTGACTTTTTACCACATGAACGTGTTTCCTATCCTTACATATGATGCCGAAGCATGTTTCGCTCTTTCGGCAAAGATATGGCCTCTCTTGGAGGCCCCTTTTTGGGAAAAGGTCCCGAATCTACCAAGAGGTATTCCTACGCAGGTTGTAAGAATGGAACTTGGCTTAACTGCCATGTATGCAGTGGTCGCATCGAAATCTTTAAGTCTATATTGGAAATGTCTTCTCCCAAAGACAATTTTGGGCTTCAAACTTCTGCAGGAAATTCTTTCTGAAGGGTTGGAGGCCATATTGAATGAATGTTAGCACATTTGCACTGCTATCTTAGAAGTACTATGGGTGCTGGAAGCCTCACTGATAGCTAATTGAACTAGTGTAAAGCATAAAATATGGGTCCAAGACTGGATCAGGACGCAATGTGAAAGATCCGGATGTATGCATTACGGGGCAACCCATTATGATGTCTGCTCTTTAAACATGCTCCCTAAATACCTTATCAAGTTTCCAAGTGCATATTATTGGGTCCAGTTTATGTGATTTAGCTTAAAGCTCTTTCCAACTAGAGAGGTTTTGAGTGTGAGGTCAGCAACCAACGAACATGATTCCAATTGCAGATTGTATCTGCATAAAGAGTTGAAGGAAACCCTGCAGCATTCAGTACTCTTGTTTCCAGGAATAACCAAATTGAGGACTAAATGGTTGGGAAAATTCATTTGAGACCAACCTTCGGTATCTGCCGGCGAATGGTGGAGAATTTTGATCCAAGGGGAGAGACTTAAGTTGACAATTGCTTTGATACATTTTTTAAAAGAAATCTTAGTTCAAATTGAAAGTTTGCAATTTTAGGGAACGTACAAATGTGAAGATAAATATTTTCTGTTTTGTTTTTTTTGGACTGGAGGGATGCTTATGTTAAGAGGATTGGATGTTAATAATGTAAATGGTAAAATATTTTTTTTTAAACCAAATGCTAATAAAACAAAAAAAGATGAGACACAAGCAAATGTGCACTCATGAAGAAGAACATGTACACTGGGTAATATATGCATTTGTACATGCAGAATATTAACATGGCATCCATAAGATATGAAGAATACTAACATAAGCAATGGATGAGCTGAAATGCAACATGAACTACACACGAAAATAGCTCACTTACATAGAAATGCAGGTGTAATGGGCAGCCATCTTTTCCAAAATGAAAGCTGAAGCATGCTTTTAAATATATCAAGGCTTCACGAGAACTCAACTCAAAATGCTAAAATCACAGAAAGACAGATCCATGCAGAGCTCAGGCAGTAGCCAGCAACCAGAGACAAGGTGACCACAAAACAGGGATGGTCATAACATTGCAGAGAAGGCACAAGATAGCAATTCACAGGATGCTGAAGTGTTCTCCCAGATTAATCAAGGTTTATAAGAGCACAACTGACCATTGGTAGCCAGGTGCACACAATCTATAAGCCCAGAGAAGTTCATGCAGAATAACTCAATAGTGTCCCCAGTCGTGAAAGAAACCACAACGCTCACATTTATATTAGGTTAAATCCTAATAAACGCAATGAAAAATAATTCCAACCATGGTCCCATTACACGTGACCCATAATTGCCAAACAATGTCTATTCATTAGAAACCAACACAGATAGGACATCTGCTGCACTCTCTCACATACACCAAGACAGGAGACATTACACAAGGCCAAGTATCAAGAAATCACCATGGCTCATGGCCTAGGAATAAGGGATGGAATATGTTTTCATTGAATGGAAAGCAGCCTGTGGACCTCTCTCCACCTACTCCTGTCTGGCTCATGTCTTGATGACCTGCAATTGCCCAAGGTTGGTTAGCAGGATGCAGCCAATTAGAACCCCTGGTGCTAGGCCGCCCAACAAATTATGTGCCAAACAATATTTGGTGTAGAGATGATATCTTTTTATTTATTTTTTATCAATTTAGAGGTGGTCCCATGTGGAGCCATCAGATTGTTATAACCCAATGAAATGTTTCATACTTGTAGAGTCTATATGTAGACAATTTCCATTACAATGCCCAGTTCTGTAAGTCTTGTACCACAATCACATCAGAAATGATGTGTTTTGAGCATTTAATCCATTGCTTTGTTTTGAACTATTCCAGAGCTCTGAAATGTTTTTGTTTGTATGCTGTCCCTGCTTTATTTAGATGATAATAAGCTGTATTTTGCCTTGCACGTTGTATACTTCCGTTGTTTAGTTTAGCTTAGACTTACTTCAGATCCTCTGGGTAACTTAGGGCTTTCCTGGGCCGTTTTAACAATGAAATTGATTATGACATGCTGAGGGATCCTTGCAAAGTTTTGAAGAATGGGTATAGACACAGTCCACCCAGTATAATGGAAACCCCTGACATTCCTTTAAGTTTCTCTCCCTTATCTCCCCTGCAAATAGAGGTACCCCTTCGACCCTCCACTTAAACTATTAGACCTCCCGATTTACCACTTTCTTGGGAGATTTCCTATCCCTTGAAGATTAAAGACTGAGACTTCTACAAATCTGGGTGTTCTCTCCAGATCCAGGGTAATAATCCCAGTGCATCTGGAAAAGAGTAGGAAGATAGTTATTTTCCCTGGTGAAGACACCTATCCGAGCTATCTGTTGCCCCTGGTTATCAATAGACCCTGTAAGGAGGAGAAGAAGATAGATAAATCCTATCCTCTAACCCATCATCTCCTATAAGAGATGAACCAGATCCCTTGTGGGAAGAATTTGGTTTTCCGCCACGGTATTGCCTTTTAGAATGGGAATAGGGAGAACCATTCAACACGAGGACACCCCTCCTTGATTTACAGGTTTTGCAGACACCTGACAAGTCAAAAGGGAACAGAGCAGGTTTAGACGCTACAATGAGGGGGGTAGAAAGGAAAAAGTGCCGTCCCCTATACTCTCATATCCCACCAAAATAAGTTAGAGTATCTGGAGAGTATGGACACCCGCAAGACATTGCCCTACCACATTGCCCTACCAATATACTTATACTATTGCCCCTACCTTCGGACAAAGCACACAAACATTATATAGAGAAGGGGAAACAAAGTATTAGGATGACCTATGGGCAAGTCTGTTAGTGACCAGACAGAGGAGTTTGTGGAACCCAGGAGGGATGTAGAAAAGAGGAAGGGAGCCACTATCTACCTGTACACTGGGAACAAAACCCATAAAGAGTCCCTGCTACTCTTATCGGAAGGAAGATTTGAACCCAACTGGACAGTGGGAGTAAGAGGTGTGCCATAAGAGCAGTGCTACTTTCCTTGGGGTGGAAGAGGTTAGGAAACAAACGTGCAGCCTGTGTCCATTGCCAGAATTAAAGGCACCCACAGACACAAATACCAGTTACCATCTTGGGAAAAGAGTTATGTCTTATAATGGCACTGATCCACAACTTACCATCCCAATTAGTTATAGGAACTGATCTTCCCCAGTTTGACCTATTGGTTTCAAAGGTAGCCCAAATAGGGTTGAACATAAAAACTGAAAGGGGTGATTTCCCAATTTAAAAGAACCATCTGACCCACAAATAAGCGAAACACCTTCTTATTTCTTTGGAAAAAATGACAGCAAGCTAAGACACTGGTCTCTTGACCTTCAGGAGTGTAAATACAGTAAAGAGCCAGGAAGAGCAGAACTACAAAATCATGTACCCTTTAAGGAGAAACAATATCAGCACCCCAAGGAGAAGGGTTTGTAAGGAATCTCAACAGACAAAGTATAGGTTCAACCACTACGCATATACCATTGATCAATCCTTTCCTTACTATACAGTCTTATCAATAGGTACTGTTATTATTTCCAATTCTCACAAATGAGAGATTTCAATAGATTCTTCACGTTCAGATCCATATTTAATTTCAATCGGTGATTAGTATGCTCTTGTGGACATGTATTTCGACCTTACAAAACACTGGTCCTCTTCAGGGCCAATGTATCACCTTTTAAAATGATATTGATTAATAATAGACAACATAAAATACACATAAAAAAATCAACATAATTTTCCAAACACTCTTCAAGTTCAAAACAAATGTGAAAAATATTTTTCAAGAAATTATCAATATTTGTTGTCAATTATGTAAGGAATCTGACAACCATGTCACTGATTCATTGGAAGGAAGCCTCTCTTACGTGATCAGGGAAAGGCACAAGCTACCTGACTCTGACGCTGGGGCTGGCTACTTGCGGGAGGACCAAGTGTGAAAGTACAAGCTCCAGTGAGACAGGAAAAGGATGAGTCAAGATAGCCCTTCAGTCATAACTTTTAGTGATAACCATGTGCCATTGCAACATTCCTACATGGCTTATTGTAATATGGGGACTGACTTTCCAGGTTTTTCTGAACCAGAACTTCATTTATCTTTCCCCCCATTTTTGGTACTGAGTCGAGGACGAGGGATGGAGTAATGAGGATGACTGGACATGGTAAGCCAAGGCTGCATTCTAGTAATTGGAAACTGCAGAGAAAGACTGGGGCATTTAAAAAGGACACAGGTGAACTGAATTCAGGAGAACGAGAGAGACAGTGACTGGAGAGGCACATGACGGATGCTAGCACTGTGGAAGACGCTGTAGGCGAGCAGCCTGCAGAGTGCAGTGCAGAGGCCAATGGGCATGGTGTGCAGAGAAGCCAGGTTGGGAGTTAACTGCTTTTCTGTTTTGGGCACATGGAGCTGACGAACAAAGAGGGAGACAGCGGGAATCGCAAAACTCACAAGCTGAACTGCCAGTCAATGGACTGGGAACACAGACACCGGTGAAACACGAGGAATGCTGAAGACTCTGCACAGAGCCGGTAGGGCCAGGGATAGTGAATGGGTTACTGGGGCACATCTGAGCAAATGCTGTGCACCATGTACTACGCTAGAGAGCCTAAGTAAAGGCAGTGCAATTGTTACGGATACAAACATTGTTGAAAGAAAGAGCCTAAGCAAAGACAGTGCAAGTATTAGGAACAATACTGAGGGAAAGAGCCAAAGCAAAGGCAGCAGCATTACTACTGATTGAACATTGTTGAGGAAAAGAACCTAAGAAAAATCAGTGGAACTATTGAAGAGTAAAACATTATTTAGAACAAGAACCTGCATAAAGACAGTGGAGTTAATGAGAAAGGGTCGCTGACTCAGCATTTCAAAAGCTAGATAAAAGTGTTTTTTATCTAGCTGTGAGCTAGATAAAACGAGAAACTGAACAGAGAGAGAGCAGAAACCCTGGAGGTTAGTGAAACAGGCAAACAGTGAGTCTGCGACTCACACCCAAGCAAGAAAGTGATGATACCCTGGCAGGTGAATAAACTAGGGGTTAGAAGATAAAGGGTTAAAAGCAAGGTTCAGACCCCTTTTTAAATAACAAGGAACAATACTCTGTAAGATATATTCCCTGGCACTTTCCTTTTCCTTTTTAGGGCTAAGCTAGACTGCATAGATTTTTGTAACACTCTACAATACATTGAACAGACCACAAAATAACAGAGCACCACCCAGGCTCACCCTTCCATAATTTTATATGAAGATTTTTAGATCTGGTAGCAAATCCATAAGCATTTCCATAGACATTGGTTATAATAACCAATATATGTCAAAAATAGAAAATGAAGCACATTTCAAACTTTTGATTTGGTGATGTGTAAGAACAAGCAAAATCTAATTTTGTCAGTGCATGGTGTTGAAGAGAAAGAAAACAAAACATACAATTCTACATTGACTGTTTGCTTTGGGGTCTGAAAAAACCCTCATATTAATTGATAATGTGTAACACAGCATGAAACCCTTAAACGCCCCCCCCATTTACTATCATTAGATTGGTGATGAAATTAGGAGATAAGAGCCTCACTTTAGTAGGTTTTTATAAAAGCAAATGCATTTTAGATACAGCCTCAACTCATATTTATCCGTTGGCCTTTAGTTAAGCTCATGTTTGTATGATATTAGAGATAATGGACTCTCCTGCATAGCCGTACAATCCCCATAACCAATTTGGATTTTGGCAACTACCTTAATCCTTGAGTAGCTTAGAGATAGAAGGAGATATGAATTTTGGGACATTTTGAGCGATGCAGATTACCCCTGCAAGAGATTCAAGTTACTTTGGTCCCTATTAATACTCACCTTTACTTCACTTGAGACTCTTGTGACCCCAGCCCTTCTGGCCTGTCTGCAGTTTGAGATCCACATGGCAGCAGCCCCCATCTTCCAACAGATTGACTCATCGGGACACTATCTTTGCAGATCACGCTCTCTCACTGCCAGCTGCCAACAGATATCGTCTCAGAGAGGGCTCCTAGCTGAAGGCCTCAGCAATATTTGGCAAGATGCCTTATGCTCGAACAGCAGAGTTACCAAGCAAGACAGCCTGGCTTTCTCACTCAATGCAAACAGAAACTCGCAATCGCTTTCTGGTAATGTTATGCTCACCTAGTCTCTGTGGGGACTTTGGGACACGGTTGGAGCCCTCCCAGGAGTTGACTCCCTTGGATCGCTTCTTTCCCCCAACTGCAGTGGTATCGAGGACCCGGGTTGCTGGTACTGTTCCTGAGAGAAGATGAGAGGCAGTGAGAATAGTGTGGTGGTGCCGTGATGGGCTGTCCGTCCTGCTTTCCTCCAGCAGGGGCACTGTGGATGGACCTAGTTGCGTCACTGATCCTGAGTGTGGAGGACCAGACCGGCTGCGACCATTCCGTCATGAAGGTAGGTTTATTACTATGATTATTGTCTGTATCCTTTGTGATAATTTTCCCCAATGATTATTGTCTGTAACTTTATATTGTCCTTTCTCTCCCTAGGTATGAAGATGGCCCATGAGCGCATTAGGATGAAAAAAGTCTATCCCGGAGGATCTACTGGTGGTAAGTAGACTGTTCCAGAAACTGCGGCAAGTTTGTGAGTTGCTCTGCTTAATCTGTTATAGTCTATGCAATTACTCACCTGGTGTTTTCTTATTCTGTTTGCAGGTGCAGCTGGTCGGGGTAGCTGGTGAGCGGTTTCCGGACTCCTGCAGGCTGCCGGAGATGAAAATCCATGTGGATGTGGTGCTGGAAGATGGCCCCGTGTTGGTGGCAGTTCGGGACAGGTAAGGATGCTAAGCGACACCCACAGAGGACTCTAGAAGACTGGTAAATTGAGTGCGTCTGCTGCAGAGTCGAAGCGGTAGCAGTGCTCCTTCAAGCGATGGCGAGGCTGACTCAGGTAAGATGCGTGCGGAGACTCAAGAGTTGGAAGCAGGTAGCAGGAATTCCAGCAATGGCGTGGCCTAAAGGTA
This sequence comes from Ambystoma mexicanum, assembly GCF_040938575.1. NCBI lineage: Eukaryota > Metazoa > Chordata > Amphibia > Caudata > Ambystomatidae > Ambystoma > Ambystoma mexicanum. The sequence goes on from NC_090934.1 coordinate 1,031,926,153, forward strand.
AGATGCGCGCTGCGGCTGCAGATGGGAAGCAGATGGCAGTGCTTCTAGCAATTCTGTGGCTTCAAGGTAAGATGTACGTGGTGGCTGCAGATGGGATGTAGATGGCAGTGCTTCTAGCGATTGCCTGGCTGATTCCAGGTAAGATGCTGGCGGGTTCCGGAGACTGAAGACGCACAAGCTGAATTAGGTAAGAGTCTTCTGGATGGCGGTAAGTGTTATGCTGCTCTAGCAGACTAACGCAAAGCGCCAGCACGCGGGCTGGGCTGGTTTATGTAGTCTGGCCCCAGCCACTCCCTTTAGGCCCCGCCTTGTCGCCCCACCTTGCCACTCGTCCTGCCTTCTGCACGTGCCTTCCCTGTATTGGTGGGGCCCCGCCCGGCCTAGATGCACATGCTTTCTGTATTCTGTGTGCAGAGCACACTTTGTAATGAGCCTGGTGCTATAGGTGCCAAGACTGGGTCCATTGGGACCCTGCAGGTGATGAAGTACTTGGCCCTCGACCAGTGGCCATGACAGGTAACCCCTAGATCTCCTTCAAAATTCAGAAAACAATAGTCTCAGGCCTTGCTCGAAGTTCGGAGCTTGTTAAATCTCAGTCCAGTTTTAAAGTCTCAGCCAGTTGAGGCTCAAAGAAGACTCCTCGAAAAAGTCCCATGCAAAAGCCTGGCCTTCCATCTGACAGCCTATTATAAACCCTTCTCCAGAATCCAGCCCAACACGCTACTGGACTTTTTTATTCTGTAATGCCAATGTCCATGATGTAATTCTTGACTGGACTAAGTTTTTACTCTGCAAAAATTGCAGGGGCTGTTGATTAGTTTCAAGAAATACATGCTCTATTTGAGTGATGAGGCAGATTTGTTGTAATGCTCAGAGTCATCAAAAGTGCTTTTTCACATTCATTACATTGTGTTTCCACCTATGGAAATGCTTTGCTAGCATATGCAATGGTTTTGTGATTTGAACCATGCTTTTGATACAAGACTACTGACATGTGTCTATCTGTGAAACATATCTCCAGAAAGAAATCTTGATTCTTTGGATAAGGAAAACATGGGGCCTTTGTTAGACAATCTTTCAATTTGGCTATTACTTCATGCTGTTCCTGTCCCCATTTCCAAGGCACTCCCTGTTTCAGTAATTTAGTCAATGATTGCGTATTCTTCAATGAATTTCCTTCTGTAACTTGTCATCCCTAACAAGCTCTTTAAGCCCTTCAAATTTGTGGGGTCTTTTAACTTTTGGATGGCTTCTACCTTTTTCCTTTGTGGGTTTAACCCCTGTTCTGTAACTCCATGTCCCAGGAAATGTACCCTTTTTCTACACCACTGCCCCTTTTGCAACGATACATTTGCCCCAGCCTTTTGCAACTGCCTGAGTACATGTCTAATTTCACTGAAATAGCTTTCTATATCCTCATTTTTAATTAGGACAGCATCCACATACACCACAGTTCCCCTCTCGACTGCATCCTGGAGTGCTTTGGTCAGAAAGATCCCAAACTAACTTCCACTATTGATAAACCAAAAAAGTGTATGTTTCCATGGATTCTGTGTCTCTTGGAACGTAAAGGCAAATAGATGTTGTAAATCCTACAAAAACACACTAATACCCAGCTGTTAGATCTAATGTAGTAAAAACCTTTGACCCTTGCATTTGTGCAATGAATGTAAGAGGCCACCTCGACACAGCCACCTTCTTATCCAGTTCGCCTAAGTCTGCACACAACCACGATTGACCATTGGGCTTCAACATGCCTAATATAGGTGTGTTTGAGGTACTTTGAATGGGTCTAATGATTCCTCTGGACTCCGAGTTCTTAATTATTTCTGCCAATGACTCTAAACAGGCCATGTGCAGCCTACATTGTGGCACAAATACAGGTTCCCTACCATAGCCTTCTGGCGATGTAGCAACATGCAGATCAGTTTGCCCACAATCGTAAGTGTTCTTAGTGAATACCTCCTTGAATTCTATAATAGTTTTCTTACTTGGTCTTTCTGCTCTTCATTTGTGCATGCATCTGTAGCCTGGATTTGTTCCTCTAACATTTTAGACCATTCTGGAAAATCCTCCAAAGGAGGGATCTTTGTGCTTTCATCTAAATGCATGGCAGTATCTTTGTCTCATTTTCATCAGATCTATGTGATCACTGCGCGCCTATAATGTCGACTTCCAAAAAGCTGACTTCCATTTCAGCGCACTGCAGTGATCACATAGATCACTTTGCCCTGCAGCCGCAACTCGCCTCCCCCACCCCTCCCTACTTACCTTTCAGTGGCACACTTATGTGTGTGCCGCTGACTCATCTCTGTCCCTGCGGGGTCAGTTCCTCTCACTTATGTTGTTCAGAGCTGGCACTGTAGGGTCCTTCATTATTTTACTCTTTTTAAATAAACGTTCTTGTCCCTCGCTCTCCATCTAATGGAAGTGAGGGACACCCCTGCAACCCTGCTCCACTTGGTTGCTGTAATAGGTGTCAGAATTTTTCAAAATGATGGATGCGCAGTAAATGCGCATTCAGCATTTTCTAGTCGGTTTTTTGGACTGATACCTTTTCATCCACCTAAAATAGGATGCAATGGTCTTTGTAAACATGTGACTGTTTAAATGTGCCATACTATCCAAGGAAATCATGAGGAGAGGAATGAATTACTCTAATCAGAATACACAGAGAAAACGTAACAGTGATACAAGGAAAACCAGCAGAACTGTGTTCAGCGACAATACAATCAATGCCTACAGCGGCAATGCAAGTATTATACTTTACCGGCGATGAAAATCTGCTACTGAGCCGTAATTCTGTAATACTTCTAGGTCCAAATATTATTTTTTTTAGTAATCGAGTTAAGGTGGTGATTTTTAGTGCAGTAGATATAACACCATTTTTAAGGGAGAAGTTTGCGAATGTTGTTAAAAAAACAACAAATGTGACGCATTCTTTTGGGCAACATAGGAAGGTAATCAGTCAAGTGAATAGATAGTGAGTTTTAAACTGTGAAGGAGCGTAAAAATGACACCAGAACTGGTATCATGAAATTCAAAAGTGGGAAGAACTGATTAAGGAAAATATTTCTTAACATAAGATAAAGCATGAAGCAGTCAAAACGGTTCATAATGTATCTGTTTGATTTATCAGTGTCAGAACACTCACCTACACCCATGTTAAGTCTTGTGTTTGTCTTTGCATTCTGTGTTGTGTACTTGTTAGAAGCATTGCACCAACATATCAAATGTTAACTTGCAATAAATGTGCGTTCACAGAGACGTTTGATGCACTTAGGTTTGCTACTGGGTCTGTCTGTGGCATTGCTTCCTCTTTTTGCGTTGCATCTTGCTACTTTGGGACCTGCAATACATGCCCGAAATGAGTTTGTGGGTGAGATAGTGGCATCAGAGTGAGCAGAACTTCCCCGAGGCAGTCACATTCTGTGTCAAGTAATGTCAACATCGGCTGAAAACTTTTGCCAAAATACACAGGCAAGAATAAGTCCAAATCTGTGCGACAGAATAAACTTTGTGGTGGATGATACAAAAATACACATTTATTTTGCTTTATATTGGCCAGCGATGAAACAGAGTACTTCAAATTGTGCGAGTTTTTTTTTCTCTCGGAGTTCTGGGACTTGTACAACTGCATTTATAAAGAAAAATCTATCCAACACACCATGGAATGCAAAGAAAAACTCAGGAATGCATGCATGTCTGTTTGAATGATGTTACACTAATACATGAAAGAAGGGCCTCCTTCATGCTTTATATTTATTTCAGTTCCCTAATGTTGAACCACATAACAAAACAGATGTGTCTGCCTCACACTGTTTAGTTAGTGAAGCTGCCCTAATGCGCAGAATGTAAAAGCAATGGGAAATGTTACATGAATTTTTTTGTAAAGGCGTGGAATTGCTCTTAAAATTACAGTGCATGCTCTCTCAATTGTTCTGGCTGTAACAAGTCTGTGCTAATTCAAAGCCCTGTTTTGAGTCATCAAACATCAAGGGCTCTATCAGGAGGGGATGTATCCCAGTGGTAAATCTGCGTGGGTTCCTGCCCAAAGCAATTAGCATAACCTCAACTTGTTCCATTGCTTTTAGCGTCGGATCACAAGTTGCAGTGGCGCAGTAGGTCCCCATTTATTTTGAGTCCATGGGATGCAACGCATCATTTTTGGTGCAATTACCGCAATGGTAGTTGCATCATGGTAATTGTGCCAAAAATGGGCAGGAAACCTGGAGGTAAATGCTCTGAGTTTCCCCCAACTTGGGATTGGGTGGAGCGGTAATGCAGTAGTAATAGCAGTTTTTACCGCTCTGCCCAACTCCTGATGAGTCCCCAAGCGTGCCGATGGTAAGAGGAAGAAGTTGAGAAGTGAGGGAGTACAAAGAGAGTCCTGTTAGCAAAGTTAATAATCTTGTCGAAAGGACAGAAGTCATAGTTGGGAAGACCAAATAAGATGCTGGCACATTAGTACAGTTTACAGAAGACAAGAGCAGTTAAAAGGTACTTGCCAGTTTTGAAAGGAAGGAGGTGCCTGATTTTTCTAATATTGAGGAGGTTGAGGCAAGTCGCCATTAATGTTTTGGAGATGAAAGTAGAGAAGGTGTGAGACGTGTCACAGATGACGCAGATTTTTCTAGCTGAAATCGAGTAGGGTAGAGTGTCAGGTAGGAACTGTTTACGCAGGGGAGGAGATGAGAGAGAGTATTTGGTAGGGAATAAGAGCACCTCTGTTTTAGTAGAGTTTAACATCAGAGAGTGCAACTCCAGTTGGAAACTTTGATAGAGAGATCGAGAGAGATCAGAGGAGATTTCAGGAAAAGAGAAGAAGATTTAAGTATTGTCCCCAAAGAGTTGGTATGAGGACCCAAAAGAGGAGATTAGAGGAGGAGATTACTGTAATAATTGCGGATTCAGAACAAGTTGGGTAACTGACAGGTTATCTCAATGACTCACCGATACTCCTCTTCCTCTCCTATCTCTCTCTTTCTCTCCCTCTCTCTGGATCGGATATCTTCCAACAGGGGGATGAGTACGAAAGCCTCCATAAACCTTTTTTCCTACCTCTAGAAGACTAGAGGAGAGAAAAGGTATCAGGGAAACCCTCTGGGGAAGAAAACCCTGTGTCAGCGACTGCAGGATCAATGTCGTCTGTGCAGCGAAGATTCAGGTGAAGACTGGTGGAAAGCGATCTTGACAGAGAAAGAAGAAGAGAGTTTGGTAAGTATATGAGGGTAAGTGAGTGATAGAAATTTAAGGTAAGTATTTCTCAAATTACCCTTGAAAGGATTAGGGGGTGTATCACGTTGGAAGAGGAGATTTCTGGTAATCACCTGATGGAGTACGGAAATTCGTTAGCACAGTACAGAGTATAGAGTGAGCAAGAAGTGTAAAATTAAGGGGTCTTTACCTGGCAAGTTGTGGGAGAGGAGCTTAGGTGTACAACAGCAATAGCAGGTGTTGAACGAGCGGGTCTGTAGACCGAACTCGGGATCCCTAGATATTGAATAAGGGAAAGAAATGTGTCAACTAAGGGTTGCTGTTTGAATCAGGGGGTGTCTGTTTACGTCTATCCTTCGTACCGATGAACCCTAACAGTCTGCTCGCCGGATTCCTTGACGGAGCCGATGATTAGGTATGAATGAGAGGGGGCTGGAGCCTCTGTGGTCGGAGAGGAGTCGAGTAGAAATGCAGAGTCTGAAAGCCAGAAAGAACAAGGGACAGATTTAGATGCTATGAGGTTTTGGATGCAGGAAAGACATAGTGGAAAGGTATTCCTAGATACGAACTTAAGTAGCGTTGTCTGTGAAGAATAGCAACGCATCCATGCGTTGTCAGCCGGGACAGATAAACTTAATCTCGAGTAGGAGGGTGGAGCTTCCTTGGTGCTGGGTTGTGCATTGTCTAGACCCACACCGTCCGTTGCGGCGGCTATCTTGGAAGGAAAAATAGCCGAAATTCGTCATCCATGGGACCAACGATGCCACAAAGACCAAGGTCTACGAAGAGGCATGACAGTATGCCCCTTCCAACGGGCAGGGCCCCCCGGCTTATCACGATGTGTCCGAAAAAACCGGCGGATAAGCGCCGGTGCATGAACTGCTGAGGCAGGTTCCCATGAGCGATCAGCTTGAGAGTAACCCTTCCAATCAATCAGGAACTGAAGACGACCCCGATAAAGGCAAGAGTCACAGATGCCAGCCACTTCATATTCAGGTCCCATCGGAGTGACAATAGGAGGAGGGGGAGCATCCCTTGCTCTAGAAAACTGATCAACAACATCCTTCTTCAGCTGAGACACATGGAATACTGGATGAATTCTGGACCAAGAAGGGGGTAGCTTGAGTCTGAAAGCAGATGAACCCAGTTGTTGCAATATAGGAAAGGGACCGAAATATTTAGGAGACAATTTGGAAGGGACCAAATGACGGGGTAGAAATCGGGAAGCCAACCACACTAAATCATCCAGCACCAATCTTGGCGCTGGAGTGTGGTGTCTGTCCGCAAAGCATTTGACACGACTCTGAGCATCCAAAAGAGATGTCTTAGCTGTTCGATGTCCCGCTTGGATCTTCCTGAGCAGGTTGTCCACATCTGGAAACCGGGACGAGGATGCAGGACCAATAGGAAAACAGGTAGGGTGATAACCGTAGGAGCAAAAGAAAGGGCTGAAACCCAGAGCGGAGTGACGAGAGTCATTGTAGGCCAACTCTGCCAAGGGTAGTAAAGAACACCAGTTGTCTTGTGAAGCAGAGATGTAACATCGCAAGTACCCCTCCAGAGTCTGATTCAATCGTTCTGTTTGGCCGTTAGTTTGTGGATGGAAACCAGTTTGTGGATGGAAACCCGAACTCAACGCTCGGGAGATGTTCAAGCTTTTGCAAACTTGCTGCCAATATCGAGACGTATATTGAGATCCACGATCAGAGACAATTGTTTCAGGAAGGCCATGAAGAGTGAATATCCATGAAAGGAAGATCTTTGCCAGATGGGCCGCTGTGGGGATCCGAGGAAGAGGAACAAAATGAGCCATTTTTGTAAAATAGTCCACTGTCACCATGATCACAGTGCAACAGTCAGATATAGGCAGTTCAACTATAAAATCTGTGGATATCATTTGCCAAGGATGATCTGGGACAGGCATTATCGACAGAAGACCCGAGGGGGTTGACCGAGGGGGCTTGGATTGCAAATATATGGCACAGGCGGACACATAATCTTGTATGTCTCGTGTCATCCGGCCACCAGAAATTACGTTGAACCAACTCCTTGGTATTTGCCACGCCTCTATGGCCAGCCAACCGGGAGTCGTGGCAGAGTTGTAGAACCGATCTTCTCAAATCCTCGGAGGGGAGAAATAGTAGTTTATCTCTATAAGCACCCCCTTGGGAGAGGGTAAGCTTCCAAGTGGCCACAAATCGGGATTTTGCTGAATTTGCATGAGGACCCTACACCCACCCCATCTCCCTCCTGCTCGTGCATGATATGATACGATATGATATGATAGGTTATTTATAATGTGCTTAATACCCAGAGGTTTCTAAGCGCAGACCCGGGGAACAAATGTGTCGTCTTGCTTCCAAGGCCGGCATGTTGCCCCTGAGCTATCCTCCCGGGATATGCAAGGTGTACTTTGCCTGGCCCACGTTCTCTTGCGGGGAGTTCCCGCAGGGTTCTACTATGACTCTTGACTGGTGAGAGTGCACTGGTTATGAATATGCTGATTTATCAGCATTTGTTTCGGATAGGCCACCATGCTTTTATTTGATCCAGATGATGTACTGTGCTGCTCAAAAACAGGTGTCAAAATGCAATGGTCCGGCTACCACTGCCATGTTAGGGACCCCTAGAAATGGGAGCCCTGTGATTTGCAGCAGGGCACCCCCTAACTGCAGGCAGTCATTATGCAGCTACTTTAATTCCGATGGGCTATATTTCTTTTGTAAGTCATGAAAGCAGTGGGAAAAACCTGCTCTTTCATGCCCCTTCTGGCCAGCATCATATGCAACCACCTAGTTTGCCTAGTGCATGCAGCAACCCTGCAGGCGCATGTCCAAAATGGGCTATACAAGCTGCTGTACAGCTCCGGAGGCGGAAAGGTAATATCCACTCAGCAATGGTGATAACACACTGTTGAAACGTTGCATGCAGACCACATGACCATGGATCTACTTATTACCCGTGTGTTTGAACCCCTTCCAAATTTCTAGAGGCACGCGGCAAACTGCTGCTTTCATGGGACATAGCAACAGCACTATTTTCGATGCCGTTTGACATCCTGATTTTGTGTAATCCTGTGCTGTTGTAGATACTGTGCACCAGGGGTGTTGCTAGGTCATGAAAAGACCCGGGGCTACGCTAATGTCGGAACTGTCGGGTCTGGGGGCTAGCTAGCCTTTTGGTTGTAGCTCCTGAGATTCTATCCGGGGCTACAACCAAAGGACCAGGGGCTATAGCGCCCGTAGGCCCCGCCCCCCCAGCAATGCCTCTGCTGTGCCTGCGCAGCCGTATATCAGTTTCGTCTTGCCACTACCAGTCCCATTCCCAGATTTGATACAGCGCCAAGCTGAAACCGAGACGCTGTGCAAGCAGGAAAGCACATGCTGACTCTCAGCCTCCGCTTAGATCTTGGCGAGGAGTGGCGACTTATGGCACAAAACAACAAACCCAGCATGAGTGCAACAGAGAAGCTCTGCTGCGCCGGGATGCCATAGCATTCGAGACGTAGGCGTGTGGTCTGACTTTCGTCACGTGATCAGGCGCAAGGCAACATGTCATTTCATCACAAAGCCCATTTTTCACAACATGTAAATCTTGCTCATTTTAAGGTTTTCTCCATACTTGCAAGCACTATGGCCAGCAGTAGTGGTGGCTTTATTCGAATGCATGAATAAGCCAGTCAAAGAAAGCTTGGAATTACATTTTTGCAAAATGTACAGTGCAGTTTTTTTTGTATTTTTCTTGATGTCAAATGTAAGACAGGATCTTGATTAGGTTACCTCATATATTGTATGCTAGCTTTAAAAAACACATGGACCTCTTCATCTATGTTATGCAAGACAAAGTAAGCCAACAATGGGGGATGGGCAAGGGAGTGGGCACAGGAGGGCTGGGGGGAACCGACTGAGCTATGTTTCTGAGCAATGTTCAGGTGTCAGCAGGTTGAAGTACAGAAATTGGGTTTTCTCTCTTCTTCTCCTCAAAAGATATTCTTAGTGCCTTTCCTCAGTCCTCCCAAGTATATGGGCCCCATTACGAGTCTGCCGGTCCAGGAACTACGGTACCGGTAAGCTTGCGGTACTGTAGTTCCCAGACAGGCAGACTACGAGTTGTGCTCGCGGATGCCTGTGTGCCCCTATGGGGCTCGAATGGGAATGGGGAAGAATTTTTTCCAGCGCCCTGGGTGCAGGAAAAAAAACAACTCTGACGGCAGCCGTGTCTGTAATACAGGCACGACTACCGCCAGGGTTGTAATGAGGTCCAATGTCTTGTGAGTAGAACAAATCCAATTTTATACGTGTGTTCATATTTGTGACTTATCAAGCATCTGTATCACAAGGTTTTGTAATGGCTTCAGAAAACTCAGCTATATTGTGGCCATTTTCACATGCCATTGAGACACATATCGTTTTTCATGAATAAGAACATATTGTGGAGCGGCAACTCTTCTCTTAAATGTGGGCAATCACCTAACTGTGCCGGACCACAGTGTTATGTAAAAACCTTCACCTTAAGGACATCAAATACATCCCACAAAATAATGCATCACAAACAATCAGTCAATGGATGGCTTAGTCATCCATTGACTAAAGGTAAATAGTCCCGACGTCTATGAGACAGCTGAGAGAACAGCAGACTCCATGTATGGTCCCCTCAGTCCACCCCAAATACCTCTAAAGTATGTCAGTGGCCATCCTTGCCAGCTTCATCAGGAGGCCTGCAAGTGGCAACCATTAAGTGAAGTTTAAAAACACATCTTACCAAAACAAATGGTGCTCTGGAAAGGGCACGCTCATTTGGTAATTACATCATGGTGTTGCAACTACATTAGCTGCAACTGGTAGCCAATCAGGCCACTGCTCTAGACTCTTTTCTTGGCCTACAAGTGTGTCCTTTGATGTTCCTCAAAGTAAATCGACAAGCAGGTATCTGATTCCTTGGGCTAAAGTCACTTAACAACATGCTCGGGGCCCACACTGGCAGTATATGCAGACCCTTCTGTAGCCAAACACAACTGGTAGCTGACGAAAGCTCCACTCTTCACCCCCATGTGAAAATGGACAAGCAGAGTCTGATATCCAAACAAAATGGGGGCTCAGTCCGAAAACACTGCCAAAAGTCTTACGGCTGCCTCCTATGATCCCCTGGCTACCTAGGCCCATGGGTGAGTCTAAGACCTCATTGCAGGTTCTGGAGCTGGACTCATTATGAATATTTGGGCTGGCCCTCTTCCATTCTGATCCTCCTGGAGTAGTGACCACATAACGCATCATCAATGCATCATAGGTCCCTATATTTACTTAACCCCAAAAGCCCTACCTAGAGCAGTGAAGTACCCAGAGGGTTGCACCTCATCACCTCCATCTTCTTTATGACCTTGCTGTAAAGACAACACCTGTAGGTCCCAGGTACAAAGCCCATGCACCCCGGCACCCCCCTGTGACCTCAGATAGCATTGCTGGCTATAGGCAGCCTGAGCTCTCCCAGGATTCCCGGTCTCCCCTGTCTGCGGCACTGTGTACCATGATGCGTACAGCCATTGTCTCATTGACCAATCACAGCATTGATCAATGAAGAAGACATTTTGTTTCACTCAAATCCATTTGACTCATTGAGACAATATAGGGCCTCATTATGAGTAGGGCGGTAAGGGATACTGGGCACCGGTAAGGAGACCGGTGCCGGTAATCCCTTACCGTCCTACTATGAGTTCCCTTAGCGGGTCCCTCGGATGGGACCCGTTAAGGGAAATCAGAACCAATAACGGTACCGCAATTTGCGGTACCGTTATTAGCGCCTTCCCTATTCCCATTGAGCCCTAGGGGGCTCAAATGGGAATGGGGAATGGCTTTTTCAATGGGGACTTACCGGTCCCGCAAAGGTCGGACTACACCAGTAAGTCCCCATTGAACGAGACCGGTGCCGGACACATTATTGGTGGCAGTCATGGTGCAAATAGCGCCATGACTACCACCAATCTCGTAATGATGCCCATAGTCTCAATATGTTCTCCTTTTTTTAACATAGTACCCTCCTTTCACCTTTATTCTTAAAACCTGAATGGCTCATCCCCTTCTTTTGGTTACATGTGCTAATATCCCCGCAAAAATATTGCCATCCAAAAATATCGCCATATTTTTGCAGCAATATTAAGGCATGGAACCTGCGGGGACACCCCCGCTCCCTTGATTATTTTTAAAGGAGTGGGGGACATCCCGCAACCCCCGCTCCCAAAACCCCCCAAAATTAGCCCCCCCAAAATATATTGCCTATGGCCTTTCCAAACGACCATATATACGGCAATATTTTTGGTGGGGATAATATTACCTGATACCGTTCTTTTCTTACCTTTTTCAAAAATGTAAATGCTTCGATCAGAGTTTTTTATATGAATAAATCCAATTGTTATCGTGTTACAGTACATATAACTCAAATGCCCTGATTCTTTTTAAAAAACATTTTTTATCGTGTTTTAGCCAAAAATCGACTTTTCACATATGTTACAAAGTTAAAACAACATATTCATGTGGAGTTACAGAAAAACGCAACATTAAAAAAAGAAATATTTAATTGCATACAGAGGTTAAAAGAAAAAAGAAGAAAACTCTCAATGCCCGGATACAAGGAAGCTATTTTTGTGCATGTGCACATCTGCCAGTGGATTAGTACATGAACAGAATATGTCTTGTTTCCAAGGTGATGACTACCTCTCTTGATAAATGACACTGGACACAGCTGCAATGCTCTGCTGTAATGTTGGTGCTGGTCGAGGATCCAGTGTGAACAGTGGAATTCACCTGGAAAAGGAAACGAGAGCAAGGAGAGATTTATGTTCGGAGTGCATGGCGACAAGTGAACATCAAGTGCATTTAAAAAGTACCATTCATTTTTGGCAGGAGGGGAGGCCCTGGGCCCTGTTCCCAAATCTTCTCATTTTACACCTCAGGTTTCTGAAAGTGGAGGACGATAGAAGCAATTAATCAATGTGCTACAGTACAGGATGGTAACTGGTGGACAACAATTAACTCTAAACTAAGCTATAAAGTTATTTGCCTGTGGAAATACAGTCACACGTCAGGCGTGACACATTTGCTTTTTAAGGAACGAGGCGGGGAAGGGGGGAGACTGGAATTCTTGTCACGCGGTGACACGTCCGTGCGTCCTTTCCACGTGGCTAGCATTTTCCTTCTTTAATATAGTTGACGCAGCGCGACACTCTTTCCAATGGCGCACAGTTACGGATGGGCGGACTACGGAGGCCTGCTGGGTATTACTGCTTCGCAATCTGAGCTGAGGTTGTAGTTTCCGAAACTTATTTAATTGACTTGCAGGTGTAAAATCACGGTTGCCCTGGGTTAAGAACTAATCCCGGCACAAACAAACATAAGTGTCCTCAGTGGTCGAAGTGTACAAAAAGGAATGGAACTATATTCCCTGCTGGTGAGCCCAACCCCATCTCACAATCCAAACCCCAAAACAAACACACCTGCTGTTTGAGGCAGTGTTCAGTGCAGTGCACTGAAGTGCAAGTTTCAACTTCGCCCTATCTGTGGTCATGTCGGGGACTGGCCCTCCCTCGATCTAGGAGGCCGGGCCTGGTGGGGAGTATGGATGACACAGGCAGATAAACACAGATACACAGATATACTGTTGGTGGCTTACTCCCAGTACTTTTATTTTCTCCTCTGCGTTCTTATGTGGCAATGTCAGAACGCCCTCTGGGCCTTTAATCTAGATACCACACCCCTCCCCAATTTATATGACAGTTTTCTGTGGCCCATGCAGTGCTACAGTGTGAGTATATTACATAATTCATTAAATGTCATGTTAGCTTACAGTTCTCCAGCAGACGCTGTGTAGGACAAACCCTCACAGCAATGTGGACAGTGGGGGTCTCTCTCGCAGCTCTTAATCCGACCCATTGCACCACAGCAGGTGTGTCGGAGTAGCAGATGCCTCCAGTTGCGTCTGCTCAAGGTTTCTTGTGCCCGGCGCCTCACCTGGCGGGCTGGTTGTGACCGTGTTGCTCTTTCCTCCTGCGTTGCTCGATGTCTGCTGGGGTTCAGACCGGGTCACATCTGGCCCCCATGCTTAGGGGGAGTCTCTTTCCACATTGCTGGCGGCACCTTCCGGAAGTGGGAGGCATTTCTTGTCACAGGCTCTTGTTCTCTCTGGGCTGTCACCATTCCATATTCCTTGCGGGTGACCACCCATGGGGTCGACTCATAAGGGAGGGCTAGCTTGGTTTGTTGCCCGGTTCCTGATTAGCACCATGTCTCCGGGGCTCAAGTCACTGTGGATGACCCGTCGGCTGTGGCTTTCTCAGTTGTTTTGCGCTTGTCTTTCATTCTTAATCTGTTCCCTGACCGGCTCTGAAGTGGACCAGCTGTGGTGGAAAGGCAGTCCTACTTGTATCGGGAGTCCGAACATTAGGGCAGCTAGGCAGATGTGGGTTGAGGAGTGGGGCGTCTGCAAGTACACCCGTAAGAAGCGATATACTTCCGGAAGCCATAATGTTTGTTGCTCCTTCGCAATATGGATCACCTTGTTTAACAATGCCATGAAGCATTCTGCATCCCTGTTTATTTGGGGCCTGTATGGGGTGATGCAGTGGGTTGGATGTTCACGTTTTCTAGAAGGTTGCAGAGCTCTCGCCCCTTAAACGGAGGGCCATAGTCACTTTTGATTTTGTTGGGTATTCCATTTACCACAAAGATCTTATCCAAGGCAGTGATGACAGAGGTCGCATCAGTGGATCAGACTTGCTCTACTTCTGGGTACCTGCTGAACTCGTCAATGGCGACAAGTAGGTATGCCTCATCGGCTACCAAGCAAAAGTCCAGGCTTATCACGTCCCATCTCTGGTGACTGCAAGGAGGACTTGCGATGAGTTCTGGAGGGCTTTGTCTCTGAGTGGCTTGACAGGCAGCACATGCGCTTACCAGGGCTATGACCTTTGCTCGGATGTTGGACAGCAACACTCATGATTTAAGGAAGGCTTGAATTTTGGTGATGCCTTGATGTCCTCTGTGAGTTAGGCGCAGTTCTCGCTATTCTAACGCTAAGGGTAGAACAATCCGATGTCCCTTCAGTATGATCTCCGGGGAAGTTCAGAGTTCATGTTGCACTCCTAGTAGGTGTTGTAATAGTTCTTGGGCTGCTGTGGTGTGATTCATTGCCGCCGTAAACAGGTTCCTACAGTCTCTGGCCAGGGTGGATTCCTTGACTCGCTGGAGGCAGGGGTCCTGATCTGTTTCACTGATTATTTCTTCCAGTTTCATCCATTTCGTCTGGGCACACACGATTATGTGGCAAACATGTTTGTCTCTCTTGCGTATGCTATCTTGCTCCTCTGGTGTCGCTGGATGGGGTGTCTGGACACGTAGTTCACTGTGTTGTCACTTTCCGCATGGGACATCACTTCGATGTCGAATGGTTGGAGTTAAAGCATCGTGTGCTCAAGCCTGGCTGGTGGGTGCAGAGCAGACCCATTTGAATATGGGCACCAGGGGTTTGTGGCCTGTGAATATAGGCGAATTGTGTCCTAGTAGGTAGACATGGAAATGGTGGCAGCCTCAGAGGATTGCAAGAGCTTCCCGCTCTATGTGGGCATAATTCTGTTATGTGCTAGTCACTGCACAACTGGCGAACGCAATGGGGTGTGTTCCCCTCCCTGTCAACTTGGGTGAGTACAGCTCTGTGATTATTGCAACAGACGAAAATGCAGACTTGTTTTTAAACCCCTTTACACCACATATATATGCAGGGGGAGTCCCCCTGCAGCCCTCCATATTAATATTCTATTCTATACCCCCCACATATATATGTGGTATAAAGGGGGTCCCAAAAAAAGTCAGCATTTTCGGCCGTCGTAATTGTCAGGGCGACATTTTGGTATGATTCCCACTGGAATGCGCACTCTTGTTCAGGTCCCCACATCCAGGCAACCTCTTTCCTCGTTAGTTGTCTTTGGAGCTGCAATGTTGGCCATATCCGGTATAAAGCAGCTACAGTATGAGACCATCCCCATGAAGCTCTGTATCTCTGTTATCGGTTTTGGGGGATGGACGTTCTGGAAGTCGGCAACCTTTGCTGGGTCTGGCGACACCCCCTTAGTGTTAAAAACATAGTCGAAGAAAGACAGTTCAGCTTGCCAAATTCACACTTCTCAGCAGGTAATGTGAGGTCGGATTCTTCTAGGCGCTTCAGGACTGCTGCCAGCCATGAGTTGTGTTACTATTCAGAGGTGCCATACACCAAGATGTCACCACTTACGTTTGTTGCGCCTGGCAGGCCTTGTAAAACTTTGCAAATTTTGTTTTGGGAAACCTCTATTGCTGACAAGAAACTGAAGTGAGCCGGCAGTATCGCCTGAGTCCTAGGTGCAACGAAAAAGTTGTTAAATACCTGGACTCCTTTGCCAGTCATATTTGGTGATAGCCAGCTCGAAGGTCTAATTTGCTGAACACTTTTGTGTCGTTAGATCCACAATCAACTCATCGATTGTCGTGGTGATGTGACTTTCATGCCCAACTGCTTGGTTAGGCAGCCTCATGTCGATGCATATTCTAACTGCATTCGGTTGCTTCTGTTTTTTTGTGACCACCATGGGTGAGACCCAGGGGGTTGGCCCAGATGTTTTTTCTATGATGCGGAGGTCCTCCAGATTGTTAAGTTGTTACTCGACGATTGCACTTAGGTGGAATGGGACTTTCCGATGCTGGACTGCTTTGGGTTTAATTGTTGGGTCAATGTGAAGTGTCAATGTCTGTTTTTTTAAACAGCCAATGTCCTTGGATAGATTTGGGTATTGAGCAATGATCTTATCGACTTCTGGTTGCTGGAGTTGGAGTGCAAAATTGATGATTTTCAGCTTTTCCGCCGTTCGGCATCTTAGTAGGGTCTCGACGTCGGTGTCCACCATGTAGAACCCGGTTCTGCACGCCTCCCCATTGTATATGATGTCGGTCTTGAATGACCATTTCACGGGAAGGGGTGTTTCACTCTCGTGTGCATATAGGCAGACACTTTTGCATTGGATGGTTGGTTTGGTGTCCATTGTTTTTAGTTTATGGAGCAGTATCACATTCACCGTTGCCCCGGTGTCAATGACCACCTTGGTAGGTGTGTTATTCATGAGTTGACTGGGATTTCCGTAACTTCTTCCTTGCCTTGAGTTTCCACTGTGGAAAAGAGATGCACTCTTTCACCTCGTGGTTTGTGGTGCGAGATGTGCCGCTCTTGGGATGATTCATCCTCTGAGTCCCCACTCGCCTCGCTATCACTGCTGCTTATATGCGCTCTTTGCTCGACTGTTCTCACCTTGCCTTTTTCATAGTTAGCGTTCACTATTGGCGCTTGTTTTCAGTCAATATTCAATGGTGGTGTGTCCCAGCATTGCATGCAACACACCCTCCTGCTTTGCAGGGCCTCTGTGTTGTGCACAAATGTTTTCCCTTGTATCGCCCACCAGGGAGTGCTGTCACCCTGTTATTGCACCGTTATCACCAATCTCACCTCTTGCACTCATTTGGCCGTGCTCCGGTGAAAGACCCAAGGGGTTTAGATGTCAGCACCCAGGGCGGGGGCATGGTTGCACTGTCCTTCTCCTTGCTTGCATGGGGGTGCAGGCAGCAGTGGCCTGCATTTCCCATGTGGCCGCCGGTGCCAGGGTCAGTGCACCGTGGATTCTGCAGCACTCCATGCGGGAGCTGCGCCCAGTCCCCTCATGCTCTGTGGTAGAGAGAGCCAACGGAGGGTACGCCAACGGGGTTCAGGATCGCCTCATCGCCAGTGTGGTGATGTTGGGGGCCGGTCCTCCCTGGCTCTAGGAGGCCGGGCCTGGTAGGGAGTATGGATGACACAGGCAAATAAACACAGACACGTTGTTGGTGGCTTACTCCTGACTGTCCTATTTTTGCAGGCAGTCAGTCCTTTTATTTACTCCTTTGTGTTCTGACATGGCAACGTCAGAACGCCCTAGGGGTCTTTTCTCTAGATACCACGCTACCCTTTTATTTTAAAACGAAACCATTCCAGAATTGTTTCTTTTTAAAAATAAAGTATAGGAACAGTAAAACCTTTTTAAAAAGTAGAAGAGCAACGCTCCCAACCGCTCCTGCCCACTTTGACCACTGAGTGTCCTAGCATTCAGCAGCTACTGACATAAACAAATGAATATATACATGTTGTTGTTCGACTAGTCCAATTTCTGATTGTTCCTTTACTGTCATGACTCTTTCCACAGGATACAAAAGCCACAGATATGTCATGTGTATGAGAAACATCATCGTAGAGCTAGTCTCCCTGACTAACAGTTCAAGGTACTGGTGAGAAAGCTTGGCTTCCCATGATTTGGTACCTTAATCCATGACCTTCACAACACAACGGATTTACCAAGCTGTAAATCTGATTTTTTTAATAAAAAAAAAATAATATGTCTCTACATACATTTTTAGTCTGTATAATGTCTGCCCAGCGAACTCAACAGTGTTAACCCTCACCTGATAGTAATACAGATGGTATAAATTATCTTTCTAGTTGTAGATTACATAGTTAATTTAGCCTCTAGTCTCCTCAATTTGTGGGACCACATCACAAGCTCTCTGATGTCAATACATAATTATTGCCAGTGGTTGAAATGGAAAACATTTAAAGGGGGGTCCCACAAGCGCCAGAGTGGGGGCAGAGTTTGCAGGAAGGAGTTCAAAGAGGGCGATGCTGGCAGTTAAACTCTGCTGTAATGAGATGTCCAAAATAATTGTTTAAAATTTCTTTCATGCAGCTTCTTTCCAACCTCCACACTGTACATCAGTTCCACTTTAAATCACTTCCATGGCATTGGTGCACCCAAAATACAGTGATTTTTAGAACATTAAAGGATACATGGATACGCTCTGCAGTAGCAGGCTACCAGGGTAGCTCGGCTGGTTGAGAGACCGTTGAAGAGATGTTGTTTATTAAAAACTGGTTGTTAATCGTATTACTTTTTTCAATTTCTTGTAAAAAAACTGGTGCTATAAAATGTGTTTGACCCAGGGTTGGGCTGGTCGCTTGCTTATATTCAGGGTGGAGGTGGGGGTGGGGGGGTCTGCCCCTGTAATGAAAATCAAAACTTTTCACAGCACAACAGAAGCATTTATTTGTGATTAAGCAGTTTTGACAAGCATATAGCATCTTTAGAAATATAAGCTGTGATAAAACACAAAGGATGGGGCAGAACAATCAAAGGTTATTTGTAGTAGTCCAACAAAAAAAAGAAACACACCTCAAAGAAAAATGGTGAAAGTAAGTTTAAGCAGTATTTTTGAGTTTGGAAACAACTTTTTCTGTGAAAGTGTAAGATGCACATTTGGGAAATAGTGTGCCCAGTAAGTAGAAAGCCTGCTTTTAACAGTGATGTTCCCCACCCCAGTGATAGTCATGGCCCATTGATTCCCATGGTGTCCCTTTCTGGCCAGATAAGGATAGGTAAAGCTTGTCAGGGCTGAAACAGTCAGAGTCTGTGATCCAGCCAGACATCTGATGCTGTATCTCGCACCCGGCAAGAACCAAACCGGCGCTGATCATCGCCCATCGTCAATCTGTGCCAAATTAACTCCCCATCCGTACCCCAAATACGTCTCAGTTGAATATTTGAATAGCGTACCTGTGCATGTGCTTCACAGTTTATAAGCAGATGCCTAAGTATTTCAATCTGTCCAGCCTGGCCACACAATTGACAATGTTTTTCTTCTGTTAGTATTTCCATCCAAGCAGCCATTACCTCCAGTGTAGGCAGTTGGTTAAATCTTAGTCACATATATTCACTGTGTTTGGTTTAGGAAAGTAGTGAATTTATATTGGTTTAATCGATTCACTGCAACCAGCCCCTTGGCTGTTTGATATTCTGGTTCTGACCTCCCCGCTCATCTGGCACTCTTCCTGCTGAACCCTTGTCTGTTACTCAAACGATTGATTATTATCGAACCCAGTATTCACTAACAGTCTGCACGCCTTACACTCATGTGCTGGCTCCCCACCTCTTTTGCCAGAAAGTGGGGTTATTCTGGTTCCCCCTTACTGTTCCCTCCTTCCCAGTCCTCAATCTGTTTTCCTTAAAAGTCCTTCTACTCACCAGTGCTTTTCATGACACAGATTTGACTTGCTGTCCTAAACCGTTTTCATCTGCCTGTCCATCTGCAGTCTCTCGTTCAACCTCTTTGTTCGCTGAAACTGATGGACCTCCATTCACTTGCCCTCAGGCTCTCAAACTTTGATAGCTGGGATTTCTTCAGCCTGTCCTCTTCTGATTAGATTCTCGGTCTCTGATCCCCTGGACGT
This sequence comes from Ambystoma mexicanum, assembly GCF_040938575.1. Lineage (NCBI taxonomy): Eukaryota > Metazoa > Chordata > Amphibia > Caudata > Ambystomatidae > Ambystoma > Ambystoma mexicanum. The sequence goes on from NC_090934.1 coordinate 1,031,945,692, forward strand.
ATTCCAGTCAGTTGTAATGGGGCCGATGAATGTGCAGGTATCACTTACTGCCCCAACTCAGATAAATATCCAATCACCAATCCCTGCCCCAAATCCTCACCATTATCGTATGGGTAAGAAATGACATCAGCTGAGGCAGCCCTATTGGCCCATGAATCTAGGCGTAAGAGACGAGACTAAGGCAGGACCCGAGAAACAATATTTCTAATAAGTCAATGTACACACCTGTGTCATGAAGAATTAGTTAGGCTGTGCGACATTTGAAAGGATTACAGTTAGATAGTAGAAAGCACAAGTAGCGTGCTGTATATAGCATAGAAGAGAGGAGGATTCCAGGATACCAAGAGAGGGAACCGCTGCACTTACAGGGCAGATGGAATAATAGGCAGAAAAGAAGCAGAATACATGGGCAGGGAAATGCACGTATGGCAGATGCACAGAGTGAATGTAACATGAGCAAACATGAATATAAATTGCCGACATGGATGCGAGAAGCACAGCGGAAGTGCCATTTTCCTAGCACAGAGGCTGCAGCAGACCTAGAAGTTAGCAATGCCTCAAACAAGATGCTGAATTCAGAAACACACATTTATTTAAGAAGCCTTGAAGCTTCCTAGACAGTGGTTCGTAGCAAGCACCATGGTTGGATGCACGGTAGGGAGCAATGGTCGATGCAGAATGCAAAGACAAGATAACTGTTCCCAGGACCACAAGCAGTAGACTCCCATGATAATTACAGGTTCTCTAAGAGCGCAACCAGCCATTGATGTTCAGGTGCATGAGATCACTATGCCAAAGGACTTTGTCATGGATAGATGAAGTGTGTCTCTAGTAGCCGCAAAGAATACACCATGCAAGTTAGAATTAACTAAAACAAAGAAAATAGGAAGATATTAATACTGCAACATGGTCCCCTCACACGTGATCAAGCCATGAAGAGCACTAGCTATTCATTAGAAGCTAAGTACAGATAAGACAGCTGCTGAACTCCCTAGCATGCACAGAGACATGAGATGATCCACAAGGCCAAATGCAAAGGAATAGATGCGCCACGTGGCCTAGAAATGGTGGGGAGCACTTTTAAATGGAATTAGTGCAGACCATGGACTTCTCTCTCCCCCACACTATGTGTCTCTCATACTTTGACGTCTCGTCAAAAGTGTCCAAGTTTAGTGAGCAAGGTGGCAATCAACAGAAATGCCTCTTGCCACACGGCCTATGATGAATGACTACAGCCAATTAGTGGCCAGTATAATTATGTAGTGAAACTATTATCTATGATGGGATAGGCTCAGGAGGAGCCATCAGAGTGTATAAACAAATGCGGAAAGTAACACTTATATAATCTATATATATCTTAAGATATTAACCAATCCTAACCATTCATACATTGTGTAATGGAAATTGTATTGTGACATCACTGTATACCTATTTTCAGTATAAAATCTTCTCACACTCTGTAATATTGAGAGCTATTTCTATGCTATCCCGGCTGTTATTCTGTGCTTGATATAAAACTGGGTATTACCATGCACTTTGGGTACTCCATAACTGAATATTGTTGTTTATGCTAGTGCAGCAAATTGGGCCCATCCACTGTCCCTATGCAAATGGGGCACTGGACTTTTTCTCTTTTGCATCACCTCTGCTGTTGTTATGTGTCAATTCTCCGGTTGCTATCCTCCTTATATCAACAGCTCTTCCTTGCCCTCCATTGGGTAGATCCAACCCTCATCCTCTGGCACTGACATACTTTTCCCTCCTGCCAAACTCCTTTGTATTTTTTCCCAAAGTGCATTCTCTCTGGGAGCTTGGAAGAAGGTCAATGGGTCCTCTCTTCATGGTTATCACATATGTACTGACACCACACACAAACAGCCGTTACTGGTAGCAGTACAAATCCAGGTATGCATCAAGTGTGATGCCTAGAAAAGGCATATGCATGGACCAAAAGTTGTCACTTGAAGGCTTCACAGTATATCTTCTCATGCATTGCTCTAGATGTCTCTAAGCAGAGGCACATTGTTTGGGAAGTTTAAGAATGACATGGAATGCATATCACATCCACAGATCTTAACTACTACCACCTGGGCATGATGCAAGGGTCCCTCCTTCTTAAGGTGGTTGGGGGATGGCTGGCACAATAGCATACAGGGTCAGCACAGTGAAATATGCTACAACTCCAGAGCCTGTTGCTACCTCAGTGTAAGTGTTTTGGAAGGGTAGATGGGAGGCAGATGGCACTCAAGGTTCTTCCATCATTTCCCTACAGTGGTGCATCATTAAGGGCAGTCAGAAAGGTATCTTACCCTTTGTCAGACATAGGCTGGGGCTGATATGCATCCCCTGTCATACCTTAACTATGCCAGAATGATATGAAGGACATAGAAAGGCGGCATAGAGTTGCTAAAGTGACAGTTGTAAGGCTGCCGAGAGAGTTATCCAGCAACACCTTAAGACTTGACTAGATTATCGGGCCAATACGAAAGCCCAAATACCTTTCAGTCCCAGTGCATGATCAGTGGCTTTGTTCAGTGGGACACAACAATCTGATCTCTTGTGGGAGTGGGAGTAGTCAGGGTTATAAGAGAAGGGTTCTGGTACCACCTTATGCAAGGGAAATGGTGCATGCTCAACACCGGATCCCCAGTGGACATCACTAACCTCAAGTTCTTAGGGTTTTGGTCATATCTGGGTTCTCAAAGATCCCATCACAGATGCAAAATAAGTGCACCACTGAATTGTCAGTTAAAGGTGCTCCCGGTAAGGGGCATGGTCCTATCTGAGTAGAGAATTACTGGGAGAATTTACTGTTTGACTCAGTTAACCTTGGGAGCTGGTATTTCATCAGCCTTCACCAAATGAATGAAGAGTGCTGGTGAGAGAGCGGCCCTCTACACCAATTGAATTGTGCTAACTACACTTTTGATTTTCCTCATGCTTGATCCAGTGGTGTAGTTGTCGAGGGCCACCAAGTATCAATAGCAGTGAAAAAATCATCCATAGGTGCCCCTCTGCGAGAACAAAACCGGCTAAATGACCTGTTCTTTTGGAAGGTACCCACATGAGAGTCTGCAGCCACACTTTAGCTCATTGTACCTTCACAGAAGGGAAATATCTATTTGCATATCAGTCTTTGTCCCGCCCACATGGGCAGTCCAGCACAAAAATGCTATGGCAATTCTCTTCTGAACAAGAGTACCAACAGCAACCCCATACATTTGTTTCATCCTTGTTGGGCCTCATCAGTGAGGTGGCGCTTTGCCTCTCTGTGTCTTCCACACACCAGGATCATAGTGCACCTTGTGCTATTCCTCAATCTTTTGCCCGTGTGTCTGCACTGGAGTTGCACACAGGAAATGAGTTGAGTTGCTTGCAGGCATTGAATGGTTGGTTCTGTCCATGTTAGCACCATTTAGCCTCTCATGATGCCTAAAGACGCAGTGCTTCCAAATTCCCCTTAAGCCATCCTAGCCTACCTCGTGCCTGTTAGACCTTAAACAGCAGCATTTCCCACTTGTCGCCAACACCAATAGGAATACCTGGCTGCAGAATACTCGGAAACCACAAACATGCTGATGCTTTATCAAAGTCACCATCAGGTACCTGTAACCTGTAAAAAATTATCTTCAATGCACTCAAGCAAGGCAACCGACAGCGGTAGAGAACAAACGAAGCTTATCATCATGCATTTAATGTCATCATTCAAAAAACCTAAACCCATAGAGGCTTCACACAGGAATGTTGCAGATAATTATTTCCTTCATGTTGTCATTGCATCCACCATGGTCTGCTGCCATTTCTCCTAGTTTTGCTCCACTAATCATAAGCTGAACACAAGCTAAGAGACACATCCTATTATTCATCTTGCATTGAACATTTGGCCTAGATGCAATTCCTTTTCCCTTCCAGATGCTGCTGTTGGGAAGGGGTGACAGCTATGGTAATGAGCCAATGACAAAGAAGAGATTGTGACCTATCCCACTTGGATTATATCACCTGTGCTTTTGTGAGACATGACAAATTGAGTGATGCTCTGTTCCTCCATCTAATCCTCTATGAACAAGTCAAAGACCCAGATCATTGCATAGGAAGAATCTGATTTATTGGCTGATGAATAATCATTCAGAAAATGGGCACTCACTGAAGTCCAGGTAAAATACTTGATGTTTGTCCCCAAGGGTGGTGCATGTGTAATCAACATGAATCGTAGTATCTTTGTGTATCTGAAATCCTTCCTTATGGTTCTGTGCCATCTTCAGGTTTCCCTTTCCTGCAATAGTGAGCCTTCTCTGAGCATGGTGAAAGTGTATCTCTAACAGTAGGTAGATCCCAGAGCCTACACTGCAAGAAGACAACACGAACTGGGAAACTCAACCAAGAGAACTGTGTTGGGCATCACAGACATACAAACAATGGACTCTTATATATTTGAATTATATATTCCTATTATTAGTTCCTAGGTTTGAGACACTATTACTTCTCTCATCAATTAAAGAGCCCTGGACTGGAATGGGTATACTGTAGGATTGTATAAGCACATTATTATCAATGCTACTCACATCAGGCAAAAACCTTTGCATTACAGAGCCTGCATTTGAAACATGGACAAGGATAATATAGGCTTCTTTGCAAATAAACAAAGAAAAAGACGTTTCAATCATATTGCACAAAACCACTTTTAAATAACGTATAGTAAATTGTGTGAGGGTAAATCCTGAAAATCATCTTAATAAAGTAATTGAACATATCACTCCAGAACAACACAGTTTTGCACCCAGGTCAAGCACTGCTCATCATGCAAACCATACAGTCACAACTGCATATATATCAACAAACAATCATCTCTTAGCTTCGCATTTTCTTCGACAGACACAAGGCCTTATACTTGGATTACTATCTCTACCTCAGCTCACTGATGCGTCAAATGGGATTTCCATCTAGATATCCTCCATGGAGTCAATCATTTATTAGAAAATCTGTGATGAGATCTGCGCTAAATGGTTGATCGCCCAGGATCACAATGTTCAGTGGGTTATGAGACAAGGATGTCCACTATCGCTAGTTCTATTTGCTTTATATGGAGAGCATGTATACCCCCGTTTAAATGCGCTCTGAGAATCACTAAATGTTTCTACCTTCGAACAGAAGTTTGCATTTGTTCATATGCTGATGGTATTGCTTTGTTCTCGACTAACCCTAAGGAACCTATCATAGAAACTAAAAAGATAGTACATCATTTTAGTTGAGCATCAGGATTCAAGCTCTGTCAAACTTGAATATTAACTTTGAAAATACCAGATCACTAGTCAACATTAATAACATTAATACTGATGATTTACCTTAGTGCGAATCTAACACAAGCAACTTAGCTATATTCAAGATACACACAGATCAGTCGTATACAGAAGGTATTGATCTTTGTAAACAGTAGAAGGGAAATTTTAATAATTAAGATCTTTAACTTGGTCACAACACTTGAAGTCTCATTGGCATTTGATAAACCACCTCACAGCCTCTCTTTTTCAATTCAATAATCATACATTTTATTTCCCATCTTATGCAAATTGTGCAAGGGCTTTCATTTTGTTGGACATAAAAAGAGAATGCACTACCACTAATATTTGACCTTGGCCTAGGGGTTTCCACTAGCCCCTTATAGATAGCATATGTTAGAAAATGTATAATAATGTAATGCACCTTCTCCCTTTTTGGGGTCACTATTTCATGGAATCCAAAACTCAGAGTCTACATCTACCAGTGTCTCTTCCAAAAGATTAATTTAGATTAGTCACCAATCCTTCATTGATTTCTCTATCATTAGTCTCCATTTGCTTGCACCTTAAGTTCCAGCTTCTGAAATCACCGATCAGACTGGTAAATATCCCGATTTAGGAATAATTATAGCCAGAACCCCTTCATCCTTGATATGTGGCTAGGTGCTGTATTTTGGTGCATAGCCACCTTGTCTTGAATCTCTGATGAAGGAAGCTTCTAAACTAATCAGTCCTGCTTCCATGACCAAATGGCAAGTGTCCATTACTTTCTGCATTGCTGCCAATTGTTAAGGGTTTTTGTCAGAGGGCTATTACATAACTTCGGTGTTATTTTAGTATTGTGGTAAAATAGTGGTAATGTGGTAGCACAGCATATTTATAGCAATGTCCTATATGATGGGACAAGACTCCCCCTCCCTGATAATTTGTATTCTGTTTAGGGTTAACTGTAAATGCAGACTAGCGGACTTCACACTTGCAGGGACAAAACAGTACTATCTGTTTTTTCCAGTCACTTATTTACAAAACTGGACTACCGACTCTGACCGATTGTTCATAATACTTCTTATTACGATCAATGATACACATGGGGTAAAAATAAAAACAACACGCAATCACTCATTTTGTATCCATCCGCCAAAGAGACCCTATGCCCAGAGGCCTACTGGGGGATGTCGCAGTGTCCCGGTGGGGCAGTCCAGCCCTGACACACACACACAACACTCACTGAGCACAATACACGAATATCCAGTAAAGCACACGCACAGCACTTGCAGTACAGTAACAACAGCCATGCCCCAATACTGTTTAGCACACACCATACAACACTGTGATTCGAATCAGTGATATTTTCTCTCTCTGAAGTGCAATACTGGGATGCCGTTTGGCTTCAACTTCGCAGTTACTCATTTACTCTAAGATGAAGCTTGCCTGCCCTCTACAGTTGTCAGGCGTTGTGCTATGGTTAAAAACACATTTCAAGCCCTACATGTAAAACAGCCTAGAATCCTATCCTTCAGTGGTGGGTAGCTCACGAGATACATGTCTGTCTTAACCATGAGACCAGTTTGCATTTAGCAAACCGAATCCTGCTTCAAGAACAATTTAGTGGATTGCACTACCAAGGTGGAAAAGGCTAGTACAATAAAGTGGGTTACCATCTGTTATTACAGCGCTTAGAAGAATTACAGTGCTTATAAGAGGGAAGACAAAGCACTATATAAACACACATTATTATTTCTCTTACTCTTGTATATAACTATTTACAATTATTCAGCTTCACATAAAAGGCAACAAAAAAGTCATACATGTTTTCCACACATGTTTGTAGTGAATAAACTTTTTGAAATTATGAAGAAATAGTTCTTCATACCTCAATATAGTTGACAACATATACAAACACATTATGATTGGACTGAGAAAATGAAAATATACCATTCATTATTAGAATCACGAATATAGAGTCCCTAGAGACACTGGTTTCAAAAATGGGTCATTCATCTGACCCCAATTTACTTCAATAACCCAAGTTGAACAACGTTGTGATATCAATATTGCAATAAGTGGTTTATTGCTAAAAACTTTAGCAGCAAATCATATTTTATGGGCTGTTAATCAAGCAAGGGATTGCGTTTAAAACACTGAATATATTTTGTATTTATTTATTGTAGACTAGCGAAAAGTAGCAGTGTTCTGCATGGGTTCTGTAGACAGACATGATAACACTCTTATCAATTGTTGAAAATGAATGATCCTGTAGGTCGCTGTTCCGCGTTGCTTATCACTTGATGTGCTTTGCACTCTGAAGTAAACTGCACTGAGAATGGGCGCGTGTGGCTGGCTGACATGAAAGGGAGGCGAGAGTTGGTGTGCTGCAGCATACTGGGACTTTATGTGTGCTCTCCGCACCTGTCGCATCACCCTGGCGCGGTGCAGTGCATTGCAGTGCAGTGCAAATATCTCAGAAATGGTGCATCCTAGGGCCTTGAAATGTGGTTTTCCAGGCTTCTCAGATTTGTTCCTCGAGCCAAGATGCTTAAAATGAGCTTTGCCTGGTTCTTCTACGTCCACATTGCTGTTTCGCCAATTTCTGGCAACCATCTCTCACGTGAAGCGGCTGAAAGCCAGGGAAAGGAGTGGGGTGTCCAAATGTCATGTATCCAGTAATGTCTGTAGGGTCCTAACAGGTAGCTATGCAAAATGTTGTGCAGATTGGTGGAACGGTGTGGAATTGTATAAGGAACAAACAAACAGATTTTTTGCTTTATATATAGACAGATTAAGTCATTTGAGCAAAGCCACACACAGTATAGTGCCACCCAGTAGCCATTGCTGGAAGTTCCCCTCCATTTCAAAGCCTAATGGGCAAGTGACCATTGCTTCACTGTGAAGCATTTTATGAAGGATGCATTGATGTCTGACTCAGACCCATTGCTGTTGATGTAGTAGTAAATATAAGTACATGAAACTGACTGGTGGTGGGAAAGGAGCTGGAAATTAAACAGTAAAGGGGAGAGCAGAGGACAGACTTCAAATACATTTTCTGTAAAAACAATACTCTTGGGGTAGAGGCGTTGATGATAGCATTCAACCCTAAGCCTCTCTCGTGGGAGAGAAGGTGATTTCTTGAGGGCAATCTTGCAGATAGTCATTGGCGGAATGTCCTAGAGTTCAGGGATATAGAGTTCCAGTGAGGTGTAGCCGGGAGGCAAATAGAATATGCAGGTGACAGAACAGGGTGCAGGGGTTACGGTTAGGTTGAGGAGAGCTTGAGGATGTACAGTCCAGGGGTTAGGGGGAGTATAGAGTCAGCAAGGTTGGGCAAGTGTCAGCCCATGGATGGATTTAAACACAAGAATGATATTTTATTTATTGGTGCATTGTATACATTTGACTAGGAAGTGATTTAGCTTGGATAGCCACCCCACATCATGATGCTGCTCAGAGATGAGCCGTGATGGTGGGAGTTTTAGAGTTTGTGTTGTAAGGTTCAGTGACTTGGTGGAGCAAAGAGAGTGAGGAACATCCTAGGTGGAGACTGGTGAAGCAATCCTGCCTGCTCAGGACCGAAGTGGCAATGAGTGTTCTGGTGGAGTAAAAGGTTGGACGTTTACCGATTCTAGAGATGTTTAGGAGGTTAAGAGTGGCCATATCCTAATGCATGAAACTGGGGCTACAAACTGAAGCCTGAGCTCTTCATCACCTGAACTGGAATGGCTGCCACTCTTAATGTACTTCACTTAGTGAATGTAAGCAGCATTTTTCAGTTTGAAAATTACTTTTGCAGGCGAAGCGAATAGGAACTGCAGACGCGCGAATGACTGCTGGTGAAAGGAGCACGCGCAGATTAGATCACCAAGCTCCCAGCTTCCCTTGGCGAAGCTGCGGCTCAGTGTAGCCTGGTCAAGGGTTGAGGCAGGCCAGGTCCCGAGATCCATCCAGACATCTGAGGCCAGATCTGGGACCCGGCAAGAGCCGGCCCATTGACCAGTGCTGTTTCTAACAAAGATGGTCATCAGCATAACGCCTTCACTTCCTCCATGAGGGGCCGTGACGCAGACCATCAGAGTGAATAGGCTTCTCTGGTGTTTTTTGGGTGTCTCTGTTCAGTGGGTGCTCAAGCAATCTCTAGTAGTCCCGGCAGCCTGAAAAAAGCCCAAAATGTCTCTCCAGCTCGGTATCACTGATGCTGCTGGTGCTGACTCTTCCCCTGGTGCCACATGGCCTGCGCATACAGACTCTCCTGCTACCCCTCCACCCAGTGGATGCTGGGTGCTCTAATGGTGTCAGTGTAGCCTTTGGGGCTGACTCTACACCTTGCCCTTGCACCAAGGGTGTTGCTAGGTCTGGAAATGATCTGGTGCTACGCTAATGTAGGGACTGTCTCAGCACGGGGCGTGCTAGCCATTTGGGTGTAGCCCCTGAGTTTCTATCCGGGGGTGCAACTAGAGGACCCAGGGCTATAGCCTCCTTTTCCCCCACTACCGACGCCTCTGCCTTGCACCACGGGCCTGACCACGCTGCCTCTCCCGCTGATGCTCTGCTCTTTTATGGATATATAAACCAGCTGTTGGGTCTGTTTATGGATTGGTGGTCTTCATCCACCTGTATTCTTCTATAGTCCAATGTGTCATCTTCAGCCAATATCCATTGCCTGCATTGATGCATGGATGAATGGCCACAGCCTCTTTGAAACTGAACTGTCTGAAAACAGAAGGTACCCTAATTTAATATGGGAGGACTGAGAATATCATACAGAAACAGTTTATGGCTTTGAAGCTGAGTTCTTTTCAGCCTGCATTGTCAGGTAACGCAAAATATTCTGTTTTAAATAATGTTCTCAATGTTAACATCCACATGAGAAAAAATCTCAAACTTCATAACTGCTCACTGGGGAGGATTGAGCCCTTCCTTAAGTTCTAGCACCTGGTTTTAGAATTGTGGTCCATGCTTTAGAACTTGCCCATATAGGTGGAGGAAATGCCCAGTTACTTCCAGTAAACATGGTTTTACATTTAGCACCTAAATCATTAGTAGGGTAAAGGAAATGTCCTGCATATGGACAATTTTGCAATGTCGACTGCTGGAAGCATGTATTGTGTAGGAGGTGGGTTATCTTATCTATAAGGCCGTATAGCAGGAAAACTGACATGTATGGCTTAAAAGGTATAGATCTGAATTCATAATCAAATCACTCATAGTATTAAAAACATGAATTTGAAATCTCTAAGACCAATGGGGTGAAAACCTGGAAGCACAGATTCTCTCATTAGGCTCCTGCATTGTGGAACTCCTTTCCACTTTCCCTGCAATTACACACAACATTGCTGACTTTTCCGAAAGAGCTCAACGCTTTTTCATCTTGGACACTTGTGAGTAAGCTTTTTTTTTAATTATGGTAAGTATGTTATGAATAATGCATTCAAAAAGAAATTACCATACTGATACTGTATATTGATAAATTGTCTTGGAAGGCCTACATCTTTAAAATATCTTTTCTAAATAATAGTGTTAAGACTAGTGTGACAAACTGTCCTCTGCCCTGCTAGAGTTGAAGGATGAGCAGAGGCTAATGCGCCTACTCAGCCATCACACGCCTGCAAACCAAGAGCCAAAGGTAAAACTAGCACAGCTTAGAGATATACCTCCTTCGCCATTTGTGGTAATGTGGTCCAAGGGAAGGCTATACTCTCAAGAGGGGTGTGAATGTGGTTCCGTAGCAACCCCAACAGTGAAGTATACAAGTCAAAGATAAAGGAATGCCCAATCAAGAGGTTCTGTAATTATATATATATATATATCTATATGATATGATATGATCGTTTATTTATATAGCGCCTATACACAATGTATTTCAAAGCGCTTCAAGGCAAGGGAGGGAACAAGGCAAAATACAACCACATTCTTACAGGCCATGAACAGTAAGGATGTGAAATTAACTATCGTACTCAGCCTGACGACATTTCAGATAGTGCAAGAGCTAAGACATAGATAAGGAAGGGAGGGGGAGAGTGGGAAGGAAATGGAAACAGACAGGTGACTACCGTACTAGGCCTGACGACATTTCTGGTAGAGCCGGAGAAAAACAAAAGGTGAGGGAGAGGGGTGCAGAAAGGGAGGGGAGGAACAAAACAAGCGACTATCATACTAGGCCTGACGACATTTCAGATAGTGCTGGAGGGGTGGTGGGGAGGAAAAAAAAACAGTAATGGGAGGGTGGAGGAAATAGACGAGGTTGCTATCATATTAGGTCCAGAGACAATTCTGATAGAGTAAGTGCATAGAAGAAAGTAAGGGGAGGAGATAGTAAAAGGGAGAAGGGAAAGGAGGAGAGAAAAGGGAGTAAGCAGTCAAAAAGAGTGGAGAAGCAAGAGTGGAGAGCGAATACAATTGCAGAAGTCAGTAGTAACACATAGGGCCTCATTACACGGAAGGCGGTAATGGTTAACGGCCACCGTTAATGCTAACGGTGACCGTTAACCATTATCGCCTTACTACGAGGTCCCTTAGCGGGTTGGTGCTTTAACGCCTGCTTTTTGCAGGTGTTAAAAACCAACCCGCTAAGGGACCTCGGAGCTAATTACGGCACCGCAAAATTGCGGTGCCGTAATTAGCGCCTTCCCCATTCCCATAGAGCCCTATGGGGCAGAAATGGGAATGGGGAAGGGCAATGGCAGAAGGGGGATTTACCGCCCCACCAACCTTGGAATGGGGCGGCGGTAAATCCCCTTTCCGCCAAGGCGGTGCCGGTATTTTACCGGCATGAGCCATGGCGCTAATAGCGCCATGGCTCACCGCCTTCCGTGTAATGAGGCCCATAATGTTGCAAGCCAGGATACAAGATGAAGATGGGAACAGCATGATTCAGGGCCAGCATGAGTACAAGATTTAAAGGAAGTCCAGCATGAGAGTTGAGAAAGAGTCACGCACCGTGAATGAATGAAGTCCATAAGTCAAATCCAGCATTGGCCACAAGACAGTGATGGTGAAGGAAGGCACCAGGTGGGTAGGGCTTGCTAAGTGGTGAAATATATACTTTAATTAAACACACCAGGTACAATAGTAACTAACTCGAAAATACTGTAAAGACCCACACCTGTAGAAAGAACACTGTGGCAAGATGCTGCACTCTGGGAAAAAGAGTCAGGGGGTGAAAATAAAATAAAAACACAATGTTTAAAGGATATGTTCTTGAGTTGGAAAAAAGGAATTTATTTGTAACCTAGCCAGTCTCTGGGGCCCAAAATGGACCAAAGGGCAGATATCAGTCAATAATGTCATTGCAGTCTCTTATTGTTTCAACAACGGTGAACCCAGCTTTTTGGGCTGCTGTTTGGCAGTTCAATGCGGTTTAAAATGGGCCATCATTGAGGTCAAACAGAAAACATATGTCGAAGCAGAGTCGAATTTGAAGAAAGCTACGGCTACTCAAGTTATGCAGATCATGGAGTTCAGTTCAGTAGGTGAGTTTCGATGGCAGATGGGCTAAAGATGGGATGCACAGGGGAGTCAGTTTGATGCGGGGTTCGAAGACAAAGTTTGGGAGGAACACCAGAACCAGTTTGATCGATGATTCATTCAGGGATAAATACACTGCCAGTCCAAACAGCAGTTCAAGCAATGCGGATGCAGCAGTACTTCACGTGAGCTGAGGCAATGACATGCTTTCAGATGGTGTGGTGCAGGTGAAGGCACCCTGCTAACATGTGCCCCAAAACATTGCAAAAATAAGGTAAACCCCCATCAGGGGAATGAGACCAGGAGATGAGTTGCAAAGATAACAAAGTTTATATAATCATAAAAATCGCCAGCGATTAACTCTGCTGCCCGAGAGCGCTCTGCCGAACATTATACGGGCAGCACATTAAAAAGATGCACAGCATCACTGATGACGGCGGATGACGACAAACATAGGCCTCGGATTGGTGAGTAACATATGGAGCAGTTGACACTATAGGGGATGCAGGATGGTAATTGGCTGCTGCCTCATAGTCACTCTTGGCACACGTGGGTCAGCTGGGCACATCTCTGTGGTGTGACGGTCAGGTCAACAGTGTAACATATCTAACTACCTAAACTAAACAACAGGAACTGATAATATAAAATGAATGGCACACATAAAATCCTTGCATGATTAGGGGTATGTAGGTCAGATGAGCTTAACATCTACATTCAGTGATCCCTTTGATACCACAAATCCCGCGGCCAGATTGATCTGCCATCTGCCTATCAGATGTGCTCATGATGTAGGGAGATGTGTGTTCGTTTTGGGAGGATGTACTGCAACATGGGATTAGTGCTGGGGCGGGGGTGTTCTGGAATGGCTGGTACACGGGGGTCAGCATGAAAGGAACTGAGGGATTGGGGCTGGTGGGCTTTGGCCTGTCTGGGTGAGGGTTGAGAGGGCAAGGACAGTTTAGGGGAGATATATGGGCACTTGGGCTTATGACTTGTCACTGTCTCACGCTCTGTACAGAGCACATTCTTTCAGAAATTATACTGCGGGATTGTGACAAGGCATGGCTGGGCTTGCGTGAGAACAGGGCTTGCGCAGAGCTGGCAAGGGGAGGCGATGGTGTGAGCTAGCTGTGCGAGGCGATGGGCATGGGAGAGCTGCATTTCTACAGAGAAATTGATTTTCAGGCCTAGTGCAACAATGGCGGTGGGACTAGTTCAAAATGGCTTCCTGGTGCAGGGCTAGGAAGTATAGTATAGGTGTTATTTTCTATGGGATGAGGTGCAACAGAATGTCGCGGGGTGTGCTTATGCCTCCCCACTTGGTTATTACATATGTTATGTTTCTGGAGTGACGCAAGGGGGGGGCAAGGATCTTCTCCTTCCCAACATAGGCAGCAAATGGGTTTGAATGTGTGGGACAGTGGATCGAAGTTCAACAAGTGCCAAAGTCAGCTTTGCAGGGTCCTGGTGGTTTAATCTGGGTTGAATCTCTGCTCACCCCAGCTGCAAAATGGTGGAAATCCTGGCTATCATGGCTATTAGGATCTGTGAGTCCCACTCCAGGGCCTTAAGGACAAGAAGGGCCCTTTTCTCGGGCTCCGAAACATGGTGGACACACCTTCCAGGGGTCCTTGAACACAGTGAGGTACTGGGCAGCAGTGTGGCTAGCACAGGTGGAGGTCTTGTACCAGCAGCAGTCCACCCATAATGGTCCCTGGGGATGGTTAGGGGACAGTGCTTGAATCTGCCATGGGACACCTGCCTACACCTCCCAACTGGAGGACTTTGGAAAGGAAAGCTCTCCCAACAAGGTCCAACAACATATTTTTGAAGGCTTGAAATTCAGAAATGATTGAAAGAAGTGGCCCCCAGGAGATTAGGTTAAAGCTAGCCTGCTTTGGGGTGCAATTCCTGGTCTAGGAACAAGTGAACATTGCCTTCTGGAATCACACTGAAAGTGCTTTGTGCTGTGAGAAGTGAAGGGGAAAGGAAGGAAAGATAGAGGCAGAGAGAAACTAGACGGTGGAACCTTCCTCCAGCTGTAAGGAACTCCCTCCGTCTACACTGACCTCTCCCCCTTTCCGTCTCAATGGAATCAAAGGCCTTTAGATATGCAGCACCATGGCATGAGGCTTCTGAAGATGGGTGTGCCCTTTGATTTCTGTTCTTGAACAGCGTCCTGAGGAGTGTCTGGCTCTCCGCGGAGTGTGTTACCTTACCTCACAAATGAGCAAAGAGATGCATCCTCCAAGGTATTTGTTGGTAGCAGCAGCAAAGCCAACCTGCCTGGGGGAGAATACATAAAACCCTTCCACAGCTAAACTTGGCTCACAGGGCTGACAACTGTGCAATATCAAAATGACGTGGCTTAGATAGCTATGGGAGATGCTGCCCACCATACCCTAAAACTCAGGTATGGCTTATATTTACAGTTTAACTTACCACCAGAACAGCAATCTCACAGTAATGCAGTTTTTGGAACAAGGGTGCATATCTTAAATTCAGCCCCGATGCTGCAGAGTCATGGATGTCTGTACAGCTGTCAAATGGGCATCTGTGACCTCTGAGCCTGCTATGTGCCACTGGAGAGAAGGTACTGCAGATCAGCCTACGGATGTGGCTGGGCACACGTGCACACTATGCTTTGGCAATGGAGGTTATGGATGGGGAATCTTATCTGCAGACCACGTTTTCAGAGATGAATGACTGCATTATTTTATCAATTAATACAAATCAAAAATAGACAGGGCATCGGAACCCTTGCCAGATGGCAATTACTCACAATGTGGTTTTAAGAAAGGGCCTCATCACGAGTTGGGTGGTAACGGTGGCGCTACTAGCGCCGGCGTTAATAGCCCTACCGCCAAACCCCCCAGCGCTAATAGCGCGGGATCACGGGTTTGGCAGAACGGGTATTGCCCATTCCCCACTGAGCCCATTCGGGAATTCCCCATTCCCCATTGGGCTCAATGGGGAATTTTTGCGCTCCTACTGCCGGCGGATTTCCCGCCGGGGGTAATAGCGCGAATTTCCGGGGAATTTCCCCACTGCTCAGAGCTGGGGAGAAATCCGCCGAAGCCCTGATTTGGCAGACCCTTAAATCTGGCGGTAATAGCGCTACCGCCGGATTTAAGGGTTACAGCCAAACTCATGATGAGGCCCTTTGTGTGGATAATGTTGTTTGGTAAGCTATGCTAGGTTTGTGCATTATAAATACAATAAATGAACATAATATTATTAATAAAAGAAGACTTACAAAATGGTTGCCAAGGACATGGGGTCATTTGACACCTGAAAGCAGGAAAAAAGCTGGCACCAACTAATAGAATGGATCCCTACAGACTGCCTGATATTAACACATGATAAAAGTTTGGGTTCTATCCCTCTTCGCCGAAGGCTGATGTGGGTGGAAATACAAGTAGATTCCCTTCACCAAGTGGGTAAAACACAGGGCTGATTTTCCGCAGTGGTTCCAGCTGCGTACCTGCATTCTGTTTCAAAATGGTTGTTATATGGAAAACCTGTGGAACCAAAGTCCTGCAGGTTTTCATGCATCCACATTCATCACTCTCAGCAAAATGAGAGTGGCAGCATTTGACACCTCTAGGCTACTTTTAAAGTTGTAAACTACAACTACAACACAATATCCAGTAACCCTGAAATCACCTTCACAATCATTACAAACTAAAGTACCCTACATACCCTACCCGGCCCATTTCCAGGCTACCCTCGGCCTCCTCCTCTCCATCCCTCATCTCTGACTGTCTGTCTGGCATCCAGGAGTGGTATGCTGCCAATGACCTCTGCCTTAATGCCAGTAAGACTGAGATTCTACTCATCCGCACACCCACTCCCTCCTTCCCTGCAGCTCTCTGGCCGGCCTCTCTTGGCCCTCTTCCTGCTCCCACCTGCGAGGCTAAAAACCTCAGGGTCATCTTCGACTCCACACTCTCCTTCTCTCCTCACATCTCTGACGTCTCTAAGAAGTCACACTACCAGCTGCACCTCCTCAGAGGTATTCTTCCTTTCCTCTCCTTCCCCCAGAAGCTCACTGTCTCCAGTGCCCTGGTTCTCTCTAGGCTGGACTGCTGTAACAGCCTCTTTCTAAATCTACCTGCCTCTACTCTCCGTCCTCTGCAACTTATCCAAAACAGGACTGCGAGACTTGTCTTTGGCCTCAAGCCCAGGGATTGTATCTCTCCAGAACTGAAATCTCTGCACCAGCTCCCAGTAGCTGTGAGGATTAAGTCCAAAACCATCTGCATTGTCCACAAGGCGTTCTGGGGCCTGGGGTCGCAATACTTTCAACTCTCTCTTCCTAAATATCTTCCTTCTTGAGGTCTTCGCTCATCCGCCTCCAACTCCCTCAGGGTCAGTCGCTTCTCCAAGCAACGAGTTGGTGGTAGATCCCTTTCTTCGGCAGGGGCCTCCCTCTGGAACAGCCTTCCTGCCTCCCTGAAAATTGAGAAGAACCATCTCCGGTTCCTCTTTGCTTCTGCTTTCTCTCCCCTTCTCCCCTGCTGAATTCCTGACAGAAACTGCACTGGGTATCTGGCCACCCTTTCTGATCTCGGGCACAGGCCCTGCCAGTTGCCCAACTGCTCTGCCTCCCTCGCAACCCCTGCATCTGGGGACTGTTTTCTGTATACCTATAGTCCCCCCTACCAGCACTTATGTCTGCACTTACCTTGCACCTGCCACCAGCGGGCTGTTTTTATTAACTTATTTATTCTACTATCCCATGTACTGCACTTTCCCCTCTCCCTTCACCCATGGACTTTTCCCTTCCCCCTTCCAATGCACTTGCGCGATCTGAATGACACCTGGCCTAGTAGGATCGCTGTCTGTCTTCCTTTTGTTCCCCCTCCCTTGCCTCATCGCGCCTTGAAACACTTGTGTATAGGCACATTATAAATGCCATATCATATCATATCTAATTAGTGATACGGATCAGTATGCAGTGCTTCTGGTAAACATTTTTGCACCCCCCATTATATGTGTCTGCATCCAGAGGTCTGCAACTTTTGGCTATCAAGATGTTTTGAACTACCGCTCCCATCAGCCATAGCCACTATATTCAGAGGTGAGGGATCAAGGATGTTGCAGTCCAAAACATCCGTAGAAGATACTACCATTGCCTCACACTGTTCAAAACTTCCAGACATGACCCAACTAGTTTGAATGTTAAATCTTTAAGGTTTTTGTAAAACGTTTTTGCTTCACAGCCTAAATGCTAGGGCCTGTGCTACATCACCAGGGACCTGCTTCCTTGCCTGGAGTTAGAATGTGTGTAGAGCATTATCATGTTTCTTCCAGCCGCATTATACTAAGCGGTGGCAATTCCATGTATAAATGATGATAACCATTACTACGATTGTCTTGGGCTTGCAGGTGTCAAGCTTCCCTGCACCAGCCACCCACTGCAGCCTCCACAATGAGGACATAAATCAATGTATTTCAAGAGCTTTTCACCTGCTACTAAAACTGTAAAAGCCAGCAATATGAGGCCGAGGTATAAAGGCGGTTATTGCTGTGGATATAACGATTGCAAGCATCACACCAAATCATGCCTGCGATGAAAGCAATAAAAACCTTCATTTCTCCTCCCATTGCAACTGGATATTTTTAGATTGTTTTGACAGTAAACAAAAGACTATTATTTGTGTTAGGTCTTCCATCTTTTGAAAGGTAACTGTTAGGTCAACAGAGAAGCACATCATGAAATCACCCTTTCTTTGTTCATGAATTACTTATTCGACAAATCGGAAGGAGGCACTTTCGTCGTGAATAGCAGCGATGCCTAAAGCGCATTACAACGATGCCCAGAATGTGTAGGTTACACCCGTTGCATTTTACACTTGGAATTTAGCTGTATGTGGCGGCCATGCCACCAGTCACCAGGGTGGGTCGCACAAGATACCATGATCACCCGGTGCACCACTGACACTGCCAGCACGCAGTAGGTGGGTCGCAGGGGGCACCCTGCAGCATCTGGATCACCGGACCAGGACACAGGAGCCGGGGGCACCCATCTGACAGCAGCCTCGGCTGGGGCACCCAGGCCGGGGCTGCAACACAGGCCGTGGTCACACAGCAGTACAAAGACAATAAACATGCGGAGACAGAGTTGCCACTTCCTGGGGCTCTGCTGCAGTGACCCTCACGTGCCAGCAGAGCCCCTTTTATTAGGATGAGCCATGACTCGTTTTCTTAAAGGGGCAATACACCCATGGTTAAATGGGCAATCCACAACACTGTATTCCGAAAGAATACACAATCACCCCTGAAAACGCGGAATCACATCTGAGTTAGCCATGTAGGAAATGGGATTTTAAAATTCTAATTGATACATTCTATGTTTTCCCCTCCAGCCTGCAAATAATGTTCCCATGGCTGCTGTCACGTAAAACAAAAACATACACACACTCTCAAACCGTATATGTTCTTGTGAATGGATTGAAAGTTTTTTTTTGTGAATTGATATTCAAACATTTTTGCTCTACCTCTTTTCCCAGGAGTAGGTATACCTTATTCTTGAAAAAAAATGTTTTTAGTAAATTCGATTTTTTAAAACCATTTTCAACAGCGTTCTGATTATCATAGCAATTGGTTGGATAATGACTTATACACCAACACATTGGGTCTGGAATAGTGTGGCAACTGTGCACAGGGGAGGACTGGCCTATAGGGAACTTTGGAGATTTCCCAGTAGGCCTCTACACCCTGGGCCTCTTTTCTGTGGTATTTCCAAATGTTCCCATAGGAAAAGGGTTGGGCTTGCTGAAAATGTGTAATATGGGGCCACTTTGATCATTATTTCCAGGGCCTCTTTTGGTTCACAGTCTATCCCTGACTGTGCAAGTCATAAGTCTCCATGCACGACAAATACATCCACATCACAAAGTAAACATGCTAATGCTAAAGACGTGCACCTGCCAACTGCACACACATTCTG
Source organism: Ambystoma mexicanum (assembly GCF_040938575.1). Taxonomy (NCBI): domain Eukaryota; kingdom Metazoa; phylum Chordata; class Amphibia; order Caudata; family Ambystomatidae; genus Ambystoma; species Ambystoma mexicanum. Next base: position 1,031,965,381 of record NC_090934.1, read on the forward strand.
TATGTGCTGAAAGTTTATAGTTCACAATATTTAATATCGGTGAGATGTGGAACAAAAGTCAAGATCAAATTGCTCGGTGGGTGAACCATTTGCACAGAAATGATACTGAGAGAAACAGGTGGGCAGGAAAGAAGTTGTTTTTCTGGTAACCTAATATATGCTTATTTAGAATGAGAATGGTTAAAGGAGGGGCCAAGGACAGGAAATGCAAAGGGAGACACCGTTCTGCCCACAGTACATTTCAGGATTCATCATTCAGAAGAAAAATACTTGGCACCAGGGGCGTTGCTAGGGGGGGGCTTAGGGGGCTATAGCCCCTGATCTTTTGGTTCTAGCCCCGGATAGAATCTCAGGAGCTACAGCCAAAAGACTAGCTAGCCCCCAGTCCCAACAGTACTGACAACAGTTTAGCCCCGGGTCTTTTTCAGATCTAGCAACTCCCCTGCTTGGCACTGGCTTTCTATTTTTGTCACTTTCCCCTTTGCAACATTGCAACAATCTGCAATTCACCAGGGGCAAACCAGCAGGAGTTACTTTTCATATTTGAGCTCGGTGCGAGATAGCCACCTGCCAGCTGTCTTGCAGAAGTATGCAGCGTGCCCCCAACCTCCATCTTGTCAGTCAGCTGCCTCGTGATGCAGAAAGAATGCTTCATAGTGAAAGCTCTTTTAAGAGCGTTGGAAAAGCAGTAGGCACGAGTTCCACTGTAAGTTGGGGAGAGAGTGGTTGAATGTTGCTTTTAAGAGCTGCAACTGTTTCCCTTTTTAGTTTTTACTAATTTGTGATGCATTACAGTGTGATTAAGCACTATTATAATAAGTCTTCGTATCCATCACCATCACGTTTTCTGTGGTGCAGAGTCTTTCATTGAGAAACTGAATCTTAAACAATGTTTTCACGGGTGACATCTTAGAATGGTAGGACAAGCCTGAGCATGTTACTGCTACTTCTGTGGGTCAGATTTATATTAAGGTTTGTGTTGCATCATTGAGATCAAGAATATAACGATACATTGTAGTGAATGGATCACAGCATTATATTATGTAATGAAATGTAAGGTGAAGTTGTCTTGTGCAGAGCACTTCTGGCATTTTGGTAGCCTCATGGTGCATAGTACTGCTATTAAGAGGCAGAAGGAGGATTAGTGGAGAGAGGGAGAGAGAGCGGGGCAGGTGAGAAACCTGTGGGGTTAATCGTTGTAGGCAGGCCGGAAGAGTCCTACGTGCCCCTCCATTCCTAGTGGTTTGTGATGGTGACACTTGGGTGTATTTTTTTGGGAGAAGAAATTCTAGATGTAGTCTCTGCCAGGGCTGCGAAACCAGGTGAGCCACTGGTCTGCAGGGTAGAAGTGAGTTTGTGATAGGGCTGAAAATGTAATAAGCTATGTAGTAAACTCTAAGATTTTAAGTGGTGGGTAATGTGTTAGTAATTGTGCTAATAGGTGTAAGTCTACAGAGCATGTGGGATCTTGGTATGCAATGAACAGGTGATAGCAGAATGAAAGGTTAGATGGGAGGAACGGGTAGTTGGAGATGCTTGCGAGGAGTCTTACAATTTGGAGTTCACAGGCTAGGCCTAATTATCATGGTTTTGGCCTGAGCGCCTGAGTTCCTGTAGTGTTGGCATCAGTCGTGATGGCGGATTATTGCTGTTCTTGGTTCCATTTTTTGGTAAAGACTAATCTTATTGAGTTCCATCTCTAAGGTGTTGTTGATTTAAACATTGCACTGTGTTTGCACTTATGGGTGAGGCAGTCCTTACTGCATCCCGTCCGAAGTTTGCATGTTCTTCTGAGGTTAGTGCTGAGTCTAAGATCACTGGTACATAGGAAGGATATGATTTTCCCAGTGTTCTGAAGCTACATGTTCATGCTTAGTTACTTGTGATGGCCTAATGAACCGCCAGGTTTTTAGAGTATTTCAAAAGGTAATTTGTTATTCATCTGCATAGAGTTGCTTGGGCATGGAGCTCCCTAGCTTGATTATGATATGATAGGGCATTTATAAGGCGCCTATACACAAGTGTTTCAAGGCATGACACGGCAAAAGAGGGGGAACAGAGGGAGGACAGAGACAACGATCTTACTAGGCCAGGTGACATTCAGCTCGCGCAAGTGCTGGGGAGAGTGCAGGGGTTACCAGAAATGAGAACAAGGACGCTTCTTGATATTTCATTTTGAAACATGATGCATGTTTTCATCATCTTCATGAAGGCGAGGTGGCTCCATTGATTGGTCAGACTGGGTAGAGGGCCTTCCACAGTTTGAGGCTCACTACTCTAATTATTTACCTGCCCATTTTGGACAATTGAACATCCATCGCTGGATGTTTTGCATCTTGGAAGAATGCAGGTTTCTGGGAGAAATGTAATTGGGGATTCCTTTCTTTTGGTATCCTGGCCCCTGGCGAACATCTCAGATTCCTGAGTATGAAAATGAGACCCAGCAGATTATTGGAGCATGTGTCATAGGTGCTTGTCAGATAAATTTATAAACAAATAAGGTTGTGGAGCAAACAGTGAGCTTGGCAATCTGGCAAACATTATGAAGTGGAAGCACTTCAAGGGTGTAATGCCTTATATCTGTGGCATGTATTTACTTTGCAATAACTCATTCGTTTTATAGAGAAATATCCATGATCTAATACCACATATCACTAGAGTTCCACCCCATAATCTGGAATAAGAAAAAGGCAGTTTTTACTCTAAATATTCTGTTTTATTTAAAATATCCAGAAATTAAAGGTGGGGCTCCTACATTTAATTATTCCACATATAAAATGGGCAGGCCCAGAGTTGCACCCCAACTACCGCTCGCTTATTAATACATATTACCTGAGTTTGTGCTCCAGAGGTTTCCTATGTCTGACTTTGGAGTGCCACGCTGTTGGTAATCCCCCCAACCCCTGTCATACTGAAGACAAACATTGAATAATGGGGGAAAGTTGAATCCCACCTGGCTCTGAACTAGAGGACATATACAGAAGAGAAATAGGCTCCCCCTCCCTTTCACAACTTGAGGTATGTATAATGTACCACAATGTGACAGCCTACACAATTGGTCTGTCTTTTAGTAGCAGATCATTGACTCATATCAGTAAAAAATATAACAATTTATTTATCATCAGAATACAAAGTTTAAAAATACCTTTAAAACAGGCCAAATTCACAACCAATTACAAAAGGTTGGAGCACCTACAAATTCCATATTATAACTCATATAGAACTTGTCTGGGTTGGTCCAAACAGTCAATATGGCGAGGTTAGTATGCAGTGACTTAGTATGTTGTTTTTATTCCAATACACTTTCAAAGTCGACACTGTTGGTGTTTCCAGTATGAGCAATATCTGCACACCAATTACAGAACTTTCATGTCAGTTGCTTCTCTCATGCTTTCCTCAGGATTGGTAGACAAAGGTTTTGGCGTAGCATAGATATCCGGACCACTCTGGGTCTATTTCTAAAAATAACAATAAAAGATGATATTGAAACATCATGTATCTGACTGGCACTCTACACGTAGAACCTTGTGTTTTAGATGCTTCACATACCTGCAACAGCACTGTTGGTGTGTTGGGCTATTTTCTTTCAGCAGGTGTCATTAGTACAACACTGGCTGGAATGTTACAGGTTACTGATCGCTGTGTAAACAAAAAATTGAGGAATCTGCTTTCTCTTTCCCTGTACACAAAAGTACTAGATATCATTGTGTGCATGTTTATGTTGCCTGCCTTCAGCAATGGTGGGCCTTATTCACTCTAAAAAAAATTGCTGGTTTGCTGGCGTCATCAACGTTTCTCTCTGAAGGACAATGGTAGTTGGATGGATTATCTATGATCTGGCCGTAGGAGTATTTAAAAAAAATATTTATTGGAACTGTGCCCATTTGGCTATTGTTGATATACGTCCTACGTATTACATTAACTGCAAGCAAGACAAGCCCATGTCCCTAACACGTATGCATGCATTCTGAAGACGCAGGAGCAGAAAGTAACGAGCGGCAGCGATGTTAAAACAACAGTAAGTCCGGCCTATTTGTTTTAGTGAGATTCTAAGTAATTATCGGCGGAAACAGAACGGACCGACAAGCGGGCATGTTCCGCCATGGATTCAGATTCCAAAAAACACATTTAGTAGAAATATCCCTAACAGGCTCTACGCCCTTACCCATTGCTCAGCAACAATATTACGCTCTCTGCCACCCTGTTGGTAATTCAAACCTCCCCAAAGAGGGAAAACACTGAATAACCGGAATAATGTGGAAGAGTTGGAACCCTGCAGGGTGTTAACTACCAGATCCAGAATTCAATGCTCTACCATCCTGGTACTTACTAGTCAGATTCAACCTTGCATACCTGAATCTGATCTACCTCCCTGAAGATTGCTGAGTCATGGAAGCACGCTAGCAGGAGAACATGGACTGTAAGCTGAATGCAGCTGGACTCAGTGTTGTGCCCCTCCCAACCGTCTTTTGTCCACACACACACATATATATATATATATATATTCAGTGAAAAAACTTTGTTAAAGGGACGTTATGGTTAAGTTGCGCTACTAAAAACCTATGAAATTCAGTGAATTTCAAAGTAAAACAGAAAAACCCCTGAAATTTGGCAGTTATGGTAAGATAAGCAACCATAACTCGCGCCACTGTGCACTGCTAACACTAACACCCAGCACATCAAAGATGACATCACAAATGTCATTGATGACATCACTGATGACATCACATGGCTGGCTCTCCCTTTTTTTCCTTTACTGACATATCTAAGCCACATAGCTTTCTTCAGTAACAGTCAGGAAGTAAAAATTGGAAAGGTACTATATTTGTAGAGTTAGGGTCAAATCATATCATATGAAACATAAATATAGCGGAAGACACAGGCTTGAAAGAGAGCAATCCTTTCTGTGCATGAAGATAATCATTAGAGTTATGAGCACTTTCTCATAGTTTTATTTTCATTACTATACCTTCCCTGTATATGCTCATATTTGTATACTTTGTACTCACACTCCTTTCCTTAGGGTTCACTGACATCATTTGATACACATACATACAGTAAGTAGCAGCTTTGAAACAGAGCAATCATTTCTCTGCATAAAGATAATCAGTTAGGTTATGAACTATTTCTGCTACTACTTCTGCTTTTTTGCTTACTTCTCTGTCCTTGTATATGCTCATATTTGTATATGTTGTTGTCTCTTTGTGTTTTGTCTGTAATAATGTAATTATGTATTAAGTGGGTTTTATTAGCTACTTATTACATGCTTCACAGTACGCAAAACTCTAATAAGAAAGCAGTTATCATTTAATTATTCTACATGGCAAGATTATGAATATTGCACCTTCATCATGTATACTGCACCCAGTGCCTAAGTTTCTGCATGAGATGCTTAGTATACTGGATAGAACTTCATAATAGAATGCTATTTATATCAATGCATTGCTTAATGGACTAATTAGCTCATGATATGCATTCAAATGATCCTTGACACTTCTTGGTCAACATTATAAGAATCCCTCCTACAGAGTTTTCATGAAAGTAAATGCACATGTGATGTCATCAGTGATGTCATCAATGACATTTGTGATGTCATCTTTGATGTCCTGGGTGTTAGTGTTAGCAGTGCACGGTGGCGCGAGTTATGGTTGCTTATCTTACCATAACTGCCGAATTTCAGGGGTTTTTCGGTTTTACTTTGAACCATAACGTCCCTTTAACAAAGTTTTTTCACTGAATTTCATAGGTTTTTAGTAGCGCAACTTAACCATAACGTCCCTTTAACAAAGTTTTTTCCCTGAATTTCATAGGTTTTTAGTAGCACAACTTAACCATAATATCCCTGACATGTAACATAGAACATACTAACCCCCTCGTAGTGATTTTCATGTCCGCGGTCTACCGCCATGTCCGCGGACACATCGAAAATCTGAGCGTGGTGAATGTAAATTTAAATAGTGTGCCCCATTTCCCCTTTGAAGTTGGCTCTGAAAAGAGCCGTTTTTTTTTATTACAGATGCTTGACAGACACCTGTTATTTTTATATTTTTTTTCTTGTTTTTTTTTCTTACTTTACTCCTAAAATCTTCACATAACCTTCTCCAAAGCAACCCTTACATTCCAAAATAGAAAGGCATTTCCGGTAAAAGATAAAGAAATGCCATCTTCTTTAAAATTAACAGCATTACTGGCATCAATATTCTCATTGTTACAGAATAACATACCAGCTCTAAGCATGAAGGCACACATGTCTCGGTTGATGACACACCTAGAAATGTTTTGCTGAGGACAAAAAACTGAACTATTGTCCCATATTGCCCTAGGTAGTAATCCAGAAAAAATTACTTTCGCATTTGGAAGGATCTTCATTACGGCTTGAACCAAGCGTTCCAAATCAGCCAACAAAGTAGGGGCACTGACGTTGCCCAAATGGAAAGCACCATAGTGCAAAACTACCACATGCAGACTGTTCATCGTGGCCATATCCGCACAAACTTGTACAATTCCCTGTACATTGCAATCAGGCACAGTGCTCCACACCACCTCCACTCCTTTCACATCAAAGTTCTTTGCAACATGCCTGCATTCAGCGTACTGCTGTAAACCATGCACAAACATATCTCCGAGCACTAACACCCTGACTTTCTCCACTTCTGCCATCTTCACCACACACAGTCTCTTTCAACACAAATCCACAACCTCGACATCTGATTGGCTGATCCGTACAGTTTTCTTTCCATGTTGGATTTCCTGGAAAAACCCGGATGTACCACGCCCTGTCCACGAACAGCCGCGGTGTCCGAGGACGGCGTCCACTTTACTCTCTGTGCCATTCCCTCATTGCATACAGCTAAGCAATCACACAATACGAATAACGTCCTCAGAACACCCCCATTTTGTGAATTTTCGAACATTTCAGGACAATTATCATTTCATTATTCAACATATTAACATTACAAATATTATACTTTTATCTTGTACTCTGCACACAATGCTATCTTTCTCCATTAGTAGCTCAATATACTACATAGAATCCCATAATACAATGCTATTTATATCAATGCATCGTTCAAAGCACTAATAACGGTATGATATTTATTGCAATATCCTTCATACTTTTTTCGGAACATTATAATAAAAATCCCTAGTACACAAATTCCATGAAAAGTACATACACATGTGATGTCATCAGTGATTTCATCAATGACATTTGCGATGTCATCTTTGATGTCCTGGGTGTTAGTCTTAGCAGTGCACGGTGGTGGCGCGAGTTATTTTTCATAACTTACCATAACTTGCTATTTTCAGGGGTTTTTCGGCTGTACTTAGAACCATAACGTCCTTTAAACAAACTTTTTTTAATATCACGCAAACAATATACAAACATGGCGTGCAAAAACCAACTTCTACAGATGGCTTTACACACAATGTTGCAAAGTAAGAATTTATGCTCGTTCACAGTGAAGGTCAGCTGCTTCCATTTTTTTCTCGGGCCCCGGAGAGGCTCACGAAGCAGACTATAAGGTTGTATTGTGTTTTGACCTTGACAGACAGAGATTGTGATGAAAGACTTCTCTTGAAGGAGTGTTGCTAAAACGTAAGAGAAGATAAAGATGAAATTTCTGAAACAAAACCACTTTTATATATTATATCACTATGCGAAAGATCGTTGGCACACGCGGAGTCGTATTTTGGGACTGCACCACTTGTAGACAATGGAAATTGCAATTGTACTGTAAGTAACCCTTTAGATTACTTTATACCAAATATAATTACAATAGCGTAGCATTAAAGACCGCTGAAGTTGAACTTGTTCGTTGAAAGTGGCATAATGTTTTCTACCTCGCACTATCACCGCCGAATTGATCCCCTGTCGTTTAGAGGGCTCTGAAAAAGGCAGACGACACAGGGTGGGTTAATAGAAATAATTTAACCGGTCTATAGGCGGTCAAGTGCTCTACTCGCTGTGCCACTTCACTGTAGCCTGTCAAGTGGCACAGCGAGTACAGCACTCGCTTTGACATCCGTGCACAGCTTGCTAACGCAAGTTTGAATCCCTGCAAGGCGAAACTCAGCCTTTCATCCTTCCGTGGTCGATAAATGAGCACCACACACCGTGGTTAATAATAAGCACTGCTTACCTCACGGTTCTTAGCGCTATATGAATGGGAAAATATTATTATTTTATTATTAACATACTCTGTTGCACTATCTTCGATAGCAAATAGTTTCACGCCCTAATAAATAAAATGATGATTTTTAATGACGATCGGCTGGTGAGACTAATTTATGTTTTTTAAAACAGGTACGTGGCCCCATTTTGTCTATGTCACGATTTACAGACTCCAGCGGATGGGGTCTTCAACTGCCAGGTGCAAGTCCAAATATGCAACTTCATGACCCTCACCATTTTATGGGACAATCGCCAAGGACTAATATGCCCTTACGCAGTACTAGCGGCTACAAACAACATACCAACCAATAGAGTGGTCTAATGGCTCGTTGTTGGAGCAACCTTCCGATTATCAGAGCGACCATTTACTGCTTTTATCATAAACCAACAGCCTATCTACCGCAAAGGAACAACGCGTGGCTCCAAATAAACTTTTCCTGATCGACAGCAGAGACAATAGCAAATCGCTGAATATTCACTAAACATTTCATGTGAAATAAATGTACTTTACCAAATGTACAATCCTGCTGTTTACTTTTAAACCACAGTTTCATATTCCGAATTGTGGCGCACTGAGTTGTAAGCTGATCTAACACTCTCTGTACCGCAAAGGAACATCGCGTGTCTCAACATGAACTTTTGCAGATCGACAACAAAGACAAATGCAAATTGCTGAATGTTCTCTAAACATTTGATGTCAAATAAATGTACTTTACAACATTTACAATCTTGCTCTTTGCTTTTAAATCACAGTTTCATATTCCGAATTGTGGCGCGCTGTGTTGTGACATAATGTGTGTTGTCTTCCGGGTTCTGTGTAAAGTCGCGTAGTACTGGAGACGACTGGGCGCGTTTGATGACACACCCTGTAACGTCACGGAGAGAGGCGGGGATTATGAATGCTTTGATAATATCAGGCTTAGGGGCGGGAGATATGATTTAGTGTCGCAAAAGCAAGTCAGCCAGGTCAATAGCGCCAGTCATAGGATTATCACATAATGTCGGCGCACACCAGCCGGATTTATCGTTTCTTTAGTGGACAAAAAGTCAGTTGACGCCCCTAGGAAATTGTACTATTAGCGAACAAAAGGAGTGCTCTTAAAACACTTTCACCCTGACAACGAACAATACAAACAACATTCTCAGAACACCCCCATTTTGTGTAATTGCAACCATTTCGGGACACTGCGAGTGTTCTTAAAACACATTCAACTAGACAGATTACAATACGGACAGCGTCCTGAGGACACCCCCAGTTTGTGTATTTACGAACAATTAAGTACACCGCGAGTGTTCATAGCTCATTTTTACCTTCCTTGCGAACAAAAATGACACATACTCCGTCCTCTAAACACCCCACCATTTAGTTTATTTACAAAATGTCAGAACAGCCGTGTTCTCCGCGGACAAATCAAACGCAACAAAAAGGTCTAGCACATAAAAAAACAAAACATTGAACCTATCTCATACTCCCCCACCCTCCCCAAACACTCTTACACACCAACACACGGCACTAAATACAATTTTTTATCCACGTTTCACTGCGCTGTACGCGGTCGACTGCGAATACAAGATGGCGGGTGCCACAGAAAATCTGACGCGCTCCACGCCCCTCGCCGTCCAATCAGCGAACACGTTGCATGTCCGCGGACATGACGCAAGCCCATGGGCCAATCGGGGTGCTGTCCGCGGAGCGAACAGGGAAGTCCGTCCGCGAAGCGAACGCAGATATCACAAATTTTTTTGCCTTACATTTTGGTCATTTTTAAAAAAACTACTGGACAGATTTACACCAAATTTACAAAAGCACGCTTTTGGGACCAGGCCGCCGCTCCTGCCGCAAATTTGGTGTAAATCCATCCAGCGGTTCGGGCTGTAGCCGTGCGCAAAGTTTTTTCCCATTCAGTCTATGGGAAAAAAAAAGTTTTGGGACCCCCCTATAACTTTTCCCCCCCTGGATAAATCCTCACCAAACTTTGCAAAAAAATTCAGAGTGACCCAACTACTTTTTTTGCAAAGTTTGGTGAGGATCCGTCCAGGGAGAGAGAAGTTATAAGCCGCCCAAAAAGTGCTCTTCCTATGGATACAGCAACTTAACCATAACTACATGGCCACTACCGTGGCCATGTAATTACACAGCCACAGTAGTGCCTGTGTAGTTATGGTTAAGTTGAGGTTTCCATAGGAAGAGCACTTTTTGGGCGCCTTATAACTCTGCTCCCCTTGGACGAATCCTCACCAAACTTTGCAAAAAAAGTATATGGCCCACTCTGAATTTTTCTGCAGAGTTTGGTGAGGTTTGGTCCGGGGGGGGGAGTAATAGGGGGGTCCCAAAACGTCTTTTTTTCCCTTAGACTGAATGGGGGAAAAGTTTGCGCACACCTACAGCCCAAACCGCAGGATGGATTTTCACCAAATTGGCGGCAGGAGCTTGGTCCCGAAAGCGTGCTTTTGTGAATTGGTGATAATCCGTCCAGTAGTTTTCTTTAAAACGACCAAAAAAGATGTCTAAAAAAATTAGTGATATCTATATCCGCTCTGCGGTCACACTTCCCTGTTCGCTCCGCGGACAAGATACCGATTGGCTAATCTGTAGCGTCATGTCCGCGGACATGTGACGCGTTCACTGTATGGATGTTGAAGAGCGTGAAGTGCATTAGATTGTTTCGATGCGCCTGCCATCTTTCATTCGTGTTTTGGTGTACATATAACATATAACATATAAAACAACACAACATTGCACCTGTTAAATTTATGAAATACTGTCTCGGAAGGTGAGTGTTAATGAGGCTGGGATGGTATGTTAATGTTAATGATAAAGGTCATTTGTACCGCGCACTATCACCACCGGAGTGGTCCCCTGGCGCTCTGGCGGCTCTGAAAGAGGGAGGGAGGGGTGGGTTAGTGGGTGGAGGCTGGAAAAGTGCAAGATTGCAGTGATGTGCTGTTGGCAGCTTCAGCCCGGTGGTTCCGTCAGCTGGGCCTGGAGTGTATGCGGCCGGTAGTCGTTATGTGCTGATGTACGAGTCTATGTGTGTTTTGTTTTGTTGTTGCAGTGTAGTGAAGTTCTTGCGGTTTGCTGCGCTAGAGGTTTGTGGTTGTGTTTGATTTGGAGTTTGAGAGGTGTATGCAGAGAAGGAAATTGTTAGTGGTATTGATTAGTTGGTATATCTATCCTGGATTGAGCCAGTTGGGCTTGTGTAATCTTACACGACGGGATGCTTGTACGCCCTGTGCCTCAGGAGGTATGTGCCCGTTTTTGCATTCAAGGCTGTTTGAGGATTTAGCTGTCCCCTCCGCCCGCTCCCTTAATAACTTTGCATGCTCCTCACCCCCCCCCCCCCACATAATTAGCGCAGCTGCTAGTGTCCATACTTCCGATTGTGGGGTGATTGGTGGTATCTCGTCCGTTCCACAGCCCTGTGGTACCTTGTTGTGGCTGTACGGGCGGTGGGGGATGGTAAGGGTTGGCTGGAGTTGTTGCCTCCGTCTCCCTGGGTCTCGCGGGTGGACCCCTGTGTCCAGCGTCAGCCCTACTGGTGCTCAGAGTACTTCTGTCATTCTAGGGGTTTGTCAATGTCCTTTTTTTGAGTCGTTTGTCTTATTGTTGTTTCGGTTTTAGTCTCTGGTGTTGAAGAGGTAGGTTTTTAGTAATTTTCTGAATTTAAGGTGATCTTTGGTGTTCCTTATTACTTTTGGGATGTTGTTCCAGGTTTTCGCGGCTAAGTGGTAGAAAGCGGTGCTCCGAGTTTCTTCTTGATGTAAGGTTTTTGTTCCAATCGGATTTCGTTGGTTGATCTGAGCGGTCTCGTTGGCTTGTAGATTGTTATTTTTTTTTTGTAGGAATTCTACTCCTTGTCCGCTGATTGCCGTGTGCGTTATGCACATTGTTTTAAAGATGATACGCTGTTTTACTGGGAGCCAGTGTAGTGTTTTTAGGGCCGGGGTGATGTGGCCTATGTGGCATCAGGAAGTCAAAAAGTGGTGTTTTTTTGTCACCAAAGTCATACAGTAAATTGGAGGTTGTTGCTCAATATAATGTCCGTAAAGTACAGGCGAAGAATTACTGTGTCTGTGTTACAATGTATTTAAAATAATATTGCTGTCAGACTGGCGCCCTAGAGTTTGAAATCTGAGGCAGCCACCTGCAGTGCTTGATGGAAACATTGGGTTTGCAAGTGTATGGGAGTACCAGTTCTCATGAATGCATTGAGACATGTTGTTGCAAAGTCAGAATGTATTTGGATTCTGAGTGAAGGTCAGTTGCTTTGCTTTTTTGGTTGCGAGCTCAGTAGGACACGCATCCTACTGAACACATAAGGTTCTATTGTTTTTTGACCTTGAGCGAAAGGGAAAATTCAGTAAGAATGCAGGGAGTGAAAGTTTGCAAAAAAGACCATTTGATAAGGTTATGCATTCAAAACGTTTGTAAGGCACATGTAATATCAGTTCATGAAAATTCTTTGGTGCAAGCACATTGCTGTCTGAGTTTCACGAAGACAATGGAGACGGTCAATATCATGTAAGTTTGCATTTGACGACTGTACACCGGAACAAGATTTAATTTTTTATTACCTCAACTTTAATTTTTGCAATGTAACTGAAGTATTATCTTTCTGTGTAGTTGTAATTTTTTTTTTGTTAAGGAGAGTGCAGATTCTTGGCATTTCTAGGCTATCACTAGATTCACCCATGTTCAACACTAATATTTCTTTAAAATTTCATGTATGACCACATCAATTTGTGTATCAGTTTTTGTCTTTTTTAAAATTGTTTGCTAAAGGTTGGGTATTGATACGTATTTTCTGTTATGTTTTCCAAATAGCTACATCCTGCCTTACTGCGATTGCAATGGATTCCAGATGCCAAGTGATGGATTTTTCACACGCCAGATGCATGTACTCGTGACCGGCTGCCAAACCATGACTGTTTTGTGGGACGATCGCGCAGGACCCATTTGTCCATACGCTGCAGTGGCAATTAGGAGTAACATAACATCTTTTATGGTGGTCTAGCCCAAGTTCATGCCGACGTCCTGGAATTCACTGTGCGACCGAAGCGGTTGCTTTATCGAAAATGAATACTTTGTGTATGGGAAAAGAACAACGTGTGCCTCACGATTAACATTTTCGATGACGACCGAAGGACCGAAGAAACAAAGTTACAATTTGATTGAACATGGGAACAGTCCGATGGTCTCGGACAGTTTATTGTGAAATAAAAGTACTTTACAAATTGTAAAGTGTTAATGTTTTCTTTTAAAAAACAGTTAATTATTTCAAAATGTGACGTGCTACGTTGTAAGCCGCTGTGTGTTTATTTTCAGGTTCTGCGTCACGGCATGTAGGTGCTTATGGACATATTTGGCTACGCTGGAGAGGAACGTCATCCAAACAAGGTGTAGAATATCATTAGGGTTGGTTAAGTGACGGCCAGGGGCGGCCCATATGATTTAGTGACGTTAGGGCAATTTATATTAGGCAGATGCAGCAATGGACAAGACTAGTGATTGCAAATGATTTTACAAAGTTTGTAGGAATTTTGTGCACACCTAATATGACAAATTATTTGTGTATTCTTTTGACAGTTTTGAAAAAAAAAACGTGGGTGGATTTACAGTAAATTTGTGTAAGGCTGATTGGCAACAACCGAAAAGCATGGTGTTGGAGATGTGGGAGTGTTTTTGTATTTGACAAGTGTCATAATGTAGTTAAAAAAATATCGGTATACCTTTACTGACTGAGGGGTAGGCTGTACCCATGGGGAGTGGGCAGAATGTCGGGTCATGGTATAAGGTCATGATCCGCACAATGTGGCTACTGGGCATGACCAGAAGGAAGAAAAGATAGGATTATAGTGGACATGTCTACCTGGGACAGGCTTTGTGGTAAAGTTGTTCGACATTAGGATACATTTGAAAGGGAAGAAAAAAGTGCTTGTGGTAATATGTTAGCAGGGTTTCTTTTTTGTTTTTTGCAGGCTGCCATGGGAAGCGAAGAGGGGCCCTGTATGGTACACCCACCTTCCCTTTCTATGGTGGCCATCTTGGAAAAGGATTTTGTTTCCTAAACCGGGACGCCTGTGGCGTCCCGGTTTAGGACAAAAAATCCTCTTTTTTAGTAGCACGAGTTACTGCTTTGGAAATCTAGATTGTTAATGGCATTCATCCCCCATTTTAGGGGCGGAAGGAGGGGGGTTGTAATCCAGAGATCTCGTTATGCACTCTCGCTTCGATTGGGCTGATAACTTGGCCTGCTGGCCCTTTATTCAACGTTCCAGTCCCTGGAAAGGAGGATGAACGCTACAATATTCCCATTAGCATAACACAAACTGCAAATAGAAATGTTGGAAAATCTTATTGCGTCAATGTACTTTACTGAGAAATATAAAGTAGATGGAGTATATGTGATTTTTTAACTGTGAAAGGGGGTTCTTAAAGGAACATTTATTTTGTTTACGGATGGCTTTTTTTTGGGAGTACAGCTACGGAAATGAGCAAAAAGGCACCAAACCGTAATATAGAGGGGTAGGTGAACGGGGGAAAATGTTGTGCGTGTGTTATTTGTAAGGTAGGGGCAGTGTTTCTCATGCTCCTTCTTCAAAGCAGTGTAGATGTTTCTTGGGGAGGAAGGATGGCCCTAGCTCATGTCGTTTTCAGATAAACAGTACTTTTGCTAAAAGTATGTACAGTGTACTAGATTGTTAATGGATGAGTACAAATAGGTGTTGGAGCTGTGCAAGGGAAATGTTGAAGTTGCAAGTTCCTACATCAGTAAAAAATGTAGTTGCACACTGTCCACGAGGCAGAGATCTTATTCTTAAGTGTGTACGGGTTCTCGGACACGTCACCATGCTGTGCGCCAGCATATGGTCATGTGGCATTCTCCGGAAGGTGTGCAATGAAGTCAGATGTTCGTTTACATTATGGTTACGTGCCACTACTACAAACCTATGAACTTCAGTAAAAAAACTTTGTTAAAGGGACATTATGGTTAAGTTGCGCTACTAAAAATCTATGAAATTCAGTAAAAAAAAGTTGTTAAAAGGATGTTATGGTTAAGTTGCACTACTAAAAACCTATGAAATTCACCAAAAAAACTTTGTTAACGGGGCGTTATGGTTCCAAGTAAAACCGAAAAACCCTTCAAATTCACCAGTTATGGTAAGCTAAGCAACCATAACTCGCGCCACCACTGTGCACTGCTAAGACTAACACCCAGGCACAACTGGACCAAATAAGAAACAATTTGACCACAAAGCGTTGACTTAAATTCCTTGACTATATTGGGGTAAATCTATCCAGTAGTCTTTAAAATATTCAACAGAGAACGGGGTGACCCATGCTCCTTAAAACCTTTATATCCATCTTGGTGCTTTGCTGCAGATAGGCTGAGAAGAGTCAGAGAGTCTAATAACTTTTGAATTGTTTGATGGATTTGGATGTACATTTTGGGAACAATTTGTTAAAAAATAAAAACGTTTGGGATAAATCCATCCAGCAGTTTTTAAAATGTTCAACAGAGACATGAGCATGCCCCATGCTCCTTAAAGCCTTTATATAAATTGGCCTTGATGCTTTGCAGCAGAGAGACTTTTCAGAAATGAAAAGTCACCATTTTTCTTTGCTCGCCCCAAGTGATTCCCACGATATTCCCAGAGAACCCGCAAATGAAAGTGCTCAAAATGCTATCTGGAGGAGGAAAAAAGGATGGCAACCTTTGGAATTAACTCCATCATAACCTTACAGTCTAATAACATTCTCGACATCAAAAAGAGACTCAAAACTCTTCTGTTTATGTAGTTACTCCTAGGGGAATACTGATTGTTTTGAACAACAGCGCTTAGATGGCCTGACCATAGGAGCTATAACAATATCAATAACAATAGCAATAGCAATCACCTCAGGCTGGAGGTCGGGAGTGGGAAAGAAGACACCATGTTAAGGTGAGGATTTGGGATGGGTTGGGGAGCCAGTTACGGGTAGAACATGTTTGGTTTATCAGGGGAAGACTGTGTGAATCTCACAAGATTCCAACAGTAACACCACAAGATGTGCTGAGACATAAATGTGCATCACACGAAGCGATGAGTGATCGGGAGTAGTGGGAGAGGCTGAGGGAGCGAAAAAGCAACTGAGTGTAATGACGGGACCTGGAAAAAAGAAGGCGACACATGTTGATTGCCTGTGAGGATGTTGAAGACTTTTCAATTTGAGCAATTGTTCAAATTTGTGCTGAAATCTGTGACCTGCCACTCTATCATAGCAATTCCAGTTATTGGAAATGATTACTGTGAAATGACCACAGGAATAAGGAGCTAGGAAAAAAAATATTTAACATCTGCAATGCCTATTTCTACTTGTCCTATCACTTCCTCAGCATTCCATCACAGTCCTGTTCCTAACACTCTCCCCTCATAAACTCTCTCCTTCACAATGACTTTCTTCCTGTTCCTTCTAGCCTGCATCCTGATGCTCCTTTCACCTTCCTCCCCTATTCCTACCCTCTTCGTATATTTCCAAAGTCCTCCATGCTTCATTTCCACCTCATTCATAGACCTATCTACAAACTCTTACTTTATCTTCTTTCCCAATGTCTTCCTCTAGTCTCTCACCATACATCTTCTTCAAAAATTTACTAGCCTCCTCATTTAATCTCTCGCCAACATCCAGGTTTAGCGTTTATTAAACCTCCTCCTTTAATCTCGCTCCAATCTTCTCTTTAAGACTCTCTCTGACCTCTTCCTTTAGTCTCTTTCCAATCACCTACTTCAGTGTTTCTCCAACCTCCTCCTTTAACCTTTCCACATACTCCCCTATTAATATGTCCCTACCCTCATCCTTCAGTCTCTCCCTAACCTCCTATATCTTCTTCTCCTGGCCTACTCTCTTCACTCACCATTGTCCATCACACACCTCACCAATAGAATATCAGCAACTTATATTTCCCTTGTTCAAGATTAATCAATTGCTTTCAGTCTTGGTACTCTTGTGGGGATTGGTTGGTCCTTAACAATGTTTAAGACTCAAGTGTGACTGCTGTCAGTTGGCTGTGGCACACGGAAATGGATCATATAATGCTGCCATTTGATAGGATTGTATACCTGATGGCAGTTAAACACCATGCCGTTCTGTTCACCACTGTGCTTGATTCAAGATGGCGGCAAACATATGCTACGTGCCACATCCAAGATGTCTCCCACACTACATGTTCGCCCGCAGCACCAGAATACTGCTTTTACACGGGTTCTGTATACCATCATAAACCAAACTGATACTTCTGAAATACCCACGTGTTCTTCTGGGAAGAGACTGGGAGTCTTGGTTCTTTTTCTTCCTTTCATTTCCTTCTTTTCTGCTGGCTGTCTGGTGTTCCATGCCTTTCCCTTCTCCTGAAACCTTGTATACCTGTTCTCTTCTTTGTTCCTCAATTGGATGTGTGCAATTAAGCAATTCTGCTGAAGTCCTTCTCATATCCTGCTTTCACCAGTTTGTCTTTCCCCTGAGGAATCTTTCCCAGGCATTCACACCAGGCCTTACCAGCCACCTTTTACCACGCAGTGGTTTATTGCCATGGACAGGCTGCCATAGTCTTCTAAGGTTAATGTACGTCAACTCTCCTGAAGACCTCTGTACTAAATTGACAATGCCTGATGGATCAACCTAGTTGAAGTCTAGATGCCAATTTGGATTTGTTCTTTGCTACTGAGATGCTACAGAGTCGGCCACATCCCAGGCGATCCTGGATCATGTAAGTTCAGATGGCTGATATAATGGCAGCTCTAATGCCCACGCTTCCTTTAAATGAGGTGCCTGCAGCCCCCACCATGTTCCCTATGTGTAGAACCACCAGAGATTACACCCAAATGTGTATAGCTTATGTTGGTACCAGTATTTCTGACAATCCTTTGCTGTAGCTCCGAGGAGAGGTAGTGTGAACTGGGGCATCCTCCATGTACCCCCTCCAGTCCAAGCTTTATATAGCGTGTGGGTATACCCAGCCATCATGCCCACTCCGGCCCTCACTCGCAGGCACAGGCAGATGACTTTTTAACACTGCAGGCCTTGTCTGCTGTGTACTGTTGTTATATGTCTGTTTAGCAGTAAAAAAACGATTGAAATTCAGTAAAAAAATATAATTACAATGATGTTATGGTTGAATCCCTTAAAACAATCAAATTCAGTCAAAAACATTCTTAAATTGATGTTATGGTTCAGTTGAAATGATAAATAAAATAAAATGTGCCAATTATAGTGTCTAAAGCAGCAATAACTGTGCCACCCTACTGTGAAACAACCATAACACCACCGACATACAGTGCTCATGACACCACATATGCTAAAACAAACGGCATGCACCTACACTCGCTTTATACAGGATGTGCGATAACTGAAAGATATATTTGATGATGTCGATGCGGGCAACATATGATGCCATTGGTGATGTCATTGATGATGCCCAGTGGCACACCTGCCAGTTACAACTCTGACAAAGTAATCATCAGTGCAAGGAATGATCAAGTGAAAGACAATTGGTTAGCTATTAACTGTGAGCGGTAGCAAAAGTGCCTTGAAGTAGCCAGGGCAGCAAGTGGTGGCATTGAAAACACCATAATTGAAAAGATCTTTCTTTGAAAATGTTTATTTGCAAATGTATGATGCACTGATTGTCTTTTTCCAAGATCACTCTCTGTAGCAGATATAATGTTTGCAATGGGAATCGGGTTACAGTACAACATGATAGGTTATTTATAACGTGCTTAATACCCAGAGGTTTCTAAGCGCGGACCCGGGGATCGACTTGCTACCAAGGCGAGCACATTGCCCCTGAGCTATCCTGCTGAGACATGACTAAAAGGTATCTAATATTTATGTCCATTTCTGTTTATAAGTTTCTCATTTCTGTGTACCACATCCACACTACATCAACCGGCTTCCTCAGATATTTACAATGACAGTAACATGTACAGATACATCCGATATCTGTTATGTGCCATGGATGTTATTTCTGGTAGAAAGGCCTTCCTAATTATTGAACGATTAAGAATACGAAGAATACGAAAATAACTATTGATTCTGATTTATGACAATGTAATAACGACTTGTAATAATAGCATCCCCCATGGACAAGATAGCTACATTTTTTAAATCCACATTGCAGTATTACACTTTTCATTGTGAATACAATTATCAGCAGATGTATTATATAATCATGCAAAATATGAGTCTCTCTACCAGCACGAACACAGCCCATTGACCTGTTCTTGGGTGAATGGCCCTGGTAGAGTCTCAACCAAGTCTTTAGCTCACTGTCCCTTTCACAGAGGAGAACTATCCCTGCATATCAGTCTTTGCCCTGCCCAGGGGCAGTCCAGCACCAAAATACTAGGCAATTCTCCTCTGAACAAGAGTACCAACAGCAACCCCATACACGTGTTTCAGCCTAGTCGGGCCTCATCAGTGAGGTGGAGCTGTGCCTCTCTAGGGACAGTGAGCGAAAGACTTGTTTGAGACTCTCCCAGGGGCCATCCACCCAAGAACAGGTCAAGGGGCCATGTGGTCGTGCTGGTAGAGAGACTCCCAGACCCCCCTTTGTTTTGCATATTATATAATCATGGCTGTGAGATGACCAAGAATGGAAACATTTCAAAAGCACATAATTTCTTTCTACGTCAATGTCATTTCTGGAGATTGACAGAAAGTTGCTCATTTCGTGCCAATCACCTGTCAGATTATAGGCACTCTACCAGTAAGCAGTGTTTCATATTTTTTGAAAGACAAACAATGCTGCCAGCCATTATGTGGATGCACACTAAAAATAACACACGGTGCGTTGTCCTTTGCATCCCACAGCCATTTTATCATTAGAGCAGTAGTATTGGCCCTTTTCACATGGTGCTGTAACATTAAAGATCTCAAACTTAGAAGGACAGAGAAATAGAGAGATGCAAGAGTGCATGGATCACTATCTAAGAGGGTTGCCACTTTCCTAGTTATCTGCTTTGATTTTTACAAACCATTATCACCAGGAGTTTAAATCAACTATTTGGTTTTTCAAAGAAACCCCAGCTCCATAGAAGTGATTCCCCATTTGCAAGATCTCACATGGTCCCCAGAGATGCCATGGTGGTACAAGCTGCTTTTACGAGAATTAATTAATCATGCATTCAAATGGGATCCACACAAAAGTGCACATTATAGGGTTTAGGAAAAGCAATGCACTGTTGTTTTCCTTTTCAGGATTCTGGGCTGGCATATGTGACAGCCCACATCTTGGTAATGCCTTCTTTTTACAACCTGGAAAGGTTGTAGCCTTTAAGCCCAGCAGGGAAGGTTTTAGCCGAGAGATTTCCTTTGTGATGTGGATAATGGAGCAGTAAAAGCACACGTCAGGGAAACAGCAGCGACAATTAGTTCGATCCAACAGACAAAGAGAGCGCGCATTTGCTCAAATTGGAATTCAGATTGGTTGAATAAAAGATAAAGGCTCTGCATTTTAAAAAAAAACTGTTTTTAAAGCTTAACAGACCTCGGAATATTTATTTATTTATTTAACATTTGTAGAGTGTGCCTAACCCGTACGTATCTGGGCGCTGGAAAACAAGGTAATACAATTTACAGGAGTTTTCACAGGCAACAGTGTGAGACATAGGATATAATAATTAGTAAGTATTTACATGTATAGTAACATAGGATTTACATAGTATTTACATATCGGCAGACTATGATTATTTACAATCAATAGTTATTTACTGGTTTAGTAAACCTTATACAATGATAGGGTCATATCTAGCTAAGGTGTTACGGACTGACAACTGCATGCAAAATCATGTATGACTACAAATAGGGTTACCTTAATTGTCCTGTATTTAGCAACCACTGCTCTCGAATGATTCCTACCTAGAAATGTTGATGCCAAAATCTCATATATTAGGAAAACATAGATAAAGATGAAATAAGAACAACCACATTTCACTTGTGTGAGGTCCAGGGAGGAAGCTCCAGAGAGCAAGCCAAACGCAGTGCGAGGTGACCCCAATAAGTGGTAAATGGGTGAATTCCCCTGAACATGTATACTCTTCCCCACCACACTGCTCTGTTCTTCCACAAGCCCCCAAAATACCCACTTGAAATAGAAGCCATGCCACTGAACGAGAGGAAGATGTTGCTGCCATGTTTGTGAGAGAAGAACAGATGCCCAAATACAGGGGTTTCAAATACAGGCTTTTCAGACCTACAGGGCAAACACACTTCCTGTAGGTCAGCTTGTGTACCCCAGGAGGGCACTCATAGTTCTGCTCTTTTACTGAACGCAAGATGAACACAGCTCCACGTGCCGGAAGAAGGGGAGGCATTTCTTTGAACCACAGACTCACTTTGTGAAGAAACAGAGATACGGCTCTGACAGTGAGTAAAAAGTTCCTCTTCATATTCCGGCAGGCGGACACAGCCAACTCCACAGTTTCAATGTAGATCACCATGTCAATAACCACCACACATTTGAACCACCTGAAAATGGCGGGAAAATATCCAACAGCTATAGAAAACGCCACTCACCTGGATTTAAGTAGAGGGAGGCCTTGCCCGCAGAGAAAAGAGGTGGACACAAGGGACCAGGGACAAGTCAGGGTCAGGTAAACCTAGGCAGAAACAGGGCACACAGAAAGATGATTCCTCCTATAACTCCATTACATGCAGTAGGAAAGGACACCATTTTGAAACCTGGTGTTTCAGAGGAAGCAAAGGACAGACAGGAGAGAGAAGGAGGGTAGAGGCATTGAGGGATACAGGAGGATGTATAGAGGGAGGTTGGAGGTGAAGTGGAGAATCACAAGGAGATTTGAGGATTACATCAGGGGCAGGCTAGATTTGAAGGAGGGACAGAAGAGTAGTAAGTAAAGATAATTAAGATTACTTCAGGAAAAGGCTGGAGTTGGAAGAGAGACAGAAAAAGAGAAGGATAACCTCATTTGTGATAGGCTAGGGAGGGGGAAAAGGACATGAGGGAAGTGGTGGGGTTAAGCAAGTAGGGGGCATACTTTGTCAGTGCCTGGGAGTGCAGGGAAGAACTTTGGATTTTGCAAGCGTTTTTTCGATACCCACAGTTATTTGCGAGCATTTGCGGTTAACCATTGGTACCTGTAGTACATTGCTATTACTAACTGTGGGTATGGGAAAAAATGTTTTTAATAAAGAAAGAGTTACACAAATGGAATTAATTAAAGAAAGAGGAATTGTACAGCTACAGTGAGTTGGGGGTAATGGGTGTGGTCGAAGGCTATGGCTAGTGGGTTACTTTAGGTAACCTAATGGTGCAATATGGAAAGTGGCCATGGCCAAAGGCCATGGTTTGTGGGGCCCAAAGAAGCCTATTGGGGTAACATATGAAGGGGCCACTGCTAAAGTTCATTGCTAATATGTCCAAAAGAAAACTAGTGGCGTGGCCACGCCGAAGGCCATGGCTAGTGAGCCCCAGAGCTAGCGGGCTTCAAAAAAACCTACTGGGATGGCCATGGCTGAAGGTCATGGTTAGGGGGCCTCAAAGAAAGATATTCATGGAAAATATACATTTTCCATGGCTAGTGGACTTGAAGGACATGTATAGTTCCCACGGCCGAATAAGTAATGGTGTACTGTGATGAGGAAGAGCGAGGTGGTGTTGATGAGGAATTGTGATGATGAATACTGAAGTTGTGTAATTGGGGACTGTGAGAAAGAAGAGAGAGGTAGGGTTAGTGGGGGACTGTGATGAGTACGAGTGATGTGGAGTAGTTGGGGATTGTGATGAAGAAGAGTGAGGTTCTGGTAATGAGGATACTGTGATGAAGAAGACTCCAGTGGAGTTAGCGAGGGACTTTTATGAAGAAGAGTGAGGTGACGTTAGTGGGGGATTGTGATGAGGAAGAGTGAGCTAGGGTAATTGGGGACTGTGATGAAGAAGAGTGAGGTGGGGTTAGTGGTGGACTGTGACAAAGAAGACTGAAGTTGTGTAGTTGGTGATTGTGATGAGGAAGAGTGATGAGGGGTAGTTGGGAACTGTGATTTGGAATAATGTGGTTGGGTAGTGAAAGACTGACAAGCTAGAGTGAAGTGGGGTAGTTGAGGACTGTGAGGAGGAAGAGTGAGGTGGTGGTAGTGGAGTACTGTGATGAGGAAAAGTGATGTGGAGTAGTAAGGACTGTGACAAGGAAGAGTGTGGTGGAGTTAGTGGGGGACACTAATGAAAAATCGTGAGATGGAGCTAGTGGGGGACTGTGATGAAGAAGAGTGAGGTGGAGCTAATGGGGCACTGTGATGAAGAAGAGTGAGTGGGAGTTATTGGGGGACTGTGACAAAGAAGAGTGAGATGCAGTTAGTTGGGGACTGTAATGAGGAGGAGTGTGATGGAGTTAGTTCAGGACTGTGATGAAGAGTGAGTTGGGTTTAGTGGGGGACTGTGATGAAGAAGAGTGACGCAGAATTAGTGAGGGACTGTGATGAAGAATGAGGTGAAGTTTGTGCGGGATTGTGGTGAAGCAGAGTGTCGTGGGGTAGTTGGGGAATGTGACGAGGAAGAATGAAGTTGTGTAGTTGGGGACTGTGATGAGAAACAGTGAGCTGGGGCAGTTAGGAGCTGTGATTTAGAAGAATGGCTTTGTGTAGTTGGGCACTGTGATGAGAAAGAGTGAAGTGGGGCATTTGGTAACTGTGATGAGGAAGACTGAGGTTGGGTATTTGGAGACTTTGAGGGTGAAGAGTGAATTTGTGGTAGTGCAGTATTGTGAAGGTGGAGCAGTTGGAAGAGTGTAGTTAGTAGTTGGGGTCTCTGATGAGGAAGAGCGTGATGGAGTTAGTGGAGGACTGTGATGAATACGAGTGGGGTGTAGTTAGTGGGGAACTGTGATGAAGAAGTGTGAAGTGAGGTTATTGGGGGACTGAGGAGGAAGAGTGGAGTTAGTGGGGGACTGTGACGAGGATGTGTGAGGTGGGATTCTTGGGGGACTGTGACAGAGAAGAGTTAGGCGAAATTAGTGGGGGACCATGACAAGGAAGAGTGAAGTGGAGTTAGTGCGGGATTGTGATGAGGAAGAGAGAGGTATGGTAGTTGGAGACTGTGATGAAGAAGAGTGATGTGGATTTAGTGAGGGGCTGTGATGAGGAAGAGTGAGTTGGGGTAGTTGGGGACAGTGAGGGGGAAGAGAGAGGTGCTGGTAGTGGAGAACTCTAATGAGGAAGAGTGAGGTGGAGTAAGTGGGGGACTGACAATGAAGAGTGAAGTGGAGTTAGTGCAGAACTTTGAAGACGAAGAATGACAGGAAGTTAGTGGGGGACTGTGAGAAGGATGAGTGAGGTGTCATAGTTGGGGGACCATGCCAAAGAATGTCAGGTGGAGTTAGTGGGGCACGGTGATGCGAAGGAGAGAAGTTGTGGAGTTATTGGGGGACTGTGATGAAGAAGAGTTTGGTGGAGTATGTGGGGTATTGCGACGAGGAAGAGTGAGGTGAGTTAGTCATGGACTGTGATGAAGAAGAGTGAGGTGGAGTTAGTGGAGAACTGTGATAAGGAAGAACAAGGTGGAGTTTGTTGGGTTCTGAGATAAGGAAGAGTGAGGTGGAGTTATTGGGGGACTGTGATGAGGATGAGTGAGGTGCAGTTACTGGTGCAAAACAATGAGGAAGAGTGAGGTGGAGTTAGTGGAGGACTATGATGAAGAAAAGTGAGGTGGAGTTATTGGGGGACTGTGACGAAGAAGAGTGAGGTGGAGTTAGTTGGGAACAGTGATGAAGAAGAGTGAGGTGGAGTTAATGAGGGACTGTGATGAGGAGGAGTAAAGTTGAGTTCGTGCGGGAGTGTGAGGAGGTGGAGATAGAGAGGTGTGGTAGTTGGGGACTGTGATGAAGAAGAGTGATGTGCAGTTATTGGGGGACTGTGATGGGGAAGAGTGAGCTGGGGTAGTTGGGGATTGTGATAAGGGACGAGTGAGGAGACGGTAGTGGGGTACTGTGACGAAGAAGCGTTCGGTGGAGTTAGTGGGGAACTGTTATGAGGAACAATACGGTTTAGTTTGCAAAGGTAGCGGGCGCCCCTCTCTCGATAGAACAAGGCTTGATAACCTGTTCAGTGGTTATTAACCACTTGAGAGTTCGCAGCCACTGCTTTTTCTCACTGTGCCTTTCACAGATGGGAAATATCCATTTGCATATCAGTCTTTGTCCTGCCCAGGGGCAGTCCAGCACCGAAATGCAATGGCAATTCCAACCTGAACGAGAGTACCACCAGCAACCCCATACACGTGTTTCACCCTTATTGGGGCTCATCAGTGAGGTGAAGCTGATACCTCTCTAAGCACAGTGAGAGGGAGACCACGTCTGGTTGCCCCCAGGAGACCTAGGGTTACCAATCCCAGGTTCCTTGAAATTTGGTTTGCAAAGGTAGCGGGCGCCCCTCTCTCGATGGAACAAGGCTTGATAACCTGTTCAGTGGTTATTAACCACTTGAGAGTTCGCAGCCACTGCTTTTTCTCACTGTGCCTTTCACAGATGGGAAATATCCATTTGCATATCAGTCTTTGTCCTGCCCAGGGGCAGTCCAGCACCGAAATGCAATGGCAATTCCAACCTGAACGAGAGTACCACCAGCAACCCCATACACGTGTTTCACCCTTATTGGGGCTCATCAGGGAGGTGAAGCTGATACCTCTCTAAGCACAGTGAGAGGGAGACCACGTCTGGTTGCCCCCAGGAGACCTAGGGTTACCAATCCCAGGTTCCTTGAAATTTGGTTTGCAAAGGTAGCGGGCGCCCCTCTCTCGATGGAACAAGGCTTGATAACCTGTTCAGTGGTTATTAACCACTTGAGAGTTCGCAGCCACTGCTTTTTCTCACTGTGCCTTTCACAGATGGGAAATATCCATTTGCATATCAGTCACTAAACAATACGGTTTAGTATTTGGGGACTGTGATGAGGAAGAGTGAGGTGGAATTAGTGGGGAACTGTGACAAGGAAGAGTGGAGTGGAGTTAGTGGGGGAGTGTAAGAATAAGAGTGAGATGGGGTATTTGAGGAAAGTGATGAGGAAGATTGATATGGAGTTAGTGGGGGACTGTGATGAGGAAGAGTGAAGAGGTGGTAGTGGGTACTCTGATGAAGAAAAGTGTAGTTAGTGGGAGACTGCAATGAAGAAGAGTGAGGCGAACTAAGTGGGGGACCGTGACGAGGAAGAGTGAGGTGAGTTAGTAGGGATTGATGAAGAAGAGTGTGGTGGAATTAGTGGGGAATTGTGACAAAGAAGAATCAGGTGGAGTTGGTGGGGTAGTGTGACAAGGAAGAGCGAGGTGGAGTTAATGGGGACTGATGAGGACAAGTAGAATTGAGTTACTGCTGGACTATGATGAGCAAGAATGAGTTGGGGTAGTTGGGGACTGTGACATGGAAAAGTGAGGAGGTGGTAGTTGGGTACTGTGATGAAGAGTGTAATGGATTTTATGGTATGTCACACTCCAGCCAGGGGCGCCTTCCACTGACACTGAATGTGGCACACTATAATTATTTGATTCCTGGATTCTTGGCTTGAATAAGCACCCAGCCCGTCTCACACCACCTTAACAAATACCCCGTGTTGCAAAGGAGCGTGAACCAGGCTGGTGTTTAACAATGAAATATTTATTTATTTTTATAATTGAAATGAAAAATCAGAGCAAAACTAATTTTAGGGGAGCAGCCACCACAGTGTGGCAATCCAATTGCAAATTTTCATAATATTGTTAATTCAAATTTCGAACATCATCTATATAAACCTTTAATAGAAATGGAAACAAAAAAATAACTGTTCTTCACATACACAGATGGCACCTAGGTTATGCACGCCGCCTGCAACACTTCCCCCAAACACCTTCTAACTAAATTCTGTATGGATGGAAAGCAGTGGCAAGGAGTCAGAAAGAAGAGGAAAAATCGGTTTTAAATTCGACCCACCAACCCAGAATGGGAGGCCAAAACCCTCAAAATGAGCAAAATGGCATACTCGGATGTCACTGGTTACTTATGGATCAGTCACACTTGCGATAGTATAGTTTGGACAGAAATGTGTGTATCTGCACTAAAGAGACAAAGAGGATGACAGGCTACTGAGCAGGGCACTAAAGCAACGTGAACACAGGTGATAAAATCAATTTTGGGAGAAAAACAATGCAACAAAAATCACAAGTGGCAGAATTGCAATTTCTTATTTCACACAGCCTTTAAACTGGCAAACATTTAAGAAAATGGCCTTAGCAATCAAAATCAGAAATCGTTTTTTGAGATGCCAAATAAAGACACAGAACAGATAGGATACTAAGGGGAAGGGATGACTCTTCATAGGATGATAGTATGGGTTTTATAATGGGAAATGCAAGTCAGATTTTTAAAGGAAATCAAAATACACGGGTAAAATTGGTTTAGTTAGCACAATGATTACTTCTACTGAAACTATATTTTAAGGATATAATTAGTAAAAACACTCGACAAAATTGTTACTTTCGAAGTGCAACAATAATGAACATGAATTTTCAATGGGGAATTAATTAATTTATTCCAAATGATACTAAGGACTCACACAGGTAACTGAAGGAAATAGAAAAGAAATATGCTAACAGGTATAGACTAAACAGATTCTTCTAGGGAAAGGGTGAACAGAGGATAGTGGCAATTTGGAAAATGTCTAGGGTTTTTATGGTATTTTAATGGGATTTGAACAAGATGCAAGGTAAAAGAGCGGGGTATGTCGTTTTTTGGTACTGGGTGATGGTACACTTGAGTTGGGCAATTTGGACAGCTAGCAAGGTCTCTGGGCAGTGGGGCAAAGAATCTGGTCACGGGAAGTTGGGTCAAGGGATCTGTTTACTAGTTCAGCTGGGCTCTCCTGCATGGGAACAGCTGGGCAAGGTCTGGTCACTGTGGACAGCGGGATGGGTCAGCTGGGCCAAAGGTCTGGACACTGGGATCAGTTGCCTTTCCTTCTTTCTCCCTGGATTATTGGGTATGCCTGTGTCTGGATAGGTGGTTCTGCCCGGATCTGCTTCTGGAGTCTTGGAATCTTGAAGAGTGAGTTTTGAATGTTGACTATCCCTGTGTCTCCCGGTCTACCCCTTTATAGGTAGAGGGACATCATAGAATTTTACAATCTGGGCGGAAATACTATGGACCTACCCCTAGCATGGGATAGGCCCGGCTACGGGTGTCCCCTCCTCCCTGCAGGCTGATTGGTTCCAGGGAAGTGACCTCACCTTATGTGTGTGTACTTTTATGACTCCCTTTGTCTCACAAGCCTATTTTTCACAAAAGTGGGTTATGGGTATTAAGCGCGTTATAAATAACCTATCATATCATATCATATCATATCATATATATCATCGAACCAAACCTCATATTTACAATAGTCACCATCATAAAAATCAGATAGGCTGATCCCATATTTTACAAGGAATATGCAGGTACCGAACACCAGTTCTGTGCAATGTTGCCTGGTCCTTGGGCACAATTTCGTCGTTTTCAGAAGAAACATATTATCTAAAATTCTGCAAATGGCTACACATATGCATAATAGTATTTGGCATAGTTTCCACAAGTTTAATATCTGTGCCATTTCCCCCAGAATTGCATTTATCCTGCCATTTCAGCTCCCCATGTGCCAGAGAGATGCCCGTACTCTTATTGTGCTGGTCCGAATTCCCCTTAAAACTGTCATAATATCACTTCACTGCTTATTCCGATTCTGGGTTCAATGTCTTAAAGTATAAATGTCCTGCATTGTCAATGAGGTGGATTTGCCAAAGATGTGCACGCTGCTGCCACCCCCACAATCCAAATGGTCTCCCCTGGGTCAGCTTACACAAGGGTTTCCATGACTCCCCTTTGAAGTCCTCCAGTTTGAATGTAGAGGAAATCACACCCTCAAGGCAAAACAAAGGGCTTCACCATCATCCTTTGTCCTTGGGAGCAGTTATGCCTGGTAGTCTGGAGAACCTGTATTTATCACACTGTCAGGTCGATACCCTTTCAGTCTTAGTCACTGGTGGGTGTGAAATTAGCCTTGCTGCCAAAACTGGTTTGACAGAAATTCCTGGGCCTCAGCCAGGATGATTTTTCTTTTGGGGGGAAAACAGAGAACAATATACATATATTTGCAGCCCCTCTCCCCACATGTACAATTATGTTTCTGTGCAAGCTACAGTATTATTTCATATTTAGGTTTACCAATGTCATTTTCTGCTTTTAAAAAACAGATTTACACATGTTCATTTTTTAAAAAATGTTGATTTCTCCAGATGCAGGTTTCTTATCTGCACACAGCTTCCTTTGCATTTACTTTCTGAATGGCTTTCTATAGATCTGGTCAGTTTCTGGACAAAGAGATATGCTTGAAAATGGTTTCTTGGTAACTGACACGAGGCAAGAGAGAGCATCTTTTCTTTGAAGTACTTTGCGTGTTTTGGTTTATTTCAAAAAGTAAATCCAAGCTGTGCTGATTTGAACCGAATTATCTTGCTTTTCATGGACTTTACTGATTAAACAATGCCATTCTGGGAGGGATGGCCTTATTTGATGGTGTTCAAATTGAAATACACGGACAGGGCCGTGTTTAGGTAGAACAAAAACTGTGTGATGTTTGAAATGAAAGTGGCACCATTGTGATGCCGTTTTAAATGCAGGTCATTTTCCTGTGCAGCCTGGAATGTTCAAATGACAGAACAGCAATGCAGATCCATTATGAATTTGAGTTGTTTTCTCTGGATTCTTTGAATGACAACAAAATTCAGCTATTCTTGGGGTGGCTGTGTTCAACTCTCGCCCCACATGTGCTCAGCAGACTAAAGCACAGCCATTTTTGGGTCACTGCTGAAATGCAGTTTTTGTTGTAGGGGGGTTCTGCCTTAGGCCTTAAATGTACCCCACAAGAGTGAGGTGGAGTTAGTGGGGGACTTTGATGAGGAAGAGTAAGGTTGGGTATTTGGCGACTGTGATGAGGAAGAGTGAAGTGGAATTAGAAGGGGGCCATGAAAAGGAAGGGGGAGGTGGAGTTAGTGGGAGACTGTGATGAAGAAGAGTGAGATGGGGTATTTGAGGACTGTGATGAAGAAAGGTGACATGGAGTTAATGGGGAATGTGACAAGGATGAATGAGGAGGGGTAGTTGGGGGACTGTGACAAGGAGGAATGAGATGAGTTAGTGGGAGATTGTGATGAGGAAGATTGAGGTGGAGTTAGTGGGGGACTGTGATGAGGAATAGTGTGGTGGGGTAGTTGGGGACTGTGACAAAGAAGAGTGAGGTAGGGGACTGTGACAATGAAGAGTGAGGTGGAGTATTTTGGGATGCTCCTGAGGAAGACTGAGGTGGAGTTAAACTGGGGGCTGTGACCAAGAGTCTGGTGGTTTTGGTGGGAGACTGCAATGAGGAAGAGTGAGGTGGAGTTCAGTGAGGACTGTGATGTGGAAGAGTGAGTTGGTGTTAGTGGGGGGCTGTGATGAGGAAGTGTTGTGTGAGGGTATACAGGTAAGATTACTATCCTGAATTGGGACGAGAAAGAGGATGTAGGAGTTCACACTCGATTCCGAATTAGGTACTGTGATGAGGAGGATGGAGGTATGATCATGTAGATAGCTTCCTGCCTGACGTCAGGCATGAATCGAGAACTTCACTATGAAAATCTTGGACAATTAAAGCAAAAGATATAGAAAACAAGCATCGGCTTCCTCCGGTCTTTCGCAAATCAGAATTTAAAATGGGCTGATCCGTCCTACGGCCCAAAGGTTATTAGCCATATAATGTTCTCATTTTGTATGGGTGACATTAACTATAAGGTGGCTTGTGCAGTCCTATTATATTTATATACATATACATCGCTTGCGCCCAACATTTTCTTAAGGTCAGTCCCTCTAAGGAGGTGATGAGAGTTGGCCTACAAACCGTAGAGCAGACTGACCCCTGCCAGGAGACAATGGGTGTCAGCTCAGTTAACTAAAAACAGTCTGACCCTTCCAAGGAGGTGATGGGTGTTGAACCAACAAACCCATAGAAGGCCTACCCCTTCCAGTTGCTGTTGAGTGTCAGCCAAGTGAACTCAGAGAAGGCCAACAACTCCCAGGCAGCAAAATATGTTTTTCCACTGAGCTCAGTGATGGTCAACACAACACCCCCAAGAGGTATAGAATGTTGATTCATTGACAAAGTACACCAACCCCAAGGCGGTCACACAAGGGTAAAAATAACTCTGACATTGGACATGTACTTATAGATTGGAAAACCCAGACTTAGGGCTTCTGGGTCCTACTTAAAGTAGATGAAAGACATTCAACCGTTCACTTCTTTAGGTTATGTCCATCATCTTCCCGCACACTGTTTGTATTTAGACATGCCTCGTTTTAGTTATAGTTATCACTCTATAGTCTGTGTAGGCCTTAATTTATCCTCAAAATCCTGTATAGCATAAATATGTGTCAGAGAGCTTGTGCACGGTTACTCTATCTGTGACATGTGCCACAGACCTAGCTCTAAGAACAGCGAGGGCAGTAATAGAGATGAGTACCAGGCGAGGGTCAATGAGCTTGTAAAGCACAAGCTCATTGGCCTTTGCCTGGGCCTTGCCTGCCTGAGAAGTCTCTGAGCCTCTGAAGCGTCCATAGTGCTTTCCGCAACTGGCCACCATGGAAAGGGAGAAAGGACTACCTGTAGTCCCTTCTCCCTTTCCATGGCGGATATTTTTGTGTTACATTTTTTCTGCATTGGTTTAAATGGCCGTCAAGGAAAGGGAAAAGGGACTACATGTAGGCCCTTCTCCCTGATCCCCAGCGGCCATTTTTTTTACTTTTTTTTCTTGAGCCAAGAAACGACTGCAGTGCCATTTCCCGACTCGAGAAAAATTGCAGTTAGTACCCCAGTACTACAACCCGGGGTACTAATGGCAATATGACCCTCAGAGGTAAAGTCAGGTAATGCCACTGGGGCTCGGTTAAAGCCTTTGCTTCACTTGGGCTTCTAACTATGGACCCGGGGAATTACCAGACCAGTAATGCCCCCATCCTAAGGTTATATTGACTGAATATTGTTACTGGAACAGGTGCATCTCAAACATGAGGTGCATTGAATAATGCAGTGAAAGGTATCCATTTGAGAATATAGAACCATAGTCAGGAGTTCTTTGGGGTTCTGAGAAGATAGGAACCTACTGTTATAAGTATACTGAATGGCAGGCACTCTGTGTAGGTTATTGAATATTTACATTACATTACAGTAGTGAAATAGGGATATGAAGTTATTTGCTTAGAATCACATGCATTTGCAACTGCTTGAGCTGAGATTACAAGTTTGGTCTGTTGGGTCCATTAACAGCAACACAGCCACTACTTAAATAAGATCATCTGAAATATAATAAGAGCATAATAACATTCCATGATGACTGTTAAACACTCACTGATATCGACTCTCCCTCTTCAGCTTTTCCTGCCAAACAGTGACTACCTAAGGGATTTTTGGCATGACCCGCCTAGTTTGGTTAGGAAGATGGTGCTGGTGGCTGCTTGTGTGGGTTCATAGAATGATATCTTGCTGGGGTATAAGACTTCCCCCCTCCACCCCCCACTTGGCATCTCCACCAGCATCGGGGCATACAGGTCTTCAACTCCCATCATCCCTGGTACAGTATAAAGTAATCACACCATGCTTGAACACCAGCAATCTACCCTCAGACCTGGAAATAAAGAGCTTCTCCAGTGTGTGGGGTGTTCCTCAACCGTTTGCATTGCCTTGTGTGGTAGCAACAAACTTTCCTGGTCTTCCATTCCAGTTTCTCTGCTATTATAAACTCCTGGTTTGACTTTTGGCCTGGCATACTACCTTGTTTTGCTTGAATTGTGCAGTGACTAGTGTTTTCCTTTGCCTGCTTTAGCTTGTGAGAGAGCTACGTGATATTTCTGCGGACCCAACTGTTTCCTGGAAACTATTACCATAATGTGTGGACCTGTATGGAATAGACACAATTATTAATGAAGTCACAGTAAGGATACACAAACCTTATAAATGGAGGTTACACCTGTTTTTAAAGTTTCCCTGTTACAGCCACAGGTTATCTATTCGTACTGTGGCTGTTAAAGTATGGGGTTCGAATGAGTAAGAAACACAACAAATCCTAGAGTTAAAAATTATGTGGCATAAGGTATGTAACCTAATTGCCTGGAAAGTCTACGGTCCTCAGGACTGCACACAGGAACCGTGGGGGAATCATTCACCCACCCTTTTTTCTTCACCACTTCTATTTCTTCCACCCTAATTGCCAGTGTGCCGCACAGTCATTGAGGGGGGATTCTGTCATGAATTGAGGTCTGGTGCGCTGAAATTTGGGGTGGATATCCTGCAAGCACCCAAGACTTCTTAACCTTTATCTAGAGGGGAAAACATGACTTCAACAAACATAATACAAGCATGGAATGATGCTGATTCACCATGCACGAACACCATCAATCAGCACCCTACCATCCCACTCTACTCGCCGACCCAGAAATAAGGATGCCCTCATGGTATGTGTGTCGCTTTCCAACAATAGGCTTTGGCTCACATGTGAGTGAAGCATTGTTCCGTTTCATCCATTCCTGTTCCTCTCTTGTTTTGACCTCCTGGTTTAACTTTTGGCCTGACTTACCACCTTGTGTTTAGTTTTTCCAAAGAACTTGTCTACCTCTGGATAGTGTTGACCTCATTTCGTGGTTATTGTCATTTGTGTTTTTTTCTAATATAGATTGGCATTTTTGGACTTCTTCCTTTTTTGGATTTTTGATTGATCTGTGTTATTACTTCCTGCCTGGGACTTTATTGTAGGGTTGTTCAGACATTCATTCAGCCCCTATTTACAGGTCAGATCTTCTACAGAAAATGTCTGCGACTTCACCTGTTAGCTCTGTTGGATTGGGACTTCTTGCTTTGTGGACATTTGCGACCAGCACTGGCAAGATTGGTAGTCTGCCCTAGTCTACACTCTCGTGCCTATTTGTGGACACTGCACTTGGCCGTCAGGTATTTGTCATTGTGATCATCTTGCTCTGGGCCTACAGTGTGTCGAGGTTTACTAGCCATCAACAATGCATTGAAGGTTTACAAGTGTATGATAATGGGTAGTTTTCATCTGGTTATTGAATTAATTGTGCATTTATCAGTTTGTTCCTTTACATCATTTTACTTGGGAAAGAGATGAGTGGCATTCATTCCACCTTTTAACTTGACTGTATACCACTAAAAGTGTACTAATTCTTGACTGGTGTACATTCAGGATGCATGTCCTTACCTTCTGTGGGTGACCCAGTAGTCATGAAAATATTCTGCGGATTCAAATATGGCAGATTGGGAAAATCTTACGTTTTTCTGCAACTGACAATTTTCTGTTTCACCATTTAGTGTTACATTCCTCACTTCTGAAACCTTATTGAAGAGGAAAGAATGCATCCCAACCCATGCCTTCTCCTCCCCCTATTTTGGCTGAAGGAGTACATGAAGATAAAGTATAGGAAATATATGGTTCTGGAATCAATTGAGGTCACCTGCAGTTCTCAGTGGACTGGAAGGGCTATGGACCCAGTGAGCTTAGAACATCCAACTTTCTCTCCTTAAATACATCCCTGCTAGAGCCCTACGGTCCTCTAGCTCCAACTCTCTGCAGATCAGACGTTTTTCCAAGCAGAGAGTGGGAGGTACATCTCTCTCGTTGGCAGGTGATTCCCTCTGGAATGGCCTTCCTGCCAGTCTCAGACTTGCGCCGGACCTCCTTAAGTTCCGAAAGCTTCTGAAGACCCTGCTCTTCTCTACTTCCTTTCCTCTTGCCCTCCTTTGCTAATGCCCCCATCTGTCACCTGACCAGTCTATACCAGCACCCCCCTCCAAAACAGCACTGCCATTCCAGGGCCCCTTCCCTGACAAGCCTCTTCAGTTGGCGTCCCTCCTGAGTCTGGTCTACCCCCCTCATTAAACTAGGTTGGTGGTCCACCACTGGCATCCCTTGGCACTTGGCTCTCTAGGTTCTCCCCAGCACTTACCTAGCCACTGGGCCCCTTCTTCCCCTTCCCCCTGAATTGTTATGCCCCCTCACCTGACCGTCACCTAGCCCGCCCCTCCACCCCCCACACTTCTTGTTACTGCACTTGCACGATCCGAATGTCACAAGGCCTAGTAGGGCTGGTATTGTTGTTTCTCTCCCCTGCCCCCGCCTTCCTTTTTGTGTTGTGGCACCCTTTTTGCTGTACAGCACTTACCTAGCCACTGGGTTCTCCCCCCTGCATTGTTATGCCCCCTCACCTGACCATCACCTATCCCGCCCCTTCACCCCCCGCGCACTTCTCGTTACTGCACTTGCACGATCCGAATGTCACTAGGCCTAGTAGGACCGTTATAGTTGTTTATCTCCCCTGCCCTCCCTCCCCGCCTTCCTGTTTGTGTTGTGGCACCTTTTTGCTGTACAGTGCGCCTTATAAATAATCAATAAATAAAAGGAGAGATTCAGTGTTGGGACTTCAATACGCCATTCATGGGTGCTCAGTCCCTGGGTGAATCTTCTAACTTCTAGTCCATCAGGGCTCTGGTTATGATATGCGACTCGTACTTGGGTGTCTGAGAACTGTGCGGCATCAGTGGGCAGGCATGATGGCCCCTGTTGAATGACAAAAAGACATCTATTAACCTTTCAAATGTCAACACTTCATGCTGCTAATTCAGCCACAGCTTACAGTCATTTTGCTGCTATGTGCCAATGAAAAAGGTATTTTGGGGTGAGAAGTTAGATTGATATGTTTAAATGTTGCTCTCACGTACAGTATATAATGCATTGCAAAATAACTGATTGGCTGCAGGTTTTGTTTTACTACTTATCAGAACTCAAAAATGTAGTCTGTGAATCACTGCATTCATTCAAGAAGTTATTAGACAAAATAATGTATGAAGTTCGAACTAAAAACAAATTGACCATATTTTTTGCCAACTAAATTTTTAAATTAGAGGTATTGTATTTTTTCCTTGACTGGGATTTCCAAAGCCTGAGTAAAGTTCTTAATTTAAAACAAAATGCTCAAAGTAGGTTGCATTTCACATGCCCTCGTAGTGTAACCGGCCACTTATACATGCGGCAGAGTCTGGAGGAACACAATAGCTCTAGTGGTGTCGCCTTTAGCAGTTTACATATCATTGAAGTGGTAAGGGGTTATAGGGTCCTTTCATTTTAGACGACAGGTGGCAGGCTGTTCTTCTCTGTTGCATTGTCTCTTCGAGCTTTAATAATAGGTGTAAATATTTATTTTCCAACTCATTGCACCACATGGCCACACTATCACTTAGGCATGTGGCTATTTGTGTAGGGACTTCATCTGTTCTCATTCATGATTGGAATGCTTCAGATACAAAGACATTTGCCCCATAAACACTACTAACTCAGTGGGTATCATTATGGATGTGACAGAGGTTGGAGAGTAGGGCCCTTATTGGCAAGAGAAGGAGCTAAAAACAGAGGAAGCTGAACATATATCACATCTGGAGTCCCAGTGTGTGTCATCTCCAAATGATATACCAGTAGCAGAGATTGCTTTTCGACCAGCAGTCATTAGCATGGGCAACAAGAGCTGCAATAAATGTACCTGCCCTGGGAATAATTACTTGCAGAGCCATTCAATGGGCCTCATTACGAGTATGGAGGTTGCCATGCCCTTAATAAGGGCATGGCTGCCTCCATACTGGGCTCCAATACCGGTTTCTGTGAATGAGGAATTACCGGGTCATTCCAACCTTGGAGGACCTGGTAATTCTTCATGCACAAAACCATTCCCCATTCCCATTTGAGCCCCTATAGGGCTCAATGGGAATGGGGATGGAGCTAATAGCGGGCCCGTTAAGAACGGGCCCGTTATTAGCTCCTTGGTCCCCTCGCGGGACCCGGAAAGGACATCTGGTTTTACCAGACTACTGCTCCAGGTCCTGATAGGGGACCTCGTAATCAGGCATCCCGTAATGAACGGTGCCGGTCCCGTACCGGCACCGTTCATTACGGGACCGCCAAGGTCGTAATGAGGCCCAATGTCTTTATCTCTGCTTCCCACCTCCACTGGGTCCTGCAGTACTGAAGACAACATGGTTGATGATCACAACAAAGACTACACTCAATCAGGGCACAGATAGGAACAAGCATTGCTGTTTGAAAGCCGTGAAACTGAGGTAGAGGAGAATTACACCACAGATCCAGAGGCTGTAGTATCAATGGACATGTGCCCCCACTTGTATACAGTGTATTTGAGAAACAGCCTACCAGTCGCACATTAGAAACCACATCACATCATCAAACAGCCTTCAGACCACCCATAGCACCACCACTACCAGCACCATCATGCCCACATGAACGCGGACTGTGTGCTGCTCACCTACTATGTGCATCAAACGTGTGGCAGAATTTTGCAGTAGGCTGCAGAGGGAATGCATGGACACATGAGTTTTGCAGTAGTGTGCTGTACGAAGGCAAGGGCAAACTTGAGTAAGACACATATGCAGCCTCTTATGCAGTGAAAACATGCTCAGACATGTGAAGAAGTCACAAGATCTGAGGTGCTCAAACAAGCAGCATACATTAACCAGTATGCACAATTACCCTGGAAAATACTAAAGCTGCATTGTACGACAGTGGCACATAGCAGTGAACCACATTGCATCAGGCATTAATATGGAAATTCTGGAAAATTTTCAATAATATTATAAGTCCCATGACAGACAGTGACTTCTGTTTGTGACCCTTCTATCTTGTTGGCAACATGTTTCTTGCCCTATTCATTTTGATAAATCCTAGATTAGCCAATCAATGTTGGGAAGCTCCCGGTTGAAGTATTTTTCTTTGGAAAAGCAGTACCGAAATTGTACAACAAGGTTATGCATACAGTAGGGCAGTTAGTACAGCAGTTGTTGGACCATAAAGCCCACTTCACCATACACATGTGGGAGCTAGGGGTCAGAGAATAGTCTACAGGGCAGTCACCGCACACTCAGTGGCCTTTCCTTCCTCCAACCGCTAAGAGGGGTCTCAGAGCAATTAAATAGGGAAGATCATAATTTAGAACCGGGCAAAGGAGCATTTAGTAACACGCTCACAAGACAACCATCCTCAAACCAACCCCTCCATAAAAGCTAACCCGCCAACCAAATGAGACTGCTAGTGCCACACCAAGAAACCCACACCCAAGCTTGTAGGTAGAAGACGGAATGCACTAGACTGACATACACAAGACCCTAGCAGTATTCCTGGAGATGTGGTGACTTCCCAAACGACTAACCAAACACACACAACAACAAAAAAACATCTGAGACATAGATATGGTGATTCACTTGCGTCAATCCAGACATGCTGGTTAAGGACTGAACTTTACCGCATTGCACACAGAAGGAGCTATGGGTATGGGCATAGGTCACAACTAGGTAGATCCACAGGGACCACTTTGCATCAAGCACAGACTGGGATGTAGGGGCTGACCCAAGTAACAACAAAGATAGATTTGTAGAGACTAAGTAGAGCAACATATGGACAGAGAGATGAGAAGCAGCCTTGTCATGCTGAAACTAGATCACTGTAAGGAAGAAATGTGTCTAAATCTCCAAAGACACACCAAATGAGTGTGCGTTTCTCCAGACAACAATGCTAATAACCAACCCTACTAAAACCTCACCCCTCTTCATTTACCTCTCAAACCCTAACTAAACACAACCATACCTCTTAAACCACTGCAACCCACACGCACTTCACTACACTGAAACAGCAAACTCCCACAGAGAGCCTTACACAACAGCGCACGTCAGACTCCGACCAGATACCACACCAAAAGGCTCAATGAACATTGTTAACCGAACTGAACCTGCCAACAGCACATTACTGTTTCCTTGCTCTTTCTCCAAACTTTGTCCTACTAACGCACCCTAACCTACCCCCTTTCTTTCAGATCCGACAGAGCTCCAGGGGACCACTATGGTGGTCATAGTGCAAGGGTATAAATATCCTTTAACATTAACAATAACCATGCCAACGTATGTATATTAAAGGTTCAGGGCAGGGACCACTGCAGGGTTTGACATCTGGGAGTAGCTGAACGAGGGGGAACACAGGGGCTGGGGGCCCATAGTTTGCTTTTGGGCATTGTTGCCGCAGAAACCAGATCAAATGTCCTTGCTGCCTTCTGAGTTGGCAAGACAATACATGTCTTTGCATGTGTCCTTCAACTTGTGATCACATGTTTTATCAGCAATCACAAACATGTGAACGAAATGTGTGCTGTCTCCCAGATGATCAGCTCTGAATTCCTTTGGGCTTACCGTACAGAACATGCACTGCATCTACTGCAAGGGTGCTCCAGTTGTTTGACATGGCACAACTGGAAGACCTGAGTTGACACCAATTGTAACT
Organism: Ambystoma mexicanum; assembly: GCF_040938575.1. NCBI lineage: Eukaryota > Metazoa > Chordata > Amphibia > Caudata > Ambystomatidae > Ambystoma > Ambystoma mexicanum. Next base: position 1,032,004,975 of record NC_090934.1, read on the forward strand.
CTTCTCTGCACATACTTGACGGGCTATGTGAGCAACACAATGCCATCACAGATTACTGCAACATTCACAGAAGAGCTCTAAATGGGGCATGGTTAACACTGTGTCAGTGGTAGTTTCTGCATAATATCTGTTCCGATCTACAACCATTCAAGAATGCCACAAAGTGGGTTAACCATCACAGTGCATGCCTCTGTGAAGCTATCTCTTTGATTTTCAGCTTAAGCGGAACCTGAACAACATATTGAGGGCCCGTGCCTTGGCAAGTAATGCATATGTGTCATTGCTGGTGAGGGGTCTGTTTCCAACCTTGCATGGAAACCCATCTCTAGTTTCTCTGTGAACTCATGTTTCAAAGTAAAAATTGTCGATTTTAATCTGGATGTCTCAGGAATTGAATTTGCCCTAAGCATCAGAAGGAGGCGATGACGTACAAATGTGCAAGGGTGGTCTGATGCAGGGCTTGCAACTTTATTTGAGAAATAATGCAGGCTCCAGGAAGAACACCAACCATCCCGAATTTTGCCAACTACACTGGAAACCACAAGCTCATTAAAGATGGTGGCATCAAAGAACTGTGCATCACTGACACCAGCTGAAAGCTTTGTGATCGCCACCTTTGAGTGGAGTGGAGTGAAATTGTTTCATGATGTGTCTGTTTGGGAAATGTATAGCAGTAGACTGTAACTGAGAGGCCCTGATAAGTTGCGATCTTACACATGCTGTTGATTTGACTAGTTTTCAAGTAATGTTTTTGATAATAAAACGTGTCATGTTTCCCCACGGGGGGGGGGAGGTCACCCACTAAGGTCCTCTGTTTGTTTCATAGGTCACGGCCACACACTAAGGTTTGCAGTTTCTTTCACCATGCACATCACCTATCAAGGTTCTCATTTTCACCCAAAGTATGCTTCTTCTCTTCTTCCCCAGGGTTAAGCTAAGCCACCCAATATGGTTTCCCTGCTCTTTCACAAGGAACACCACCCACTAAGGTACCCTGCCTCTACCACAGGACCCAGCACCCAGTAAGATGCGTTATTTCTCTCACAGAGTGTAGCCATCCCTCAACGGTCTGGTTTTATGTCACACGGCACAGTCACCCTTAAGGTTCTTTCGCAGAGTGTATCCACCCACTAATGTTCGATCCCCGGGTCAGCGCTTAGAAACCTCTGGGTATTTAAGCGCGTAACAGCGCCTCCATGCCCCCGGGCTGTGTGAGCGCTTTAAAAATGCAAAATAAATTAAATTAAATTAATATGTTCAGGCTCTTTCACAGGATGCAACCACCCACTAACATTATCAAGCTCTGCCACAGAACATTTTGTGAAGTCCTCCATATACACCATTTATAATCAAGAAGGTGTTATTACTTTACAATATTGCAAAAGGATGAATTCCATCATGAAAGACATATTTTTGACTGTAAGAGGAGTAGAAAGATGAATAATATGCGGGTTCACACAGATTTCCAAAGACCAGGAAGGCCTGGACATATGACCATGTCAGAGGCATGGAGGTTTCCATCATTAACAGGTAACTACCAACCGTGTGGATCATGCATCACATGCAATTACACACACCAAACTACTGTGATTCAAATAGGATGGGAATCATTGTGTAAACTGAAGTACCTCAGGAATTGGAACACTTTGAAAATTGTGTATATGATTCAATGTCCACATGAAAAGAATCGTAGGCGTGAGGATGACACATGTGAAAGTAATGGTAAGAGAATGTATGATTTGTATCAGGGCTAATAATGTAAATGCTCCAGCAGTCAGTCAATAATTGTAGGATGGACATGGTCAAAAATATAAACAGTGGACAATAATTAGTGAGGAGCCACAGAAGAATAGCGCTGCCTGTATTGCGAAGAAACTGAAACAAAGACTTAGTTATCTTGCAAGAAGACTCCTTTTGGGTTTGAATGAGGATTGGTTTCTGAGATTAGCCATATGTAAAGGGCCTCATTAAAAGTAGGTCGGTAGCTGAGTGGAAAGTTCCGCCAGATGGAATTACTGTTACCGCTGTGGTGTCCACTGGAATTAGCACCATTTCACAGGTTGACGGGATCATGCAGAAACCATCTGCAGTAACAGTAATACCGCTGGAAAAATTGAGCAATTTACAAACGGTAAGTTTGCTGTGCAGAAATAGGGCCATTTTGCAAAACAAGAAACTCAGCGGTGGCCATCTTCAAAAACACAATCGATCATCAATCCACCAATTACTATAACCAGCTACCAAACTTAGTAGAAACATGCAATAGACAAGGCCAAGATGAGGGTGCCATAATTGAGGCTCCACAAATCCAAATTCATTGAGGCCGAGCTGCAGGTATTGACTGAGGAGGTGTTGGCCAATGAAAATTAACTGTTTGGGGCAAATCAGCGCAAAGCAACTGTCTGCCGCAAGAGCACAACATGGGCAAACATAAGGGACAAGGTAGTGCCAGTGGCCACTATGCAGCGGGACGTGGAAGACTGCAGAAAGAGGTGTAATAACTTCAAGACACATGTCTGCAGTCTCCTCGCCACTCATCTTCGTGAGACAGCTGACACTGGAGGAGGCACAGTGGAGCCACTGCACCTTACCCACTTGGGGGGGGGGAGTGGTAAGAATCCTTCACATGGAAGGGATAGATGGATATGGAGTTCAAAAGCGCACCATGTGGGCAGGGATATGTGAAGGCAGTGCATGTGTCCATGTTGATGTTGAGACCATTGCTGGCACACCGTCAACAATGCCACAGGTACACCTAGAAGCTGCACCACGTGACAAAAAAAATTAAACACAGGTGATTACTGTAGACATTAACAGACTAGTCTCCTTGTGCACCTTGACAGACAGAAATGCACAATATCATGACCAGCAACCCGGAAATACCCCTGGTCATGCCATATGCACCATGACAGAGGTTTGTTAATAACAGGCCCCCATACATGTGCCAACACATGTGCCATACAGCATCAAAATAGATATCCCCCCATGAGCCAGAGTACTATCACAAGCATGGCAGGCTGCATAGTGATGGACAGATATTGTTCACAAATGTAGTCCTAGTACTTTATCCACCTGCGCCAACAACCCAGGGGACACACCCTAGCCGTCACACCAAGACGATGACACACATGCACCCTATATCAGTCATAGACTAGCTAAGTAATGTTGAGGGTGCATAGGCAAACCACAACGCTGTGCACCGTGAACAGGACAGGCATGAGACCTAGATACGTAGTTGGACTCAGGCTCTAATCATTCCCTTTGTACCGTGCTGGTCCTGTCACATTATACATGACAACTGAATCTAGGTCTTTACTCTCATTATAGGCACACAAGGCGGCCAGGGGGAAGGTACCAGTGGCAGTGATGTAGTGCCTCTACATGCGTGCCCATCAAGACAGCAGTGGACCCTGCAACCTCAATCACCTCTTCTGCCATCCAATCACTCCACAAATCAGGCAATCATAGCAAGACCCCAGCCAAAAAGCGATCTCAAACATGTACACAGAAGCAGTACCAGCATTGTCACCCTCATAGTGACATCTGCACTGCCCACTGCCACCAAGCTGCCTGCTCCCACAACTACTGCTGCAACCATCACGACTGCAGTTGCAATTCCCTTGTCGGTTGGACCATCCCTCACCTCAAATGCTACCACTGCCTGGGGCAAGTCAAGCAGGATTACCACTGGAATACACTACCACCAGGCACCCTGTATTGGTCACTTGCTTCAACTCTTTGTCACTGCTCAGTGGTGGGAATGGATTGGACCTGCCCTCATCCAGTCCTCCCGCTCCAGGCCCTGGTTCTCCTGGGATCGGTCCTCTCCAACCCTCTGTTGCTGTAGACCTGCAGTCACTCACACTGCATTATGACGATGATGATGCTTCGGATGGTGGCAATGCAGCTCTGTTTGAGAGTGATGTCACGCCACCACCTCACCTTTTCGTCGACCTTCTGCCCTGTCCATTGATGTTTTATCTGCCATCTTGTAGAGGCTCCCAAGAATGGAGCAGCAGCAGGCGAGGATGGAAGAGCACACAGAGCTCCACCTGCAGCATGCACAGACAATGCAGGATTCCGTGCAAGGGGCCACAAGGAGAATAGCCAGGGAAATGGAACGTCAGTGCCGTCACATATCTGAGCCTACTGTGCCGAATAGTGTGGTGGGCCAGAGGGTGAAGGAATTTACAGAGGCACTGTCATCTTGCTTGGAAAATATGCATGAGCACTTATCACGATGCAACAAATGTGCAGCCTGCAGTCTGTCAGGTCTGCCTCCGTTACCCCTAAAGAAAGGTCACAAGCAAGAGTCCCCGTAGGATGTCATTGCACACCGCCACTCACACACCAAAGGTGCCTTCTGGCCAAGAGAAGTGGCGTAAGAAATAATTGCATGACACCTGGTTGACATTGGTGATTGAAGTAGATGGGAGGGAATGAGTGTTGGGGATTGAGGGAGGTGAGAGGACATGGACGTTGGGGACTGAGGGAGGTGGGAAGGCCATTGGACCATTTGGACTCCACTAGGAGATGACAAAGCATTTAGGCACATAAACGTTCCCATAAGAATACTATGGTCACTAGGAGAGCCAGTGCATACTTTAAAATGTACACAAAACTGAAACAATTCGTTTGAAACACATATGAAGTCAATTATTTTTATCGGCTCTCCATGGCCCATGTGTCGGCTCCCTCCAATCCTCCCTCATTATTCCCATTCAAGGCGACTAGCCCCCATTTCTTCAAAAAGGTCACCCACTTTTCTCCAAAATCATTGATATTTGTCTCTCTAGTGGGATAAGCCAGACAATCCCCAGTAAAGTCTCCTCCAGAAATAACTAAGCTCTGCAATTTTAGCAAATCCTCCTCCACCTTGCCCTTGAGTTTGTCTTGGGCGACCTCCTTGCAATTCAAATATATGTTTATAATCAAGTGTGGACACTGAAATCCATTTACAATCACCTTTTTCATGAGCATTCATGGAGCAAAATCAAGCATTATGGACACATTGCTTGCCTAAGTATTTTTTGCAGAAACAAGTAGGCCCCCTCGACAGTGCCACACTACACCCCCCAAAGCCATTTGCTGACATACAGAGAATCCATCAAGTACAACCTTTGATTACAAAAAGGATTCTTGGATCAAAATAAGCTCTGACCCTCCCAAGGTATAAATAGCATTTGGATAGCTAGTAAGATGTGAGAATCCCATTGAATTCCATGAGATTCAAAACTCGCCTTCTAGGGCAACCGATAGAACTTGTGGATGCTGAAGAGCCCGCTACCCAGGATCAGTGTTCGATAATTAGAGGATTCACGTGATTTTCATTTAATGCTACTTTCTGAGTATTATCTCAACCTGAACAAATAATCGAGGCACCAAGAGGACTTGTAAAGGTATTGCTATGACTTTCTATTGCCACAAATAGATGAAAACCGATTCCCCTATGTTTCAATTTATCCACACAGTTAAATAAATATTTCTTAACTAGTACAGATGAAATATATATAACTGACACATCAAGCCTATCCTCAAAAATGAGTTCATCTTGAACGATATCATTGGTGGCCTTAATTCTTAACTCAGGAATATCTTTCAACACTGCTAATATTGAGCTTTGGTTCATAATAAGACTTTCTTCTCTGAAAACTGATTCCACAATATATCTTGTCAAATTAAGTTCCACTTGACGTTCCTGAGAATCCCTTGTCTCCAGTTCGCATTGAATGTTCCTGCCAAGAGAATTCCAGTCCCCAGAAGGCTTTCTCCTCGATTGCAGGAAGGAGTCTCCACACTGAACCAACACACTTGTAGATGTCCTATTTGATAGATCTTTCCTGCCCATCACTTCCACTGTGGTAATGGAGAGAGACAGTGGGGCTGCAGAACCTTCGCTCGCATCCCCTGGCACTTGATTTATGGTCAATGCTGGGGGACAGCCTCAAAATGTAATTTGATTACTTCCATATCACTCGACCCCTGATATGATTTTCGTCCTTCATTTGAGGCTTCTAGACAGTGCCTTAAGTGGCACTACAAATCGAGCCGGGGCCCATCGAGGGGGCGTGGCCTAACAACGGGGGTCTTGATGGGCCGTTAGGCCACGCCCCCTTGACGAGCCCCGGCTCAATGGGCTACTGGCACCCCTGCCAGGCAGCCTTTTGTAGAGATTAGCACCCTCTCCCCTTTGGGGGAGAGGGTGCTGATCTCTGCATTTCTATTCTATAGGCTTGCCTGGCAGGGGACAGCGCCTCTCCTATTCAGCCTTAATGGTGGCGCTGCCCCTCGCCAGCTGGGGAGGGGCAGCGTCACTATTAAGACTGAAAGGGTGAGGCCACTGGAAGCAGAGGCCTTTTTCCTAAAGACTGAAACTCCCGAGAATCCACGGGAGCTTCAGTATTTAGAAAGCAAGGCCTCTGCTTCCAGCGGCCACACGTTTTCTCCATAATGGTGGCGCCGGCCAACGTGCATCCCTTGATTAAAGGGATGCCTCGCAGGTGCGGCGCCACCATTATGGCTGAAAGGCATTTTTTTCTGAAGCCCGAAGCTCTCGCATACGAGCGAGAGCTTCAGGCTGTAGAAAAAAATGCTTTTTCCTGTAGTGGCCGGGGCTGACAGGGGAGATTAGTGGGCCCCGGCAGGGCCCCGCCTCAAAACGAAATTTCGGAGACCAGCCCCGGCAGGCCCCGGCCCACTTAAAGCCCTGCTTCTAGATTTGTCTTCTTACTCTTTCCTCTCTGCATTAGTATGGGTGCTATTGATTTCGATGAGTGATTCAATGGAACTTGGATGATAGATTCCTCTTGTGCATTTAGCCGTTCCGATTCATCCAGAATTGTCACAGAGAAAACAATTTTCAGTGAAGTATTCTTGTTGGACTTTTTCCTTTTGCCATTTTTAAACTTCATCAGTTGGTTTTCTACTCCTGTGCACCCTTTTGTTCTTTTCACCTGCCTTTTAGTGATGCCAGTGTCTTGTACTGGAGAAGAAACAATAACCACATCAGCTGCCTCTTCTGTCGGAAAGGATTATTCCACAATCCATTCTCGTAGCATAGCAGCCAGCGGTGATGTGGCATTTGCCCCATCACCATTTTCCTCTTCATTCTGCTCAGTTAAGCGATCCATATTGGATATCATGACATCGTCTGCCGGATGTTCCATGGACCGCTCCAGCAACTTGCTTTTGCATACTTTATTCTTCACAACATTAAGCATACACATATCTTTTTTTTAAAAGTCAAACATATTTGCGTTTGAAGACCGCCCTATATCTTTCAATTCCTTAATTTCCTGTGCACAGGGATCCAACTCTGTTTTTAATTCAATTGCTATCATGGACAGATTTTTTACTTCTTCCTTAATTACTTTAAAAATGTTTTAAAGGAATTTAAAATGAGGTGTAGAGTGGTAAAGGTTCAGTGGTTTTCAGCCCCACATCCATCCGGCCGATTTAAACTTTCCATTTGCTCCAAAGAGCAGGAAGAGCCAGATGTATCTAATATGCGCACAGCTTCCTGTGACAAGAATAGTGATTTGGAGGCAGCAAATGCGCTGACTGTTATATCATCGTCTTCCCATTCGTCAAAAGGGCCACTCTCTATAGTGATGTCCTTGTTTGGGGGCCTAGCTCCTTGCTCAACCGGCATAAGTGGCCCTATACGCAGGTAACCCATGCTCGCACTCTGTCTTCTTTGAAAAAAGTCAGTAAATTTGTATGGAAGTGGCGGACAGTTCCTACTCCTGTGCACGTTCTCTTAAGACGTCTTCCCATTGAGAAAGCACCATACCACTACACAGTTTTACTGCTATCAGCATTTCCGCCGAGGAGATGGCAAAGTTATTTCTTACAGACCCAGTAAGCAACCTCTCCTCATTTGCACAAGTTTCTTCGCACATATTTGCACTGCACAGATGATACCTCATTTACAAAGCCTCACACGTTTGCAAAGTCCAGCTAATAGCGGTTCAGAGCTTTATCAATCAATTATCCAAACAAATATAGCTTGCAGTGAGTAATCTTTGCATTTGTATTGTACCTCAAATCAAATTATGGAGAAATATTGCACTGACCTGCTGCCGGACTGCCGACTGCTTCTCACTTCTGACTCACGTCCTGACGCATGCGCTGACATGCTGCATCACGATTTTAAGCCTGGAAATCAGTCAGCCAGAAGTAACGATGGCCGAACATACATGTCAACATTCCGAAGCGGCTGAGAGGGAGATTTCTACAGCCAAATTGGGAGACAACAATTTCACCATAGGAATGCATTGGGAAATAATTATTTTAGGTGGGAGAACGTGAAAAATAGCAGTACTTTTCACTCGAAAATGGTGAGTCTCTCGCCTATATCAGGAGGGTTGGCATCTATGCGAGTCCCAGAGAGTCACACCGTGCAAACAATGGAACGCTGATGCTTATTTGCTCCGTTTCGTTCAATCCTTTTGCCAGCACAAACAAAATGTCTGAACACTGCAGTCCTCTTGCGTCCTGCCAGCAGGGAAGTCATTTGGGGGTCGCCATTGTTGAAGTTACAACCCCTGAGGTTTCCCTTGCTACCCCTGTGGTTTCCCTTTATAACCCAAAAAAAAAAGTAAAAAGTATTTTTTTAATGCAAGCTCTTTGGCTGTGGCCAGCACCATGTGGCTCTTTATTTATTTAGTGGCTGTTGTAGAATCCAGACTTCACAGTCTGGAGGATTACCCACACAGCCTCATTCATACGCCTCAGGTAATAAGGAGGCAGAGACAGAAGGATGGATAAAGCAGGTCTTAATTCTTCAACTCCAAACACCAACTGAACTTCCCACCTCCCTCCCCTTCCTGTATCCCATGTCCCTCTTCTCCACGTGATGTGGAAGCCTGCTTCAAGTAACAACATTACAGCTGGATTTTTTGTTCAGGCCTCTTAAAAAACAGGGGGTTCCACAAGTGTAACACTTTCAGGAGTGATGTCTTTCTGGTATTCTATACAATCATTTCTAGACTCATTAAAGGTTTATTTCAGGCACACTTCAGGGGGTGAGTCACTGATTCTGTCTGTTCTCAAAAACCTCCACTCAGCCTTTAGTCCTTCATAGATCGATAAATGACTACAAACACAGGTTGGGTGATATTGTATGCATATTTGTTCTATGATATGATATGATAAGATATGATGTGGCATTTGTAACGCGCCTATACACAAGTGTTTCAAAGCGCAACAAGGCAAGGGAGGGGGAACAGAGGGAAAACAGAGACAACGATCTTATTAGGCCAGGTGCATTGAGATCGCGCAAGTGTAGGGGAGGGGGGAAAAGTGCGGATAGTCGGAGGGGGCAGTGAAATACATAGAATCAACGGTAAAAAATAAGTCGAAAAAATAAAACAGTAGGTAAAAGTATGGCCAGCTAGTGGCACATGCAGGGGTAAGTGCAGACATCAAGTGCCAAAAGACCTGGTGGGGACTGTAGGGATACAGAAACAGCCCCCAAGTGCAGGGGTTGCCCGGGAGACAGTGCAGGTGTGCAGCTGGAGGGGACCTGGGCCCGAGATCAGAGGGTAGCCAGGTGACCAGTGCAGTTTCAATCAGGAGTTCAGCAGGGCAGAGGAGGAGAGAAAGCAGAAGCAAAGAGGAAGGTCTTGAGGTGCTTCCAGAACCGGAGATATTTCTCCTCAAGTGTCAGGGAGGCTGTTCTAGAGGGAGGCCCTAGCCAAAGAAAGAGATCTACCACAACTCGTTGCTTGGAGAAGCGACTGACCCTGAGGGAGTTGGAGGCAGATGAGCGAAGAGCTTGAGAAGGAAGATTTTTAGGAAGAGAGAGTTTGAGGTATTGAGGCCACAGGCCCCAGAAAGCCTTCTGGACAATGTAGAGGGTTTTGAACTTAAGCCTCACCAGCCAGTGCAGAAATGTCAGTCCTGGAGCGATACGATCCCTGGGCTTGAGGCCAAGGACAAGTCAGGCAGTCCTGTTCTGGATGAGTTGCAGAGGGCAGAGAGTAGAAGCAGGCAGATTTAGAAAGAGGCTGTTGCAGTAGTCCAACCTAGCGAAAACCATAGCTCTGGAGAGTGAGCTTCTGGGGGAAGGAGAGGAAAGGAAGAATACCTCTGAGGAGGTGCAGCTGGTAGTGTGACTTCTTAGAGACGTCAGAGATGTGAGGAGAGAAGGAGAGCGTGGGGTCAAAGATGACCCTGAGGTTTTTAGCCTCACAGGTGGGAGAAGGAAGAGGGCCAATAGAGGTCAGCCAGAGAGTGACGGGAAAGGATGGAGCAGGTGTGCATATGAGGAGAATCTCAGTCTTACTGGCATTAAGGCAGAGATCATTGGTGGCACACCACTCCTGGATAGCAGACAGACAGTGAGAGATGAGAGACGGAGAAGAGGTGGTGGAAGGGAGCCTGAAAATGAGCTGAGTGTCGTCCGCATGGAGCTGAAAGTTGGGGCAGAGAGCGACAATGTGGTGGGCAAGTAGTGCCAGGTATTGGTTGAACAGCCAGGGTGAGAGGTTAGACAACGGGGGAACACCACAAGTTGAGATACCGATAGAGGAGAGGAAGGACCCAAGTTGGACCTGGGAGGGTCGATGGGAGAGGAAAAAGGTCAGCCAAGCCAGGGCCTTTACCAGGTTATCACAGAGACGGTTGAGAAAGATGGCATGGTTGACTATGTCAAAGGCAGAAGAGAGATCAAGTAAGATGAGGACACAGGGGATATTGGAGTCAAGGTTGGAGAGCAGGTCTTCACGGATGTTCAGGAGAGCAGTTACCATGCTTCAGGCAGCTCTGAAGCCAGACTGATGGTCATGGAGACAACCAAACAATTCAGTGTCAATATTATATAAAGTGCTTAAGCGTAAGTGCTGTATGATAACACATCATTATCATTTGGCCATGGACGTCTGGTTGCATTCACAGTAATTTGGTAATATGGGCCTATACACACTGCTATTAACAATACATATGGTGATCCGTTCTTGTATGAAATGTATATCACATTGTAGTGATATTGTAACCATATTTTCTGTAATGTACTTTGAAACAAAGCTATGTGATGCCAAGCTTCCTGTTTCTCAAAGGGTGAAGATCATGTTCCATCGCTTCCTGTGATGTCACTTTGGGGTGGGGTCATATGAGATCACTTCCCATGATGTCATCAGAGGTCAAAGGTCATGTGATGTCACTTCCACTACCCCTGGCATTTTGGTGAAATGACGTCCCTGCCTGCCAGACTGCTTCTCACTTCTAACTCATGTTCCGACGCGTGCACTGACGTGCTGCCTCCCGATTTGAAGCCTGGAAGCCAGTCAGCCAGAAGTAACAATAGCCGAGTCCCAGAGCGTCACATAGGGCAAGCAATGGAGCGCTGATGCTTTTTTGCACCACTCTGTTCAATTCTTTTGCCAGCACAAACAAAAGGTCAGAGCACTGCAGTCCTCCTGCCTGCTGAGAGGCTGCTTATCATGTCTGACTCACTTCCTGATGCGCACTCCACATTTAATTTAACAATAAGGTCAGTGTTTTTAAGTGTATTACTGAGTTGTTTGTACATAATGTGTATGTATATAATCATTATTACTGTGTATCTTAGCTGAACTTCTGAATATATGTGAATATAATTTTGGTTATAGTTTTTTGTAAATGTGTTGCCTGTATGTATTTTTGTGATTATTGTAGGTGTCTATCAAGTGTTCTTAGATTAGATAGGCATTGTTGGTTAGGGTCACTGTTTTTTAATTCATTTATTATCAATACTACACTATTGTAAATGTTTGAAAGGGTTATTAAAACTAACAGTTTGTGATATAAATGTGCCAATCATGTCTTCAGGGTTCTTTTCCAGTTTTGGATTCATTATTAGCACATTTCTATTGTTTTTCTTGAATCATTGAACTTTCCGATGCAGGAAATGTCAGGAACAGAATCAGATCATATGACATAACATGTTTTATTAAAGCTGAAAATATGAGCAATTGTCTAGTGACATTTGTACAGCTACTAAATTGCGGGTCCAGCCTGGCTTTTTATGACAGCGTAGCTTAGTGCCTCCCGCCGTGCTGATTTGTGAGAGAAAATCGAGATGCCGCTGCTTTTCAGAAACATTGCGAATGTCATTTGTGAATCTTTGCCTATTTGTTGTATAATTGAGCATGCTTAATTGTGGTACTGCTGCCTCTTTGCGACATGTATTCTACAAGTGAACACATGCACTATTAGAAGTGACATTTGTGCGGCTACTGCAAGACCGCACCAGCTTCTCCTTCCTCATTTCCCCCCAGAATGTTTGCATGGAAAGGTGGCAATCCATTCAGCCATATGTGTATGTGGGGTGCTCTGTGAGCTTGATAATCTTTTCTCCAAGATAAGTGTTCAACAGTACCTACTGGAGAACGAACTTTATTCCATATAAGCTAAGAATCCCTGGTGAAGGAAACTCGAGAGGAGAACAGGGCCTGGAGCACACACTTCTGCTGGTGTTATTGCAGTACATCCTTTCTGTTTTGATGACTTTCACAGATCAAATCTGCCAGATCATTCCAGCCGATTCTGCACAACTTCAAGTCACAAACCAAGTGTAAGGACCCAGGTTTCACAGCATGGATTGAACCTCTGATTCACTGCACGTTTTCCTTAGTGCCACCCATTGCTAGCTAGGATATTGGTAAACTTGGCTTCTTTTGCCTTTTTCATCATGTCGCTTGCAATAACATTTTGAACATGTTTTGCTATGTGGACTGCTGGGTAGCTCAGAGATGAAAGTTCACGTCTTTACACTAAGTGAAATATCTAAACAAGGTTTGTGTGGAATCTGGGGCTCTCAGAATGCCTACGTGCAGAGCTGAATTCTGAAGATGAAATGGTCTTTCTATGGTCATCCAATTCTACTTCTGTTCCAGTGGGGAAAAGCATTGGGCAACATTGAGCATCTAGACCTTTTTCTCATACACGCATCAGTGCCCTTTTTTTCATGTTTATTCTGATATAATTCAAGAGTATCATTATCTCTCTGTGCTGTAAACATTGAATTGTATAATGTTCACATAAACTAGTTGATTCAGCAGAAGTCATTCACTGAAATTGGCCCACTCCCCTACTTTCTGGTTAAGGGAAATGAAGACCTGAGACAAGTCTGTCACATTCTGCATGGCACTAAAAAGTTCATCTCTTTTACAAATTAGTTTAACACTCTCTTTACTTTACAAATATCAATACGCTATTGCCATATGTTCTTGTCTTTTGTGGCAACTGCATTTACCAAAACAAACAATGAATTTTCAATTTGATGTTTTACTCCCAGACTCTGAACATTTTCTTTTAGATGCAGTGGCAAATACACCACTTTTCCTTTCATGTCTTTGACTGATTCCTGTTTAGGGAGTTTAGATGATGTAGCTTCTAGCCTAAATATAACTTGCAATAGATGAACTGTTTGCAAAGCAATCATCTCAAAAATGTGTTGGTTCGAAAGTACAATGGGGAACTTCAGCCACTTCCATATTGTTAAGTATGTTTCTTTGTCCCCCAAAAATATGTGTAACACTTGAAAAATAAAATGTACAGAAAGCTAGCAATTCTTTACAACAATCACATCAGCTACTGATCATGGTGCACAATTACTACTGTCACCCCTATACCTGAACATATTTTATTGTTGAGTTGTAGTCTTCAGATTGTGAGGCATACCCAGAGACAATCACAGTTGCACCAAAACATGATATATTAACAGACATGCGATGTGGCTTTACTTATCAATGTTATTTGAGTTATTGGCTCTGGTCACTAGATCATTTATGTCAGGAATCCAGATGTCTCTAGGTCCACATGTGTGTGGTATATTCGCTGTATACATTTCCTCAATAACATAACAGAATGTCACACCCCTCAACCATTTGTTAACTGTAGCAGCAGGACCTTTCCCCCATGCTAGTGATACACACCTCTTCGCAATAGCAAACACTAGATCTGGCAGTCTATGCACTGGAGTCAAAATTTGGTTTCTACATCCCAAGTCAATTGATAGGGATAGAGAAAACTGTACACTTAAAATTGCATTCACCAATCGAAAAATTTCAGTTCAAAAGCGTTTCACTTTGTTATAGAGTGTGACAAATCCAGGGAATTTCATCACCTCTACCCAGGAGGGCGCCACCCCTTTTTAGACTCTTCAAGTGAGCCTGCTAGCTGCTACGCAAAACACTCCCTAGGGGAAAGGGCAAGTGGGATGTCAAGAGGGGGTGACTCCCGCTTGGGGGACAACGACTCCCCAATACACAAGTTTACAACATCTTCCTTGACACCAAGGTCCCAGGTGATTTCTGCATACATGAGAGCTGAAGGGTACATTATTATAAGGGGGCATTTAAATGTTCTTGGTTGTGCTGTTGACCCCTCGTGGAGGTTTGAACTACCTGGCCAATGGTTTTGTGTCTTTCTTTGCTGGGAGAGACCAAAAAAGGCAGAGACCCTTACCAGACGGGATGGGAATGCTGTAAAGCAAAGCTGCGGCTGGGAGAGGGCCAGCCCGAGAAACGCTCTGCACAGCCTGAGCATAGGCTGCAGCAAAGAGCCAGTAGAACCTGGAGGTGGGACCATATCCCATACGTGATAAGCAGAAATTATGTGGAACGCCACTGCGCCCAGGGGTACTGAGAGTCTTAAGCCCCAAGGTCACTGCTCGAAAGGGACCAAACCAACAATGACATGGCATCCCAATGCATTTGAAGCATGATGCCTAACCAGAAAAGGATGTACAACGAACCAAAAGCCTGAGAAGCGCAGAACCAACGGGGTCCAAGCCTCTGCCTTCCCAGATGAAGAACCCCAAGAGAGATAGGTGCATGGTTCACGCTGAGGGGAGGGACAAGGGTGGCTGAGCTCGAGAGAGTTCCAAAAGGGAATGAGGTGGAGATAAAGCTGAACAAAGCAATAAAATGCCCCAGTGGGGGTACCAGAGACTCAAGACCAATAGAAAGACCCAAAAGATGTGACCAGCAAATCAACAACCCAATAGGGGTTGCCAAATACTAAAGAGAGAAACACTCTGCAGGGTGAAGCTGAATCTATTAACCCATAAGGGTTTACGGAATAGAAGGATGAAAGAGAAATACTATGAGGGGATGGAGCTGAATCTAATAACCTATGAGGGGTTACTGAATACAAAAGAGGAAGAGAAACCATCTGAAAGGGTGAGGGTGAATCTCATAATCCACAAACTATTACCAAAAACAAGAGCGAAAGGAAAACACTCCTCAGAGGGTGTGAAATTGAATCCAACAACCCTCAAGGGGATAGCAAATTCCAAAGGGAGAGAAAAGCACTCCAAGAGGGGGAAACTGAATCCACTAATCCATGAGGGGTTAAGACTACAAGAGAGAAAGACAAACATTCTAACAGTGTGAAATTGAATTCAGCAACCCATCAGAGGCTCCCCAATTCCAAAGGAGAGAACTCGAAGACAATTATTCCTGAAGGGATATCGGTGGTCAGACAGTAAGCAAAAACCCAAGACGGACCTGCAAGTCAAATTGTGGACTTAAGGAAAGAGTTTCAGGTTTTGAACAAGGGTTTTTTAAAAGGGATCAGAAGTTCCCTTTTCCGTAGGGAGCCAAGGAACTTTTATTTAGAACTGTACGAGTAGGCCACGACCTAAAACCTAGGGACATATGGACTTTGTCTTGAACTGAATGAGCAGGGAGAAGCCTGAGAGCGAGAGAGACAGTTTTGGGTATGGAGTCAAGCACTAACCATCAAAAGACAAGAAAGGGAGTAGGAACACATCTCTAGGTTAAGTTTTGTTTTTTTCATTAGTTAGCAGAACAGCATTGGTTTGAGCAGAGGACGGGGTTTACTTTCGTAAGACATCCTGACAAGACAACGTTTGTTATTTGTTTTTTAGAATAGGGACAGCTCATCATAGCAGAAGGGCCAGGTGAGTAATTTTCTTTACTTTGAACCATGTCCGGTTGTCCGTCTCCTATGTTTAACCTATCACAAGAGCCATGTGAAAAGAAAAAAACAGCTGCCTCACAGTGGCATTGTTTTTGCTCAGCACTACTTTCAGGATGGTATTTGTGCAATGACATTGTTGAGTACTACATCTAATGGCTAAACTTAAAGTGCACAAGCCTGAACCTTGCATTGAAGGATATTTATTTGGTGTAGGTTTTTATTAGTGCATCTTACCGTAATGTCCGTTTAACAAAGTTTTTTCAGTGAATATATATATATGATATATATATATATATATATATATATATATATATATATATATATATATATATATATATATATATATATATATTATTACCGGGCCACGGTATTGGCCGTGTAGTTATGGTTAAGTTGCTAATCCCATAGGAAGAGCACTTTTTGGGCGGCTTATAACTTCGCTCCCCCTGGACGAATCCACACCAAATGTGTATGGCACACTCTGAATTTGCAAAGTTTGGTGAGGTTTGGTCCGGGGGGGGGAGTTTTAGGGGGGGTCCCAAAATTTATTTTTTTCCCATAGACTGAATGGGGGAAAAACTTTGAGCATGCCTACAGCCCAAACCGCTGGACAGATTTTCACCAAATTTGTGGAAGGGGCAGTGGGTTGGTCCTGGAAGTGTGCTTTTGTAAATTTGGTGAAAATCCGTCCAGTAGTTTTTTTTTAAATGATCAAAAATTAGGTCTAAAAAAATTAGTGATATCTATGTCCGCTCCGCGGAGACACTTTCCTGTTTGCTCCGCGGGCAGGACACTGATTGGCTAATCGGCTCGCATCATGTCCGCGGACATTTGACGCATTCGCTGATTGGATGGTGAGGAGCGTGAAGTGCGTCAGATTGTTCCGATGCGCCCGCCAACTTGGATCCGTGTTTTGGTGTCCGCGGACATCGCCGCAAAAACATATTAAAAAATACAACATTAGACTTGTTAAACTTATCAAATACTGTCTGGGGAAGTGAAGGTTGATGAGGATGGGATGGGATGGGATATGGCAGCAAGAAGCAAAAAACTGGTGTTTTTTTGTCACAAAAGTCATACGGTACATTTGGAGGTGTTCCACAATATAATGTGCGTAAAGTACAGGCGAAGGACTAATGTGTCTGTGTTAAAATGTATTTAAAATAATAATGGAGTTAGACTGGCACCCCCTAGAGTATGGCATCTCAGGCAGCCACCTGCAGTGCCTGATGGACGTGGATGAGAATAAGAGTTGTCATATGGATGCGGTGAGCCAAGTTCTTGCAAAGTGAGAATGTATTTAGATTCTGAGTGAAGGTCACCAGCTTTGAATTTTTGGTTACGAGCTAAGGAAGCCCACGCATGGAACATACCGAATAAGGTTCAATTGTTTTTTGACCTTAAGAGAAAGGGACCATTCCGTAAGGAATGCAATGAGAGGGGGTTTGTAATAATGAACATTTGATAAGGTTATGCATTCCAAAAGTGTGTAAGGAACATGTAAATTCAGTTCATGAAGAATCTTTGGTGCGAACGCAGTGAGCGTTACGTTCTCACTTACTCCAAGAGAATGGAAATGGTGAATATAATGTAAGTTTGATTTTGACGATTGTATACCGGAACGAGCATTAGCTTATTATTATCTGAAGATTAATGGTGGGTTATATTCTATTTGTTTGTTCTGTGTTGCTTATTGCAATGTAAGGCACTAGGTTCACCCAGGTTCAATGCTAATATTTCATTAATATGTCATGTATGACCATATCGAATTGTGTATCAGTTTCCACGTTGTTTTCTCTTTGTTGAGATTGTTTGATGTGTGTGCTAATCGTTAGTTTAAACTCTATGCTGAATTAAAAAGTCAATAGATACATTGTAATAAAGTTAGGGTATTGAGACACATTTTCTGTTATGTTTTCGAACTAGCTACATCCTGCCTTTCTGCGATTATCATAGATTCCAGTGCCAACTGATGGCTTCTTCAATCAGAAACAGCACATAGTTGTCAACGCCTGGATCAAAGTGACTGTTTTTTGGGACGATCGCCCAGGGCCCATGTGCCCGTACACTGTACTAGCGATTAGGAGCAACATAACATCCTTTATGGTGGTCTAGGCCCAAGTTGATGCAGAAGCACTGGAATTCACTATGCGACCCAAGCGGTTCTTTTACCGAAAACGAACACTTTGTGTACACAAAAAGAACGACGTGTGCCTCACGATAAACATTTTGGATCACGAGCGAAGAAACAAATTTGCAATTTGATTGAATATGGCAATAGTTTGATGTTCTCGGAGCGTTTATTGTGAAATAAAAGTACTTTACAAATTGTACAGTGTTATTCTTTTCTTTTAAAGTACGGTTTAATATTCTGAATTGTGACGTGCTGTGTTGTTAATGGATGTGTGTTCATTTTTGGGTTCTGCGTCACGTGACATAGGTGATTATGGGCGCGTTTGGCTACACTGAAGAGGAACATCTCCGAGAAAGGTGGAGAATATCACTAGGGTTGGTGATGTGAGGGTCAGGGGCGGGGCATACGATTTAGTGACGTCAGGGCAGTTTACCTTAGGCAGATGCAGCAATGGATAAGAATAGCACAAGATGGACAAGCCCTGCTGCCAGATTTCGTATGTTTTTAAAAGAAGAAAAGTGAGGTAAGGTGAATTGGAAATGTTTGCGATAGATCAACGTATGTATAAAAATACATGGCCGAACCCACGGGACAATAATATTTTCTGAGCATTGCACTTGTGAAACTTATGAAATAATGTCTGGGGAGGTGAGGGGTGATGATGATGGGTGGGATATTTCTGACCTGATTTCGAATGAGTTTACAAAGTTTGGTGGGATTTTGTGCAGAGCTTGTATGACGATTGTATGTGCATTCATTTGACAGTTTTGAAAAAATAAACATGGGTGAATTTTCAGCAAACTTGCGTAAGGTGCGTTGGCAAGGATCTAAAAGCATGGTTTTGCAAATGCGGCAGTGTTTTCTTATTTGACAAGTGTCATAATGTAGAAAAAAAAATAGCGGTATAGCTTTAGTGACTGAGGGGTAGCCTGTTGCCATGGGCAGTGGCCAGATTGTCCGGTTCATGGAATAAGGTCATGATCCGGATAATATGGGTACTGGCATGCCCAAAAGGGACAAAACATAGGATTAAAGTGGCCATGTCCACCTGGGAGTGGCTTTGTGGTAAAGCTATTCGAAATTGGGACAGATTTGAAAGGGAAGAAAAATGTGTGCTTGTGGTAATATGGTCATAGGGTTCTCTTTTTGCCTTCTGCAGGTTGCCATGGAAAGCAAAGAGGGGCCCTGTATGGAACTCCCACCTGCCCTTTCCATGGTGGCCGTCTTGGAAAAGGATTTTTCTTCCTAAACCGTGACGCCACAGGCGTGCCGGGGTAGGACGAAAAATCCTCTTTTTTAGTACCCCGGGTTCCCGCTTTGGGAACCTAGATTGCTAATGGCCTTCATCTCCCGTTTCAGGGGCTGGAATGGGGGGATAATGGTCCAGAGACCTCATTATCCACCCTTGCTTCGCTTGGGCTGAAAACCTTGGCTGCTGGGCCGGTATCCAACGTTCCAGTCCCTGGAAAGGAGGATGAACGCCCCACTATTTCCATTAGTATAACTAAAAATGCAAATGGAAATGTTGGAAAATCTTATTTAGTCTATGTACTTTATTGAGAAATATAAAGTAGATGGAGTCTATATATATATTTTTTTTAGTTCTATTTTTCAACTGTGAAAGGTGGTTCCTAAAGGAATGTGTTGTTTATTGTTTTTGGATGTATTTTTTTTTGGCAGGAGAGCTGAGAACGAAAGGTGGGGAGGGAAATGAGGGAAGAGCAACCAAATAGTAATATGGAGGGGTAGGTGGACAAGGGAAAATGTTGTGCGTGCGTTATTTCTAAGTTAGGCGTCACTGTTTCTCATGCTCCTTGATTACAGCAGTGGTGGTGGCTCTTGGGGAGGAGGGATTGCATTAGCTGATGCCATTTTAAGATAAATAGCAGTTTTGCTAAAAGTATGTACTGTGTGCTAGGTTGTTAATGGATAATGAGTAGGAATAGGTGTGGAGCTGTGCAAGGGAAATTTTGAAGTTGGAAGTTCCTAGATGAGTAGAAAATGCAGTTCCGAACTGTCCGCCAAGCAGAGATCTTATCGTGAAGTGCGGACGGGTTCTCAGACACGCTATCATGCCGCGTGCCAGCGTATGGTCATGTGGCACTGTCCGGAAGGTCCGCTATGAAGTCAGATGTTCGTAGACGTCTACGGATGCAAAACTAGTTGAAATAGTTGCAAGATGCGTATAGAAGTGTTAAAAATTATTCCAGATGGTGGGAAATGGCAGAGTTTTAAGGTGAAACTTTGGAAAATTGGAAACAAATATTGCTATATTGGGTAAGTATAATATTAGTAAATTGTAGGAAAATAGCATGAACTGGTAAAAACCTATGAAATTCAATGAAAAAAGTTTGTTAAAGGGACTTTATGGTTAAGTTGCACTAATAAAAACCTTTGAAATTCACTGAAAACCCCTTTTTTAAAGGGACGTTATGGTTAAGTTGGACTAATAAAAACCTATGAAATTCATAGAAAAAACTTTGTTAAACGGACGTATGGTTCCAAGTAAAACTGAACAACCCCTGAAATTCGCCAGTTATGGTAAGCTAAGCAACCATAACTCGTGCCACCACCGTGCACTGCTAAGACTAAAACCCAGGGCATCAAAGATGACATCACAAATGTGGTTTTTATTAGTCCAACTTAACCATAACGTCCCTAAAACAAAGTTTTTTCAGTGAATATATATATATATATATATATATATATATATATATATATTATGGTCAGAGTGCAACTGACATTTTCGATATTCAAAATATAGGAGCGGGCCAATGAGGGACATGTTTAACTGACAAAAAGCAATGTGCCATGGAAACAATTATTGGAAAATAAGAACATATGGAAAACAGCAGTCCGCTAGAGTATAACTATTGTTTACAAACATAACAATGCCCATACCACTGGACCACACTTAAACTATGCAGTAACAGCAACAGACCTGAAAGAGAAATACACAAAAGAAAACAAATACAGAGAGGTTTCCTATACAGGAAGCAATATGCAGCATATACAATGGCATCCAACCTAACAAACTATTAAATAATAAGACAAAAGGTGCTAAAAAGAATTCCAGTATATAACATGATAAATTGACCTTAGTGGTCAGGGTACTCTTTCATGGTAGACACATAGCAAATGTACACAACATGATTGATTTGTGAATGAACCATCAATGGACCACATTTCAAACGCTGCACAAAAAAGAAAATCTGGAGGCAGAGAGCACACTGAGCATGTTTATATGAAATGGAAGCAAAGCACCATACAATAACTACTGCATAAAAAACACACCCTTCAAACACAATAAATATGATGGCACCTTTCATAGTTCAAATAGAGAGGTCAAAAACTGCATAGTAAATGATAAAATAATCAGGGAATCAAGATGCCCTTTCATAGGAAAGAGATATATCCAGGACACTGAATCACTAATTGAATAGAAAGTGAGCAATCACTCGGATAGTCAGTCCTGGCATGAAAAAAGACTGAGCGCACAAAGCACAGTGCGAATGCCACTAGGTCATACATTATCCACCACTGCAAAAGATCATGTTTGTCTCTCTATCTCACTGGCACAGGGCAGTTGTCCGCCCGCTCCATCAAGACAGATTTCCCTACAGTCAGAACCAAGGGATTCTTCCCAGGCGGGTAAGACATGTGGTAGATCTGACCTGGAACTTCTAGAGAAAGAGCAGGGACAACCAAAGCAGCTATCTCACAGCACCCAATGTAACAGAATAAGAAAAAGATTGAAAACACATGGGTCTGTGAGGAGGAGATGCCGTGGGATCTGTGGAAGACCATGAGCCAAGCAGGAGAGAGCCAGCACACCAGCACATGTGCCACGCTGAAGTCATGCTCCAGTGGCGCTGTTCCGCTGTTGGGCTGTGGAAGTGCACCCTAATCACAGTTGCCCTCTGTGTTTCTTTTGTACCCCTATATTAGACTGTTGGGGGAAAACTATACTGCTCTTGATGAGTCCTGAGGAGAATTTGATGAATCATGGGATTTCGTCACTTCTCCCCAGAGGGGAGCTTTTCCTTGTGAGGTGAGGGAGGTGAACCCGCTACGCAACATTCACCCTACAGATGGCGGTATGCAGGATCTCACAGGGCGACACTGCCCTTTGGGGACAAGGGCTCCCGTTCCTTTGAGGAACTCCCTGAAACCTTTCCAGGTGGGCCATTAGTATCATCCAGGATTCAGAAAAATCCATTAGCACAAGTCATTGTTTGTTATTGTAACATTACACCACATATTCAAATTAAAGAAATGTTTGAGGAAAATACTAAGAAGAAGAGAGGTGAGCGAGTAATGCCGATCACTCAACGGATGGAATTCAACCAAACTGGGATGATGAAGCGCGAAAGAACAAGAGAGAATACTCAGCAGGAACAGGAAGGGTCTTTGATGCTCCATTGGGGCGGACTCTGAAAGCCAACATAAACAGGGACGAAGGACTACATAAAGGGTGTGATACCCGGGATGTTTGATTCAGCCAAGACGTGGAAGCTTCTGAGAACAGGGCAATCCTCTGTCAGTAGGATTCAGCATGTGGGTATAACCAAGAGGCACAGAGAGGGCAGCAATCCTAGTCATGCAAGGTAAGAGAATGCTGACCGAAGGAAACCAGGTGAGCAGTTTCATGACCAGTAGAAGGTGGACTGTTCAGTGCAAGAACAATGCCAAGACCATTTCTACTCTGTCGCCGCCGGCCCATGAAAAAGCACCAAGAAGCGTTGGAGTGAACACAGGAACCATTCAGACTCCATGTATCATCCAGATCCGGGAGCATGGCCATGACAAGGACGTAACGGAAGAGACGGGAGACCCGGGAGGGGATTCGAGGACAAAGGCCACACCCAGCCTACTCTTCCCAGAAAGGACAAGTGTTTGTAAGAGTGAGAATAACTACGTCATTCATCCTACTCATCCCAGTGAAAGGAAATGTGCTCAAACCACTACAGCAATCAGCCTACTCATCCCAGTGAAAGAACAAGTGTTCATAAGAGTGAGAACCATTACAACAATCAACCTACTCGTCCCAGTGAGAGGACATGTCTCTATAAATGTGAGAATAACTCTGTGAGCCTGTTTTCTCCTCTCCATGAAGGATCTAGTGCCCATAAGAAGGAAGCAATCAAAGTCAAACCTGTCTCACTCAGTACAACAGGACAGGAACCGAAAAGGGCAGCAAACGCAGTTGCTTGGACTGCTGTATTCGATCTAAGGAGAAGGCCAGTTTGTCAGATCAAGATGAATGTGATATGAAACATATTGATTATGCAGAAGTAAGGAAGACGAAGAACATGGACACTTCAAGAAAGCATAATAAAGGGGGTACAATGCCAAACACAGTGAAGAGACAAAGGGCCTCATTACACGGAAGGCGGTAATGGTTAACGGCCACCGTTAATGGTAACGGTGACCTTTAACCATTACCGCCTTACTACGAGGTCCCTTAGCGGGTTGGTGCTTTAACGCCTGCTTTTTGCAGGCGTTAAAAACCAACCCGCTAAGGGACCTCGGAGCTAATTACGGCACCGCAAAATTGCGGTGCCGTAATTAGCGCCTTCCCCATTCCCATAGAGCCCTATGGGGCAGAAATGGGAATGGGGAAGGGCAATGGCGGAAGGGGGATTTACCGCCCCACCAACCTTGGAATGGGGCGGTAAATCCCCTTTCCGCCAAGGCGGTGCCGGTAATTTACCGGCATGGTCCAGGGTGCTAATAGCACCCTGGATCACCGCCTTCCGTGTAATGAGGCCCAAAGTCTAATTCAATAAAGAAAAGGGACACCAGAAAGGTGCCAATGTCCCTAAGAGGAACTGTACAAATGAATCCAAGAAACAGCCAAGAATTATTTAAGAATAAGATACTTGGGCTGAGGAAAGCCTATCCACGAGAAGGGAGTCATTCTCCAGGACTTTGTTGTTGTTTTCTTTTATTTGTAAGGTCATGATAGATTAGCTCTGAGAAGGAGGACAGACTGTTTACTTTTTGGATGTCACTACTTATGAACAGCACCCTAGTTTTGTTTGGCAGGGAAACCCATAGAACCAGGATAGAAAGGCCTTTTTCTTATCATTTAAATACACTACTTGTTTATCATGACAAAAACTGGTTTGCCTCCTTCTTCTGACCTACTAAATTACTAAAGTGATGGAAGGACATATTTGCACCCAGTCTTTTGATAGTACAATGCAGGTAACGCTTGCCCATGTGGGTGCCCGACTAGTGAAAGAACTTCTGTTGGCATAAGGTGAAAGGGGAACGGGAGTAAGGAACCAGACCTCTTTCTCGCTAACCTCTGGGGTTATTGGTGATCTAAATATCTAAAGACATAGGGCCTCATTACAAGTATGGTGGTAGCCATGGTGCTATTAGCGCCATGGCTGCCTCCATACCGGGCTCCAATACCGGGGTCTTTGAATGAGGAATTACCGGGTCATTCCGACCTTGGAGGACCCGGTAATTCCTCATGCACAGAACCATTCCCCATTCCCATTTGAGCCCCCATAGGGCTCAATGGGAATGGGGATGGAGCTAATAACAGGCCTGTTAATAATGGGCCCGTTATTAGCTCCTTGGTCCCCTTGCTGTACCCGGAAAGGGCGTCTGGTTTTACCAGACGTCTGTTCCGGGTCCCGCAACGGAACCTCGTAATAGGGCATCCCGTAATGAAGGATGCCGCTCCCGTACCGGATATATATATATATGCAAATCACTCATCATTTGAGTCAATGGGCAAAGTCACCAGAGTTACCAAGATTCAGCAGGGACCACCTGACTGTTTGAAGAGGCAGTCAGAGTCTGCCCCCCTGCTAACAACATTATGGGCCTCAATACGACCCTGGTGGTCTCGTAATGAAGGGTGCCGGTACGGGAGCGGCACCCTTCATTACGGGATGCCCTATTACGAGGTTCCGTTGCGGGACCCGGAACAGACATCTGGTAAAACCAGACGCCCTTTCCGGGTACAGCGAGGGGACCAAGGAGCTAATAACGGGCCCATTATTAACAGGCCTGTTATTAGCTCCATCCCCATTCCCATTGAGCCCTATGGGGGCTCAAATGGGAATGGGGAATGGTTCTGTGCATGAGGAATTACCGGGTCCTCCAAGGTCGGAATGACCCGGTAATTCCTCATTCAAAGACCCCGGTATTGGAGCCCGGTATGGAGGCAGCCATGGCGCTAATAGCACCATGGCTACCTCCATACTTGTAATGAGGCCCTATGTCTTTAGATATTTAGATCACCAATAACCCCAGAGGTTAGCGAGAAAGAGGTCTGGTTCCTTACTCCCGTTCCCCTTTCACCTTATGCCAACAGAAGTTCTTTCACTAGTCGGGCACCCACATGGGCAAGCGTTACCTGCATTGTACTATCAAAAGACTGGGTGCAAATATGTCCTTCCATCACTTTAGTAATTTAGTAGGTCAGAAGAAGGAGGCAAACCAGTTTTTGTCATGATAAACAAGTAGTGTATTTAAATGATAAGAAAAAGGCCTTTCTATCTATCTATGGTTATTTTGGACTAATAAAAACCTAGGAAATTCAAAGAAAAAACTTTCTTAAAGGGACGTTATGGTTTCAAGTAAAATCGAAAAAAAAAACAGAAATTCACCAGCTATGGTAAGCTAAACAACCATAACTCGCGCCACCACCGTGCACTGCTAAGACTAACACCCAGGACATCAAAGTTGACTTAACCATAACGTCCCTTTAACATAGTTTTTCTTTGAATTTCATAGGTTTTTATTAGTCCAACATAACCATAACGGCCCTTTAACAATGTTTTTTCAGTGAATTTCAAAGGTTTTTATTAATGCAACTTAACCATAACGTCCCCTTAACAAAGTTTTTTCATTGAATTTCATAGGTTTTTATTAGTCCAACTGAACCATAACGCCGTTTTAACAAGGTTTTTTTCAGTGAATTTCATAGTTTTTTTTACCATTACATGCTATTTTCCTACAACTTACTAATATCATACTTACCCAATATAGCAATATTTGTGTCCCATTTACAAAGTGTCACCTTAAAACTCTGCCATTTCCCACCTTCTGGAATCATTTTTAACACTTCTATACACTTTTTGCAACTAATTCAACTAGTTGTGCATCCGTAGCCATCTACGAACATCTGACTTCATAGTGGACCTTCCAGACATTGCCACATGACCATACGCTGGCGCGCGGCATGATGACGTGTCCGAGAACCCATCGCACTTCACAATAAGATCTCTGCTTTGTGGACAGTTCAGAACTGCATTTTCTACTGATCTAGGAACTTTCCACTTCAAATTTTCCCTTGCACAGCTCCAACACCTATTACTACTCATTGGGCCTCATCACGACCCAGGCGGTAAATTACCGCCTGGGCCGTGACTTTACCACCATGGCGTAAACTACGTTTACGCCATGGTGGTTGGCGGACTTACCGCCCCATTCGGACCTTGGCGGGGCGGTAAGTCCCCAATCCCCATTTACCCTTCCCCATTCCCATTTTTGCCCCATAGGGCATAATGGGAGTGGGGAAGGCGTTAATTACGCCACCGTAAATTACGGTGGCGTAATTAACTCCATGGTCCCTTAGCGCCATGGATTTTAACACCTGCTAAAAGCAGGTGTTAAATTCGCCATGGCGCTAAGGGACCTCGTACTCAGGCGGTAAGGGTCGGCGTTGTTTACGGCGCCGTAAACCCCTTACCGCCTGGGTCGTGATGAGGCCCATTATCCATTAACAATCTAGTACACAGTACATACTTTTAGCAAACCTGCTATTTATCTTAAAATGGCATCAGCTGAGGCCATCCCTCCTCCCCAAGAGACACAACCACTGCTGTAATCAAGGAGCATGAGAAACACTGCCCCCCTACCTTAGAAATAACACACGCACAACATTTTCCCCTGTCCACCTGCCCCTCCATATTAGTGTTTGGTGCCTCGTCTCTCATTTCCCTCCCCACCTTTCGTTCAAAGCTCTCCTGCCAAAATAAATCCATCCAAAAACAAAATAATTGTTCCTTTAGGAACCACCTTTCACAGTTAAAAAATATAACTAAAAAAAAACGCATAGACTCCATCTACTTTATATTTCTCAGTAAAGTACATAGACTAAATAAGATTTTCCAACATTTCCATTGCATTTTGTGTTATACTAATGGAAATGTTGGGGCGTTCATCCTCCGTTCCAGGGACTGGAACGTTGGATACCGGCCCAGCAGCCCAAGTTATCAGCCCAAGCGAAGCTAGGGTGGGGAATGATGTCTCTGGACCATTATCCCCCCATTCCAGCCCCGAAATGGGGGAAGAAGACCATTAGCAGTCTAGGTTCCCAAAGCGGGAACCCGGGGTACTAAAAAAGAGGATTTTTCATCCTACACCGGGACGGCCACCATGGAAAGGGAAGGCGGGGGTTCCATACAGGGCGCCTCTTCGCTTTCCATGGCAGCCTGCAGAAGGCAAAAAGAGAACCCTATGACCATATTACCACAATCACATTTTTCTTCCCTTTCAAACCTATCCCAATTTTGAATAACTTTACCACAAAGCCAGTCCCCGGTGGACATGGCCACTTTAATCCTATGTTTTGTCCCTTCTGGTCATGGCCAGTACCCAGATTGTCCAGATCATGACCTTATTCCATGACCCGGACAATCTGGACACTGCCCATGGCCACAGGCTACCCCTCAGTCACTACAGCTATAACGCAATTTTTTTAACTACATTATGACATTTTGACACTTGTCAAATAAGAAAACACTGCCACATTTGCAAAAACATGCTTTTAGATTTTTGCCAATGCGCCTTATGCAAGTTTGCGGGAAATCCACCCACGTTTTATTTTTTCAAAACTGTCAAATGAATGCACATACAATCGTCATATAAGCTCTGCACAAAATCCCACCAAACTTTGTAAACTCATTCGAAATCAGGTCAGAAATATCCCACCCATCATCATCACCCCTCACCTCCCCAGACATTATTTCATAAGTTTCACAAGTGCAATGCTCAGATAATATTATTGTCCCGAGGGTTCGGCCATGTATTTTTATACATACGTTGATCTATCGCAAAAATTTCCAATTCACCTTACCTCACTTTTCCTCTTTTAAAAACATACGAAATCTGGCAGCAGGGCGCGTCCATTTTATGCTATTCTTATCCAATGCTGCATCTGCTTAAAGTACACTGCCCTGACGACACTAAATCATATGCCCCACCCCCGACCCTCAGATCACCAACCCTAGTGATATTCTACACCTTTCTCACAGACTTTCCTCTTCAGCGTAGCCAAACACGACCATAATCACCTACGTCACGTGACGCAGAACCCAAAAATCAACACACATTCACTAACAACACAGCACGTCACAATTCGGAATATTAAACCATACTTTAAAAGAAAACAATAACACTGTACAATTTGTAAAGTACTTTTATTTCACAATAAACGCTCTGAGAACATCCGACTATTGCCATATTCAATCAAATTGCAAATTTGTTTCTTCGCTCGTGATCCACAGGTTGTTCTTTTTGCATACACAAAGTGTTCGTTTTCGGTAAAAGAACCGCTTGGGTCGCACAGTGAATTCCAGGGCTTCTACATCAACTTGGGCTTAGACCACCATAAAGGATGTTATGTTGCTCCTAATCGCTAGTACAGCGTACGGGCACATGGGTCCTGGGCGATCATCCCAAAAAACAGTAATTGTGATCCAGGCGTTTACAACTATGTGCAGCTGCCGATTGAAGAAGCCGTCAGTTGGCATGTGGAATCTATGACAATCGCAGAAAGGCAAGATGTAGCTATTTCGAAAACATAACAGAAAATTTGTCTCAATACACAAACTTTATTACAATGTATCTATTGACTTTTTAATTCGGCATAGAGTTTAAACTAAGAATTAGCACACACATCAAACAATCTCAACAAAGAGAAACAACGTGGAAACTGATACACAATTCGATATGGTCATTCAAGACATTTAAATGAAATATTAGCATTGAACCTGGGTGAACCTAGTGATGGTCTACATGCACTTCGATGCTACTCTCCCCATAACCATGTAAAAAAGACAACTACACACAAAGATAGTACTTGCGTTACATTGCAATAAGCAACACAGAGCAAACAAATAGAATATAACCCAAAATTAATCTTCAGATAATAATGTCAATGCTCGTTCTGGTATACAATCGTCAAAATCAAACTTACATTATATTCACCATGTCCATTCTCTTGGCGTAAATCAGACCGTAACGCTCACTGCGTTCGCGCCAAAGATTCTTCATGAACTGAATTTACATGTTCCTTACACACTTTTGGAATTCATAACCTTATCAAATGTTCATTATTACAAACCTCCTCTCATTGCATTCCTTACGGAATGGTCCCTTTCTCTCAAGGTCAAAAAACAATTGAACCTTATACTGTGTGTCCCATGCATGGGATTCCTTAGCTCACAATCAAAAATTCAAAGCTGGTGACCTTCACTCAGAATCTAAACACATTCTCACTTTGCAAGAACTTGGCTCACCGCATCCATATGACAACTCTTATTCTCATCCACGTCCATCAGGCACTGCAGGTGGCTGCCTGAGATGCCAGACTCTAGGGGGTGCCAGTCTAACTCCATTATTATTTTAAATACATTTTAACACAGACACATTAGTCCTTCGCCTGTACTTTACGCACATTATGTTGTGGAACACCTCCAAATGTACTGTATGACTTTTGTGACAAAAAAACACCAGTTTTTTGCTTCTTGCTGCCATATCCCATCCTATCCTCATCAACCCTCACCTCCCCACACAGTATTTGATAAGTTTAACAAGTGCAATGTTGTGTTTTTTAATATGTTTTTGCGGCTATGTCCGCGGACACCATAACACGGATCCAAGGTGGTGGGCGCATTCGAACAATCTGACGCACTTCACCCTCCTCACCATCCAATCAGTGAACGCGTCACATGTCCGCGGCACTGACGCAACCGATTAGCCAATCGATATCTTGCCCGCGGAGCGAACAGGGAAGTGTGTCCGCGGAGCAGACATAGATATCACACATTTTTTTAGACCTACTTTTTGATCATT
Organism: Ambystoma mexicanum; assembly: GCF_040938575.1. Lineage (NCBI taxonomy): Eukaryota > Metazoa > Chordata > Amphibia > Caudata > Ambystomatidae > Ambystoma > Ambystoma mexicanum. The sequence continues at coordinate 1,032,035,144 of NC_090934.1, forward strand.
TTAAAAAAAAAAACTTTACGGATTTTCAGGACCAGGCCGCTGCTCCTGCCGCAAATTTGGTGACAATTCGTCCAGCGGTTTGAGCAGTAAGCGTGCGCAAAGTTTTTCCCCCATTCAGTCTATGGGAAAAAAATAAATTTTGGGACCTCCCCTATAACTTTTGAACTTCCTAATTAATCAAACAGAAATCCTCATGGGGGATATTAATGCGAAAGAGGGATTACAAAGTGCCAAGGCCATGCAGACCAAACAGAATCTAACCTAAAAAATCCACAACTCCTCCAAGGGACAAACACAAATACTTTTTAAGAAAAAGGGGCTAAAAACGAAAACAAATTCTAAGATTGCACCTTAGTAGAAATGAAAAGATCACCACAACAAGAAGGGGGACACAATTACTCCCTATCGGCTGAAGTTCACAAATGCATTCCTCTGGAGAAAAAACTTGCTAGAACTCAGGGGACGCTGCTCCAAATGGCAATGTACTACACAGAGCTTAAATGCACATTGACCAACAATGCCAAGCTCAAGCAAATTATTTTTTTGCTGAAGATATTAACTTCACAAATTGCTTGACCAACTGTCACATATATTAGAGAATAATCTGGGCTGGAGGAAATGACACCCGAACCAAAAGATACAAGACTGATTTATATAAAACGCACAATAATCCCGCAAAGTCCCCTGAGCCGAAATTTTATTTGTGCATCCCTCCGTGCTAAGTTTTCTTTGCGTGCTCTGCATATTCATGGAATTCGAGGGGAAAAAAAACCTGATGTGTAGAGAAATTCGTTTGCCCGTGGAACGCCCATGACAGCCCCCCCACCCCAAGCAAATCAAATCCAGCCACATATTCCTACCTTTGTGCAGTCTTCACCCATGACATCATGCACCCCAGCAACACTGGGTCCCATGCCCCACACAACCTAGGCAGCAACCCAGTGACACTACGTAGGGTCCCCCCATAACTCTTAAATGCACCCTGTAAACATATGTCCAATTTCCAGTAAGTGAAGGCAGACACCGGTTAACCTGCATGCGAACCCCCATAAATCAAGTCTGCATCCTGCTAACCCGCATACTGACACCCCTAACTGCAATCAGCACCCCAACAGCATGAATGCAATCCTAAATTCCCGATCGCACCTTACCTTTGTGCATTGGTTTCAATTTGATTGGTACTTTGTGGGTCATTTCGTGTGGTGGTAAGATCAAAAGCTTTGCGTGCTTCTTCATATCCATGAATAAACTTTTGTTTGCACATTGCTAGGCATGGCATTTCTTTGAGCAGCCCGTCGGTTGACATGCCCGTGTAATTCATTGTTCTTCCTCATTCTGTGTAGGGAATTGGAAATATGCATGTTCTGCCCCCTATTTATTTCCTTGCGGAGGCCCATCCCACACTTTATGTGGAGTGTCACGCAAAGCACCCGATTGCACGCAAAGACAGACCTGCGCAAAGTACCCACAAGGTCAGGTCGCGGAAAAGCATGCAAGTCCCTTCCATGAATCGCTGACAGAGGTTTTGCATGCTGAAAAGTGCGCAAAGTCACTTTTCAGAGTGTACACATTCTCTAAATCAGGCCCACAGAGTATTAACACTGTCGATCCCTCGGAAAAAACCCCAAATTCCTTGGAAACAAATCATTCAAAGGTCACTTGCCATACCTGCATCGACCAGCTATATGACATAAAAACTCTGCCTCAAAGTAATTACCTGTCTAAAGCATGAGATTACTACCATAAGAAAAGACTTAAGTGCCATTAAGAACTCCCTTTTGACCAATAACAAATAGGACGGATTAAGTCCATACGAACTCAGAAGCAGCTAACAATTAGGTAATCAGCTGAAAAATAGCAGACCATCCACCCAATCAAGAAGAGGCCTAAAGGGGCCTGACTTCTGAGATAACTCATACACCACCCATTGTCAATCCCAGATCAATCCTCAAATAATTGGACAAGGAAATATAAGGGAGCAAGTAATAAACAAGGTAATCGTGAACTCAAATAAATATATATATGTACTAAGTATACCCCACAAAATAAAGGGTTGATCTTTATGGTCAATGTTTCCAGACTAAATCTAGGACGATTGGAAGGGAAAGAATCCCTAATTAATAAAAGCATCCACTGGCTATGCCATAAGAAAGGGTGCTACTTTATAATTAGAGGGGGTATGAACAATGCCATTCATCATCAAACTCAAGGGCACTCAAGCTGTGATGATAGTGAATTGATTCTGTCAATTAACCCATCAGTTCAGGTTTACTCTCAATTGACTATCAAGCTTATCCATGGAGAGGGTCTACACATTGAACTCAGAAGCATGCCTCTGGTATGTAACTTGGAGTCAGCTAATCAGACTAATATATCAGAAGCAGCACGCCCAGACTGTGAACTTAATTAGAAAGAATTGGAATTGACACCTGCTGCAGTGATAACATAAGAGTGGTTACATGAAATATACCAGGGCTACAAAATAATGTGGGAGATCCGGAGTGTTTAAATGTTATTTCTAAATTTAATATCTTATGCTTTCTGGAAACATGGACACTCGGGCAAATTGCCATTGAGGGGTATACCTGCTTTGACATTAAAGCCAACTTGGGGACTTACACCAAAGGCCAGCCAAGTTGTGGATTGATTACATGGGTAAACTCTGGATGAAATGCTAAATTTCTGGAATTAAAGACAGATTCTCTCTGTTAGGTTGAACAGGAAAGATATTTAGCAAAATAATCTTATCTAGAGTGGAAGACTGGCTAATACCATCTGAATGTTTGAGCCACCGACAAGCTGGCTTCATAAAAGGTGTCTCAAGAGCAGATCAGATTTTTAGATTCTCCTTAATTATGGATAAATACATCACTATGAGGGGTGGGGCAATGAAAGTTACTTTTGATTGTATACCAACAGCAAAATGATGACTAGCTCGACAGATCAAAAAGATGCAGCCAGCACTTTTAAGGGCAATTATCAAGCGATGATCTGATTCACTTGTTATGATTAGGTGGGGAATAGGCGGTGACCAAACAAAACCATTCCCGGCCCTAAAAGGAGTAAGACAGGTGCGTACACAAGCCCCAGCCCTTTTTGTGCTTTATTTTGATGGGGTGGTCAGTGAAATATTACAAATAAATACTGACATTCCCATCGTGGCAGGAGAAAAGATAGGAATGTTGATATTTTCAACATTGTAGTATTGATTTTCTGCAGCCCCACAGGGCTCTTTAAACTGAAGGATAATTGTATGCGGTTCTGTATTGAGAAAGGGCTTGAAAATTGCAGAAGTAAAAAGCTTTGATTACTTGGGTATTAGGATAAGTAAGAACATTTGCTGGTATAAATAGTTCAAAAAAGATCTAATGGGATCATTAGATTTTCAAATATATATGGAAACATAGTATTGTATCCATCACTGGAGGTTTTGAGAGCGCAGGCAGAGACAGGGGCCTTGCACGGGGTGGAGATCTGGGGCCATTATAACCTGAGAAGATTAAATATTACAGAGAATGAAGTGATCAAGAACATTCTCTCCCCCTTCCAATGCAACATTACATCTTGAGTTGGGGTGGCTACCCTTTGAAGACCTCATTGCATTGAAACTGGTGCTATACTGGCTTTGTCTTTTATAAACAATAGCTTGAGCAAGTTTAAGGAAACTGTGGTAGATGTCCTGGGATGCCCAGGAGGGGAGATTAGCCTTGGTTTTGTCAAGTAAGGGGATGACGTACGTGGCTTAAGGTGGACAATCTATTCTATGGCTAAACCCCACAAATATCACTGAGGATAGCAACAAAAAAAAGGTGGTTGTTCAGCATAACGGAGAGGGTTGTGACTAGGAAAATCAATGATTGTATGAAACTTGGTTGTCCCATTTGAGTACTAAGTATTTTTTTATACAATGTATTGTAATCATTTTATTATGTGATTTGATGTACTTTGGTATTTAATTGAGGGATTAAATGACTGATTTGGGAGCGAGAGGGGTAGAATTGGTGTATTGTTAGGACACTAGGATACCAAATAAACGTCCTAATGATGCAGAATTTGAATTTTAACATCTGTTTTATGCATTTTGCATTGCATGCTTACATTTATGTATTCACTTGTGTACTGTTTTTATGGCTTGATAGCAGAAATAAAGAAGAATGTGATGATGATTTCCAAGAGAGTGAGAAATGGCCCAGGCAGTGAGCACTGGGCAAGAAAATAGACAGCGAGCGCAAAGCATAGTAAGAATAAGCCAGATTTATAAAGAAACCACTCGGCCAATTATGAACTGCTGCACTGCAAATGATTACGAGCAAACCCCATCTTTTTTTATTTATTTTTTTATTGTTATTGGTTAAAAATAATCTTTGACATAATTTATTACAAATGTTTAAAACAATGAATCTTCATTCTGTTCAGAAAAGTTAATTAAAACATACATTCATCTCTAATAGCACAATTCAAATTAAAAGGATACAATCTTCTATTAAATTGCATACACGAAAATACAATTTGTATATTAATCAAACCTTCCACATTTCATCGGACAAAAATAAAGACAATTAAAAGAAACTATATCTGTCACCATAGCACACTTGAGTAATTATCCTCTAATGTTAAAGAATTGATGAAACCCACCACTGCAATCTAATCAGATGTAATACTGCCACTCAAGCACCTCTTCCATGGATATGCCATGCTGAGAGTGAAAATATAGTTTAATGTGCCAAATCTGATTAGTTTGATAACATGGCTAATGTATTAATACATCTTTCATAGTTTCAACTTCATTAGGATCGTTACAGAATCTACAGAGAGCTTGATCGTTCTTTCAGAGTTTGTACCTCACCACATTTTCTTTTGTATCATTTGTATGCCCCGTGCACACCGAGTGCCGTAGTGAACTTCCCTTTGCCTCTTCCTTGTTTCCCGGCCCTGCTCCCGCCTCCCAACCTGCCTCCACCTCTGATTGGCTATATGTTCCTATGCAATCTGCAAGCTTTAGGAAGCCCGCAGAAGTCTGCCTCGCCACTTTAACCTGAGGCTGGAGGGGAGATAGAGTTCTAGGGTGCTTTGTGCCTTTAAAATTGTATTTTGGGCTTTCAATCTATGTTTTTTGTAACAGTTGTATGCCCGGTGAACACCGAGCACCATAATTAGCTTCCTCGTGCCTCTTCCTTGTTTCCTGGCGCAACTCCCACCTCCCAACAGGTCCCCCGACCCTGATTGACCATCGGTTCCTGTGAATCTTCAAGCAGGCTCTATCCTGTGGCTAGAGGTGAGATATAAATATCTGCCTTAATACCAGTAAGACTGAGATCTTTCTCATTGGGACCAAATCTCCCTACTTCCCTCCTACCCTCTGGACGCCGTCTATGGATCCACTCCTCTTGTGAGTTGGTGTCAGCTTTGACTCCTCTCTCTCCTTCTCTCCTCACATCACAAACCTTGCCAAGAAAGCCCATTATCAGCTACACCTCCTTAGAGGCATTCTCCCTTTCCTCACCTTCCCCCAGAAACTGCATGTCTCCAGAGATCGGGGTCTCTCTAGGCTGGCCTACTGCAAGAGCCTCCTCCTCAATCTTCCTCTATCCTCCCTTTGCCCCCTTCAACTAATCCAGAATAAAACTGCAAGATCTATTCTTGGCCTCAAGCCAAAGGACTGCATCTCTCCAGCCCTAAAATCTCTCCACTTGCTTCTGGTTGCTGCTAGGATCAAGTTCAAGACCCTCTGCATTATCCACAAGGCTTTCTGGGGCCTGGGGCCCCGCTACATCCAACCCTCTCTCCCTAAATGCATCCCTGCTAGAGCCCATCGATCTTCTAACTCCAACTCTCTACCGATCAGAAGCTTCTCTAAGCAGTGATTGGGGGTTGGGGGGTAGATCTCTCTCCTCCGCAGGAGCCTCCTTCTTGAATGGTCTCACTGCCCCTCTCAGGCTTCAGCCAGATCTCCTTAAGTTCTGGAAGCTCCTCAATACCTTTATTTTCTCTTCTTCCTTCATTCTCCCCCTCCCCTGCTAATACCCCCATCTGCCTCAGTAACTGGCTGCCTGGTTCCCTTTGAGTTATACAAAGCACCAGCCACTCCGTCCAGTACACCCCCCCTCCTTGCATGTAGACCCTCAACCCCTGCACCCCATGCAATCCCTAGCACTTGCCCTCCTGGCTTCCCCTTAGCACTCGCTTAGCCCCTGTTGTCCTCTTCCCCTTCTCCTCCATCCCCCCTTTCACTTTCTCCATCTGCTCTTTACCCTGCACTTCACTTCCCACCCTAGACACTTTGCATTTGTACTGACTGCCCCTCCTCGCACTTCTTGTTACTGCAGTTGCACAACCCAAATGTCACAAGGCCTAGTAGGACCGTTATTGTTATCTTTCTCCCTTTTCGCCCCCACTGTTTGTCTTTTGGCACATTAAAACACCATTTGTTGTATAGGTGCCTTACAAATATCTAATAAATAAATAAATGTGGCCTTTAAAATTGTATTTCGGGCCTTTCATCAATTTTTTGGTAACATTTGTATGCCCTGCACGCACTGAGCGCTGTACTCAACTTTCCTGTGCCTCTTCTTTGTTTCCAAGCCCTGCTCACACCTCCCGGACCACCCCTTACCCCTGACTGTCCATCCATTCATGTGCAATCTGTAAGCGGGCTTTAGGAAGCCTGCAGCGGTCTGCCTCGCTACTTTAACCCGTGGCGGGAGGTGATATAGAGTTCTAGGGTACTTTTGTGCCTTTAAAATTGTATTTTGGCCATTATTAAAACACATTTGCAACAGTTGTATGCCCCACAGGCACCGAGTGCCAGAGTCAGCTTCCCTGTGCCTCTTCCTTGTTTCCTGGCCCTGCTCTGACCTCATGAAATGCCCCTACCCCCTGATTGGTCCAGAGCCCCTATAACACACATCACGCTAGGGCAGCTGCCTGCCCATGCAGCCCCCTTTGGCTAAGCGCCCCTAAGGCAAAGGGCAGCTCCTGCAGTAGCAGCTCCAGATTGTGTTTGCTATTGTTCGCCGGTGGAGCCTGCAGTGCAGCCGCCATCCAGCAGCGACTGACTACCTAAGCAAGGTGTGGGCAGGTGAAAAAGCCCTTACTGCTCCCTATTAAACTGTCCCACCTCTCATATTACTCCTATTAGCAAAAAGCTCAGACTGCTGCATGTTGCCCACCGTTATGTTATTAATATCTGGCATTTAGGCCATTGTCTTAGTTAGCCATTTCGGGCAGTTAGTCCATTATCTAGGAATCCCGATTCTGGGTGTTTTTTGCATTTGCTGTTGTGTTTTGAAATTAGGCCTTTTCCCCTCTATCTAGGAAACACAAATCTAGATGTTTTACATTTGATGCTGTATTTCGAAACTTGGCCTCTTTTACCTCTATCCATGGAACACGAATGTAGGTGTTTTGCATTTGTTTTTGTATTTGATGTTTAGGTGTTCCTCCCTCTATCCAGAACCTATACACCCTCCCCTCCTTACAGCACCGTGCTCCCAGCCCTACGTGCTCCACCACTGTAGACTGGCAAACACTCAAGTCTCTTGGCCTCTTTGCCTAGCTCTCCCTCCACCTGCCACATGATTCTCATCATTGGTCTTGACTTCCTTTCTCATGTACCTGATCCGTCAGCGTGTGGCTTGCTGTTAGGCCACCTGGTGTGTTCATCGTGCATTGTGCAGTTCTCCCTCTCTCTCGATCCCCCCCTTCCGTCTCTGCCCTCTCCCTCCATGGTGCTTTCCATCTCCCCTATCTTCTCTAACAGCAACTCTATCATCTATCATATCTCTCTCTCGATGTCTGGAAGGAAATAGTTCAAGAAAGATCTCCTATTGTCCAATCTGGGCCTGCCCATCGCTGACACCCATGTAAATGATTCTTCCAGGCAAACTTCAAAGGTGGCAACCAGATCCACTTAGCTACCCTCAACACTCCTCTGACATTTGCCACCTCCTTTAAGACTTCAACCTTGATGTCCTCACTTTCACTGAGATATGATTCATGGCCAGCTCTGTCACTACTTTTGACAAACTCCTCCCCGGGGGCTACAGGATCCTCTCTGAGCCCAGGCCTAACCGACTGGGGCGCAGTAGCACTGATCTTCCCTGAGTGGGTTCCAGCTACTATAATGTCCACTCAGTCCTCCTCTTCCTTTGAATGCCTCGTCTGTAGGCTTGGTGTCTCTCGAATCCTCTTGCAGACTCTTGCCACCATATACAGGACCCCTGGACCAGTCTCCTGCTTCCTCTCAGAGGGGTCTGACCTCAGATCTTCTCTCCTGGCCTCCACATCCCAGAGTCTCTTCCTCTGAGACTTCAATATTCACATTGACTCCCCTGATGTTGCCTCTAGACTCTTCCTCAAACTCTGGGACTCTCTTTCCCTTATCAGTCTTCCCTCTGGTGTGACGCACTCATCTGGGCACACCTTGCATGTTTTCTTCTCACCGCACACCCCCAACTCCAACCCTCTCACTATACCTCTCTCCTGGCCTGATCATGGTGAGGGGGGATAGCTCAGGGACATCGTGTTTGTTTTAGCAACGCATTTGTCTTGAAAGCAAGACAACGCAGCGCAACACTGGTTTGAATCCTAATCCCACACTTAGAAATCAATCTCTGGTATTAAGCACATTATATAATAACAATTATAATTATTATCATGCTCTCCTGTCCTCTCACCTGGATCTCTAGGGTCACCTGCTTAAGCCTCTTCCCGCACTGCCAGTGACATTCTCCATCAATTGAACGATGAAGCAACTTTCAGTTGGTGCTTTTGCTGTCACTTTCATTCCCCCTACCACTCCACGGGCCCCCTCCCATCACCCTTCTGTGAGGCAAATAACCTTGGTGTTATCTTCGACTCCTCTCTCTCCTTCTCTCCTCACATCACAGACATTGTCTAGAAGGAACACTCAATGTCTCCAGAGCTCAAGTCCTCTCTAGGCAGGACTACTGCAACAGCCTCTTTCTTAATCTGTCAAAATACTCCCTTCACCCCCTCCAACTAATGCAAAATAGAACTGCAAGACTTATCATTGGCCTTCAGCCCAGGGAGCACATCTCTCCAGCCCTAAAATCTGTCCACTGGCTCCCAGTAGCTACAAGGATCGAGTTCAAGACCCACTGCATCATCCACAAGGCTTCCTGGGACCTGGGACCCCACTACATCCAACTTTATCTCCAACTATATCTTCCTAAATACCTCCTTGCTACATCCCTTCAGTGTTCTTGTGCCAACTATTTGCAGATCAGATGTCTTTCCAAGCAGAGAGAGGGGGGTAGATCTCTCTCTTCCGCAGGTGCCTCCCTCTGGAATGGCCTCCCTGCCCCTCTAAGACTGGATCTCCTTAAGTTCAGGAAACTTCTCAAGACCCTCCTTTTCTCGTCCTTCTTCCCTCTCCCCTCCCCTGCTAATGTCGAGCCAGCCTCATTTTGACTAGCTGTCTGGTTCCTTCTGATTCATACAGGGCATCAGGCCCTCCTCGACAATGTACCTCAGCACTTCGTCTGCCCTAGAGCCCCTAACCCGCACTTGACCTACTGGGCTCACTCCTTCTAGACTTGTCTGGCTGGGCCTCCAGCCCTGTCCTCGCACTTAGCACGTGGACCTTCTCTCCACTGCACTCTCTGCATTACCCTGGCACTTGTCCACTTGGCCTACCCTTAGCACTCGCTTAGCCCAGGGGGCCTCTTCTCCCCCTTTCTCCTCCCAGAAATTGCACAGTCGCCACTCTGACCTGCACTTCCTTTCCCTCCTTAGCATTAATCCATTACGCTCTTACCGGCACTTCCCCCTCCTCCACACTCTCCTGCACTCTTGTTACTGCACTTGCACAATCCGAATGACACAAGGTCTATTAGGACCATTTATATTTTTACTTTTTCTTCATCCTTGTTCCCCCTTCCTCTTTGGTCTTGTTTTGTGCCTTGAAACACAACTGCTGTATAGGTGTAAATACTCAATAAATAAATAATTAAATGAAAGTTAATTGGGAGAACCTTGAAACACCATTGTTGTATAGGTGACTTACAAATAACCAATAAAATAAGGTCCACCTAAATCTAAGAAACAAATATGTTTGGGTGCAAGGATAAATATGGAGCTAAAACTCCTACTTTTGTTTGATCAAATTGAAGATGTTCCAATGAAGTATAGTTGTGCAAATCATCTATTATTTTCCACCAATCCCTTTGGAATAACATACGCTTTGCACAGCCAGAGCTCTCAATCAGTTCCTTTTTAATTGCTCCAATGAAACCTAAAAACAAATCACATATCTCACTAAAATGTATTACATGATTATCTGTCTCAATCTTAAGAATAGCATTTCAATCCTCATATAAGGTTTCGAATTTGGCTCCAAAATGCTAGCAAAGAAATTCCAACAATTGCACATTGTCCTACTCAACAGCGACCGATTATCCAGTTCATACTATATGGAAACCAGTGGAAAGGAGTTCGGAAGTGTTAAGATCCTCCTTCAAACAAAAGCTTTCATTTGGGGCAAGAAATCTTGGATCCAGGGATCCAGAAGCTCAATACCATACACTAGTTTAGGTAATATTTTCCTTCATAAAATTTCAGTGCTGGCAAAATGGAAACAGTTCCATATTTGCCATCTATCTTGCACAATTGATACCCCAGGGATACAACTCGAGAGTACATCCATTCCTTTAGTCTTGACATATAAGGTTTTCCAAGAATGGGAAATTCTAGGTATATAAAATGGTCCACTCTTTCCAATTTTTCTTTATCATTTCACCATGCTAAATTGGTCATTTTTGTCCTTAACTGTGCATTGCATGACTTTTGATTTTTTTGATTTAACCGGGAAGAAGTTCCTCTCTGCATATCTGACAAAAGCATTAATCATTCTCTGTAAACCTATTGGTGTTAGGTTAAAGATCAAGAAGTGTCCGCTTATGCTAGCCAGACAAACTTGTACTTCTCTAATTTAGGTAAGATAAAGGCCTTGATAGTTAGGGTTTCTCCAATGTCAGAGACATAGAGAGTAAAGAGACAGCGGGCCAATATGCACCCCTATCTCACTCCTGAGTGAATGGATATTTCCATGATAATGATTCTTGATGATGTAATCTGATCTGTATCTTTGATTGTTCATGTAGACCTATAATGAGATGCAATAATCCCCCTGTTATCTTCCACATGGCTAGTTTGACGCATAAAAGGTTTTGATTAACTTTATCAAACTCAGCTGTAAGATCGACTATTGATACAAAAATGGAATCGATGTATGTATTCCAGGCCTGCTTTTGGATAGATTTTAATCAGAAACCATTCCAATTGGTTCCATGATTTTCCCAAAAGCCTATCTGCCATTTCTGTAACCTACCAGCCTCAAGGGTCAATTTTTCAAGATGAATCCTTAGTAGGCAAGCAAAAACCTTGCTTTTGGCATCTAACATTGACATTGGCCTATCATTTCTCAGATCTGCATGGTCCTCTTTCTTATAAATGGGGACAATGTACACAATTTGCCAAGAGCTAGGCATAGTATTGTCTACTACTATTTTTTTTTAAAGGATTGGCCGGCAAGTGCTGTATGTAAAATGTTCTGGTGAATTCTTGTCAGAAGCCGCCACTGTTTTCCATTGTTTCCGGATTTGTCTGACTTGCTATGGTGCGGCTTGACGAGCAACGTTAGACGTTGCAAGGTCTTTTCCTCTGATCCTGCTCAGAGGTCTGTGGCAGGCAGAGGATGAAAGAACAACTGCGGAGGCCGAAGCAGGTGGATGCTGCACGCAGTTCCTGCTGTCCTGTTGTCCTTGTCTCTGACTCATTCCGACCCAATCCGACCCAGCCCCGAATCCAGCCCCGGATACAGCCCCGGAGCAAACACCTGTCACCCACAATTCATCCCTACTCGTCCCAGAGTATGGGAGTATCAGGACCAGCTGCAGAGGATTGGTGTGCTGAGTGGCTGGATTCACGCTGAGCCGTTTTTGCTGGCTGCTATCTTACTTTTGGCAGTGCTGATAGTGCTATTCAGTACCTTCAGCACTACTAGTGTACCTGGTGCTCCAAGTATCACCTTGTTTCTTGTGCCCTGGCTAGGTGAAGAGGGCGTAAGTGGATTCTGGTGTTCATCTATTTTACTCTTGTCTTCTTCCTGTCCTCAGCTGCCCCTTATATATGCGGTAAGACTAGGCTGATGTACCTATTCTAATCGTGAGGCTTAATGATGGGCTATAATCTTTTTCGTGATAAAACAAGAGGACAGGTAAACACAGGTCCTGTACTGGCTTTACCACAGAAGGAAATCCCTCTACCTCTTGATAAAACCAAAATTTCATGATTCTTCTTACCTCACCAAAAGAAAACCTATAGTGAGGTTATGCAAACAAGAGCCCACATCCAGGACTCTGTGGTGGTGGAAGTGGAAAATGACACCTGTGACTTCTCAGTGTATGAGACCTCGGGCCCAGTACTGGGTGACATAGAGCGTCTCCTCAGCATCTCTATGCTGGATGCAGTGGAAATCCTGGCTAAAGAGCTGACAGCTTGTGACTCTGCACCAGAGCGACTGAGTATTTCGCCCTGGATGATTGAAACTCAAACTCAGCGCCAACTTGATCTGCCAGAACAAAGCCTATCGGATACAGTGAATGAAGTGAAGATGGAAGGGGGAAAACAAAAACTCAGGGTATGTGTCTCAAAAGGATGCCTCTGATATGCTAGATCTGGACTCAAACTCTAGTCCTTTAGTGGCCTTGGACATCATACTGCAGTCCTTCATTAGGCTCTACGGCACTGTAGTCCATGAAGTCAGGGAAAACACAATCATCCTTTAATCAATTCAAATGCTGCTGTCTGAAGGGTGCAAGGCGCAGCAGGTGGCACCGGATGACCGGCCATGAGAAATCCTTCAGCAGGCTAGGACTAGAGTTTAAATAAAATCAGTTTGTTGATTCGAAATCTGGAGGGCTTGATCCCTACCAGTGAATGCTGCAGTACTGCCAAGGGTCAGGTGCCGATAGTCCCGGTGCTAGCGACAGAGTGTCATGCGGATGATGGGATCAAACCTAAATCCAGAAACAAACCTACCTCTAAGTCACACAGAAATAGCAGCTATAGGACATTTCTATGGACGATGTTCCGTGCTGCCAGTAACGGACGACAGAGGGACTCGATTGATGCTGTTCCCATATTGTTCCAGGGAAGTGGCAATACGATCGATAGTACGGTGGTGATGAAGAAATCCATAATTCCAGACAGTAAGTCGGTGAAACACACAAATCTCAACATCCAGAGGGAGCCCGAAAGGCAAACGGCGAGGAGGAAAAAAAATGAAGAAATAAAGAGAGGCAGCCTGCTTCAGCTCAAAAGCAGCCCCCTAAGGTCAGACATTATCTGGATCAGAGGATGCCATAGCTCGGGCTTCCTCCTTACTGCACAGCCAGTCTGGCCTTATGCCACAACTTCCCAGGAATCCTGCTTTGAAGGGTGGAGTCAAGAGGGTGACAGTCCCTGAGTCTATATCTAAGGGACAGAGGCTGGAGACTAAGTCGGCACCATGTATCCAGCCGGACCGACTGACGGCTGACCATAAAGCTGCCCTCGGCATCACTTTGCCTCTAACCTTTGAATCTGTGTTCAATGATGAACGCACTATACCTCTAAACAGAAGTAAACTGCGAGCTCTCCTGTCCTCCATTCCATCCTTGTCGACATTTGCATCCAAAGATCTGAAGTTTGTACACCTGGCTGATCATACCCTCCTGCGGAAATGTACTGTATACTTTAGTTGTAAACTAGTAGAAAACCTTATGTACTCTCACCAGGAGGATTTCCTTCTGAATGTCAACAAATGTTACTACGTGACCTCTACTTTGAAGAGGACCAACCACTCTAAGCAACACTTGACAATTTCACGTCACTTCAACGATGAGTATTGTTGGCCGCTTAACCCGGATGTTGGCTGGAGATGGCTACCAAATATCCTACCAACAAATCCCAGCTCATCGGCCTGGCTTCTAACTTAGACCTCTTGTGCTGGAACACTCGAGGAATCAACTAATTTCTCCATGCTGATCAGGGAATCCACCTACTACAGTACGACATAATCATTTTCCAGGAAACATGGCTCCTGCACTGTCTGATTATTGATGGCTGCTTAATCAACGATAAGCCTGCTACGAAAAGAGCGAGAGGCTGCCCCAGTGGAGGTCTACTAACTGCAGTTAAAAACACCTTCAATCGTGTTTTAGTGGACTGGCCTTACACCTCCGCTGCTCTTTTGATATCTGTCATTATTGATGAAGCTGGCCCTCAATCAGCACAGCTGTTGGTAGCAAATATCTACTTTAATGCACTAACTTCCCAAGTGGAGGAGTTCTTGGAGGAATTGGCAATGGGCTGATTAAGTGGAACTATATGTATTCAGGTGCAGGTACAATTATCACAGGTGACTTCAATTGTGAGTGCAGAGTATTCAACATCTACATTTTTCCTCACTGTTTCGAATTAGATCTTTTCCAGACCTTCTTCTGTAACTATGCTGATGACTTCCAGCTGGTCCTCAACATTACTGGCGATTATGACACTGATCAACTTGCAGTAAATGCGGTTTATCAACTGATAAAACAGTGGATGTCCACTAACTGGTTATGTCTGAACGCTACAAAGACGGATCTTATGTTCTTTGGCCCACATCAGGCACAAATCAAGTTGGGACAGGCGTATACTGGTTTTAGGATAGATGGTAGTTTCATCAACACCGTGCAGAAAGTAAAAACCTTGGGCACATTCATGGGAAACAATTTAGACTGCGAAGCACATGTTGCAGCCATCACCACTAGCACTAACTATCATCTCAAAGTGCTTAGGCAAGTTGCACCACTAGTCTAGGTTGAAAACCGCATCAAACTCGTGAGAGCTGTTATCTTGCCATGTATTGATTATTGCAATGCACTTCTAGGCGGTGCAGGTAAAGCAGAAATCCAGGAGTTACAAAAAATACAAAACAAAGCCATTCGCATCATTTTCCAAATGAAGCGTTGAGAACCCACTACTGCAGCCAGAAAAAAATTGCATAGGCTTCCTGTGGAACGCAGAATTCAAATCAAATTGATAACCATATGCCATAAATGCATTTTTGGTAGTGCTCCTGCTTACCTCAAGGATGTCATTAGCATTTACCAGCCCAAAAGAAACCTCAGGTCAGCTGAAGGATATCTTTTGGTACAGCACCGGGTGAAACGCTCTCGAGGCTCTGAAAGAGCCTTTCACACCCAGGGAGCTAAGGCATGGAATGCACTGCCTGCATCCCTGCGCAAGACAACAGATCTTCTTGCCTTTCGAAAACAATTAAAAACGCATCTTTTTAACTAGAGTAATCTTCTGCGGTAGTCTTTTGCTCACTGTACTCTGTTCTCTCGGCGCCTGGATGCCTATGGGCTTTGGCGCGGTACAAACACAATAACATAACATAACATAACAGAGTGGACGAAGAATGGATGGCTAACAGTTAAGTGGAACTATCTATCACTCCCAATGATGCTGAGGGCCTTGGAAAGAAAGTGTCTCAAGGCTTGAAATGGTCTCAATTTCTGTCTTTGTGGGGTTTTATCCAAACCAACTTATTATTTGGTGAGACCTGGACAAAAACGCCCAGGTGGCAACATTTTGGAACTGAATCCATAATAGATTACATATTTCTTAAAAACGTTGACCGGGATAAGATCATAGCGTTAAAGATTGTGAAATCTTCAAGAAGTAATCATGCAATGCTATGCCTCTCGCTGAGAGCAGAATTTCTGACCTCAATCAGTTTTGGGGGCCCGACCAACTTGACGATTTTGAGCAGATACGAGCATTGTGCAGTCCTGGCAAAGTCTGTAAAGCAAACTACAAACTGAATATATGGTGGTTTCTTTTGTCGGAAAATTCTAGGAGCGAAGCCACTCTTCCAACAAATTTTGCATCTATTTTAGCCAAACTAGTGAGTATAAGCTCTGATCAACTGGTGACTCCCCCACCCACTTCTGCACTCAAACATGCAAAACCCTCAGAACTGCTGATTCAGGACCGGAAAAGGGATCAAAGGCAGAAACTGAAAAAAACTTGAAATCTCTAGTAGGAAAGGATTGGGTTGGCTGAAGGTAAAAAAAAAGCAATCAAGCTTGAGTACACTAACTGGCTAAAGGGGCAAAGAATCTTACTCCATATTGGCAAAAACCAATCCTTGCTCAAACGTTTAGTGGAAAAGGATAACAGAGGCATATGGAAGATACGAAAAGGCACTCAGGAAAAACAATCTGCCCTAAAATCATGTTGAATATCTAAGGCACAGTGGTGTGCCTTCTATTATAAAAAATGTAATATGGATAACTTTGGTGCGATTCACCAGACATCCGATGTCATCCCGCAGTTCCTTGGGCTTATGAGTTTTATGCTAAGGATATCTTGATTGCCATCAAATCCCTGAATAACTGTAGCTCGGATGGAGTCTCCAATTAATTCTTCAAGGAGGATCCTATCTTGTGGTCGGATATTTTATGTAGATTATTCTGACGCATTGCTAGTGGCATAGAGTATCTGATTTCCTGGCAATGTGCAGATCTGTGGTTCCCATCTATAAGAGCGGGGACTGACTCAACCAGGCAAACTACCTCCCAATAGCACTGATTGACTCTGCAGTCAAGATCTTTGCCAAGCTGGTTTTAAGAAATTTAACAAGATTAATTGACAGGGGAAAAAATACTTAGCCCTTTGCAAACAGGCTTTAGGAAGAATGTAGGCACCCTTACGAGTGCAGCTGCCCTGTTCATCTGTACCTCAGACATTGGGGGGAATACTGGGAAATTGCTATATGTGGAGGTCTGGATCTTTGTGCCACCTTTGACATTGTAAACACAAAGAGGCTTTGGGAAAAACTTAGAAGATGGGATATTGACAAAAGTCTACTCAGTATGATTATTCAGTTGCATAAGGATAATACAATAATAATTTGTCTAAATAATCAGGGCAACTTTCTAAACCCATTCAGATCACCAAAGGGGTAAGACAAGGGTATGTGGTGGCCCCCACAATTTTCAACCTATATTTAGTAGACATATGGCATGAAAGCTTACATTGCGGGAGGCTACGCGCCCCGGTGGCAGGACCTGAGAGTCAATATCATTGCATATGCGGATGATCTAGTTCTAATGGATTATACGCCTGCAGGTCTGCAAAGGTTACTTGAGGGTGTACAATTATATCTAGCAATTATCCATCTCGAAATTAACTATTTTAAGTTCATACAATCTGACCTTTACAATCAGAACTAAGACCAAGAGATTTTAGCTGGAAGGTAAATCAATCCCTAATCAAGGAGATTAACAGTATCACATATCTAGGCTTTCCCATATCTACTAAACAGCACTCAATCATCCAAAAGGGGAAAATGGAGGCTAAAATAGGTACATCCATCCTACTAATGAAAGTTCTAAAGAACAAGCAAAGTGCCTATTCTCTGCTTACTCTAATAGACGTGTACAAATTTAAGGCCAGATTCACACTTTTATATGGCTGCTAGTTAATTTTGTTTGGGAATCAAACCTTCCTCGATAAGCTGGAGGGTAAAATCTGGAAGACAGTATTGGGGTTTCCGAAGTCTACTCCGATAAGTGTAATCCATTTAGAACTGGG
This sequence comes from Ambystoma mexicanum, assembly GCF_040938575.1. Taxonomy (NCBI): domain Eukaryota; kingdom Metazoa; phylum Chordata; class Amphibia; order Caudata; family Ambystomatidae; genus Ambystoma; species Ambystoma mexicanum. Next base: position 1,032,052,793 of record NC_090934.1, read on the forward strand.
TCTGACTCTTGGTTGGTGCGGCACATCAAGGGATCCCTATCGTTGCTGACCAAATTGTAGGAAGGCGAGGTAAACTCACTGAATGCCTGCATTTATGAGCAAATAAGCAATGGCCAAAATTGCAACTCTTTCTTGTATACATTTTCCAGGAAATGTATTGCCTATCAAAATCTAATCAAACTAAAGGGTTACATAAGGAAAAATAAGATAAAATGATGGGATAAAAATAGTGATTATTAGGACTTAAATAGACTTCTTCTGTACCAAAAGGATCACTACCTACATATGCTGCAGATGTCTCTAAGATCCTATATACAAATGTTTCTTTCTACAAAGCATTGAGATCTTTACTTAAGGTTTTGTTTACGAGCATTGCCAACAATGGAAGTTATGGGTGCAAAACTACAGGTTCCGAGGGAAATGCGGGGCTGCCGAGTGTGTGACTCAGTGCTAAGCGAATCGATCTTCCACATGCTTCTCGAATGTCCGGGCTTTCTGGCCAACCGACTTATCCTTCTGGGAAGATTTTTGCATTCGACCGCGAGTGTCCTCTCTGGAAAACTATGGGTCCGCATTATGATGACTGCTAACGAGGATCTTATTGTTGCAGTTACTTCCCTGTTGAAGATTATTTTTCGAGGAATTGGGGAAGAGAAATCTCCATGGGGAAGATGATTTGAGAGAATTTTGGGGGAGAATAGCCCATGTCAAATGATGTTGGCTATACTAAATCTGTATGGCCGCATGGTGGGCACGGGGCAATGCTGGACCCCAGACTACAGCATGACTTGCCTATGCTTTGCTTGATTTTGTACTGTTACTAGTGTATTAATTTATATATGCTGGAGCTGGCGATTGATGTTCTAAGGGCACTAAGCCAGTAGAGAGCTTTGAACTATTTTGCTGTCTTATTTATGTTTGTAATGACTATGTTTTTGTTATAGGTGTAAAAGTTTATTCTATAAACTAAAAACACTGTATTTCCTTTTAATCAACAAAAAAAGGAAAAAAGAGGATCTTAAGGATCGTGGACCAATCCACAGGATTATCTTTAAAAGGGATGTTGCACAGCCTATTTCGTCCAGGCACCCTTGAGTTACTAATAATCTTTATGATCTTTTAAATATACTCCTGATCGAAGACCAATTCCCCATACACTGCTTTCCATGAAATGTGTCAGACGGATCATTCTAAACATTTTGAGTGACCTGGCAAAACAAACCATCTAAATAATGGCATCTTAAAGAGTAAAGAAAAACAAAATTGCAGTATAATAAATGATAAACTAACCGCTGGGGTCAGGGTACTCTTTCATAGAAAAACACAAAACAAGGGATCACAAAAGGACTGATTTGTAAAAGAGAGACCAATGGCCCAGGGACTGAGCACTGAGTATGAAAAAGGAAAACAAAGCATAGAAATGATAACATCTTACACAGTAGAAAAAGAAAGCCAGAAAATTCCAGTATAATAAATGATAAAGTAACCCAGAGTACCAGGATACTCAGTCATAGGTAAACATCTAATAGTGCAACACAGAATTACTGGTTTCAAAGAGAGTGAGAAATGGCCCAGATAAAGAGCACTGTGCATAAAAAAACAACAGGTAACAGAAAGCATAGTAAAAACACTATCTAAATAATGGCATTTCTAAGAATACAAACAAAGCCAAAAAAATCAGTGTAATAAGTGATAAACTACCCAAGGGGGTAGGGGTCCTCTCTCATATGAAAATAAATAACAATGGCCCACAAAAGGGCTGATTTGAAAGACAGGTCTAAAAGGCCCAAATATGGAGCACTATGCAAAAATAAAGTGGAAGCAGAATCCACAAATAAAATGGTTACTTGTAGAGAAAGCCCTTGAGTATGCAGTAACTGCTACATAAGACATTGCAATCATCAAACACTACATTAAGAATAGAGTCTTTCATAGTCACTAAAGAAACCCACATAATTGCAGCATATTGTATGATAAACTAATCCTGTGACTAAGATTACTTTTTCATAAGAAAACAAATACTAGTGAGCCACAAAAGAAGTGATTTGCAAGGGAGAGACCAATGCCCCAGACATTAAGCATTGGGCATAATTTAAGAGTGAGAATATAAAGAAAACTAAACATGATTACTCTACTCCATACTGTGATTGCTTCACTGATCAAACTCCATATAAATGATGACATCTTTCATAGTAGAAAAACTTGTTGAAAAATGTGTATAGTATTACAATAAATAAGGAAGACCCTTTGTGGGCAGACGTGGTTGGGGTCAAAAATACCATACCAAAACAACAAATATGACAATGCTGCAGACAACTCAATATGTTGTGTACATTGTAATCATTTGTCGGATTTAGTTTCGTGCTGAAGAAGTCATGAAGAGTATCTCAAATACTTTTCAATTGTAGCTTTTTATTATAATGGCATGTACATAAATTGTGAGACAAAAATTAAATCAAAACAGTGATAATGCCAACATAATGAATTGTATTGACACAAATGACAAACCATAATAAATTCTATTGACCCAAAAAACCCTGGAAAAGGTTAAAAAAACTAATTTTAACCAAAGACAAAGTTCTAAAAGCATAAATCACATACAATAATATTACACAATCAACATTGTGAGTTACTACAGTGTATACTTGACAATTATCTTCAGGGTTAAGACATGATTCATCAGTAATCATATCTAAAGACTACCTGCAGGGTATACTTGGCATTACACTGATGGTCAAGACACAATTAATCAATAGTCATGCCTAAAAACTGCTTATGTGGATGTTTCAAATCTATCGTTTAACAGTGCCCTTTCTCATCTTCAGGACATTAATACATGGTTTGGCATGCCAATATTGGTGGCAATACCTGCTGCTGAAGTTCAATATTACTCCTTTACTTGAGATCCAGGGGTTCGGAGTTTGTCTTACCCCAGATGCATGGATGTGTCGCTTGTGTGGTTGTCAAGAAACTGAATCTGTGAAACATATCCTCAGCTTTTGCGATAGTCTAAATGAATTGTGAAAAAAATTGTGGTACTCAGATTACATGTGAGAAATCTTATTAGAGGTTAACATCATCAATTGTATATACTACATGGTCACCTTTTATTTGAAATGTTTATCTCTGTGAGAATTTACTGCCATTTTACTTTAGATTTGAGCATAGACTAGAATTTTTATCATTAATTGTTTTATGGAATGTGATAAGTTTGTCTCTGTATATACAAAGCCGGTTCAGCTAAATTTATATTAACTACAAATGAAATGAAGAAATTGAGCCTTTTTTTTTTTACCATAAATGAGTTTCTCTGAGAAGCAGAGAATATTCAGGTATCACATTCATTCATTGCATAAGCAATGATTTGAGGAATGTCTGAAGTATTTATCTGCCTTTGTTTGGAAAGCAAGATTTGTAAAGACCCTCAGAGCCCCTTTCTTTTGTTTTAATATAAAACAGAAGCAAAAATGAAAGTGGTCCACCAAGTTTAAACCTAAAATTGAAAAATCACTGAGAAATGGTGACACGGTCATTTCTGCTTTTGTCAGTGACCACAATCATTTATGGGTATCCAATAACAACATCTAGTTTCATATGTCTCACCTTTATAGACATGATGGAGTTTATTTAAACTATAATGGAAATGCACTCTTCCTTGAGAACATTCATTAAATACTGCAGCTCCATTAAAACTGAATACAATATACCTAAACATTCCATTTAAGGAATACTCATTTTACATAGCAAACTAACATTTTAATAAATGCATTTTCTAAATCTCTGACAGTCCCCCAGGATTTCTGGGGGGTCTAACTGTTACCAAAAGGGTTTTAATTACCTTTTTTACAAGGGTCAATATATTTAATCGATGAATCTTAAAAGAGCCATTGAGTTGTTTTTGTTCACAATTAGAATTGTGAGAGTTTCTCTTTTCTGACAGACAACGTCCTTCAGCAATCTGAATGTTGAAGCCTTTGGGAGAAGATAAATAAAGATTTACATTTTCTCACTGTTCTTTCTTCAAATGACAGGGTATTTTGTTTGTCCCCAAAAAAAGTCTACACTGCTACTCAATAATATCTCTCCACAAGCTGAGCACTTAGCTCTTTGTTCATATACTCCATCTGAAGTCCTACCTGATAAGCCAAAAAGTCTGGAAAGCCAATGTCTTCAAAACACATGTCCTCCATACTCACTACTACAAAAGATGTTCCATCACATTCTTCAGAAAACATATTCATAATCCAATAAAATAGTGGAAGAAGACTAGAATGTCTCTCAATATTGGTAGACATATTTCTAACTCTCTAACCATCACAAAGCCACAACACTATCAGAGCAGGAATGACTACTATGTGCACACACTTTCTACTTATTAAAAAACACCCATTTTCTAACCAACCAATTATATGATATATTCTTGACTCCAATTAACCACTATGTTACAAAATGTACCTTCTTTCAACCAATTATTTCATTTATATCCAAGACAACTTTTCATTGGTTGCACAGTTCTGAGACACGCAATTGGTTTAAAAAGTCAAAACATACATTTAGTATCATTCCAGCAGGAATCTCCCACAAAAAGAATCATCACTTAATTCCTGCACTAATACGCCATTACTTAACAACATTAACTAATCAAACCCACATTCTAAATCACATCTACTGAATCAGAAACGAACATTCCCAAAACATTGAAAGTGAAAAGAAACTGTGTTACTCTATTTATAGGTATTTGTTTCCCTCATATCCCCGTTTTCATGTGAATGGAGGTGGGTCAAAAATGTTCACTTTCCCTTTGGCTACCACCTCATCTTTTATTGCCGCACGATTTCCTATTTGCGTAAGATTCCAGCGGCAATACTTTATTACAAAACAAGATTTTTAAATACATTACAAATTACAATTCCCACCCAGTCATAAACAAACCAATATTTGTCATGATTACCATGCGAAAAGTAATGTTTCTCTAATTTAAAGCATTTTTTTTCATGCTCGCCTTGTTTCCTTAGCAACGAGATGCACCAAAAATGCGTGCGATCTCATAGGCTATCACCTCATCTGTTGTTTCCATGTGATTTTCAATTCAAGTGAGATTCCCACGGCATATACGTAATCACAAAAACATTTTAGAAACACATTTCATATGGATATTGCCACACAGTGACACATTAAAAACATTTCTGCTGTGGATACGCTGTAAACAAAAAATGCTCTAATTTTCTTCTGTATAAGCCACGTTTCCCATCTGCATGATATGCTCATGGCAATACATCAGGGACGTCATTTCACCAAAATGCCTGGGGTAGCAGAAGTGACATCACACATCCCTTGACCTCCCCGATGACATCAGAGGAAGTGATGCCATTTGGCCCCACACCCAAGTGACATCACAGAACGTGGTGTCACGCGACCTTTCACTAATTGACATTGCAGGAAGTGGCATCATCTGTTTTCATGCTTTCTTCAGTGGAGGCGAGGCAGCATTGTCTGATACATTGCTAGAGTACCCACTAGGAACAGCATGTTAAGATGATTAGGAACTTGTTGGTAACATAGGAGGCTGTAGGGGCAAGCTGGAAAGCCTGCGTGATTTCCATTGGCCACTGGATCCGGTTGGGGATCACCATGACCTACGCAGCAACAGGGTGGGTGATCACTAGAGCTGTTCAGGCAGGGGGCTTTCTGCAGGAGATTTGCATGGCGAACAGGTGGGCAGATCCTAATACACCTATTAGACATTATAGTGTAGAGTGAATGCTGATGGCCCACTGGTGAACACCTTTGGTATGAGTGATATGAGTGATATAAAGTCCAGTATTCACTAGAGGTGTGGTGCAGCAGCATAAGTTTGGTCCATGTGGTCTGTCATAGGCCCCTTACATTCAGGAACTTTAGAATACTTCTATGGTAAGTATTGGGACTAGGGAGAGGGGCATGGAGGTAATAACTAGATTACTTAACGGGAATCCTCATTACTCCTAGTGCCACTCTTCCTGTTCATAGTACTGATGCCCCTCTACAGGTGTATGGAAGTGCCCTTGATCATGGAAAAAATGAACTAAGGTTGATCAGAAAAGAAGCAGTGTTATACCACTGCACAGGGGGGAGGGGCAGGCATAAAGAAGCTTCAGGTGGGTTCCCGTCATGGAGTCGGGGCCTCAAAGATAAGTACTGTGAACAGGAAGAGTAGGGCTAGGAGTAATGGTGATTAACAGTAAATAATCCAGTTATATAAGTGAGACGGATACAACCCAAATATGAAGCTTATCAGGGCCCATGTCCTAAAAAATAAAATTGGGGAACTAAATGCGTAAAGAAAGTGACATCACAGGAAGTGAGCACATCCTAAGAGAAATATGCACGTTTCAATCAATTGGTCTTTCTCAATTGAAGAGAGTGCACAGAACAATTTAGAATGTGCCAAGAGTATACATTTTCCTATTACACTGCTGGCTAAATATAAATGTTGTGCACCTTTAATACCTAAAAATCTGTAAACAAAACATGACCTTTATTGCAGAATATCGATCTAGACCACGATGCGAGACTGGTAAGTGTCTGGCCTCAAAACTGTGCAGCCTCTGTTTGAATCCCAGCCACACGCTTTTTATTTACTTCCAGTGGGTGCAGAACATATTTTTTTTTAATTCCTGAAAAAAGTGGTTGGACGTCGTCTGTTTGTGTGGTCCCCGAACTTGTGCCCTGAAGCCTATCCTATTGGGAATAAAAAGACATTCTATGTGGTTTCTTAAATGGCAACCGCTGTATAGTTAATTATGTTTGGTTATTTATAACGCGCTTAATACCCAGAGGTTTCTAAGCACAGAACCAGGGATCAAACCCATTTTGCTCCATGTCATCTTGTTTCCAAGGCGAGCACGTTGCCCCTGAGCTATCCTCCTGCGACGATACACCTTGGGGGGCACTGCCACTGAGTCCTAAATGCTGCATTGAAATGCATATGCATTACTGACTCTTTATTGCCCATGCCTTGGCCGTAAATGGCTTTTTATCTAAACGCAAGAGGAGAGTGACACGCTATTTGGAAAGCAAATGCAGAAAAGCTCGGTTTCCACTAAATACGTATGCGTTTGTTTTGGATAGAAACGTGGATAATTGAATAAGATTGCAAAGGAAAACATAATAATAATGAAGGTGGTGACAGAATTGTGACCCTGAGCACAAAGAAGCTACCACACAATACATGCAGTACTTCACAGGTTGCTGAGAAAAGAACATAGTAAGTAGGTTGATCTATAACTGAAACCTTATCTCAGATCTTCTGAGAGAAAATTGTAAATGTTGCTGTAGAGCAAGGGGCAACCCATCAGATTTACCGGAGTAAAAAGGTGATCATATTAATTACAAACTGGAGTGCGTTTTGTTTGTTTTCCGAACTATATTAATTGGAATTTAGACATACATAGAAAAAAGCAACAGTTCTGTGGTACAACGTACAGGTGTTCACGTATTTTTCTTTTGATGTTTAGATTGCCCTTATACCCAACTGGTTTCCTTCACTCCCCACTGCCTGCTTTTGGTAATGTAACATGGCGATCCGTAACAGTCTCACTTTGATTTACCCTCCCTTGCTTGGTGCGTTGACCTCGCCTCGCCTCCTCCTGCAGCATAGTTAACAGCCTCCACGGAGAGGCCCAGGAAATGGAGCTGGGAAGAATGAGTATTCACAAAATATCTCCCTGTGGTGGCAACACACTTATTTACCAGCAATATACGTGTTTACACACTTTAAAAGTCAAACACAGCATCAAGCCAGTTTTAAAAAACTGCAGTACCTTTTTCGGGGTAGCTGTCCCCCCCTTCCTGTGGGGTAAATCCGAGAGGAGAGCTCACAGTTACATACTAGCAAGTGCAAAACCCGCGATAGGCCCGATTTAGCCGTTAATCACTTCACAGTTGATAACTCAAGTATCATTAAAACGGCTGAAACGGCACACCAACAACAACTGTTGTTGCAGCGCCATGAAGCCTGGGGCCCCTGGCATCAAGCACTATACAAGAATCCGAATTATCATTGCTGTGCCAGTCGTAGACCCTGAGAACTTCAATGAAAATGGAGGAGCGTGTGGGGTGGGGGGGTTATGTGGCCTCGTTCGAGAATGTATAGGCGACTACTTAAAGAGAGGCTGGACAAGCTTGGGTGGGAGCTAAAGGACATGTATGTGCCAGTTGTATACACTGGGATAGACTTTGCCCACACGCAAAGCGCCACATAGTGGCTGCCGCGTGAGGCTCGTACCAACTCCATTGCGAGAAATGGGGAGAATGGGCAGCAAATAGAAGAACCATTTGCAGATCCAGCACATGCTCCAGCGCTGGTCATTGGGCCAGCACCAGATATGTAGGCGGATCTTGGACCAGAGTCAGCCCCCAAACCCATGCTCTGTGATGGGTTACTTAAAACATTTAAAAAAAGAAAGAAAAAAAAAGCGCCCGCTACGGCAGGGTGCGGAGCAGCTCCTTGCCAAGCCTGCAATCTAATCTGCCATGTGTTCTTTGTGCACAGTGCTCTGCTCACACAGGGAAGATCAGATCTCTGAGCCCCCACCTTGGTGGGCTCGGAGTCTAATCTGACCCACGGTGCAAGCGGGCTGTGCACACTGCACAGAGCATTTTTGTTATTCTGTGCTCTCCCCGGGGTGCTTAAATTTTCATTTCCTTTGTCTCTCTCGTGTTTATTCTTAGTTGGTTATACCTATTTCTATGACAAGACTGGAGGCAAGCATTATGCTTCAACTTCTTTTATTACTACTCCTCAGCAGTTTCAACAAACAATAACTAAAAACACTGTAAAATGTCCAAAGTGACTTCCTTTTTTAAACTACAATACTCTCTGTAGTCCATATCTCTCCATGCTCAGCTATGACCACATCATGTCCCTTAGCTCCTCCTCTTCTTTTACTGCTCTTCAAGCAGATAAGTACTATTTCTCTATTCTCCTTAAATATTGTCATAAAGGAAATTGCCTAGCAGATGCAGTCATAGCAGTAGTATAAAGCGTATATAGAAAGCATAAATGTGCCAAAATTATTGATCATAGCACGTAGAATTGCTTGTAAGAGCTGTTACGACTATCTCAATGAACGGAGCTCGCGCGTAATATATTTCGGAATACGATGGCGCGTTACATTCTTAGATTAAATTTCGTACCCTTCTACCGTTGGAACGACCGCTGCGCCACATCGGCCCTGTGCTGCATGACCGGCACTTCAGGGGTTTAGATCGGGCATCCGCGGAGCATTCCGAACCCTCAGTGAGGGAGAGGAGACATAGGAGTACTCTGGCCCCCACCTTTGCGGGGGCAGAACCAGATCATGCACGAAGCTTCCACGTCGTATTCCCACTGCGACGCGGAGGGAGGGAGAATCCTGGCTCAGTGCCGGTACACTCCCCACTACGCAGAGTAGCTCGGAACGCAAGGTTCCATGTGCCATCACGATTGTAAACAAATACACATGGCAACGCTCGCAGCTAGTAGAACGCTGCAACAAAGCAGGGAAAAGCAGCGCAAGCTTCAGAGCGGAGGAGCTCTTCTGACCACACAGCCAGAGAGGGGATAGTATCTTAAGAAGCACAAGGCCCCATCTGAGGCCAGTTTGATATATATTGCCGAACACAGGCTTGAAAAACAAGATTAAGTCCGGTGCAGCCACAAAATAAAAAATTAAAATAAAAAATTCTTAAAAAGAATGCTTACAAGAGAATACGGTTCAGAGTAGGTCTCTAAATTCACCATTTGTAGCATCTGACTTAAGAAGTGGGCGTGCTCAGACACCTGTTGCAGGTACCCAGGCACAGAGCAACCTCCCAAGATGTCGGAATTTGAGTAGAGTGAAGAGGAGCAGTCATTAGACCTAGCTGCCAGCTTCAAGGAGGTGCTTGGAAATTCTCAAGTCGATGCTGTGGCTCAAAGGGTAAGCCCCTACAAGAAAGGCTGGAGACCCTCGAAGCAATGCTTAACCAGCCCAAAGATAGCACCATTGGGACAGAGCACACGCCCTCCGAACCCTCAGAATAGGGGTCTAAGGGGAGTACTCAGACCCGGAAGAGGAAAACCTCTCATGACCCCCAGAGCCCAGCGGATGGGGCGAAAGAAAAGGCCCCAGAGGTTGCCAATGCCTTCGCAAAGCTCAGGGAGGCATACTTGCCGCGTCAGGCAGTGCCAAGCCTCACGACCCCCTCCCCAGGGGAAGACATTAGTGGAGGAGATGACCCAGGCGCAGAAGAAAAGCCAGCAGGAGATGACCTGTCCTCCCACGACGGGGAAGAGAAAGAGGTGGAGGAGGAGGCCAAGCCCAGCTGAGGAAAGAGAACCTGCTAGGAGCAACACCTAGAGGAGGACCAAGAGGATATGTTCGATCCAGACAGCATATGAAACCCGAGGTCCTCAGAGTGCCAGCCATCCCCCAGAGTGGCACAATATATGACCGTAAGGCTGAGGAAGGCCCCAGACAAAGAAGTTAGGCAGCGCCTTTGAGTGGAATGCCCCAGGCCAGACCTTCCAGGAAAGGTGGCAGAAACTCCCGAGTTGGACCCCAAAATGCTAACCTTTGTATCCAAGACCAGCAAAGACCCCCGAAAAGGCATCGACAGGTCTTGCAAGAGCTGCCAGGAGAAAGTACTAGAGCTAGCAAAGATCATGGACATAGCGGAGAGGGCAAAAGATACAGGGGAAAAAGTAGATCCCGATGCCCTAGCAGGCTGGGCACAGAGAGCCGGCTGCTTATTGGGAAACGCAAACTGTGCCATTGCTTCGGCGAGAAGGAGGGCCCTATTGCAGAAAATTGATCGCAAGCTCAGCGACCTCGCTTTGTACGAAGCAGGTGAAGGGGCCCAGGGCCTCCTTTTCGGCAAGACTTTTGGGAAAGAGATGGGCCGCTTTGTGGGCACATATACTTAATTGGAGAAAGCTCAGGCTTCCATCCGGAAAATCTTCCCGAATAGAGTTTATGCAGGGACCGGCCGCTCCAGGGGTCATGCGGTTGGTCGAAACTAGGGAGGCAGAAGACCGTCTAATCCCAGAGCACAATACTGGGAGAACAGACAGCAAGATTCATTCTTCCCTGCCAGGGGATGCTTCCCGAGAGGACACAGAGGGAGAGGGAACAGCAGAGGTCAAGGATTCACACAAGGTGAGAATAAGTCATGACCCTGCAGTGGGAGGGAGAACTGATATGTTCTGGGGAAACTGGTGCACGCTTTCAAGCGATGCATGGATTTTGCAAACCGTGAGAGGTCTGCATTTAGAATTTATAGAGACCACAGATCAAGCGTGCAGACGACACCAGCAGCACCTAGCGCGCGCAGAACAGGACTGCTTAGACCACGAGCTGACGCGGCTCGCGCAAAAGGACGGCATAGAGAGATGCCGGGTATACCCAGTTTCGTGAGCAGTATGTTTCTAGTACACAGGAAAGAGAAATTATGGCCGGTGATAAACCTGAAGGAACTGAACGGCTGGGTCATCTACCGCCATTTCAAAATGGAAGGCATTCACCAGCTCCGAGACTCCCTCATGGAAGGAGATTGGCTGACGAGGCTGGACCTGAAAGACGCTTATCTAACAGTGCCAGTGTCGGAATAGTTCAGGAATTTCCTAACTTTTTATTGGAAAAGGCAGTATTGACGATTCAAGACGATGCCCTTCGGTCTTGCGTCAGCACCCTGGGCCTTTACTAAGCTGATGAAGCCAGTAGCCGCAGCAATACTGGAGAAAGGCATAAGAATGATCACATACCTGGACGACTACTGCTGCTGGCCGAGGACAGGGAAGTGCTAGTCTATCAGACAAGGTGGGTGCAGGACCTGCCCCTGTCGCTGGGATTTCTAGTGAACCTGGAGAAATCAGACACCACCCCAGCGCAAGGGTTAGACTTCCTTGAATTTATCCTAGATACCAGGAAGGCCACACTAGAGCTCCCAGCACGAAAGTTACAGGATATCAAAAGAAAAATCCGAGGATGCCTGCAGAAGCATGTGGTTTCCCTCAGCGTGCTAGCAAGGATTGTGGGTCTATTGGCAGCCTCCATTCAAGCCATATTCCCAGGGCCTTTACACTATCGAGCACTGCAGAGACTGAAGATCAGACACCTGCAGCAAGGCTTGAGATATCATCAATTGGTACCTTTGGATCAGGAATCAGTCATGGAACTGGAATGGTGGTTGAAGAATATGGACGCCTGGAATGGGCGGGCCATATTCGGAGATCAACCGGACCTGGTGATAGAAATGTGGCAACCTGCAGACAGGGGGAAAGTGGAGCGAAGAAGAACTTCACCTACACATAAACTGTCTGGAGCTGTTAGCAGGGTCATTTGCAATCAAAGCCTTCACGAAGAGGAGGATGAAGTCATGCGTACTGCTGAGATGGATAACATTTCAGCAGTCCGCTACATAAACCACCTAAAAGGAAGGAAATCCAAGATGCCAGCCGAGCTAGCAAAGGATTTTTTCCATTTTTGCCTTCAGTCGGAGACATCAGTGACAGCAGAATATCTGCCTGGAGCGCTGAACGTAGCTGATTGGAATTCTCGTTACCTCACAGACTCCAGAGATTGGAGGCTGAATCCAACAGTGTTTCAGATACTGGATCAGAGATGGGGTCCACTACGCATAGACCTACAGCCGAGTACTTCTGCTGGAGGCTAGATCCGGGGCCGTGAGGGATGGGCGCGTCCCTGCAAGAATGCGCAGGCAGGCTGCACTATGCGTTTCCCCCGTTCATGATGCTGAACAGAGTGCTAGCGAAGTGTCAGAAGGAGAGAGAGCAGAGCTACTTTTAGTTGCACCACTGTGGAAATCACAAGTATGATTCCCAACTCTAATGGAGCTAGCAGTAGACCTTCCGAGAGTGCTGCCAGCTGCTCACGGACACAGTTGGGTCGTATCATCCTCCGAGAGTGAGAGGGACACTCCCGCTCATCGCGTGCAGGATATCAGGAGACGTTGGGCGCTGCCAGGCATTTTGATGCAAGCTACAGAGCTTATCGCGGAATCCTGGGCACCTTCCACTACAAGGAGCTACGACACGGCTTAGGCCAAGTGGTCTGGTTGGTGCAAAGGGAGAGGTGTTCATCCCATTTCAGCCCCTGTGGTACTTATACTGAACTTCCTAGCTCAATTATTACAAGACGAAAGACCATTCCGCACTATGGGAGTATACAGGTCAGCAATCTCAGCGGGCCATTTGCTACTCGAAGGAGTGCCAGCAGGGAACACCGCACAGTAGTAAGACTCATTCAAGGAGCCAGATTTAAGATGCCTCCAGAACCCAGGTGTAATACAGTCTGGGACTTGACAGGAGTACTCTGTCTATTGGAGGACTGGCCTTCAGACAGGTATTTATCTCTTAAGCAGCTATCAGGCAAGCTGGCAATGCTCCTATGCCTAGTTTCCTGTAAGCGCGTTTCAGATGTCAAGTAGCTATAGGTTAATAGGAGGGTTTTTGGTCCACAAGGGGTCACTTTCTCAGTAGTCAGGAGGACTAAGACAGGGATATCATCGGTCCACTACCCGTATTTCCCGCATAAAACCAAGTGGTGTGTAGCAAGCTGCATCAAAGAGTATGAAAGCAGGACAGCAGAGAGTAAAGCAGTCGGTACCACGCAATTGCTCATACCTCATAGAAAGCCTTATCACGCCGTATCTACAGCCACCAGAGCCAGATGGGTTAAAGAGATTATGCAAGCAGCAGAGATTGATTTAAGAAGATACGGAGCACACTCAGTGCGGGGGGCGATGGCATCCAAGGCCTTTACGGTGGTGGTGTCTTTAAAAGAGATTATGCTAGCAGCTGATTCGGCTACTGATCGTACTTTTAAGGAATTTTATACGTTAAGCCAACCGAGAGTATGGCAGCCAATGTGTTGGGGAAGCTTTGAACAAGCATAATGCTCGCCTCCAGTCTTGTCATAGAATGAAGATTACCCCTGCTAACTGCGCAGGGAGTATTAATTCTATTAAAGACTAGGAGGCGAGCATTGATTTCCCTCCCATTAATGTATTAATGTTTAGTTGATGATGATGTTTTATATTATAAAAGAGATACATTAACGCCAACCTGACTATTCTGTTTGTTTCACTCTTAGGAGAAGAACAAAAGAACAATTGAAAGGACAAGGGGTCTAGGAACAGGAGTTGATTGATGTCGAAGAGGATCGACGTTTCAGTTTAGATTGGTTTAAGTCTTCGCTCTGTTGGAAGGATATCGTGTGGAGTGTTCGAGTGCCAGTTCAGAGCATGTAAAAGAGCGGAGGAGCTCAGGGACAGGATGTGGTCATAGCTGAGCATGGAAAGATATGGACTATGGGGATTGTAGTTTAAAGAAGGAAATGTCACTTTGGACATTTTGCAGTGTTTTTAGTTATTGTTTGTTGAAACTGCTGAGGAGTAGTAATAAAAGAAGTGGAAGCATAACGCTTGCATCCTAGTCTTTAATAGAATTAATACTCCCTGCGCAGTTAGCAGGGGTAATCTTCATTGTATAACCAACTAAGAACAAACACCAGAGAGACACATGGAGCCAGCACACTTTCAAATCTGACCTCTATAAAATGCAGCACATCAGATACGTTATATATTATGTGCTGTGCTGCATTTTTTAGAGGCCAGATTTTAATATGTGCTGACTCCGGTGACCCTGTGTAATTTGTCTTATTTAGGTTCCTGCACAGAGTAAAAGTGTGGTGTGTGAGTGATGCTGTGGGCAAATGTTATGCATCTGCATACTGGCTGCCAGGGTTGGACTGGGGCTTAAAATTGTCTCGGCTGCATTACAAAAGTGGTTCACAGTTGCACATGGCTATTCATTGCTTTTGTGCCAGAATGTATTAATTTGGACCTTTCCTTTGATTGGAGGTCAACTGCCAGCTCCGCCCCTCTAGGCCCTGCCTCTTCGGACACGGCCCCCCAAAACCCCTTCCCTCTGCCCCAAACTCCACCCCCACCCCAGCCCTTGTGGCATCCCCCACCGACTTTTTTCCATTTCCACCACTGACGTGCCCTATTTCCAATGGATTCTGATGTGTCGATATCGAATGCTAGCACTGATAGAAGCAGATCTTAGAGTGGACAGGCATGGATTATATGTGTGGAAAATCCATCCACCCGCATTGCCGCTTCCATCCATAAAAAGAGTCTGTGTCGCAGAGGATCTCAAACACCTCATTGTTGTGAGGATTGCTCATGTGCAATCTGTTTGTCTTGGAAGCAAGACAACACAGCACTCCAGGTTCGAAGCCCATGGTCCCGCGCACTGTAAGTGTTAAAAAAATTAAATAATTACCTTTGTCATGTTCAAGGAGTGATAATGTATCTTTTGGGTTGTGCCCAGGCGCCAATGAGTAAAGAGAGAGCAAAGCAGCCCAGCCCACACATAACCAAACGAAAGAAGAACGAGTTTAAACTAATAGACGTATAGATGTAAAAGTGTGTTTACAAATTGGCCAATCGTTCTAAGACCGGCCTGCTGCAGGGGTTGCGGGGTAGTAAGTGGGACCGCAGGGGTAGCACTTGCTACCCCTCTCAACTCCCAAATGACGTCCCTGCAATACGTAATTGCAAAACAACATTTTTAAATACATTCCAAATAACAATTCACACACACACACATGAACAAACATTTCAGCCATGCTTCCAATGTAAAAATAAAACTTTTTCTCAATTTCTAAGCATTTTTTCTGTGTTTGCCCCATTTTAGTGTTCATAGAAGCGTGGTTTCAAACTCGACATTCCATTGGCTGCCTCCTCGTCTGTTATTTTTGCAAGATTTCCTATTCGCGTGAGATTCCCATGGCGATACATAATCACAGAACAACATTCTTAAATACATTCCAAATAAAAATTCCCACCCTGTGACTCATAAACAAGCGATTCTGCCATGATTACTTTGTAAACACGATTTTCTGTTCTATTTTAAAGATTTTATTTCGTATTCAACATGTTTCTGCATGTAAGGAGATGAGTCTTCAAACACGACGACCCACTTGTCAGGTTCTAGCATATTACCATGAGATTACCAGTGCAGATGACAAATTCACGCGGGATTTCTGTGGCAAAATCCAGTCACTAAAATACACGCTTGTCAATGTCATCACAAGATCAAATCCTGCCCGCTCATTGGCTACCCTTTATTTATATGAGAATACAGGCAATTTCCTGAAAATTGCACGTTGCTTTCCCATTGTTATTATCACCTTGTTGTTGTGTACTTATCTTTCTTAGGACACAATTCAAACAGAAGAGCACCCACCCATCCTCTTTGTATCCTCTTTTATGCTACCTCCCTAAACGAGCGCTACGGTCCGTGTCCGCTGGCCTGCTCTGTGTGCCGTCCTTTCGTCGCATGCATATTGGAGGCCGTGCTTTCTCAGTGGCAGCGGGTCTATTGTGGAATGATCTGCTGCAGCCTCTAAAAAACCTGTCTAACCATCTTCAGTTCAGAAAGTCTTTGAAGACTTACTCATTCTAGAATGGATCGGCCAGTCTGCCTCTCCGCCTTCCCAGCGCCAAGATATCTATGCATGACCATGCACTTTCCAAGCTCTCTTAACATAACATAACATAACATAACATGTAAGGCACCGCCACCGTTCATACTGTCCCGCCACATTACGAGTTCTGTTCGCGGGTTCCTGACAGCCCGCTAGGTCTTACCTGGCGGGTGGTGCAGCACCCGCAAGCATAACTCGTAATTGCACCGGCACCGTTATCATCGGTGCCGGCGCAACCATGCTCCCCACCCCCATTCTGTCCTATTGGGCAGAATGAGGATCGGGAGCCCGGCAATACCGCCACCCGCGAATGGGCAATTATCGGCCCATTCATCTCGTAATGGGCCGGTATTGCCCAATCGCGGGAGGCGGTGTCGGTAGCAAGCATGGCGGTAGCCGTGCCAGCCATACAGGCACGGCTACCGCCATGCTCGTAATGAGGCCCATCGTTTCTTTTTGAAGTCACTCTGACTTCCTAAAGAAATTACTTCCGTTAAGAACTGAACCATAACGGAAATAATGTCTTTATGAAGGCAGAGTGATTTCAAAAATAAAATATTTATTTTTGAAGTCATAGGGCTTCCCCCACCCCATGACATGGAGGCCTCCAGCCTAGGGTCTTCATGTCATGGGGTGGGGTAGCCACCAGACTTTTTGTATTCACTCTGCCTTCATAAAGAAATTATTTCTGTTACAGAAATCATTTCTTTAGAAATGCAGAGTGAATTCAAAAAGAAAATGTAAAAAAAAAGAAATTTGAAAAAAAAAAATATTTTTTTTTAACTCCAAGTGGAGGCCCCTTCCAGAACATGTGGTCGCAGGGCCCCCCGCACCGCGTGGGGTGCGGGGGCCCCTGTTACGCCAGTGCGCACGCATTTCACCACACCGCAACAACGAACAATCAACACATAAATTGAAACAACAGCACACGAGGACTCGCATCGATCCCATATTCTCACCCAAACTCAGCGCACAGTGAGAATCGAACTGAAGCTGCCAACAGGACACCACCTTCTCACTTTCCTACGCCCTCTTCACCCACTAACCCAACCCCACCTCTTTGTTTGCCGATCCGCCCGAGCACCTGGAGATCAATTCCGTTGCTGACGGTGCGCTGCATAAATACCTTTAATATTAACATTAACATTATATTGTGCAATTTGTAGAGATCTCCTGTCACATGAAAGTGCTTTGGATTTGTAGAGCTCAAGTGAATACATTTTCAGCTGTAAACTGAAATTTTCAAAATTGTGGTCATTTCGTTACTATGAAAATGAAAGTCTTCAAAATTGGGCAGGCTTTTCGTTTATTATTTATCATTCCATTGAATTCATTATAATTGGTTATTTATAACACGCTTAATACCCAGAGTTTTTTAAGCCTGGACCCGGGGATCGAACCTGTGTTGCTCTGTGT
Source organism: Ambystoma mexicanum (assembly GCF_040938575.1). NCBI lineage: Eukaryota > Metazoa > Chordata > Amphibia > Caudata > Ambystomatidae > Ambystoma > Ambystoma mexicanum. The sequence goes on from NC_090934.1 coordinate 1,032,070,726, forward strand.
CGTCTTGTATCCAAGGGGAGCGCGTTGCCCTGAGATATCCACCCAAGACAAGCCGAGACATTTAATGCAGTTTCATCTTTTTGCCAGATCAAAAAATGTCATCCATATATCTGAGCACAAAAATATCTCACTTACACTCAGTCAGCTATTTTATTACCCAAACCTTGGGTCAGTTCACAGAATATCATAAACACATTAATAGAGAATGTACTAAATTTAGCACCCGCCTCAGAGCTTTGGATTAATGGATAATTACTGAATTGTCCCAGCAGTGGCCTAAACATACAATCCATCATAAGGTTTGACAACAGTTGAACACAGAAACGGCATGTGCTCACTAAATAGTTTGCAGCTTTATTTTCCTCTGGAAGGGATGAATCTATTATTCACACCCGGTGAAGGGCACTCAGCCAATCAGGTGGTTGGAACAGCTGGGGAGATTGCACATTTTCAGCCACCCGAGGCCCTTCCCCTGGTGGCGACATCTATTTTTTATGTGGGGAGGCTCCTGTTGCCTCTGCACCCCAAATGCCCCTCCAAAACAATCCATACCCCTTCCACACACTCTCCCTCTCCACTTACCTGCTGGACTGGTGCTTTGTGTCCGGTCCCAGTGCTCCTTCCCTCCCGGCTGCTGCCATAGAAATGGAAAAGGGACTTAGTCCTTTTTCCCTATGGCAGCACCATCATTTTATTTTCTCAGGAGACTGGCGTTCTCCAGAGGAAAAAAAATAAACAATTTTCCCCCCGGATAAACCCTGGGGAGCGAAAGGATTTCACCCCCACTGTATGGGGCGGACATGGCTAGTAACAACTCCAGCCCTTGCTGAGGCCCAAGCTCACAGCGGGGTTGAACGCCATATTCAACATGATGCTCAGCCACAGCTCGAGAAGCAGCAGCATGGTGAATGCATGAGAGGCAGAACACTGTACATTTCAAAACAAACATCTTCTGTCTCTTATATAACATGGTTAACAGTTGTATATTTCACGCAACTACTTGTTGGAAAACTACTCCTACCTTAAAAGAGGCATTCAGATTTTCTTTCCATGCAAGTTGAACTTTTTAGGCCTCAAAGAAATGGATTCATTCAGAGTGAAGAGAGTGAAAATTAGTGAACACCTACCTCAACCTGAGGAAACTGTTCAAGCATCTACTTGAGATTTTGACATAGGTCTTTCAAGTTTGGTATAGTTTGTGCCCAATCTACTTTAATCTCTCATATTGCCTAAAAATGAAGTCTTGTTAGTGGAATTCAAGTCAAGCTTGTATCACTGCCTTTACCTTTTCTAAGCATACTCCTCAAATGCATTCATGGTGTTACCTTTTTTTCAAAACCTTACAACTGCACCACTTTAAATTTGTCATTTCTTTTGTGATTTGGTGGCAGTTTTTTTTATGGACTATTGTTGCTATGGAAGACAACATGTTGTCAATGATACATGCATACTCCATATTTACCTGGTTGCGTATGGAATAAAGTACCCCCTACAATATGTTAAAGGATACTCTGCAGGTCAAAGAACATTTTAGAGATCAAATAGAGGATGAGGCCGAAGGGCAAATCCTTTATAGGACAACCAAACTCCAAGGCGTATAGAAATAAACATTTGCATATGATAGGTGGGATTGTATTATTTATAATAAATGACCTCACTCTCATACCCTTTAATACTTGTTATGTGGCTTATTTTAATTAAAGAGATCTTTGAGCTGCTGATACATATTATCAATGTAGAATCTGTTTGGTTGAAATATAAACACGATTAGTACCCGGTGAGGGAGAATCTCAATGAAAGAACCATTCAGATTGGGGCATTACCAGGGTGGGAATCCCTCGGATTCCACATCTTTGTCCCCGGCGGGGGCATGGCAGCCCTTCATTCTGCCAATGAGGAGGCTCAAAGCGGGGCCATCCCTGCTCCGAGCCTCCACACGGCTGGAGGACACCTTTGTCCCCACCGGGGATTCAGGTATGTGTTTTATTCTCCCCCCATCCCCACCCTCCCAATCCCACTTACCTTCTGCCTGCTTTGTCCCTGGCAGGGGACGATGGCAGCCTCCAGCCCTGTGGAGACCCGAAGCAGGGCCATCCCCACTCCGAGCCTCCACACGGTTGGAGTCTTCCATCATCCCCCGCCGGGGACACAGGTACCTTTTTTTTTCTTTTTTTTTCACCTCCCTTACGCCCTCCCAACCCCACTTACTTTCTTCTCTTTATTTTTTCAGGAGAGGACGCACTGGGAACAGAAGTGTTCCCAGTGCGTCTGCTCCTGATGGCCACCATGGAAAGGGAAAACGGACTCCATTTTCCCTTCCCCGGTGGCCATTTTCTCAGTCATTTTCTTTTGTTCCGAAGCGCTGCAGCATTTCGGGACAGAAAAAACTGCTTTTAGTACCCCTGTCTCGCAGATCTTGTGGGCCGGGGTACTACTAGCAATATGCCCATCGCGGCGGGGGCTTTACCGAGTCAGGTAATGCCCCGGGGGCCTTCGTTAAGGCCTTTGCTTTGCTCGGGCCTATAACTATGGGCCCGGGGCATTACATGACTCAGTAATGCCCCGGCCACACGGGGATATTGCTTAAATATGCACATTGCAATGTGTTACAAAGGTATTATAATCAGTTGTATGCACTACATTTAAAAGATGTTTAATGGTTTAAAGTAAAGGAAAGTATTCAGGTAGATTATTGCTCTCTTGTTTTAAACTCCAGTGGTGCACAAAAAACAACCTTAAACTGCTTCTTATTAATTAATGACTGTAGTCACAGAGAGGTAGCTGAAAATCTAAGCACAGCTTTAATGAAGAGCCCCAATGACAACTGGAACTTTGCTCTATGCTGTGTCAAGCAACAGGTATTGGGACATTTCAAAACTGCTGTAATAAGTTATTACATTTACAGAAGTAATGCAATGTGCTCATGATACCATGTTCTTATTGCAGGTGAATAGTGATATGGCCACTCTACTGTGTATACCAGCTATTATTACATAATTGGGAATCCATGATGAAGCGCTGTATAAAAAACACTGCCGCAATTATGATTATGCAGAAGAGAGCTCCATGTTAATGTGGCTTAACTGAACAATGTAATAGAAATGAGGGGTGTGCTGCTCTGATATAACAGCAGTTCCAGAGATAGACAAATCAGTTCAAACCTGCAGCCAATCTCAGCAGTACTTGAAAGGAGAAATCCCTGATAACACAAGAACTTAAAAAACAAATCTCCCACAGGGGCTAAATGTCTCCAGTGCGAAAGCTTCGTTTCCTTCATGAAGTAAATCTTAAGGCAAAACGTCCCTTTGTGTCACTTTTCTTTCAATAAAAGATAGCAGCCATGTTTTGGTCTTTTAAGTGTTAGACAATCATTTTGCAAGAGCGTTCCTTCTCTTTGGAGTTCTCCTGCTGCTCATTGAAGTTCTTTTGTGTCTTTGATGGATAAGAGATTATGCGAAGGGCTACTGGACACAGGTGCCAGAGAGGGGCCTTTCATGTTGCTTGGGGTTCTGAAGGTTTATATCAGCCGCAAATTTGCTTTGAGCATTATGGTCAAGATAAGTTAATCTTCTTTCAGGAACCAACATTCTTAACAGGCAGCATGCATCTAACTTCAGGTATTTGCACTTCAGTGATTGGAAGGCTGCTATTTTAATAAATCGTATATATAAATGTCACCAAATGAATTTTATGACAAAATATAATGTTTTAGACAGTGGTAGAAGTGTAGGAAGAGAAGTATTGGAACTATGTTCCCTGCTGGTCTGCCCTGCTCCCCACAAACCCCATCCCTGCATCCACCCTTCCCACACACAATCCAAACCCCCAAACAAACACCTGCTATTTATGGGCATGTGCAGTGCAGTGCACCAAAGTGCAAGCTTCAGCTTCTTCCTACACTTTTATTTTAAAACGAAACCATTCCAGAACGGTTTCTTTTTAAAATAAAAGTATAGGAACACTTCGACCTCTGATTTTAAGACTGCAAACGCACAACAGAACAGCTTTGTGTGCATATTTCTTGAATGTATTATTGTAATGGATTGAAATTAAGAGGAAGACTTGTTTTCCCATTTCTGCTTTTGAGCTTAGAGATATTTCCGTGGTCCTCAGCTTAATTGCCAAGGACGAGTATGCTCGTCCTTTTTGCATAGACTTGCATAATAGCCTGGCAGTTTAACTGATTGGGAGGAATCCAAATACATTAGGTTATTCTGTATACTATTCGATTATATTTGTATTTTGAGCATCACATCCATTTCGCTGTTTATATAACCTATCATTTTTAAAACAATGCGCATATATATTTTTTTGTCTGCTAAGTACCTGTAACCGTTAACTATATCTTGTACAAATGTAACCAAATAATGCGCCCAGATACCCGAGGGTTTGGCGCGCTATACAAATAAAATACAATTACAATACCGTAGGTTTTTATTCCGCTCACTTACGGCATCATTTAGAGTTTGGTGGTGTGGTAAAAAAGAGAGCTAATGGAATTACCGCCACGTGTACTGCACCACCAAGTATTACTGGTCAATTTACATTCAATATGTTTGAGTCAAAGTTGAGAACAAAAACAAGCGTGCATAGCCCTAGGCAATGCCTGCAGGTTGGTAAACAGGTAAAAAGGAATGACTGTGTGCAAAATAGACATTTGATCTGCCCTTCAGAATGTCTTCGTGGCACTCCCTGGCGTGGGGTAATTTATGCTAATCTGTTAAAGTACTAGCTGTGCCTAATCTACATAATCACATGTTCATTATATATACATATGTTACATTCACTCAAATTAAGGCCACCATTACGAATCGGCTACTCCCACCAGCTGGAGCATGAGGATGTCGGCTCCCTCCCTCTTGCCAGTCGAGTAGCAGGCCTGGAGGTGTGCCTGCACCCACAAAACCCTGCAGAGAGGTAAGAGGATTCCGTGAGCTTGAAGGCGTAGCGCTGCATCGCCTGTGATATTTATCATAGACAAGCTTGGAAAAAAAGAAAAGAAAAAAGACATCTTTGTTTCGGAATAATATATTTTTAATATTGTGGGATATCGCAGTGCTGCCCTGCTTTCGCCGCCTTGTGCCCCTCTTCTCTCTGGAGACCTGCGGCGAGGGAAGCTCTGTAATCCTTTGTGTATCTTCTGCCATCCTGCCGGCATTTAAAAAATAGCCGCCTCCTTTGCCGGGGTTGGAGGGCTGCCCGAATGTTATTCCAGCCTCCCTCCCCTCCTGCCCATTGGCTACCGGGAAGCAGAAATTGGCCTACTGGGGACTGGAAGGCTTCAGCTGGCCCCCTCATTTTAAGGCCCACTTTCTAAGGCCCTGTTTGTTCCCCTGTCCGTTGCCTGGCATGGTCTGGGGATCCTCCTGCACCCTGCGCCCCCCCCCATTGCACTTGGAGGCTGAGGAGTTATCCATACGTTCGGGACTTTGACACTATGGAACAGTGAACTTTCTCTCTTTGTCAAAGGTCAGTTCCCCCTTTCTAACTCCACTGACCATCCTCTCCACACCTGTCTGTCCCACCTCTCTCATCCAGCTGCTTTGTGTTCACATTAGCATGCCAAAAATGAATTTAGTTGTTCCCAGCTGCTGATTCAAATTCCACCTTTTGCCATAATTTGATTTCTAGCTGTGGCCTGTGGTTGTACTGTTCCATCTTTTTGCTAAACATTTACATTCGAGCTATGCCCTGTGGCTGTACTGTGTTTCACCATTTTGCTTAAAATTTGAATTCTAGCTATGCCCTGTGGCTGTATTGTGTTTCACATTTCTGCTTAACATTTGAATTCTAGCTGTGCACTGTGGCTGTACAGTGTTTCACCTTTTTGCTTAACATTTTAATTCAAGCTGTGCACTGTGGCTGTACTGTGTTTCACCTTTTTGCTAAACATTTAAATTCGAGCTATGCCCTGTGGCTGTACTGTGTTTCACCATTTTGCTTAAAATTTGAATTCTAACTGTGCCCTGTGGCTGTATTGTGTTTCACCTTTTTGCTTAACATTTGAATTCTACCTGTGCCCTGTGGCTGTATTGTGTTTCACCTTTTTGCTTAACATTTGAATTCTAGCTGTGCCCTGTGGCTGTATTGTGTTTCACCTTTTTGCTGAACATTTGAATTCTAGCTGTGCCCTGTGGCTGTACTGTGTTTCACCTTTTTGCTTAGCATTTGAATTCTAGCTGTGCCCTGTGGCTGTACTGTGTTTCACCTTTTTGCTGAACATTTGAATTCTAACCGTGCCCTGTGGCTGTACTGTGTTTTTGATTTTGGCTGCGCCCAGTGACTGCATTGTGCTACTCTGTCCTGCTGTTCCTGCCTTGCTCCATCTCTTCTGCTCCATCCCTTCTGCTCTTCCCTTACTCCCTCCCCCCTCTCTCTCCTCTTCACCCTCCTCCACATCACCTATGGTGCTCTCTGTTTCTCCTATCTTCTCTAACTGTTTTTCCATTGACTATCCTACCCTTCTCACTAAGTCTGGTAGGAGGAAGTTCAAGAAGGATATCTTGGTCTCTAGCCCTGGTCTCCCTATTGCTGACACCTACACCAGCGCATCCTCTAGACCGACCCTCACCAACATCCCCTTTGTCGTTCCTTCGCTAGACCTTTGGACTCCTCATATGGTCTCTGCGCTCTCTCTTTTATCTTGTTCACCCATTAATGGTGGCACCCAGTGGGAGACTCTCCTGGACACCTTTCACTCCTCTAAGGTAATCATTAATGTCTACCTGAAAGGCACCGTCCTGGTCAAAGGACCTCAGGCCAACCGTCTCCTCTTTGATAGATGCTTCCCACACCTCATTAACTTCCTTCCTTCTCCTGCTGTGCCCTCTCCCTCCTCTCTGTCTTCCTTGCCTCCCACCTCTGCACCCTCCATGGCTACCCCACCCTCTCCTTCCTCCTCTGCCACCAGTTGGGCTCCTTAAACACCTCACAGCGTATGTCTGATTCGTACTCCTCCCCAGAAGTCTTTCATGGCCGGCAACCTACTCCATATTGCCACTCTCAACTCAGCTGTCAAACAGTCCTGTGACATCTGCTGCCTCCTGGAAGAACTTGATCTCAATGTCCTCGGTCTCACTGAGACATGGTTCTTGGCTAGCTCTGTCACGAGCTTTGACACTCTCCTCGCTGATGCCTACAAGATCCTCTCCGTGCCCAGATCCAATCGATGCGGTGGGGGTGCAGCCTTGATCGTCCCGGAGTGGATTCCTACCTCTGTGATTCCTTTGCAAGCCTACTCCTCCTTTGAAAGTGTTTTCTGTAGGCTTTCTCTCTCTGCCGGCCACTCTCTCACCATTGCTGCTATCTATCGGCCACCTGGTCAGATTACGTCTCTCCTCTCTAAGTGGGCCAACCTCTCCTCCTCCCTCCTGGCCTCAACCACTCAACTCCTCCTCCTTGGAGACCTCAACATTCACCTGGGTGCTTCCTGTCCCTCTTCTGTACTACTCTTTCATGACCTCTGCGACTCAGTGGGGGTCATTACAAGGTTCGAGGTAATGAAACAACGATGCCAGTAAAGGATTACCGGCACTATTCCGACCCTAGAACCCGGTATTAGTGGCGCCACTAATAACGTTGCTGCTAATAGCGGCATGGGCGTGGGCGCGTGGCCCTTCAGGCTGGCAATACTGGGATGCTGCTAACAGGAGGACATCACAAGTCAAGTGGACATGCAAATACCAGCATCAAGAAGGCGCTAATACAGGATACCGGTATGCCGGCAATACCAGCATTGCAAACCACCCGTAAAGTGCTATGTGCAGTGTTCCCAACTGCCACAGGTGCACACAATCAGCACAGGTGGAGGCAATGGAGATTGGCCCAGCACAAAAGGAGCACACCCACACACCACACCCCTTCCCACACCAAAATGATTCCACAGGTAGTAGCAATATTGGGGCTGGAGGACATGCCTGCATTGCTACAGCAGCAACAACAACAACAACAGCAGGCACCACAGAGGAGACGCAGGAGGAGAAGGAGGGTGAGACAGGCCCAGCATGCCCCACCAGTGCAGCCAGTGGGACCACGCAGGCAGCCCCCAAGCCCTTGCATCAGAGCCAGTCCATTCAACCTAGCCCCTGAGCAGATCCACACTCTGTACCGTCTGGACCGGGACACCATCACCACCATTGTGGACATGATACACGACGACATAGTCAGCCTCATTGAAATGCACACCGCCACCCCCCCTTTACTGAAGGTAGTGTCGGTGCTCCACTTCCTTGCCATAGGCACCTACCAGAACACAGTGGGGCACATGCATGGCATATCACAACCCTTATTTTCTCGCATACTGAAGCAAGTGCTGGATGCCCTCCTGAAGCACACAAGGGACTACATATCCCTACCACAGACTCCCCAGGAGATGTTTTATACAAAAGTTGGCTTCCATGCACGGGCAGGCATGCCAAATTGTATTGTTGCCCTCGACTGCACCCACGTAGAGTTGGTAGTTCCGCATGCCATGGAGGTGTTACCGCAATCGCAAGCAATACCACTCCATCAATATACAGATGGTATGTGACGCCAGCAAGATCATCACACATTGTTGTGGCCGATTTCCGGGATCACCTCATGACTCAATGGTTGCGGAACTCCACGCTACCATGCTACATGGAGCGACATGCAGGACGACGTGCCTGGCTGCTTGGTAAGTTGCATGACAAGCACATGGCAGTGTAATGGGGGGGAGATGCACACACAACTATGTTTGATTGTTTTTGTGACAGCACGATCTGCACATCCCAAAGCACTGTGCCCTAAAGCATCCTAAACTGAACATGACAACAAAATTCCATAGCAATGAAGTAAGCCGCACACCTATCACAACATGGAAAATTGAAAACCACCCCACATCCCACAACACGTGCAGCAACCATCATCGTACCTCAACCTCTGTAACACAATCCAGCAACATGCTGTGAATATTCACAATGTGAATGTCTGCAGCAAATCACCACACAGGACAAGCATCCATGGGAGTGCACTGAACAAAACCACCAAGGAAATCCACTGCTTGTCACAGGGCCGCCACCACCACAGAAGTGCAGCATGTCACCATGGGAATATTCAGCACTGAATAGCAAATAATGCAGAGACTACTGCCAACTCTGCCGGTTAGAAAATCATTCAGAACACTACACATCACATATTTAACTCAAAAACAGCGGTATGCATCCACAATGCATGAGCAACATCAAGGCAGTGTAGACCGTGTATCATCTTGTGATGCAACCCACACCATAAGTCCATGGCACAGAACACATTGAGGGCATGAAAAATGTGTGCATACATCCAAGGATGTGGGCATGTGACCAACAATTATCTGCAGGCATGTGTGACAAGTACAGCTGTCCATCATGAATCGACTAACATATACCTTTTATTTCCTCTCCTGCAGGTGATAGTGGCTATCCCTTGAAGCTGTGGCTCTTCACCCTTGTCTGAAACCTGCAGAACAGGCACGAGGAGGACTACAAACGTTCCCATACCCGTACCCGTGTGGTCATCGAGCAGACCTTTGGCCTTTTGAAGGCACGGTTTCGCTGCCTTAGCCGGTCGGGTGGGGCACTCCTCTAGAGCCATGAGAAGGTGGCCAAGATCATCATGGCATGTGTCATGCTGCACAACATGTGTATCCGATTGAACGTGCCCCTGCCCCCTGAAACTGAACTGCAACCATCAGTTGATGATGAAGGGGATGAAGAAGATGTGGGCGAACATCATCACGGTGCTGATTCACAGGGAGGACATGCTGAGCATCAGTCAGTGATTGCACAATATTTCTAACACACATGGGTGCAGAGGGTGACATGAAAGTGGGACAGAGGACACTGGATGTGGGAGTTCATGCACACTATGCACTGTATATCATTAAATGACAAATATGCAATAAGGAATGTCCACTCAAGAATTTTTTTACACAACGGGTGTATTAAACTGTCCAGTGGAATTAAGTGCTCAAACTCTCCACCCCACACACCCTCTCTCCCTCCCACTCCCCCACAACTCCTCCACACACCCTCTCACCCTCCAGCTCCCCCCAGAACTCTCCCACACACCCTCTCCCCCCACAACTCCCCCACACACCCTCTCCCCACCCCCTCCCCCCACAACTCCCCCACACATGGTGTACAAGCAAATGCTTCATGTATCTGCGTCCATTTCCTTAATCAGGCTGCCCCATCTACATTCTTCCACTTCCTGCACCTTGTGGCGGCATTGTACGATCGGGGCAAGGTGCGCGCTGACCTGCGTAGGGGGCTGGTTTGGGTGGAGTTGGAAGAAGAAGGGGTGGCGGCTTGCTCCAGTCCGGGAGCCAGACGCTCAGCCTCCAAGGAATCCGTTATGGGGTAGAGGACCTGCCTCAGAGCAGACACCTCCTTGCATATTCTTGTAGTGCTTGCCTCAATGGCCTGCCTCAGGGACGCAGTGTTGTCGTGCCCCTCCTGCCTTGCCTGGGCACCGTCTTCAACAAACTGCCTCACTAGGGCTGTGAGCTCCTCCTGGCGCTGCACTGCATGTCCTATCTGCTGCACCCCGCCTGTACACCAGTGGAGGTGGAGGGTGCATGCGTAACATCCACAAATCCATGTGGGTCCTCTGTGGGACTCATGCTCCCTTGTACGGCCTCCCCTCCAGACTGCTCTGGTGTGGTGTCATGGTCTGAGTACACAGGTGTGACCTGGGGTGATGATGCGGGACTGGGTGTTGCAGGAAGGTCCGAGGAGTAGTCCTCGACAGGAACACACAGCTGGCCTTGCGCGTCATGGTCTGTGTGGGGGTCCGTAGCTGCCGCCTCCCCAACAGAGCTGTTCTCTGCTGAATGTGCCCCATCGCCCACTGTCTCCTGTGCAGGTGACACAGATTTTGTGGGGACTGTAGCAATGGGCCTTAGCGGCACCAGTGCCGTGGCATCCTGTGCTGTTTGCTCCTTCAGTGCCTGTCGTGGCTTGGCTGGGCCTTTCGATGTGGAAGGCCTGTTGCCTTCTTCCATGGCCCTCTTCCGGGGAGTTGTTGCCTGTGGGGGTGAGTCCCTGGCCTCGCTGTCGGGATCTGAGCCTGTGGGGGACAAAGAGAGGGACTGCATAAGTGATGGTTTGACAAGCATCATGAATACATTGGTATCATTGCTCTTCTACACATAAGAGGGGATTAGGCAGTGGAGTTTTGATGATCACGTTGCTTGCTATATGGGTGGAGCATCCAGGCATCCATCAGGGTCACTCATGTTGGAGCTGGCGTGTGCTATGTGACATGCATTTCTGTTGTGGACTGCGTGCTGTGTGACATGCCATTTTCATATTTGTGTGGTGTGTGTCAGGTATGGCATTGGCATGCTGCATGCATGTGCATGTGTCTGTGCTGCGGACGGCATCTAGGCAGGGATGTGTCAATGTGTATGTATTGGGCCATACATTGCCTCTTTGGACGGACAAATTGGTGGACTATCATCATACTTAGCATTACAGTGTTTTCTTAGGACACTCACCTCCATCTGCCGATGAGGTGGTGCCACGTTCCATCTCGCCCACACCTTCTATGGCCTCAATGCCAATCATGCTGGTGCAGATCTCCTCCCACCAGCTTAGCTTGATGGGTGAGCTAGGACCACCACCAGTAGCCATGGCCTGACTCCGGTTTGCAGACAGAATGTTCCTGACTCTCAGGCGCAGGTCATCCCATTGTTTGCGAATGTCCTTGATTGTGCGGGGGATGTTGCCTATGGCACTGACTTTTTGGGCAACAAGTTGCCAGATCTCTTTCTTCTTTATCTGTGCCTCTCTCTTGAGGTTGTTGGCAAAAACAACCTCTGCATTGTCTGCCAGTGTCTCAGCCACCATAGTCAGTTTGTCTTCATTGAAGCGGTCTTTGTGCAGCCGGGATGCGCCTTTTTTTACAGCCTTGGACATGATGCTGGTGGAGAAGGTCGATATTTGTAGTCAGAAATATGCTCTAGGTCCTGTGTGGTGAGGATGGCAATGGATTGTGTTTTTCAAGATGGCTGCCATGCTCTTTCCCCTTCCTGTGCGATGACACTCCTTCCGGTTCCGCTTATTAGCGGACACCGCTAATAGCGTATCCATTGATGCCAGTAGTGCTGGCTGCGCTTTCCATGATGCCGCTAAGGGACATTTTTTGGACTTTAGCGGCATGCTGGTAATGTCGTTACTGGCATGGCTCAAAGCTCGTGCACGCGAACTCGTAATAGCCCTCTATTAGCGAGCTCTTTACTACACAGACACAGTATTTGCTCCATGACGGTAAGGACTGTTACCTCCAACCTCGCAATGACCCCCACTCTCGCTTTCTATTCTTCCCTCTGGCTAGACACACTCTGCAAGGCATACTCTGGATGTTCTCATCTCCTCTGACATCCCCCTCTCTAACCCTCTCACTAGAGCGATCACATTGTCCTTTCCTCCCATCTCTCCCTCTCGACCCCGAAGACCAAGCCTGCTCCAAAACTGCCACCTACCTTCTCAGCCATCTGGACCATGAAGCGTGTGTCAGTTAAGACTTTTGCTGCCACTTTCTCTCCCCCTCCCCACCTCCAGCTGACTCTCATCCTAACACTGCCCTTTCCAAGCTTCACTCTGCTTTCTTCGATACCCTCGATGTTTTTGCCCATGTCATGAGGATCACTTGAAGCCCAAAGCCAAGTGCAACCCTCTTGGTATGACTCTGACCTAGTCACCCCAAACCGCAAGTGTAGGGTGGCTGAGAGGAAATGGCGGGCATCTTGTGCATCCTCTGACAAACTGGCCTGATACCTGCTCCAAAGGCAATACCAGCTCTCTGTCCACACTAATAAGAGAGCCCACATGTAATCCTGCATCTTTGCGGCATCTAACAACTCGGCCAAACTCTTTAAAATCTGCAAGGAGCAGGCCAATCCTGCTGCAGTCTCTACTTCTCATGTCCCCTCCCAGGCACTCTACACAGCCCTGGCTTCTCATTTCATCTCTAAAACCCAGGACATCCTGTCCACACTCTCGTCCTCTCCTACTCTTACTTCTTCTCTCTCCACTACCTACGGCCCCACTGCAGTCCCCCCTCACCTCCTCCTTCTCTTCCTTTCCTTTGTTCTCCCCTGACGAGATTTCCAGACAAGCCCGATCTATGAAAGTCTCATCAACACATGTTCTTCCCTGTTCATACAAAACCATCAAGGACCATATTGACACCCTTGCTCCTACCCTGGCCGACTTCTGTAACCACTCTTTTGCCCCTGGATCCTTCCCTTCCCCTCTGAAGCACTCTCTTGTGCATCCTCTTCTCAAGAAACCCTGAGCTGACCCCTCCTGCCCGACTAACTATTGCACAATCTCTATCACTCCTTTCCTGGGTAGATCCCTGGAAAAGCTGGCCATCTCCCAGCTTAATCTTCACAATGATTGTGTTGGCTGTCTCCCTGACCATCAGTCTGCCTTTAGAGCAGCCAGAAGCATGAAAAATGCTCTCCTGAACATCTGTGAAGACCTGCTCTCCAACCCGGATTCTAATCTCCCGTCTGTCTTCATCCTACTCAATCTCTCTTCTGCCTTTGACACAGTCATCCATGCCATCCTGCTGATAACCTGGGTATCACTGATCAGGGCCTGGCTAACCTCCTTCCTCTCCAACCGACCCTCCCCGGGTCCAACTTGGGTCCTTCATTTCCTCTATCGCACTCTCCACCTCTGGTGTTCCCCAGGGGTCTAACCTCTCTCCCTGGCTTTTCAACCAATAACTGGCACTCCTCGCCCACCGCATTGTTGCTCTCTGCTCCAATTTTCAGTGTTATGCGGATGAGACTCAGCTTGTTTTCCGGCTCCCCGCTGCAAACTCTTTTCCTCTCTCATCTCTGTCTGTCGGTCTGCATTCCAGGAGTGGTGTGCTGCTAAAGACCTCTGCCTTAATGCCAGTAAGACTTAGATCCTCCTTATCGGCACTCCTGCACCTTCCTTTCATGTCACTCTCTGGCCGGCCTCTCTTGGCCCTCTCCTTGCTTGGACCACTGAGGATAAGAACCTAGGGGTCTTTTTCGACTCAGCGCTTTCCTTTTCTCCACACATCTCTGATGCCTCTAAGAAGTCAAACTACCAATTGTACCTCCTCAGAGGTATTCTTCCTTTCCTCTCCTTCCCCCAGAAAGTCACTGCCTCTAGAGCTCTGGTTCTCTCTAGGTTGGACTACTGCAACAGCCTCTTTCTAAATCTGCCTGCTACTACCCCCGCCCTCTGCAACTCATCCAGAACAGGGCTGCAAGACATGTCCTTGGCCTCATGCCCAGGGATCGTATCTCTCCAGTTCTGAAATCTATTCACTGGTTCCCAGTGGCTGCAAGGATTAAGTTCAAGACCATTTGCATTGTCTGGGGCCTGGGTCCGCAATACCTTCAACTCTCCCTTCGGAAATCTCTTAATTCTCGAGCTCTTCACTCCTCCATCTCCTACTCCCTCAGGGTTAGTCGATTATCCAAGCAACAAGTTGGTGGTAGATTTCTTTCTTCGGCTGGGGCCTCCCTCTGGAACAGCCTCCCTGCCTCTCTGAAACTTGAGGAGAACCATGTTCATTTCCAGAAGCACCTCAAGACCTTCCTCTTTGCTTCTGCATTCTCTCGTATTCTCCCCTGCTGATCTCTGTCTGTTTCAGCACTGGGCACCTGGCTACCCTCTAATTTCAGGCCCAGATCCCTGCCCATCCAGCAGCATATCTGCACTGCCTCCTGGCAACCTTTGCACTTGGGTCTGTATTTGCAACCCTACAGGCCCCTTCCTGCACTAATTAGACACCCGTTGTCTGTACCTTATTCTTGCACTTGCCACCTGCTGGCTGCGCTATCTGTTGTTGTTTTAATCACGTGTTCAGCACATTCCACTCCTCCCCTGCCCCTCGCACCTTCCCCTTTCCATCTCCCCTGCACTTGCACGTTCTCAATGTTACTGGACCTAATAAGATCGTTGTTTATGACCTCCCTTGTACCTCTCCCTTGCCTCGTCACGCCCTGAAACAATTCTGTATGGGAACGATATAAATAAAATATCATATCATATCATATGTGTAACTTAATACTTTTTTCCAGGTGTAAATCACAGTGCTTAATATGTAAAAAAAAGAAATAAACAAGTGCCAGGGCTCACCATTTTCCTATGTTCCCCATCTGTGACAAATCCTTTCAAACTAGCACAAGATCCCCAAGGGGTTGCAAGAATTTTAGCTTGACATCTTGCGGCTATTTTACAGGATCAACATTTGAATCAAATTAAAACAAGCATTGACATTGTCAACAGTTTGGGATTTTGTGTAGGCATGGCAAATGCATTTGCCATGCACTGCCATAGTGGTATTAACTGGCAATCAGTGACAACAGTTGCAACATGGTCTGATTACCTGGACATATAATAGCAGTACCTGGCAAATGCCTAATAATTATACACAAGCCAAAACTGTTGTCTTTGCCAATGCTTGTTTTTAACAGAACTGCCGTGAAGGGCATGCATAGTTCTTATAAATCGAGTGGTTAAATTCAGACCTGGGTAAGACATTTTTATTGCAGCGGTAGGAGGTTTACAACTCTCAGAAGACTTCTCTGAGAAAACACTGGCAGGCATTTTGAGTGCAAAGTTTGATGGTAAGGCTTGGTTAAAGCAAGCTCAAAGAGTTCTCATTTGGAGGTGTATTTGGCGCGCAGAGGTGGGAATTAGGTTGGAATATACATAAGAGGTTAGCATGGACAGGGGCAGTCAAAGGGTGGGCAAATAATCAAACAACACCTAGAAGCTTTGTGTCCCCCTCATATGCCAGTGCTCCCCGTCTGTACTCTAATGTAATCTTTTTGGCTTATATGTGGCGCTAAAGCTCTTCTTAATAGCCCAAACTAAACAGTCGTGACTGATAATCTTCTAAAGAGGAGGAGTGTAGATTCTTGCCCTTACTTGCATGAGCCGGCGAAGAAAGGCTTGGCTGAACCTGACCAGGTAGATTTGAGCGGAAAACATATAATGAATTGTGCCAAAGTGTGCATTTTACAGCGTCATTTTTGAAGCGCTGGCTTACTATGTACATGTTTTATGCCACTTCTTTAGGGCCATAAGCCAAATACCAACAACAGGTTTTATGCCACTTATCTTGCAGAGAACAGGTAAGGCACCGCAAAAACACAACGCACCTCGTATGCAAGTAGCTCGTTTGTTCGTACTTTATTCCGTTAAAAATACCATAAAAGTCAGCAAAGGTAATACAAAACTGTAAGAACACAATAAGAATGGCAACATCAGTAAAGTCCAGTGCTAGACACTAAAAACACAGAAAGAGCAAAAATACAAATCCGAATTTAAGATCGACATTGTTAAGTAATTTAACAATTACAAAATAAACAGTTCTTTGTAGTGCAAATATGCAATCATTTCGGCCCAGCTATAGCACTGTCAAAATGTGTCTATTACAGGGGCAGTCATTTCATCATAACATAGGCTCTCTATTCCACAATGGCTCTTAGTAGCAGCACTAGCAGAGCAAAGCGTCCCCACAGAGAACATCGTATGCACTGTGTATGGCAGCAGACGCTTAATCACACACCTCGAACGTATCTAACATTACCTGCATTACACTGCAAGTTTCCTTCACACTCAGAGAACTGCTGTATTAGTAGTGCAAGCTTTATAATAAGTACAACAGACACAGCCAGGCAGCCTCTGTGTAAACTTCCATTAAAAAAAGAACAGGCTCAGCATGGCCCGGACCAGTGCAAACTTCCCTCAGAAAACGTTCATTAGCACCCGGCACGCGCGGTGCAACGGGAATACTGCGTGGTGTTTGGCTCATTTGCGAGCCATACCACATGGTATTCCCTTTTACGCCGTGCGTGCCGGTGACTCTGTTCCCGGCGAGGGGCGTGGCAGCCCCTCAGCCAATGAGGAGGCTCGAAACGGGGCAATCCCCGCTCCGAGTCTCCCCATGGCTGGAGGCTTCCTTCGTCCCCCGCCGGGAACTCAGGTAAGAATGTTTTTTGTTTTTCCCCCCTCCACCCACCTCCCACCCCACCCGACTTACCTTCTATCCTGCGATCTCCCGCGGGGGACGATGGAAACCTCCAGCCGTGTGGAGGCTCAGAGCGGGGTCATCTGTTGTGTTTACATATAATAAATGTTATTAGGTAAACACGGAATGAACAAACTCTAACAAAGCTATTTAGTTCTGAGTATGGAATGTACATATTCAATGTTCTGTTCATGTGCTCCATACAACGTTTCATGAGTATTCTTAGAGTGTTATGATTAGAGTGTTTACATGTGAAGTTCTGAAAGTGTTCAGTTGGGTCCTGCCTTCAGAGGTGGTGCCTGCTGTCGCTGGAGCTAAACTTGAATAAACAAGTTTGAATATATAAACTTTGCTCGGTGCGTTTAAATTCAACATTGGCGACGAGGATTCATACCGAGGACCCGGGTGCCACTCACGGCTCATTTGCAGTTGCCCTGTCTTCTCCGTCGCCAGCGGCAGCAGGCGAGGCAGATCGACGGCGGAGAAAAGAAGAGGGAGTTATGCGTGGACAGACAGCGGTGTCCTTGTCTTGGGCACATTAACTGTGCCGCTTTCGTGGGCAGAGGAGAGCCGCAGGGGAGCCGCGCATGACCAACGTGAAGAGGAGGCCCATTTCAGGCAAGTCACAGGATCGGGGGGAGAGCCGCGGGGGAGCCGCGAGGAAGCCGCGTGCAGACAGGCAGCACAGTGGGCCTCGTGAGCGCCGTGAGGGAGCCGCGAGGAAGCCGCGTGCAGCCAGACAGCACAGCGGGCCTCGCGAGCGCTGCGGGGGAGCCGCGAGGAAGCCGCGTGCAGACAGGCAGCACAGCGGGCCTCGCGAACTGACACACAAACGCTTGCAGCTGTGTGCGATAGCCCCGCCCCCACTCGCGCGCCAGAGCATGCGGCCCCCAGCTGGTCCTGGCGCGTGCATGCATGCGTAACAAAATACGCTGTGAAGGAAAAGAGCCCCGGCCTCCATTGTGACACTGGTTGCCTAGCAACGAAGTATTCTCACTCAGAGCCCCGGTCTCCATTGTGACATAACACTGGAAAAACTTCAGAAAAGAAAAGGAAGAATACAAAAGTATTCCAGAACGCATGTGAAAGAAAACACACAGGTGTTTACACAACTACAAAAGGAAAAGCCTATGCAGTGAACAAATTGATGCATTGGAACAATTGTGCCAATTAATCGAAGACTTACTGCCTCACAGCCTCTACATCACCATGGCAACATCAATTCCTCCACCTATTTCGTTTCTCAATGAGCCTGGCCGCCCACTTCTCAGGTGGGATAAGTGGAAGGATACATTTGAAAACTATCTAGTGGCAATGGGCGGTGATAGATTTTCTTCAACTCGGAAAAAGGCCCTGTTGGTCCACAATTTGGGCACAGAAGGACGCAGAATCTTTGATGGACTGTCTGGAGAAAATATGCCTGAGGTGGGAGAGGCTGATGAATATGCAGCAGCTCTAAAAAAACTACAAGACCACTTTGAGCCCAAGAAAAATGTCAGTTTCGAAAGACATAAATTTTTCCAGCGAGTACAGGAACAGTCAGAGTCGGTGGAATCATATGTAGCCTGTTTAAGGTCATTGAGCTACTCATGTGAATTTGAGAATCTGACTGATTCTCTAATCAGGGATCAGTTGCTCAGGTGTACCAATAATGCAAGAATTCAAGAGAAGCTATTGGCCAAGGACATGAAACTGGACAAGGCGCTTGAATTAGCCAGGCGCATTGAACGGACATCATTATATGTGAAGGAATTAAAGGGGGACAAACAAAACACGACCACCATGTCAGTATGTGCTATAGATCAGAAGAAAAGGTCAAATATCCTCAGCGGAAAGAAAGGAAATTGGACTGTGAGAAATGCTTGTACCAGATGTGGTAATCCCAGACATGGTGCTAATTTTCCGTCGTGCCCTGCAAAGTTCGCCGAGTGTTTTAAGTGCAAGAGTAGAGGACATTTTGCAAACGTATGCAAAGCTACGTCCATAAATTGCATTGAGCCCAGAGTGGAGAACAGAGCCAGCATTGAGGAATCGGTTAGGAGAGATTACAACATTCAAGAGGTGTCAACCAACCAGGAACCAAGTGCCAAGTTTGTATTTGAAATTTCAGCTATTTCAGGCGAGGCCAAAGGACCGGCAGACACTTTTCTGATTGATGGGCGCAGTTTAGTTATGAAAGTGGACACTTGTTCTCCGTGGTCTATAATATCAAGGGACACTCTGATAAAAATATTGAAGAAGGGCGAAGTGGAAATTAAACCCACTGATATCAGAGCCTGTGGATATGGAGAATCTACAATAGAAATCCTGGGGGAATTTGCTGCATCTGTCAGCTACAAAGGAAAAGAATGCCAAGCCAACATTCTGGTAGCAAATAAGGGAGCCTCCCTATTAGGATGGGAGGAACAAAAGAACTTGGGTGTGAGAATACAGGCGAATGCTCCCCAGCCTATATCCATTGCTGAAGTGGAAGATGACTCCTGGACTAAAGAGTTTCCTGAAGTGTTCTCTGAGAAATTGGGGAAGCTCATAAACTTTGAACACCATATCAAATTAAAGAATAATGCACAACCAGTGATACACAAGGTCAGACAGGTACCATTGAAGATGAGAAGTAAGCTTCGTGTTGAATTGGATGACTTGGTGAAAAAGGGAGTAATTGAGCCTATAACAGCAACGGAATGGTTATCGCCGGTTGTACTGGTAGCCAAGGCAAATGGAAATCTGAGACTATGTGTGGATTTACGCAGCCTTAATCGGAACATAGTTGTGGAGAGACATCCTCTTCCTAACATATCAGAGACTCTTTCCACCCTGGGGGAACCGAAAGTATTCTCCATTATAGACTTGTCAGCGGCATATCATCAGGTTCCGTTGTCCGAAGAATGCCGTCATCTCACAGCATTCATCACTCCGGAGGGAGTGTTCAAGTACAATCGCATGCCTTTCGGTTTAGCCTCTGCAGCCTCTGTCTTTCAAAGCGTGATGGAGGAGGTGCTTAGAGGGTTAAAAAAAGTAACAGTGTTCCAAGATGACATACTAGTGTTTGCTGAAAATGAAGAGGAACATAATGAAGTATTGAGGGCTGTTTTAGTGAGACTTAAAGAATCTGGTTTAACTGTGCAAAGGAAAAAATGCAAGATAGCAGTTAGAGAAGTAGATTATTTGGGACATAGAATTTCTGGCGATGGTATTGCTCCAAAAAAGTCTCTCATTGATAGCATCAGCAGTGCTCCCCAGCCACGTGATAAAGATCAGTTACGTTCATTCATGGGGCTGGCGGAGTACTATCACAAATTTGTCAATGGTTTTGCCACCATATCCACTCCATTAAGAGAATTGTTGAGAGAGAATGTTAAGTTTGAGTGGTCGGGTGAATGCCAGGAAGCCTTCAGGAAAATAAAGGAGTGCATAGTACAAGCACCCTCTTTGAGAGGTTTTGTGTCAGGAAGGAAAACTGTGTTATCAGTTGATGCAAGCAACATGGGGTTAGGCGCAGCATTATCTCAGGTGGACTCTGGTAAGACTGAACATATAATTGCGTTTGCCTCAAGGCCACTGAAGGGAGCGGAAGGTAACTACTCCGTCATTGAGAGGGAGGCATTAGCGGTCTCGTGGGCTGTAGCACATTTCAAATTTTATTTATTGGGTCAGACGTTCACGATAAAAACTGATCACAAACCATTAGTTCAACTCCTAGGTAGTGTGGAGTGGGCTAAGGGATCACCCAGAATTTCTAGATGGATGATTGAACTACTAGCTTATGACTTCAAGATGGTGTATATAGCTGGTAGAGACAATGTGGTAGCAGACTGTTTATCTAGACTACCTGTGGAGGGAAAGGATCCTGAGGAAGCATTGTTAGAGCAGGGTATGAGTATTGCTGGGGTTGAATACAATGCCATAAGCAAAGATGAGTGGGAGATTGCTGATAGTGAGGATTCCATATTAAATCAAGTCAAGGCGTGGACTAGGGCAGGGTGGCCCCACAAAAACGAGGTAGGAAAACAATTCGAATGTTTCCATTGCATAAAGGATGAGCTTAATTTATCGGAAGATGGCATAAAGCTCAGGAAGGGCACCAAAGTGATTCCACCTAGTAATGTTAGAGCCAAGCTGGTGAGTATAGCTCATCAAGGTCATTTAGGGATGGAGGAACTAAAAGATATATCAGAGAATTTTATTGGTGGCTGGCAGTTGACAGCGAAATAGAGAGGTGTGTAAAAAATTGTAGAGAGTGTGAGAGGAGCGATAAAAGTAAAGTGGTGAGGGAAGCACCCATTAGACCGGTTAGTGTTCCGGGTGAACCCTGGAAAAAGGTGGCTGTGGACCTGATGGGTCCAATACAGAACTTAGGAGAGAACCTTAAATATTTGATTGTGTTAGTAGACTATCAATCAAAGTGGATAGAGTGGAAGGCAATTGGTGAGGCAACTACGGCCCAAATGATAACATTTTTTGAAGAAACATTTTACAGGGAAGGCTTTCCCAAGGAATTAATTTCAGACAATGGTGTTCAATTTTGTTCTGACAAAATGATGGATTTTTTCAAAAAGTTTGGCATAAGACATTACAGAACAGCACTCTATCAACCCAGGGCAAATGGGTTGGTAGAGAGAGCTAACAGATTTGTAAAGGGAGGAGTGCAGTTGGCCATGGCGGCAGGTCTGGAATGGCAGAAAGTGTTTAGGGAAATGGTTTGGAATTACTGCACGACGCCCCACATTGTCACTAAAGTTTCACCATTTATGTCTCTCAAGGGCAGGCAGCCGGCTACAAAACTATGTCCAGGGTGGCTTGACTTGGCTAAGAGTGTAAATATTGATAGAGATAAGATTGTTACACTGATCAAAGAAGCCCAAAATGCATGCAAGGAAAGATTTGATTCAGAAAAGAAATCCAGAAGTGTGGTATGGAGAGAAGGTGAGATGGTGTATGTAAAAAAACCCCAGGGTCTCTCCTAAATGTATTGAGAGTAAATTTATTGGGCCTAAGAAAATAGCGGTATTAAGAGGGAATGTGGTCATAATGGAAGGTGGCGAGTGCTGGTCCATGTCGAAACTAGTTAAATGTAACAACAATGGTCAAGCAGTGGAGGATGGAGAAAACAGTGAGGAAGGTGATGATGGGAATGACAATGAGGTGGTGCAGGATTCTGGAGAAGTTAAAAAGAGTGGTCAACAGGATATAATGACTAGTACTAGCACAGAAAGAAGGAGAGGTAAACCTCTTTGGTTGAGAGATTATGTGCTAGAGTAAACCAAGTTATTGAAAGGGGAAGGTGTGTTGTGTTTACATATAATAAATGTTATTAGGTAAACACGGAATGAACAAACTCTAACAAAGCTATTTAGTTCTGAGTATGGAATTTACATATTCAATGTTCTGTTCATGTGCTCCATACAACGTTTCATGAGTATTCTTAGAGTGTTATGATTAGAGTGTTTACATGTGAAGTTCTGAAAGTGTTCAGTTGGGTCCTGCCTTCCGAGGTGGTGCCTGCTGTCGCTGGAGCTAAACTTGAATAAACAAGTTTGAATATATAAACTTTGCTCGGTGCGTTTAAATTCAACATCATCCCCGCTCCAAGCCTCCACACGGCTGGAGGCTTCCATCGTCCCCCACCAGAGACCGCGGAATGCGCCCCCCTCTCTCACGCTCATGCCAGCACAAGAGCAGGGTGCATTTTATCACAAAGGGGCCTTTGAAAGGCAGCCCCATGCTGGTTTGACCGCCACAGCTCTATTCAAGCGATTACCTCCCCACTCCAGCACGGAGCAGGGAGTTAATAACGTAATTAAATACGGGGGAGAGGAGTGGGGTCGCCAAACTTTGTTGAATCGCCCCGGGCTCTGGCAGTGCCTGGGTGCAACTTTCCCTGCAAAGAACATGCATAGCATGCTTCTCAGCAGTTAAAGCTTCCCTTGCATAATGCAGATCACTATGGGCCAGAAAATGTCAAGCTTCCCTCGCGTAGTGCATGGCAAGTGTAAGCTTCACTTTCATTCAACAGCCATTGCAATGCAGGCGTCCCTGAAACTAATAAGGCACTGCAAGTCTCCCTCAAACACAGAAGAGGTCCATATGGATTACAGGAAGTGCAAACATCACTCACAGCGAATAGGTCACATAAATCTGCATCAGTGCAAGTCTTCCTCCCACCAAACAGCTCACTATGGGCCCAAGTAGTGCAATGTTGCCTCACATAGAACCAGTTCTGTCCAGGTGGAAGCTGTGCAACTTTCACATAGCAAAGATCCCAAAAGGCTGCAGCATGCAAGTTTGCTTTTCATAGTCTCTGGCGGATAGCTCAGGGGAAACTCGCTAGCCTGGAAACAAGACAACTAGGAGCAACACAGGTTCGATTCCGCGGGTCCGCGCTTAGTAACTTCTGGGTATTATGCGCGTTGCAAATAACCTATAATAATAATAATAATAGATCAGGTCAGCATGGTTCCTTGCAAGGGGTGCACACGAGCACGGCAGGTTTCCCCTCGAACAGAGAAATGCCAAGCATGGGTACAGCAGTAACCGTGTTTCTCACATAGGATAAACTATAACATTGGCCTCGAAAGTCAGTTTACGTTACAGGGAACATGAACAGCAGCAATTCACTCGTCTAGAACAGTGAAAGAAGGGTCAGAAATGCGATCTTCACTTACACTGAACAGGTACCGTATGTGCGTGTCAGCATTCTGAACTTCCCTGAGCAAGAAATGTCACAGCATGAGTCTCACCTATATATTTATGGAGTGGTCGTTTGTGGGCATGTGTGCATGGAAAACTAAACAGGTTGGTAGTGCTGATGCAAGGTCCCCTCACATAATGCAGACACAGCATGGTTGTCAGCACTCCAAGCACCCCTCAGGTATGGGCCCTCAACAGTGCTAGCTCCTCAAGTCGAACATGAAAAGGAGGAGAACCAAGGAGCATCAGACAGCAAGAGGTGGAGAAGAGGCCTCAGCAGAAAACACATATTGGCCAAGTCAGATGGGCCAAAGGATAGAGGGGCCTGGAGAAGCAGGTGGCAGGCGCAGCAGACGCAGACACGACGACATGAGCTTGGGAGATAAGAGAGCCTTGTCAACTTGGGTCCAGAAATTGGTAGGGCCCACAGAGAGGCTATCCCATGTCAATAGCCAGGAATCTGGTGGGACGGGCCAGCCCAACAAGCGAAAATAACACTTGATTTCTGAGGACTGTATCCAGGGGGCTCAGTAGGAGCGCCAAACAGAAGAATTTACTGAACAACTGTGCATGCTGTAGGTTAATGGAAAAAATATTCACCAGTGCCTGTGAACACAGAGAGGACAAGTGATAATAGTCAGGGCCAGTTGACTACGGCCTGGTAAGGTAAGAGCATCTCACCCAGGTGGGCTACAACTGGCAGGAAGTCTACAGCAACTGATTAGGAGGACTACAGCAACTGGCTAGGAGGACTAGAATAACTGGTTAGGAGGACTACAACAACTTGCCTGGGAGGGCTACAGAAAATGGCTTAAAAGAGATAGAACTAATTGAGGAGGGCAGGAGGAGGAGTTATATCATATTATGATAAAGGGTCTTATACCACTGCACAGTTGCCACCTGCGTGGTTTGTTGGTGCTCTGGCCGATCTGCAAAACAATGAGGCAGCTGCAGGGGAGGGGGGTAAATTAGTAGGACTGAGCAAGAGAAAAGAGCAAGAGAGCAGTGATGTGCTGTTGGTAGCTTCAGTTCGAGTGACACCGTTCACTGAGCCTAAGTGTATTGTCTGGTTGGTAGCCGCCATGTGCTGTTGGGTGAGGCTATTTGTGGTTTGTTTCTTTGTTGTGGTGTAGTGAAGTGTGTGCGGTTTGTTGTGCTATAGAGGTATGATTGTGTTTAGTTCAGACTTTGAGAGGTGTATGCAGAAGGGTGAGTTTTTAGCAGGGTTGATTAGTGGCAGTGCCCTATCCTATCCCCTCTGTTTTGATTACCTGTGGCCCATGTCCCCTCCCCTATGGTACATTCTGGTGTGTTACAATTACCACTGTGCACCGCGTGGGTACCAAGTAGGGTTATTCAGTGGCAGTGCCTTTTCTTTCCTCAGTGTTCAGACTAAGTGCACCATATCCCTTCCCCTTAGTATATTTTGGTGTGCAGCAAT
Organism: Ambystoma mexicanum; assembly: GCF_040938575.1. Lineage (NCBI taxonomy): Eukaryota > Metazoa > Chordata > Amphibia > Caudata > Ambystomatidae > Ambystoma > Ambystoma mexicanum. Next base: position 1,032,095,885 of record NC_090934.1, read on the forward strand.
AAACACCCCCACAAGTTCCTCCAGGGGGGCATGCGTTCACTGTGCAGTGTGGTCCATCAGTTCTGAGATCAGGACACCTCTCTCTCTCCCCTTTTTTAGTATGGATTCCACTTCTAGGCCGTGGATTGCTCTGTGTGTTATGCCCATTGTTTTGAAGGTGTTTTGTTTTTTTACACTGGGAGCCAATGTAGCATCCTTAGCGCTTGAGTGACGTGTTCCCTTTGTGATAGTTTGCGAAGTCTGCCAGCTCTATACTGTATATGTTGCAGTTTCTTCAGTAAATAGTCCAGCATTCCAAGGTGTAAGCTGTTGGCGTAGTCTATCCTGAACATGATGAGGGAGATGACAGCCAATGTTTTGTGCGTGAAGGAGAGGAATGGTAGAATCGTGTTGATAGTGTGTAGATGGAAGAAGCATTTCTTAGTTATCGTGTTTAATTGCGGTACTAGGGTTAGCTCGTTGTCCACTTGGATTCCAAGGATTTTGACAACTTTGGATGGTGTGGGTGCTGTTTCCAGTTCTGTGGACCATGGAATGTACAGGTTGCTTCCTTGGTTGTTGGATGCAATCATGATTTCCGTTTTGTCCGGGTTAATTTTGAGGTTTTGAGTGTTTATCCATAGGTAGAGTTCTTTGAGTAGTCTATTAGCATTGTTTTCTCTGGTTGTTCATCGCCAATTTTGTAGATGATTTGGGTATCGTCTGCGTGGTTATAGCAAGTGAAGCCATGTCTTTTGATGAGGTTGGTTAGTGGCGTCATATAGATGATGAACAGGAGCTGGTATAATGAGGATCCTTGTGGTACTCCACAGGTGGTGTCCCGTGGTGCATATTTGAATGGTTTTATCCATACTGTTTCTGTTCTTTCAGACAAGAAAGATTTAATCCAGAGCAGCACTGTGTCAGTGATCCCTATTTTTCCAGTTTCTTGATGAGGGTGTTATGACTGTGTTGAATGCTGTGAAGAGGTCGAGTAGCATCAGTGCCGAGTTTGTGTTGGAGTCTGCATTGGTCTTCAGGTCGTCGCATATAGAGAGAAGCGCTGTCTCTGTCCCTGTGTGTGTTTGTAGACGTAGGAGTCTAATAGTTTTTCTGGATAGGGAATGCTTGAGATCGATATGTACATTGAGAGGTCTTGCACATCACCCGTTGTGTTCTTGAGTAGCGGTTTAAATAGGCAGATTTGAATGCTCTGGTTATTCTCCCCATTGAGAGTGATATGTTGAAGAGGTTTACGTAGCATTCTGATGGTGTACCCTGTGTAAAAGATTGATTTACAGATGTCTGGTGGGCAGGGGTCCATCTGGGAGCCTGCCTTGTTGCTTTTTTTCACCAGGCCGAAGAGTTTTTCTCTTGACATTTGGGCAAAACTGCTTAGCCTGTTCTGTGGTCCTGGGATAGTTAGGGGATGGTGCCTGGCCTGGTTGATTGGTCTACTTTGAATGACCCGGTGTATGATCGTGATTTTATTCTTAAAATGATCTGCAAGATCATTTCATGATTTTTGTGAAGGCACCAGTATGTTATTGCATCCAGGGGGAATTCTCATCTCGTTTACGATGTTGAACAGTTCTTTTTGAGTGGTGGTGGCTTTTGCGATCCAGTTCTTGTAGTGTTTCTTTTTGTCTTTAAGAGTTTTCTTTTTTGTATGTTTGGATTTGTTTTAGATAAATTATTCTTTTGACTTGGTCATAGTTTTTCCTTAATTCTTGTTCTAGTTTCCGGTTTGTATTTTTCATTGTATTGAGATGGGGCGTGAACCATCTCGTCACTGCTTTCTTTCATGAAAGGAAGAGGGGTTTTCCAGGTAGATACTGCCAATTGTTTCAGCAATCCATTTCTGGACTAAATCTGTTTTTTTCTCTGAGTCACTTACATCTAAGGTTGCAATCGATGGTTTTGAGGATTCTAGTTGTTCTTCTAATTTACTGCTTTTAACAGTATTCCAGTTTCATTTCCAGATTGGGGGGTACTTTCGGGGCTGTTTGGAAGCTTTTTCTGGATCACAAATGGTATAATGAGGTTGTCGCTCCATAGTATTTGTATTGGTGGCGCTGTTGAGCACAGATTTTCATTGGTGAAGCTTGCATCAAGAGTATGTCCTGCTGTGTGTGTTGGTCCTTCCCCATCTATCGTAGTCTTATTGTCTAAAGCTGCTTAGTTAGTGATTTCAGTAAGTTCACATTCTTTTTTTTCAATCCATATATTGAAGTCTACGCGGATGATCAGGTGATCAAGTTTGATGGTCAGGTTTGTGTCAGCTTCTCTGAAGGTGTCTAGGAAGGTTGCGTCGTAGGTCGGTGGGCTATAGAGGAGTATGAATGTGTGGTTTTTTAGGTGTTCTTTGTAGGCTACTGCAAGTCCTCCTCCTCTTTTTCCTTTTCTTTTTACCTGTATGCATTTCAAGTTGCTGGGAAGACGGCCGTATAGTGTGACTTGGTAGTTGTCATCTAGCCAGGTTTCTGTGACAAGTAGGATGCCAATTCCACCGTCACAGAGTAGATTGTAGATCTCTGTAACATGTTTGGACGTTGATCTTGCTTTGATTAGATTGCAGAGTATTTTTTTTTCTTTATAGTGTCCTGTTTTGTTCTTGCTTTTGTCTTGTGTGGTCTTGTTGGTGAGTTTCCTCATTGTTCTCAAGATGTAGAGTGTGTTCTGTTAGGTCTGTTTCGTCATTGAGTAGATCGGCTGGGTTTCATATTGGGTCCATGACTTCTTGTGGCTCCTCTTCTGTATCTAGTTGCCATTGCTGTAGTGCCCCGTGGGTTTGGGTAATGTATAGAGTGAAGGTGTTGTTTTGTATCTTTCTCCTTCTGCATATTTCTACCGTTTTCCTTTGTGGTCCTGGTATTCTGCTGGTGTCTCTAACATGCCTGGTGGTTGCATGCTTCTCTGGCAAGTGATCCGTAGCAGGTATGGTGTTAGGTATAATGATTTTTGTCTCATTTTTGAGTTTGTTGTTTTTTCTGTCACACCTATGGGTGTGTACTCGATTGCTGTGTTGATATTTGGTGGCATGGTTGCCTGGTGTAGTTCCATTACCTTTCTCCTTTCTCTCTCACGTCGTCCTGTTCTATGGCATGGCATCCTCTGTTCCCTTTAAGTATTCTAGTTTTTTGTGAGTTTATGTTATTGTGTTTCCGTGGTAGAGGCCCTTGCCCACCTCTGACACTTTTCTTTGAGTTTTTGTTCAGATTGTTGTCTTTTTTGTTTGTTTAGTTTTAGGGTCCCCTTTTAGTCATGGTTTTCTTGGTGGTTTCTGTTGTCTATATTTATTATCAGGGTAAGTGAGACTCATTTGGTCTCTGTTGGGTTGCAGAGTGGGTTGTGGGAAAGGTCCTAGTGAGGCAGGGCTGAGAGGTGGTTCGTGAATGTGCGCTTTGGTGGCCTTACCCTTTGGGCTGTCTGTGAAGTCTGCCCTCCTCTGACTATTAGTCTGCTGGCAGATAATGGCCCTTTATACTTTTCTGCTACATTCCTCCGTGGCACCCCTAGATTCTAGGCACAACGGGGTGGTTGAGTACCTAAAATTGGCACCCCATATTAGTGGGCAACCTAGTTCTGGAGCACTTTGACTTGGAGCACAACTCTAATGTGAGAGAGAGCTTTGATCCAAAAACCAGCAGTGATGGGGGAGCACCTAGAACTGGAACACAGTGCTAGAGGGGAGGTGCCAATAATTGGAGAAACAGCAATTGGAAAAGGATGGTCTGGAGAATTGCCCAGAGCAATACCAGGGGTTAAGATTTATTCTAAACCTTCCAGCCATCACCCCTTTTGTTTTGCCATAGTCAACTCAAGTTGGACGGGTATGCTCAGACGTGGGTCCCCTGCCTGCTGAGCTTAGAGACCCAAGCTGCTCCTCACTGATGAGGCCCAACAAGGCCGAAACATGTTTGTGGATGCTTGTGGTCTTGTGCAGAAGGGATGTGACCTAGCAGTTCGGGCTGGACTGCTCTTTTGGTGTGGGACCAAGCCTGATTTGCATACGGTCTTTACCCTTTTGTAATGGCTTGGCAGGTGAAGAACGATGGTCTGGAGGTTTGCCCAGAGCAAAGCCAGAGGTTAAGAGATATTCTAAACCTTCCAGCCATCACCCCTTTTGTGTTGTTTGTACAAGTGTGCCTAGGACGAACTGGTGGCAGCAGTTTACTTTTAAAGTATTTTTACTTCGTTTTTATGGACCATACTGTGTTTACCATGTTTGGCCCAAGACTGTGGACAGTGCTGAAAATGGCCGTGCCATAAAGTCTTTTGTTCTGTCCTTTGGCAATTTTGTCCCTGTGTATTCCTTATTTGGCACTGTCTGGTCCCAATCCACACTACTAGTGCCAGTATGTCTAGTAGGCCTGAATGACTGGAACCACCGTGGGCCACGATTAGCCCATGCCTGGCGTGCCTGTAAGAGAGCAAATCTACCATTGGTTATCCTAGATTTGGGCGCAAAACGAATCTTGGATTCCAGGTCGATTACCTGAAGTTAACACCGGACTACAGAAGGAGATAAGTATCCTGAACAAAAGAGCAGACTCATGGAACCGTCACAGACGTGCTGGAAGGTTTGGCACCCTGACCCCGCTCTTGTCCCGTCACACCCCTGCTTTTGTATCATACCAAGAAGGCCTACAAGAGCACTTCAACCCTTTGGAGTAGTGGGACCAACTGCTCACGGCACCTCCTGCTTACCCTCACAAAGTGACTTTTCGAAAGTGACCAGCACGAACACAGGGTATCATATAGGAGCGCTGCTGTCCTGCGTTGAGTATCGAGACTTTGGGAATTGCTTACTTGTGGTCCTGTGCCCTCTCCCACCAAAACTCGTTGCTCTAGCTCCTCTGGGTCCTGATTTATGAGAGTGCTCCATGCCCCAAGCATTTGCGGTCCCTATGTCGCCCCGCTGTGGTGACTGTTGCTGTAAGTGCCGGCAGACCTGCCACACTGTGTCTTAAGACATGGTGCACTGGAACTATCCTTCTCCTTTCTTTGAGAGCTGAGCAAAGACTACTGTCCCGCCACGGGATGATCATCCCGTCCAGCAGTCGCTGAGAGCTGGAGCGTCCTGTTACTGCAGGGGTGAAACCTACTAGCGAATTGGTCTAGACTGGCAAAGTTTGGCCTGGACTATATCGAGGATTGATGAGTACTTGCATCACTTACCGGTGGCACCCTGGCACATCCATCTGTTTTTACGCACGGGAATCCCTCAAAAGATACTCACCTTAGCTGAGCTTGCCTGCACTCTCCAGCTATTCCCTAACTCTGAAAATCACTATATCTGCAACGGTAGACCCTTCTAAAGGAGTAGGGCTTTATTCTTCATCACCTCAATCCCCTTCCTGAACAGCTACAACCCCCTGAAGAGAACTCGCTTTTTGTTTTACGCGCAACCGAGTGTTGTTAATGCACTGCTGTACATGTGTGCATTAGGCTCCTCACTTCTTAGGGCTGGACTGCATAAGATAGAGATTGACTTCGAAGAACTACCTAATGCGATATGTCTGTTGAACTTAACTCTTCTGTTGCAGGTTGCGGTTATTTTCTCCGCTTTCATCAGCATTAGGCTAAACACGGTTTGTATATATGTTACATAGTGAAATGTGTGTGTGGTAACTGTTTTATTATTATTGTGGTTTATTTTTGTTTTATTATAAAGGACTTTAATAAATGTACTTTTTATATACATCTGTCTAAGAGTAATCTGTGGAGTGTTACTGTGTTTGCTCACTGCGGGCTTCCGATCATCCTCACCCCGCCTGAGACTTAGTATTGACCGCAAGCCAAGCTTCCATAGATTGTTCTGGTTTGTCCAGAAGATTCCCCTGTTCCACTAAACTAGGGTGGCCTCCTAAACTTCTGCCCACCAGGTCAGAGTTTAGAAATCCATCTTAACACCTGGCAAGTGGGAAAAGCTCCTAAATTTGAGACACAGCAGCAAGTATAAAACCATTACATTTGAGATACCTGGCAAGTGAGAAAAAGGCCTACATTTAAGTCAAAGCACCAAGTACAAATCACCTAGATTTGATACACAGGGCAAGTGGGACAAAAGCCTACATTTGAGACACACCAGTAAATGGAGAACCCCACACAATTGAGATACAGAAGTGATTGAAAAACTACTTACTTTCTGCCTAACATGGGTATGCTATGTTTTGTAGGGCAATAAGAGTGTTAGGGTTTCAATGGAGTACGTTATTGCTGTACTCCCCGCCTAGACCACACTTACCTTATCATTCGCTGCTGGTTGATGGCAGAAGACTTCCCAGGTAAACACAGGCAAATAAGGACTGAAGCTGCTTCTTCAGGATCTGCCCTTTGCCTTGGGTTCTTAGCCACAGACTAACTCAGCAGAGGCTGCCCTGGAAGGTGAGTCTGAAATAGGGCTTCAGGCCCAATCTGAAGCGGCGAGAGGCAGGTGCGGGGCAGGAACAAAGCTGGCAACAATGAAGTAGCCTCGGGGTGGATGAGTCTCGAGATGGGCACACAAGAAGTGCAGAAAACTCACAAATTAAATAAAAAAGGCCACAGATACCATTGAAACGGTCACAGACCCATACACTATACCTCAGCAAGCTGGGGGACCGAAATAATCTTTGCCATGGTCTTGAGGGGATGGGACCCTCCGAGATAAAACGGCTGAGCCGCAGGCACAATCGGAACCAACGAGAGGCGGAGAGGGGCGATAACAATGCCGACAACAAGGAAGGAGCTTCAGGGTGGATAGGGCTCGAGCTGCACACACAAGTCTGTAAAGCTCACAAATTACATTAAAAAGGCCACAAATACAATGGAAATCGTTGCAGACCCACACCATACCTCGAAAAGCTGGGGGACCGAAATAAGCTCTACCTTGGTTTCAAGGGGTAGGGACCCGCGCAGATGAAAAGGCTGGGCTGCAGGCCCAATCAGAAGCGGCGAGAGGCGGGAGCAGGGCGGGAACAACATTCATAACAAGGAAGGAGTCTCAGGGTGGATCGGGATCGATCTCCGCAAACAAGAAGTGTGGAGATAGAACTGATTGAAGAGGGTGACGTACAGCCACGAGTGTCCACGCTCTTGAGTGAAATGCATCAGGGGGTCGGGTACCATGACTATTAGACATTGTGAGTGATTATTTTTTATTGTACATTTTGGCCCTGCAGTTATTTTCTTTGTATATAAACAACCTAATTACAGATATTGGCAATCTTGACGCGGATGCCCCAGTCCTTGAAGACTCTTGTCTTCGCTGATGATGTGATTCTTTTGCCTAACACTACAGTGGGGCTCCAGAGCCAACTAGTAACCTTTAATAGACTGGCAAAGAACAAGGGCTTGCAGCTGAATGTGTGCGAAACTAAGATCATGGCATTTAATCAGCGTAGACATATGAAGGATTACTGCCCCAAGGTCAATACTGATGGCTCAATGTGGGTAATAATAAGCAGTGCTCAGATGCCTGAGGGTTTGTAGCGCTATATAAATGCTAAATTATTATTATTATTATTATTATTATTATTATTGGTTGAAATAGTGAAGAAAGGGGACTACCTTGGCATACAAATTAGCGATTATATGCACTGCAATTCACAAATTGACAAACGTTGTTCCATTATAAGTTGTAGAGGGGAGGCGATACTCTCCCTCTCAAAAAAATTTAATGACAGAGTAATGGAAGTCTATAGTGCACTGGTAATTACATCAGCTCTATATGGAGCAGAAATAGGGGGCCATACAAACCTCAGTAGCATTGTTGCAAAGAAAATTAGATTTTAGAATGCCTACTGAGACTACCGTAAAATTACACTTTCCTTGGCAGTCAGGGCTGGGCTGGGGATAGATGGCATAGCCCAAAAGATAAGGCTGTAACCTCTTCAATACTGGATCAAGATCTGGAAATCAGAGAACAGTTTGTTCAAATGTTTTCTTCCAGATCACTAACTCTACCCATCACCTGTGGAGTCCCACAAGGATCCATCCTACCCCATGAGATCTTCAATCTTTACAAAGAACCGCTCAGAATCCCTCCTCTCGCCACACAAAATCCTCATTCACAAGTACGCAGATGACACACAGATCTACTTAAGAAATCCTCCATCGAAGACAACCACAGGCTCAAGGCCTGCCTCATCTTGATCCAGTCCTCGATGTCCAGTGCTTACCTGAAGACTAACCGCTCCAAGACTGATTGAGCAACAACACAGAACACCCTGACATCCAGAACTGGCTATCTGTTATGAACCTCAAAGCATTTACACCCCAGATGACCTCCTTTGCCAGGTCCCTTGGGTTTGTCTTTGACAGACACCTCTCACTCAAACAGCACATAGTAAGGAAGACACAAAAGGCCTAGTACCAACTTTATCTCCTGTGGAAAATCAAGCCCTTCATCCAAGAAAACAACTTCAGATCCTCTGTCCAAGACTTGGTCTTCGCCACCTTTTGGAAGGCCTTCTGGTGTCTACCTTGTCACCCCTGAAATGTGTCCTCCATGCTGCAGCAAGACTCATTAAATGAATCAACAAATTCAACCACATCACTGCAACACTAATTGAACTGCACTGACTCTGACTGCAAACCTGTCATCATCTTCAAATCCTGTTGCTTCATCTATAAGGCTGTCATCCTGAAGTCCCCAAGTATTACGCTCACCTGGTATCCACAGGGACGCCACCCAGCCGGGTTACACGCTGGTATGCTTCTCAGCTTTGCCCTGATGTGGTCTGCGGGCAAGGTTCTGCCTGAAAATACAGGAGGACTGTGTTCAAGACTGACCGTCTGGGGTAAGTATACTCCCTCTACCCACGTATGAATTCAGTCCCTCTGGCGCCCTCTCCTCACCTTGTGGTAGAATTAGGCGTGCTCTCCTTCCTGCCTTCTTTGCAGGGGCGCGTTGTCTTTCATGGGCGAGTGCGGTCCAGTTACTTCACTGACGCTGGCCCGTTTGATATTGTTCAGGTAAGTCTTATTGCTGTCCTTTAGTTTTGTTGCTATCCTGCATGCCTTTCTTTGTTTAAAATGTCTCTTTTTTCTCCCTTAGGTATGCAGAGCTTCAGCGCGGTGAACTGGCTTGGTTGAGTGCTGGTAAATGATGGCGCATTAAGAGCGCTATGATGCACTAAGTAAGCGCTATGTGCAGCGCTGCGAAGTCTTGCCTTTGCTAACCTGTGTTTTCCTTCCTTGTAGGTCGCAGTGTTCTTCAGCGCGAGTGGAATGTCCGGATTGGTGCCAGCCGAGAGGCACCCAGCCAGGTAAGCCTTTTGAGCAATTTGTAATTTGTAAATGTCTCTACTGCTTTCTTTAATGTTGCCTCTATCTTCCTCTTTCAGGTCGTTCTGTCCGGGAGGCGTGCAGATTCGAGGAAGCTGTTCTCATTAGCTGCGAGTGTTTAAAGATGAAGACTGCAGGTAGAATGCTTCTGCTAATGATGTTCCTTTTGTTTCCTTGCAGGTTCTGCTTCTCCGAGGTTCGAGGGAGTAACTGGACACGGTGAGCGTCACGTGGCAAGCTGCAAAGTAACGCGAAGCGTGTTGTCTTGCTCGGGTGTGGTTTAAATAGCCCCAACAAAATAGTCCAGGTAAAGTAGTCCCAGGCTACCACACCCAAAACACTAGACAGTATAGCTTGGTTCTCAGGGACCTAGCTATGTGGATGCCTCCATGTTGTCTGACAATACAATAAAGTATTTCACAAGCACATTGTTTTTCATGGTGTATGAGCCTGGCGCCATAGGCACCAGGACTGGCCCCATGAGGGCTTTTGAAAAGGATGCCAGGCTCTAGAGGCCCGAGTCCTGACTCCACCTGGCCAATGGGTTTTCCAGAGGGGGTTTTGGGCGAGCGTCGTGACAGCACTCCCCCCTAAGGCCCCCTCCCATTGTGTTCCTTCTGTCTGGCCCAGGTTTGGTTGGGAAGTTCTGATGGAATTTCCTGATTAGACGTGGTGCGTGGATATTCTCACTGGGCTCCCAGGATCTATATTGAGGTTAAAATCCTTTCCAATCGGCGAGATAATATAGCTTGGTCCTATACTATTTAGAGTCCAAGACATCTTTGACTTCGAATTCTGGTTCTCCGTCAACAAGTATGGGCTTTGGTGGTGTCCCAATCCGTGTGCCAGGTTGCATCGGTTTCAGGAGGGACACATGGAATACCGGGTGGATGTGTACATTAGGTGGTAAATCATGGCTGCTGGGTTGATAATTGCCTTAATGGTATAGGGTCCTAAGAATCTGGGATGAAAGGTCCGGGTTCCCTTGATGGGTACGAATTTAGCGGCTGACCAAACTTTGTCTCCTACTTGATAATCAGGGGCCTTTTTCTGGTGTTGGTCGGCGAATCTCTTTTGTTTTTCTTTGGCATGAATAAGGTGTTCCTTTGCCCTTTTTTTAAAGCCTGAGTAATGGTTGTGTGTAGAGTCTTTACCGCTGGCATTTGCAAGCCGGCTGGAAGGTCTAGTTCAGAGGTACGTGGATGTCTGCCATAAAGGGTATAGAAGAGCGTTTGTCCTGTGCTTGAATGCAAAGAATTGTTATATGCATTTTCGGCTATCCATAGTAGGTCTTTTCAATTCCTTTGTTCGTGGTGCAGCATGCACCGTAAATATTGCTTGAGTGTCTGATTGGTTCTCTCGGTTTGGCCGTCCGTTTGGGGATGGTGACTGGTAGATTGCCAAACGTCGATCTGCGCCATTGCACAACATTTTTTCCAGAAGTTTGAAACAAACTGGCTGCCTCGATCAGAGACCAGAACTGAAGGGAAGCCATGTAGCTTAACCACACTCTCCTGGAACACTTTTGCTAAAGTGGCTGCGTCTTGGAGGCCTTTGAGAGGAATAAAATGGGCCATCTTCAAGAATAAGTCCACAACTACAAGGATGGTGTTGAACCCTTAGCTTGGAGGTAGCTCAGTGATGAAGTCAAGAGAAAGAGTGTGCCATGGAACCGGCGGAATGCCTAATAGTTGTAGGAGACCAGATGGTTTTTGTTTCTGTGATTTATTTTGTGCGCAGACACTGCTGGACTGAATATACTGAATGATGTCCTTACGCCAAGTAGGCCACCAAAAGTTCTCTTTCACCTTAGCTAGGGTTTTGGCGATCCCAGGATGCCCTTCGATCAGTGAATCATGATAGTTTGAAATAATATGCTGTTGTAATTCCTTCTTGGGTACAAATAGGCGATCCCTAAAAAAGGGTAGATGGTCCTTAATGGTATATTGTTGTCAAGTTTGCCATGTGAGGTAGGCACCAGGATTCATTGTCCGCTGGATTTCTTTTCGTAGTTCTGCTTGTGTTAAGGCTGCTGTGATACCCAAGAGTTTGTCTTCAGGTATAATAGGTACTGGGTCTGGAGTTGTATATACTATTTCATCTGTGCCCATGCGTGATAAAGCATCCGCCTTTCTGTTTCTGACTCCTGGTCGAAATGTGATTACATAATCATATTCGGCAAAGAAAAGGGCCCACCATAATTAGCGCGAGGACTGGGCCTTGGCTGTTTTGAGATATTGCAGGTTTCGGTGGTCTGAGATGACTGTAATGGTGTGTCTGGCCCCCAGAAGGTAGTGACTCCAGGCTTTAAAGGCAGATTTGATAGCCAGGAGTTCCTTGTCCGTGATGGCATAATTAATCTCTGGAGGTGAGAACTTTTTTGACCAGAAGGCCACAGGATGTAGCTGGCCTGTTTCCGGGTCTCTCTGTGAAAGGACAGCACCCATTGCGAGACTGGACGCATCAGTTTCAACAACATAAGGGAGGTCTGGACGAGGATGTTGCAGGATTGGAGCGGAGGTAAACCTTTGTTTAAGATCCTGAAAGGCTTCTTCTGCTTCTTCGGTCCAAGCAAACTTTTTATTGTTTTTTCATAATAGTACTGTGATTGGGTGCACAACCTGAGAGAAGTCTGGGATGAACCGGCGGAAGAAGTTCGCAAAGCCCAGCATGCTTTGTATCCCTTTCAGAGACGTCGGTGAAGGCCATTTCAGAATGGTATCTACCTTGTGCACGTCCATTCTGATGCCTCCTGGAGTAAGGATAAAACCAAGAATTCTACTTCGGTGACGTGAAAAAAGCATTTTTCAAGTTTTGCAAACAAGCGATGTTCATGGAGCTTGGTGAGGACTGAACGAATGTGCCTGACATGATCTTGTTCTGAGGCTGACTATACTAAGATGTTGTCTATGTACACTAAGGCGCACACATCAATTAACTCCCTTAAAACATCATTCATGAAATACTGGAATGCCGCAGGAGTTCAGCGCGGCGAATTGGCTTGGTTGAGCCCCGCTGGTAAATGATGGAGCATTAAGAGCGCTATTATGCGGTAAGTAAGCGCTATGCGCAGCGCTGCAAAGTCTTGCCTTTGCTAACCTGTGCTTCATTCCTTGTAGGTCTCAGTGTTCTTCAGCACGAGTCAAATGTCCGGAGTGGTGCCAGCCGAGAGGCGCCCAGCCAGGCAAGCCTTTTGAGCAGTTTGTAATTCGTAAATGTCTCTACTGCTTTCTTTAATGTTGCCTCTATCTTCCTCTTTCAGGTTGTTCTGTCCGGGAGGCCCGCAGATTCGAGGAAGCTGTTCTCATTAGCTGCAAGTGTTTAAAGATGAAGACTGCAGGTAAGATGCTTCTGCTAATGATGTTCATTTTGTTTCCTTGCAGGTTCTGCTTCTCCGAGGTTCGAGGGAATAGCTGGACACGGTGAGCGTCACGTTGCAAGTTGCAAAGTAACGTGAAGCGTGTTGTCTTGCTCGGATGTGGTTTAAATAGCCCCAACAAAATAGTCCAGGTAAAGAAGCCCCAGGCTACCACACCCAAAACACTAGACCGCATAGCTTAGCTCTTAGGAACCAAGCTATGTGGATGCCTCCATGTTGGCTGACAATACAATAAAGTAGTTCCCAAGCACATTGTTTTTCATGGTGTATGAGCCTGACGCCATAGGCGCCAGGACTGGCCCCATGAGGGCTTTTGAAAAGGATGGCAGGCTCTAGATGCCCGACTCCTGACTCCACCTGGCCTTTGACTCCACCTGGGTTTGCCAGAGGGGGTTTGGGGCGAGGGTCGTGACACCAAGCTACCTCTCTGAGAAACTCAGCATCATCAGAGGCCTGTGATTATGTTACGGAGAATTCTAGATAATGGCTAATTTCCTTTTCCTTTTAAGACCCTCAGCAGCTTTGCAGGATTTCTAGGATTTCTTTTTTTCACCTGGTAAGAGTGTGAGCCTTTTTTCCCACTCTTACATGTGTTTTGCTGTGTGTTGTACATTTTTGTGCTCATGGACTATGGAGTCTCACCCACTCCATAGGCATTGTCTTTTTACTGTGTGTCACACAGCACCATTAGTGCAGTGACACAGGGTTGTGTTTTTAGACTTCCCACTTTAAACTCCATTTTCTGGGACTGACTACTGTCTCCCAGAACATGTAAAGTTGCCATTGACTTTACTAGTCTTTTTAAATGTACAGACCCAGTACACCCTTTCTTCCAATACAGTACTCGAAGGGTTAATAGTTATCCCTTATTGTCTGATTCTCATGGAACATTATTTTGTTCGCCTTTCTCTACGATTTGGCTGGTGGCAGTGGTATCTACCATTTTTATTTGACAGCGGACTATGAAAATAGCCTTGGTACTGTTAGAGGCTATGTTGGTAGCCATGAACTGTAACCCGATGGACCCCTTTTATTTTTATTTGGTTCCGGTTGGGTTTATTCGCCATTTCTTAGTAGAAAGGTCTTTCTCATGGTTTACTCTGCACGCCAAACCAGGTTTGTTTCCTTTGTTCGCCCCCCTTTCGGCGGGCTTCTGCACAGAAGCCCTTTTAGGCGCCTGAGTGTCTGGGGTGGACAAGATGTGAGGGAGGGGATTTAGGCCCCCTGCACAGGGTCTCCTTGGAGACCCAAATCTCACTCTTGTTTAATTAGCTAGGTGACTGTCTGCCAGGCCAGCCACCCTGCTGTGTGATTGACAGCCAGGCTGTGTGAATAGGGGAGAACTGCTTAAAAGCAGGTCTCTGGGACTTGGAAGGCCGAGTTGCCACTGGAATGAGAGAACTGAAGAGGTGCTGAAGGAAGAGGACTGCTGCAACTACTGGACATCCCGGTGAAGTCCTGCTGCAGGTCCGAATCGCCCGAAGCTTCGACAACAGAAAAGATCTGCAAGGAAACTTCTTCCTTTGAGCTTGGTGGGACCAACCAGCTCGCCAAACACCAAACTAAGGCCTACCTCTCGTGGTCGAATTTGCTGTGCATCGCTGCAGTGAACCGGATAGCCAGGAGGAACGGAACCCCTTTGGGTTTCAAGGAGCGCACCTTTTATTCAATGCTTTGCTCTGCTGCTGGCTTCTTCCCTGGGCAGTCCAGGACCCTCCAGACATCCTCATTCTATTCACCTCAACTGAAGCTTCAGGAACCGTGAGCCTGCATGAACTGCCAGAAACAACTGCCTCAGCTACAGCATTCTTCTCCATTTAAGGTACTGTGCAAATCCGGTCATTCGTTCCTTCCAACCGCGGTGAAAGTGTTTGACATCTTTCGCCTATCCAAGGGCTTGTCCATCTCTTCTCTGTTGAATAATTTTTCTTCCGACCAACTTCGTTTTGAACTCTTGGCAAAGCCTTAACCGCAAACTACTCCGAACTGTGTGATCCTCTGCAAAGACTCTGAACCATTAACATTGGCCCAAGCCTATTGACTTGAATCCTAGTTGTATTAGCCTTTACTAGATTGCCCTGCCTATAACTTGTTGGTGCTGCTTGATTTTTGATATCCTTGTCTTTCCTCCCTTTTTAAATTGCTGGAGTGCCAATTTGATCACACTTCATTTTGAGTTTAACTTGTCCAGAATTGATTGGGTGTTGTTGTAGTGTATTAAAATTGTGATTTTCTGCTGCTTTATATTAGTGAACTGTTTTATAACTGATGGTGTAAATAAATGTATATTCTTTTACTCAGAAACCTTGAGTCAGTATTTGTTTGAACCATAGTAATTACAGTCCTTTGTGTAACCTCTTGTACTGCTCACTTTACTCTTGAGATAAGTCTGGCTGCTCAGCCACCGCTTGTAAATTTCTGTGTAGTACAGGCTTGTACCAAAGGTGAATTTGTACTTGCACTTGTAGTCTTAATTGTGTGTAGTATTCCCAAAGGGTACTGCAGATGATTCTGCCTAGCAGATTATCCAGAAATAAGGAAATGTGAAGAATTGAATTGCGACAGTGCAGGAAGGAAAGACCCAGAAGACGAACCTACTCTGTCTATGCTCTAACACACTGGAACATCATCCCCCTCAACATCAGACTTGCCCCTTCAATTCTACAGTTCAAGGAATGTCTCCTCCTTAACACCTAGGGCCATACACCCTGCACTTCCCACCATACCTGAGAAGCAGTGATCGGCTCCCCACGTTCTAACCCCACTTGCTGCCAATTGCCCACCCTTCCCTGTTAGCTCCCCACTAATTGTTTCTCTGCTTCCCTCCTATGATTGTAAAGAGCTCCGTTTGCTTCCTGATGCCCACGCTCAATAAATACCCTCATAATACAAATAATAATAATATTAATAATAATAAAAATCTTGATCTTTGCTTTTTTCTTTCTCTAACACCATATGGCTTTCACCTGTTTTATTCCATTGAAGCTCCAATCCTCTCTGGTTCCAATTCTGTTCTGTCCACATGCCACTCTAAGCTCTCTTCTATTATAATTTTACTTGACCTCTCCACTGCTTTTCATACGATCAACCATCCTACGTTTCTTTCATTCCCTACATTCGCTGGGCCTTCCTGGTGCTGCTCTTTGCTGGTTTAAATCCTACTTGGCCGACCATCCCTTTTCTGTTTTGTGGGTTGGCTTAAAGTCTTCTACTTTACTGCTGTGCATGGCGTTCCCAAGGGTTCAGTCCTGGGTCCTCTTTTCCCTCTACACCTCCCACTTGTCCTCTATCGGTTTGTCCTTTGGTCATTAGTATGCAGGTGCCTCTCAGCTCTTTGTCTCTTTATCCTCTTTCTCAGACACTCTTTATTCAACCATCTCTAACAGCCTCCTAGCCATTCAATTTTGAAGGAACTCCCATTTCTTACATATCAAAGCTTAAAAGAATGAAATCCTTTTCTTTCCCTGGCCTCTGCAATCCCACTTCCCCTCCTTCTTCCTTCTATTATTTTTACACCTTCCTCTCTCTTCTTTTATCTACTTCTGCTAGGTGTTGCTGTTGATTCTTCACTCTCTTTTAAACTTCACATTGATAACATTGCCCGTCCTGACATTTCCAACTCTTTAACATTTGTAATGGTCATCCTTTTCTCAAGTTCCATGCCACCAAACTCCTTATTACTGCTTTCATTTTGTCCTGTCTTGATTATTCCTGCGGTCTACTTGTTGGTATTCCTGCTTCTCATCTGGCCCCTCTTCGCTCTGTCTTTAATTCCTCCATTCACACTTTTTGAATAATTTCTCCTCATGCTTCTATTATGCCCCCCTTACACTCCCTCCGTTAGGTATCTTTTGAATCTGGTCTTCTGTTTCGTTTTCTTTGCATCACTTTTAAATGTCTTCGTGGGCTCACTCCGCCCTACCTTTGCTCTCTTGTTTCGTTTTTGGTCTCAATCTTTCTTTTTGTTAACTGTTCCCAGGACACCATGTGCCCAATATCGTTTTCGCTCATTCTTGCTCTTAGCCCCGAGCTGTGGATTCCCTGCCACTGCACATCAGGTCTGTCTTCACTTACCCCGCTTTTTTGCACACAACTCAAAACCCTTTTATTTTTATAGCATGTTCAATGTTAATATTGTAAAGTCTTGATCAGTGTTGCAGTCCCTGCCGAAACTATTGCCATTTCTCAGGAATCAAATTAGCACAATGTCTTTTAAGTAGGCGTAAATGGATCTTGTGCACTTGTGGGGAGAGCAGCAAGTTCAACTAGAGGTCACAAAGCACAGGACTATTCTATACCAGCTGCCATTGGTTTAGGAATGCTCCATGACTGGCATTATTTTGTTTTGTTTGAACAGGACTGAGTTGTAATAACTATGCAAGAACACCTCAGCAAATTGTTAGGCAGATTTCTCAAATCTAGCTGTGTTTAGTCTTGTACACAAACTACATTGTTAGGTAGTTGTGCTTAGTTTTCTACACAACATGCATTGTTAGGTGTAGGGCTCTCTCCCACTTTACAGGACTCTCAAATCCAGCTGTCTTTAGTCTTGTACACAAACTGCATTGTTAGGTTGCTTTGTTTAATCTGGTACACAAACTGCATTGTTAGGTCGCTTTGTTTAATCTGGTACACAAACTGCATTGATAGGTCGCTGTGTTTAATCTGGTACACAAACTACATTGTTAGGTCGCTGTTCTTAGTCTTGTACATAAATTGCAGAGTTGGGTCACAAGGGTAGTCCTGTTCTACCCTGCAATCAACTTGAACCCTGAAATGTAGTCCTCATATCCATAAGATATTCATAGAGGCACCATGTCATTCACTGGCCACACCTATGCAGCCCCATCGCACAACCCTGGCCCCACTGAGAGCCACTGCAGTCGCTCCTTACCCCCTCTACCACACAGCTCAACCCCCTTCCACAACACACATCCAACTGTCTCCCCTCACTGCCCCTTTTTCCCCCGCCCCAATCTTACCCCCCATTTCAGACTGTCACTCTCTCCCCTACTAGCAGATGCCACTCTGCACAATTAAGAGCAGCAAGATGGAGAGAACGGTCAGATAGCTCCCGCCCTCGGAACACCCAATCCCTGACGCAGCCAACTTACATTCCCCCCACCCAACTACAGACCACTTCCACCTCCCACTTCACTTTGCTTAGCACAGCAAGAGAAGCTCTAGCCAACACCCCACTCACAAGAGAACCAATCACTCTCTCCCACACTCCCATGACCGCAGATAATGCAAGGAAAGGGCAAGACCGCAGACACCTAATGCCCCCCCCTAGCATCTCCCACTCAGCTCGCAACCACCTCCACCACAATACAGGAGCGAAACCTCACTACCCGCACCCAACCCAGTTCTAGCTCTCTTCCCTTCCTTCCCCTGTCCATCCACTACAACTACCCTCTCATCCCTATACTCCTCCTCCAACCCTCCTTTCGCACCCTCACTGCCTCTCCCTACATCAGACCCCGCTCTCCCCACAAACACCAACTACCCCCAGCCACAAACACGTCTCTCCAAATATCCTGCACCCTCATCAACACCAGGTCTTTCTCCAAAAAAAAACTCCACATCTACAACCTCATCACAGAAGAAAACCCAGACATCCTCTTCATTATTGAGACCTGGTTCTCTGATGAGTATGAACCTCTCGCGCACGAGTCTTTCCCACCTGGCTACACTCTTACCGTTCATAACAGATCTCGTAGGGGAGGTGGCCTTGCAATGCTATACAGAGACCAATTTAAGCTATTAACCATTGACACCTCCACCTGCAGCACAGACTATGCATAAAACTCCAACTCGCACATCCACCTCACACAGTTTCCTTCTCATCTATAGACCTCCCGGCTATAACAAAAACTTTGCAGACACATTTGGCGAAGCTCTGCCCGCCATTCTCATCCAACACCCAACTCTCACTACCCTAGGAGATTTCAACATATGGTTCGGCTCACCATCAAACCCCATGACCAGGTTCCTTACAGACATTCTAGACCCACTCAATCTGAAAAATCACACATCCACTCCCAACCACATGAGAGGCCACACCCTTGATGCAATATTCAGCACCTGAAACATATCCACTGAACTACCCGCGCCCACTATCGTGGTCTGATCACTCAGCACTCTGTTTCACCATACCGCTCAATTCCCTGCCCAGCGGCCAACACCCAACATGCCCCCCACAAACTGCCCCCTCTATTTTCCCATTATGGAACAAAGTGGTAATCACCCCAGATCTTGAACTCTCACTCCGCAACTCACTCAACTCACTCTTCCTAGCGGAAGGACCTCCGGCAATTGACTCCTTCGACTTCTGGCTTTACAATGCCCTCAAACCCCTCACCCCATCAAAACGTTTCTCTCAGAGATTTGGACCATCGCCGAGCTGGTTCTCCCCCATTCTCAAACACCTCAAAACTCTCAAGCACTGTCTGGAATGGACCTGGAGAGCCGACCCTTCAGCCCACAACAAAAATGTCCTAGCAAGGACAACCAGAACCTACAGATCAGAAATCAAAAAAAGCAGGAAATCATATTATGGTATCCAAATCCAAAATGCCCGCAATTCAAGTAAGGAACTACATCAAATCATAGCAGAATTCAAATCACCATCATGTTCTCGCCTGACCACCCTAAGCGCCCAAGCCTTATGCGACACCCTCGCGCTCCACTTCTACAATGCTGCCAAGGAAAGACACAATGCCATCATCGCTAAATTAAAAATTCTACCACCAATGCCCACCCGCTCACAGTGCCCCACCGAAACACCACCCCAATCTTAAACTTCTTTCGAGTCTTTCTCTCCCATCACACACCAAGAATTCCTCTCACTGTTAGCGGCCAGCCGCCCATCAGGCTCCCCAGAAGATCCGTGCCCACCGACATTGCTCAAGAAAATACTATGCACCACCTGTGCAGGCAACGTCGCTCGCTCAATCCTTAACTATTCACTCACTTCAGGAACCTTCCCGAAAGCCCTAAAAACATCCTACACCAAATCCATTCTCCAATAACCGACGCTTGACCATCTTCATCCCCAAAACTAACGACCTATCTCCAATACACGCTTCATCACCAAACTGATTGAACGGGTGGCTTACAAACAGCTGAATCCAATAACATCCTAGACCCAGCCCAATCAGGTTCACTAAGGGGAACAGAAGCCTCCCTAGTCTGCATCTGGGACAACCTAAAAAGAACAGCCGACGCAGACAGCTGTGCAGTCCTCATCCTTCTCGACCTGTCCGCAGCTTTCGATACCATCGATCACATCATTCTATAAGACAGACTACAAATACTAGAAATAAAAAACACAGCCCTGTCGTGGATCTCTTACTTCATCTCTAACCAGTCGCAAAGCATGCACCTCAACCAATTCACATCCAAATCACATCCAGTCTGCAAAGGTGTTCCCCAAGGAGCATCCACGTCACCGCTAATCTTCAATTTCTACATACAACCCATTCCCAAATTCCAAAGGATCTGGCATCCCGGACCTAGCATCGTGCCTCTCGGATATTGATCACTGGATGACGACCAACCACCTCATCCTCAACCCTGGGAAAACCGAAATCCTACTCTGCAGAAAAACATCCCTCATACCCCGACCTATCACTTGGCCCGAATCACTACGATAAGCACCAGCACCCTCAAACGTGGTTAAAAACCTTGGATGCAAATTTGACTCAGATTTATCACTCACCAAACACACCACCAACGTATCCAAAACCTGTTTCTTTCATTTACGTATCCTCAGGCGGATTTTCCCCTACCTCACCTATCCCCACTGTTTCTCAGCCATCAACTACATCATCCTCTCCCGTCTCGACTATGCAAATTGCCTTAACTAAGGAGGCCCCGCATCTCAACTACAGAAACTCCAAAGAATCCAAAATGCGGCAGCACGCCTGCTCATTAACCTTCCCGCCAGAGAACACATCAGCCCTACCCTGAGAGTCCTCCACTGGCTCCCTATTGCTCGACGCACCACCTTCAAAGCCATGTGTATCACCCATCGTGCAATCCACAACACTGGAGCTGAATTCCTACCAGACAAAATTGTCCCTTACCAACCATCCAGGAACCTCAGATCTCACAATGCATTTCGTCTAGTGATCCCACCAAATAGCTCTATAAGACTTAGCGACACTTCCTTCTCTGTCCAAGCACCAATCATCTGGAATTCCATCCCCCTACACATTTGCAACATCGAAAACCACCTGAAATTCAAGAAGGCCCTTAAATCCTGGCTCTTCCCAATGCTCTCTTAACGCACTGCACCCCGTGAATACTACACTAATATCCGCCTCCGCTCTCGATCACACCTGACACACCACCACTCTCCTCTCAACAACACTGCCCGCCGTCTAGAACTCCAGGTAAGCCAGCAGCTTTCGTTGTGGCTTTCCTGATCCAGCAACACCCCTCCCACAATAACACTCCAACCCTACAAACACCCGAGTGAAGTCAGCAGCCTTCGCTGCGGCTACACTCGCATCACACTCACCGCAAAATCCCTGCCCTCCAGTCCACATGAGAGACACTTAAACGGATGGTCTTGTAAAAAATTTTATTTAAAAAATAGATAGGCCACATAAAAAAAAATACTAGCATCCTCCGTTTTAAAACTTCCTATGTAAAATTTTGAGCTATTCAAGCTCAAAATTCGAAAAAGCAAGCACAGGGGCGCAGCCATTTTGTGAAATGGAGGCCCTCCTGTGCTGGCTTTTGCTTTTGCGGCACTAATGAAGGAAAAGCCAGCCAGCTGTAGTAAACAAAGTCTACCGCTGGGTGGCTTTCCCTTCATTAGTGCCGGGACTCGGAGTACGCGGACCGGAGACCAGAGCAGGAAAGCTGCAGCTGAATCTCGGTAAGTGCTATTTATTTTTTTTACAAAAAATAAGCACTAGCTGCGTTTTTTTTTCTAAGTTTTCTGGGCTGGAGGAGCCCGGAAAACTTAGAAATAAAACCGCAGCGTTAAAAACGTATTTATGTTTGCGGTCGCTTTTGAAGCGACCGCAAACATAAATACAACGTTATTGTGTTGGAAAATGCTGCAGTTTTAAAACCGCAGCGTTTCCAACACAACCGCGTTGTGTCTGCCTGAATCTGCTTTACCATTTGGGGCTCTCGGGCTCCAACGCGGCATTGCGGAAAACAACCGCGTTGTGTCTGCCTGAATCTGCTTTACCATTTGGGGCTCTCGGGCTCCCCACGGCTGGAGAAGCCCGGAAAACTTAGAAATAAAACCGCAGCTTTAAAAACGTTGTATTTATGTTTGCGGTCGCTTTTGAAGCGACCGCAAACATAAATACAACGTTATTGTGTTGGAAAATGCTGCAGTTTTAAAACCGCAGCGTTTCCAACACAACCGCGTTGTGTCTGCCTGAATCTGCTTTACCATTTGGGGCTCTCGGGCTCCAACGCGGCATTGCGGAAAACAACCGCGTTGTGTCTGCCTGAATCTGCTTTACCATTTGGGGCTCTCGGGCTCCCCACGGCTGGAGAAGCCGGGAAAACTTAGAAATAAAACCGCAGCTTTAAAAACGTTGTATTTATGTTTGCGGTCGCTTTTGAAGCGACCGCAAACATAAATACAACGTTATTGTGTTGGAAAACGCTGCGGTTTTTCTTTCCAAGTTTCTCAGGCTCCTCCGGCTCGGAGGAGCCTGAGAAACTTGGAAAGAAAAACCGCAGCGTTTTCCAACACAACCGTGTGTGTTTCTGCCTGCTGTGGCTATCACTTTGGGTCTCCGGTGCTCCCAGGGGAGCACCGGAGACCCAAAGTGAAAGCAACAGCAGGCAGAAACAAACGCGGTTATGTTTACATGCCGCGTAGTGTTTCTACCTGCAGCTGATTTCCCATTTGGGGCTCTCGGGCTCCCCGTGGGGAGCCCGAGAGCCCCAAATGGAAAAGCAGATTCAGGCAGACACAACGCGGTTGTTTTCCGCAATGCCGCGTTGTGTCTGCCTGAATCTGCTTTTCCATTTGGGGCTCTCGGGCTCCCCATGGGGAGCCCGAGAGCCCCAAATGGTAAAGCAGATTTAGGCAGACAACGCAGCATTTAGCATTTCCCATTTGGGGCTCTCGGGCTCCCCATGGGGAGCCCGAGAGCCCCAAATGGGAAATCAGCTGCAGGTAGAAACACTACGCGGCATGTAAACATAACCACGTGTGTTTCTGCCTGCTGTTGCTTTCACTTTGGGTCTCCGGTGCTCCCCTGGGAGCACCGGAGACCCAAAGTGATAGCCACAGCAGGCAGAAACACACGCGATTGTGTTGGAAAACGCTGCGGTTTTTCTTTCCAAGTTTCTCAGGCTCCGGAGGAGCCTGAGAAACTTGGAAAGAAAAACCGCAGCGTTTTCCAACACAATAACGTTGTATTTATGTTTGCGGTCACTTCAAAAGCGACCGCAAACATAAATACAACGGTTTTAAAGCTGCGGTTTTATTTCTAAGTTTTCCGGGCTCCTCCAGCCCGGAAAACTTAGAAAAAATACCGCAGCTAGTGCTTATTTTTTGTAAAAAAAATAAATAGCACTTACCGAGATTCAGCTGCAGCTTTCCTGCTCTGGTCTCCGGTCCGCGTCCTCCGAGTCCCGGCACTAATGAAGGGAAAGCCACCCAGCGGTAGACTTTGTTTACTACAGCTGGCTGGCTTTTCCTTCATTAGTGCCGCAAAAGCAAAAGCCAGCACAGGAGGGCCTCCATTTCACAAAATGGCTGCGCCCCTGTGCTTGCTTTTTCGAATTTTGAGCTTGAATAGCTCAAAATTTTACATAGGAAGTTTTAAAACGGAGGATGCTAGTATATTTTTTTTTATGTGGCCTATCTATTTTTTAAATAAAAATTTTTACTAGACCATCCCTTTAACAATTAGATAGGGGCCCTGGCTAGCACACGCACATCATTATCTATTCACTCCCACTGTTAACCCACAACGCTCACCCTGGGAAGCTCCCACCACTAGCAACCCCCCTCTACATCCCTACTCACCAAGCTAGGTCCAACAAGCCCTCGATGACTGTTACATTACAGATATTTCTTTAAAATAGGCTTTAACCTGTGGCCTTTCACGCGTAGGCCACCATCCACCTACACGAATCGTGCGGCAGGCCGCGCCGTTTGTTCATTTTGGATGGAGGCCGCCTGCCGACCACAGAGGATTCTCAATTTTGGTGCAGCCTCTCTTGGCTTACTATATGACGAAACATACTGCAGGGGGATACCCGGGATGCTTTTCTTAAGGACTCCCTACTTAGCCCTCTATGTAAATCGCACTGTTAGTGTAGGCTCTAGCTTATTTAGCCTTGTACTCAATTGCATTGTCAGGTGTAGGCCTCTCTCCCACTATGCAAGACTCTCGAATCTAGCTGCGCTCAGCCTGGTTCCTAAATTGCACTGGTAGGTGTAGGCCTCTTTCCCAATACACAGGACCCTCGAATTTATCTCACACCACTAGCATGGACACAGGCCGCAGGCACAGCCAAGCATCCATGCATGATAGAATATGCGTACGACTAAGCACATTCGGCCTAGTGCACACATAGCCGTCCAGACTGAAAAATCTGCCGTACCTCAACACCTCTACCACGCATGCGGCGACCACCACCCAAAAGGAATTTGGTATAGCTGACCCACATAAACTCTCTCAACAATAGCAATCTAGCTCTAACCCTCAACAGCACCACCCATGTGTCTGACCTCTCTCGGGCCACTTAGTCGAGCCACCCAAGTCCTAGATCGGCAACTTGCACACCCGCATCTCCTAAACTAACCCCCGAGAACTCTCCAACGACATCGACTACAGTCACCAAGGGCGTTCAACCAAGGAAAAAGCGCATTGAGGCCACACAAGTGGGGAAAGAGCGCTATATAAATAACAAAATCCAATACAATACATTAAGCAGTTATTATGCAAAACCCATACAAATTGTTGACTGATTACAAGTGAAAAGGAGCAGGCATCCTGGTGGCTCCTTGGATTACATTTTGTTTGCTTATATTCTTGTAAGATTTAGTCAATCATTTGGAATTTTAGCATGCAGATTGTTAGAAATACATAGCCAAAGAAGGAGAAAACAGTATTTTTTGTATTTATTTTATTTTGTTTTTTATTTTATACAGTTGAACATGCCAAATTTTAAAATAACTAATCACATCATCATTTTTAACAGTATCTTTTGTATTAGGATCACACATTTGGTACAATGCTCAAGGAGCATTGCACACACAGCATTCAAGCCAACATCTAATCCACATTGCTGACTGTTGGAACAATTATGATGCAACATATTATTTTGGAATTATAATATATTCTTAAATATTTAACTAATTATTCTTAAACAAAAAACACACTTTTAGAAGTAGAATCTTATTTGAATGGGACATTTCAAGAAGGTTAGTGCATTGAAGCAGTCTTTCCAAAAATAAAATAATTAAATTCTTGAAAGTTTTGACCCATCATTTTTTCAATTGAACCATAATTTACAAAATGGCGCAAATCACTAAATCCAAATTAGGATTGGACTTTAAAAACGGTTTATGTTAATTATCATAACATTGATGGTTAACATATTACTATAAAAAGTGAGCAGGTTCCTTAAGAATCCATTGGCTTAATGCCTACATAAACATAAATGCTGTCATTAAGCCATGTGCTGCTTTGAGACAGAACTGGGATCTATGACTGACATGGTTACTCTATTCATTGTCCCATAAAATGCACCTTCCCCTGATTAGGGAAAGAAGTGTAGAGACGAGACAGGCATTCCTGTTTAACGCCTGTCTCTACACCTTTTTTCCTTTGATAGACAGGACATGCAAAATGATCTCCAGTGCATCTAAATAATGAGCCAGATTCTCAGAACATTGCATCTCATTTATTGCATCAAAAAAGATGTGCTCTAGTTAGTAAGGGCATTTGAATATGCACATCATATGCACTTTTTCACCACCTTTGCACAAACAAGGGGATATTTTTGCACATTTCAGTGCATATCCCAAATTCACAAATGGGATAACAGACACATTCCCCTGTGCCTGTTTGGAAGAGTTGCAGGGGGATGCATAATGCATTAAAGGTTATTTCTGACTCTGGCATGCACTTTTTAAGTGAGACAGCAGCACTACGATATGATATGGCATTTGTAAACACGTTTATACACAAGTGTTTCAAGGCGCAACAAGGCAAGCAAGGGGGAACAGAGGGATGACAGTGACAACAATCTTACTAGGCCGAGTGACATTGAGATTGTGCAAGTGCAGGGGGGGAGGGAAAAAGTGGCAGGGGAAAGGGGAGGGGGCAGTGCTGTACATGGGATTAAAACAATAACAAGAGGTGCAGCCAGCAGGTGGCAGGTGCAAGGGTAAGTGCAGGCAGCAGGTGTCCAAAAGTGCAGGTAGGGGGAGTGTAGGGTTACAGATACAGACCTAAGTGCAAGAGTTACCGGGAGGCAGTGCGAGTGTGCAACTGGGCGGGCTGGAGGGTAGCCAGGTGACCAGTGCAGTATCAGACAGGAAAACAGCAGGGGAGAGGAAGAGAGAAGGCAGAAGCAAAGAGGAGGTCTTGAGGTGCTTCCAGAACCGGAGATAGTTCTCAAGTTTCAGAGAGGCAGGGAGGCTGTTCCAGAGGGAGGCCACATCACAAGAAAGAGATCTACCACCAACTATATATGCTGCTATCGCACTTGCCTTTCGATCCCCAATAAAGGGACACAAATGTGTATTTTTTCCATTTCACAATAACGGGATACTCAGGGCCTATTGGCATATCAGTACAAAATGTGCTTGAAGTGCCCACCTGGGTGCTGCTCGCGACTGATGTGTGCAAGTGAACTGCCCAGAGCATTTTGCACTGCTGCACAGCCATCAAGAAATGTGCAGGTGACCTTGGTGAATAGGATGACCTGTTCATTCCCTTTAAGTGGTGCAGGTAAAAAAAAAATGCTGATCCTCTGCGCTTTTTAACTTATGCCACTTAATTAGAAACTGGCTCAATGTCTGTTGAGGTCAGAGATTTGAACACTTACTTTCACTTAAAAGACACACTAGAATGACAATCACTTACCTTTTCTTCATCAGATACCACATGCATATTCCTTCCCAGGAACATCAATTCACTAAAATGCCAGGAGTTTAGGTTAATGTTAATGTTACAGGATATTTGTACCGTGCACTATCACCACCGGAGTGCTCCCCTGGCACTCTCACAGCTCTGAAAGAGGGAGACGGGGGGCTGAGTTAGTGTGAATGAGCTGGAAAAGTGCAAGATAGCAGTGATGCGCTGATGGCAGCTTCAGCCAGGTGGATCCGTTGGCTGGGCTTGGGATGTTTTATGGTCGATAATCATTGTGTGCTGTTGTGCAAGTCTATTTGCGGTTTGTTTTGTTGTTGCAGTGTAGTGAAGTTTGTGCGGTTTGCTGCGTTTTAGGCTTGTGGTTGTGTTTGGTTAGAGTTTGAGAGGTGTATTCAGAGGGATGAAATTGTTAGTGGATTGGTTAGTTGGCATTGATGTGCTTGCAATTATGTCTAGGTGTAATGCCTGCTATTATTCACTATTACATCTGAGTGTGGCGCTTGCTAATTTTCAATATTCTGTCTAGATGTGAGGCAGGCTAGTGATCACGATTCCATTCTAGTGTTGCACTTGTCATCATTAACAGTTTCATTTAAGTGTTGTAGCATTCACATGTTTGTCTAGATGCGACACAGGCTAAGGTTAAGAATTCCAAGTGTGGCACATGCTAACATTCACATTTCTATCTAGATGTGATGCAAGCTAAGGCTAAGAAGTCCATCTAAGTGTGGCACATGCTAACATTCACATTTCTATCTAGATGTGATGCAAGCAAAGGCTAAGAATTCCATCTAAGGAGTAGTGGAAGTGACATCACACACATGGGTGACATCACAGAAAGTGATGTCATATGACCTTTTGATGACATCCATCGACAATGTGCCATATCTCAGACACGGGTAGGCACTGTAAGACCAATGTAAGACGACTATGGTGGGGATGGGCACAGTATAAATATCATTTAACATACCATGAAATGACATCACATGACCTTTAACTCTGATAACATCACCAGAAGTGACTGACGAGTGTAAAAAATGTACATGAGTTTACATTTTATAAAATAGCTACCGAGATTTAAGACATGATACTTTTTCTAGATACCAAACACATTTTAAATATGCCTTGTAGGGAGCCATATTATGTCAGGGGTCGACCGAGTAGAACCAACTTAGTCAATGGGCATTGCCATGCATAGGCCGCTACTCCCTGATATGACCATTTAGTGCCATCTTATGCCAATTACAGCTGCACATGTCTGGTCTCATCATCATCTGCCACGTAACGCCCCACTTTCCCAGTTGCTGCCATAAAACAGTATGCCAAATAGGAGGAAACTACCATCTTATGTCTGTTATAGCATTACTCCTTAGGTACAGTCAAAGTGTATTAGTTACAGCTTCATACATCCAGTTGCTTCTATCATATGCAAAGTGTGTCCTCAAATGTGCAATAATGCCACCCTATGTTATTTAATGTCTTATTGTTCTCAAATGTTCACCATATGTAATGGAGAGCCTTACACGTCTAATTGCTGCCATTATATGTGAAGTGCAAACTCAAATGCCCCAGTAATGCCATTCAGTGCCTTTTATGTATGGCATACTTTATCATATGTGCAGCCTCACGTGTAAATTTGCAGTCGCAAGTGCCCCAGAAACTGACCATGAATGTCTCATGCAAATGGTATGTCACTGTATATGATGTGCAGCCTCATATGCTAAATGCAACCACAAATGCAAACAAAACATCATTTAGTGAATGAAATCTTTACCATTAGGGTCTGCAGCCTATGGCTGATCAGATTGGCTAGGCTGTAAAACCTATCGGCGGTGTGCAGCCTCATGTGTCCTTTTGATGCCATCATATGCAAAGCATGGCCTCAAATACCCCAGATATGCCGGTTTAAGAGAGAGGAAATTAGCTGTAGAGTAGAGGGAGACCACAGAGAGACAGATTATATGGAGCAAGAGAACAAATAAGAAATGGACTGGTGCAGTGGGGGAAGAGTGAAGGTGTGAGAAGGAAAGAGGGAGCAAGAGAGACATTATTGGGGAAAGAGGGGTGAGAGCGAGAAAGCAAAATTATGCAGAAAAAGGAAAAGGAGAGAGAGCGTGCAAGCTGGCAAATAATTAATATTTAGAAAGGTAAACATTCATTGGTGTGGTCACAGCTAATGGTGACATTACCTTGAACTATAACTTCCTATCCAAATTAGCCTTTCAGCTTAGTCAGTGATCTAAGCATAGCTTCACTGTGACAGTATATTTCGTAGCAATTGACCCGGGGCATTATGTTTGCCACTGTGCTAAACTTAAACTTATTAGGCACTTCTCTTGCACTATGTCCTCCGCCTAGTCTCATTAGTCCTTATGCCCGGCCAGATCCAGGCTGCAACCCTGCGCTCAACATGGCAG
This sequence comes from Ambystoma mexicanum, assembly GCF_040938575.1. NCBI lineage: Eukaryota > Metazoa > Chordata > Amphibia > Caudata > Ambystomatidae > Ambystoma > Ambystoma mexicanum. The sequence goes on from NC_090934.1 coordinate 1,032,125,029, forward strand.
TTACCTCGGGTGATATACCCATACAATCCTTATTTAGCAACCCGGCCCATCATCAACTACCAAGTAATTTGTAGCAATTCAGCTCACCTAAATCCAACATACCGTGCAGTACAGCTTCCAGAAACATCAGGCTCCGCGCTAGACTGTCCAAATTATTTGAACCGCCTGCCAACTCTATGACAAATGGAGACTCTAAGAGAAAAAGCCCTCATAGCAGACCAACCACCGCTATTGTAAAGCCCAGGTTTACTACTCTCCCCGCTCCTATTTGCAAAGAGCTCCAATTGATGAATCCCCCTATTGCATCGCAGAACGCCAGAGCTACCAAGTGTACCTCCCCCTCCCCACTGACAGGTAGTACCGCAAAAGAGCTTAAAGTGGCGTTAATAAACACCAGATCTTTAGTCTTCCATGCTACAGAGATATCCAACCTCATCTTGGCAGAAAAGTACGACTTTCTTGCCATAACTGAAACATGGCTTCACTCAGCAGCAGGTCCGGCCCTTATGTTAGCAGTTCCTGATGATTACACTATCCTGAGAGCAGCCAGATGCGAGGCTCGAGGTGGTGGCATAGCTCTCATTGCAAAATCCAATTTATCCTTGAGACTATGACAGACTCTAAATCGTGTGAATCCCTTACAGCCAAATTACCCATTGCTAAGTCGCAAACACTCACCATTCATCTCATTTATAGGCCCCCAGGACCCATCGGCTCTTTTGAGGAAGACATCGCCATCATCCTCTCTGATAAACTAAAAAACATCAATTTAGGATTGAACAACCCTAAAGACCAACAAGTAACTGTCATTGACAATATCCTATCCGAATTCGGCTTCACCCAAAGAGTGAATGCACCTACACATGACAAAGGGAGAATACTCGATTGGATGGCAGACTATAATTGCAGTGCCTTGATCATGGCCATAACCCCTCAGATATGGACAGACCACCACTTGTTAACATTCAGACTAACAACTAAAAGTCCCACAACAAAAAATAGCCTTTCCGCTCCTCCCACTTTAACTAGAAATAAAAACAATATTACAGCAGACAAAATTCTACCCCTCATCCTACCTACCCTCAATTCACTTTATGTTAGTATGGACCCCAACCTACTAGTCGATGAATATAATAAAATTATTACCACAGCTAGATTCCATTGCCCCCTTAAAAATGAGGAAGAGTAAGCCCAAAGTTCACCTCAACTCTTGGTTCACTCCACACTTCAAAACCTTGAGAAAGGAAAAAAGAAGATGCAAAGCTTCTTGGAGGCTTTTTCCCTCAGCTGAAAACAGAACCAACCTCATTAACATTTCATCCCGTTACAAGAAAGAAATTCTCCTGGCCAAACAAGAAACATAAAATAATAGAATCTCTCAAGCAAATTCGAGCATGAAGGAATTATTTGCAATTCTAAAAGAATTAGAAAATACGATCCCAGTGCAAGACAATTGTGTGAAGGACAAAACATGGTGCTCCAATATTCAGCAAGCCCTAGCCAACAAAGTCACCACCCTTCAGGACAAGGTTGCAATAAAAAAAGCTACCTTAACCAACACAATCCCACCAGACGAATACCCCTGAGCCCTCCCATAAACCTCTGCTTTAGCTTTTCCAAAATGTCTACTCTCGAGGTTGAAAAGGTTGACCTCTCCCTCAAGCCTTCAAATTGCCAGGGCGATAAATGCCCACCACAAATAATAAAGGATGCAGCGAAAGACCTAGCCCCCTTCATAGCTAAATTAATCAATGCCTCATTTTCATCGGGCACCATCCCATATAACCTAAAAGAGTCTTGTGTACTCCCCCTGCTTAATAAAACGACACTTGATCCATCCAGACCGACTAACTATAGGCCAATCAAACAGTGCCTTTTCTACTCAAAATCTTAGACAAAGTGGCATATATTCAAATACAGAGATATCTCGAGCACAACCAACTCCTAGGAATCCGTCAATCAGGATTTAGGCCTCTATATGGCACCGAAACTGCATCAATCAATTTTAAGGCCCAAATCGATGAGCTCAGGGATAAAAGGAAGTCAGCTTTACTTCTCCTCCTTGACCTATCAGCTGCGTTTAACCTGGTGGACCATAAGGTCTTATGCAACCACCTAGATTAAGCAGCACACTTCTCTCAGTAGGCCATAGCCTGGATACAATCTTTTCTGTGCAACAGGACCATGAGAGTTCTCTCACCCACAGCAGCAGCAGACACCATCACTATCAGTTGTGGAGTGCCTCATGGTTCGTGTGTATCACCTACCTTATAGAACATATGTACCAAGTCCCTTTTTGATGATCTGGACCATCTTGGTATCACCTACACGAACTACGCAGATTATACCCAGATTCTCTTACCACTTACTGGGGATTATGAAAAGGATTTGGCCTTGGTAAACAGAGTCTACCTTATCATCCAGGCAGGGATGGCAACCCACGGTGCCTGAATGATGACACAACTGAGCTTATTATCCTAGGTACCTCAGCTAACCTCAATAAGCTCGGCCCTAAATACATCTCCTTTAACATTGATGGTGGTAACCCCATTCAAGTTGCTAAAAGGTTAAAATGTTAGGTTTTAACCTTGACTCCACTCTTTTGTTCACTAAACAAGTCAACTCCATGGTTCTGCTTCTGCACATACATGCAAATTACTTAGAGCTGGCAAACATTTCTTATCCAAGAATAGCTGCATCATCCTGGACAGAGCTATAATCCTGTCCAAATTGGACTACTGTAACTCCCTCTACATTGGTGCCAACAAGTACATTGTCAAGAGAATACAGATGCTCCAAAACAATGCCCTTAGAGCTGCCCTTGGGCGTAGCAAGGAAAGAACATATTTCAGAAACAAGGAAACAGAACAACTGGTGGCTAACCTGCAAGCCTAAAAACCTTGGCGTCATCTTCAACTCCACACTCTCCTTCTCTCCTCACATCTCCGACATCTCTAAGAAGTCACACTACCAGCTGCACCTCCTCAGAGGTATTCTCCCTTTCCTCTCCTTGCCCCAGAAGCTCACTGTCTCCAGAGCTCTGGTTCTCTCTAGGCTAGACTATTGCAACAGCCTCTTTCCAAATCTGCCTGCTTCTACTCTCCGCTCTCTGCAACTTATCCAGAACAGGACAGCAAGACTTGTCCTTGGCCTCAAGCCCAGGGATCGTATCTCTCCAGGACTGAAATCTCTGCACTGTCTCCCAGTGGCTGCGAACATTAAGTTCAAAGCCCTCTGCATCGTCCACAAGGCCTTCTGGGGGTTGGGGACTCTATTCCTTCATCTCTCTCTTCCTAAATACCTTCCTTCTCGAGCTCTTCGCTCATCCGCCTCCAACTCCCTCAGGGTCAGTTGCTTCTCCAAGCAAAGAGTTGGTGGTAGATCTCTTTCCTCAGCTGGTGCCTCCCTCTGGAACATCCTCCCTGCCTCCCTTAAACTTTAGGAGAACCAACTCTGGTCCGGAAGCACCTCAAAACCTTTCTCTTTGCTTCTGCTTTTTCTCCTCCTCTCCTCTGCTGACCTCCTGGCTGTAACTGGAACTGCACTGGCTACCAGGACACCCTCTGATCTCATGCACATGTGCCTCCCCCGTCAGCGTCACGCACCTGCACTGCCCACCTCGCAACCCCTGCACTTGGGGACTGTTTCTGTATCCCTACTGTACCCCTAGCAGCCCTTGACACCTGATGTCTGCACTTACCCATGCACTTGACACATGCTGGCCGTTACTTACTTATTGTTATCATCTTTTGCCATGTACTGCACTGTCCCTGCCCCCTTCCCACGCACTTGCTCGATCTGAATGACACCTGCCTAGTAGGATCATTGTCCGTCCTCCCTTTGTTCTCCTCCCTTGCCTCTTCGCGCCTTGAAACACTTGTGCATAGGCGCTTTATAAATGCCATATCATATCATATCTACCAGTGACAAAATCCGATTGAAAACCGCTTCACTTACCTACAAATGCTTGAACAATACTGCACCTCACTACCTTAAGGAGAGGTTTTCAAGGAAAGCATCCAGTACGCCCATTAGAACAGCTAACACTAATTGTCTGACTCTACCAAGATTTAAACTAGCCAAAGTAGGTGGATGTAGCTTCCCAGTTAAAGCCCCACAGCTAAGGGAACTTGTGACCTCCATCCCTGAGAGCAGACCAAACTTACCTGAACTTCAGAAGTAATCTTATCAAATGGCTCAAAGATAATGACATCTAATATATTCATGCCCTATTACACCCCCTGTGTAAATAGTCCCAAAACGCTAGATTGAAACATGTTTCTTGATGTTAAATGTATCTCTGTCAATTTTATGATCTGTAAATTGATCTGTGCTGTACAGTGTCTTACCACAGTATGTATGTTCCCACCAGCACTTGTATTTTCTGTACTGTTTACCCCGATCTGTACTTTGTATATTATTGTGTAATCTAAGCCAAAAGTTATCATGTATCTCCTGCGCCCTGATACCCTCGGGTCTGGCACGCACAACACATACATAAACAAACAAACAAACAAACAATATAGGCGATGTAGCCCAGTTGTACACCTCTTTTACATTTTAAAGGTAGGAGAGCATGGGGTATGTGGAAAACAGGCTATACTTACTCTAAGTTCCTAGAGGAGTTATAAGTTAGGCAACCAAGTCAGAATTTGCCAAAGCAAGCATGATGAGTGTTATTACATGGCTAGACTGGTATTTTGATGCAATCCATCTAGCCATTTCTTACTGCTACTTGACATTTTTTTATTGGCCACCTATGGGCAGTAAAAAAGATATTTATGGCACTGTAAGAAATTGCTAGACTTACTACACCAAAATGCCAGTCTAGGCACGTAATAACACTTACCATGCTTGATTTAAAAGCATGACAAAGCAAGTATGAAAAGTGTTATTGCGTGACTAGACTGGCATTTTGATGCAATCAGTTTAGCTATTTCTTACTATGGCATGTCATTTTTACTGGGCATCTACGATATACTATCGTAGATGGCCAGTAAAAAATGGCTAGATTTACTATACCAAATGCCAGTATAGCCATATAAGAACACTTATGCTTGCTTTAAAAGCATGATAAAGCAAGCATGATAACTGTTATTGTATGGCTAGAATGCATTTTGATTTAATCAGTCTAGGCATTCCCTACTGTGGCATGACATTTTTACTGGGCATAGATGGCAGTAGAATATGTCATGCCACAGTATGGAATGGCTAGATTTACTACACCAAAAAGTCAGTTTAGGCAGGTAAAAACATGTATCATGCCTGCTTCCATCCAGAAAAGCCAAGATTTGCTTTCAAGCGACCATAGAATCTGAAATATATGTTGCTACAAGAGCATAGAAACCCACTCAGTCGCCCTATGGCCATTACTGCCAGTTGTGGGGCACTTTAATTGCGGCCAGTGTTCAGTCTGCAATTTGACAAAAGATATAAAAGAGATCGACCTATATGGTTTTAAGTGGAAATTTCAGTATTTGACCAACTGTGCGACAAAATTGGCAATATATGGGATAAAATGTCCATGTGGTCTAATTTATGTTGGCAAAACAAAACGTGAGATTAGACAGCGGATATGCGAACATCGTTCCTTCCTGAAAGACAAAGTACCTGAAAACCAATGGTTGCTCATTACAAGGAAAACAACATAAGTACACAGATTTGTTTTGGTTCATTATCCAGATTACAAAAGAATCTCAGCGAGGAGGTGGACATGACCTAGTCTTAATAAAAGCTAAACAAAAATGGACTCACAGACTAGATTCGGTGAATAAAGGCTTGAATATCATGATCAAATAGAGTCTGTTTCTGCACTAACTGTTGTTATCGAGTGATTAAAAGTATGAATTCCCAAAAACGTGTTTCAACTTTCAAACATCAGGGTCAAAAACACGATGGTGATGGAATTCTTTATTTTGTATGCCATGGTCAACAATGAACAACATGCGGCTAGAACGCTAGTGCCCCACACGAGATATCCTTAAATGCTGACACGGCTCGTAATGGATGGTTGGGTGTCGTTTGAATATGTGAGTGTTTTCATCATGACTCACATAAAGTGAAGGTGTCCATTTACCACTACTTTCTTCAGTTACTGCCAGCAGACATCTGAGTTGTTCTTTATAGGCAACCAGATGGGCCCTTAATGTTCAATTAATACACAATGGCGGCTGTTTATGTTATGTCAGCTATTTATATTTAAGTTCTTTTAATGCAAGTAAGAAGTAGCTCATGCATCAATTTAACAAGTCATGGGGCTTTATACTCAAAGCCAGTCTGTTTAAAGTTTTACTGGACAAGTGCATATGAATACGAAGGTTTACGTCGATTTTACTGTGAACAAATGGTCCTAATGACCAAAAGTTCTAAAAATGCTACCACCAATGGTTTGAACACCAAAAGTTTGTACCTTTGGTGGTAGCATTGCAGGTAAGTATAATAAAAAAAAAAGACTGCTGGGGACTGTGGGAGTGTCCTCCGCAACACCCCACTCACTATGTAGTGAGCGGGGTGTTGCGAGGGACACCCCCGCAGCACACCCGTACTTCATAGTATAGTGAGCGGGGGTTGCGGGGGACACCCCCTGCAGCCCCCGTAGTACGTGTGTTCGCATGAGAAAGGTGCAAACTTTTGGTAGTTCAGACCTTTCTCATGAGAACGTTCCGAACGCGGCCAAATCAGCCGCGGTCGGATCACTCGGATTCGAATACGAACACCTGCTATGGCATTAATGTGGGAATAAAACAAACATTTGGCATACTTATGTCCTTCGATAGTGTTCTGTCTTTGGAAAGGAGACAGAATAAATAAAAGCAGGAAAATCACTCAAAAGCTCCATACATGTCAAGATTAGTTTGGAGAAGAAGCACAAAGACAAAAAGAATGGAAATATTACCTTGAACCGATATCTCATAGATACATAGGTTAGTAGAACAATATCGTAATGCAAACTTCTGTTTTTTAAGGAAAAAACGTTGATGCTGTCAGGGATTCACTCCACTGAAAGAAAATATAAATGGAAAAATCACTCTAAACACATGGAAATAACAAAGAGGTTAGTGTTGAGCTATGGAATTAATACCAGTATTCCTGAGATCTGATTGATGGGTTATTTGGCATGTTTTATGTCTTCCACAGTTCTCTACAGAAGAAAAATAGTTTTGGGAAAACTGGTGATCAGATAAGAATGTTTTGGATTTACATATCATACATCCGGGTCTGAAACACAATGTGTTAACCCATAGTCTGACTAAATAGATACACAAGTCAGTAGTTCTATTTGTTTTATTTGGTCATTCTTACAACGTGCCACCTCTATGTACAAGATATACAACGTGGTAACATCCAAAGAGTTTTACTACAAAGATAATGTGATCTGAGTAATCCTTTGTAGTCCATGAATGGTGTTGACGTGTGGTTTTTTTCTTGCTTGTGAATTCACCAGAAGTTGTTTGTTTTGTTGTGGCATAAAAATAAAGAAACATTGTTACTTTTGTATACTACCCCTACAGCATGATATGTTTTTAAACATGTCTTGGGGGCGTCCATGAAATTTGGCAAGGGGAAAGCACCCATTTTGTTTGTTATAATATGAACTGTGTTTTATAAAAATGCACGAAATGTTAAACAGTTTTTTAATGGATTTCTGGCAGAGGTGCCAGGGATGCCATTTGGGGGTCGAAACGGGTCACAGCTGTGACCCCTGAAGTCTCAGGTGCAACACCTGCGTTCTTGCTTGCCACGCCAGGCCAAAAAACAAATAATTAAAAAACTGGCTGCATGCAGGGGAGTGTGCCATTGTACCATGCCATTCTTTTCATGGGTTACAATGCTTTCTCTCAATGCCCACTTCAAAATGATTGCTCCATTGTGTGCTTTCTCGTCGTGGAAGAGACCCATGTGGTGCTCTTTTTTTTAAAAGATTTCTTTGGCCATAGCCAATCAAATTAGCCATATTTTGAGGTGGGCGGGCCTAGTGAGTCACAGGAAGGAGCCAAGGAGTAGTGGAGCCTCACTGTGTGTGTGCAGACCTCCAGCAGCCTCAAGTTAAGCTGAACTGGGTCTCACTTCCACTTTTGGCCTTGGCCCGTCCTGGCCCTTCTTGTCGCCCAATTCACGAATCTCCATGTTGGCAGAGTGCACAGAATTGAAGGTAAAGTTTACTTACAGCTGAGATGACAATTACATTGCAAATATGCTCCGTGAAATCTTTTTGTTCACTACACATTTTGATTACAGTTTTATTTGCGCCGAGCTATGAAAGTGAATGGTGGTGAAAGGAAACAGGATATACATGGGGCTGAGAGAGGCCCCGCTGCATCGAACATTCCAAGACACCTCTGCTTTGATGAAAAAAATATATAAAAATGCAGGTTGGGAATGTGCACTCTTGGTAGGGGGAGGGGGGAATTGTGTGCTGACCCTGCAGGGTGACTGTCTCTCTGTGAGCCAGATAGAGAAAAACTATATAATAACAGAATGATCAGGGTGGCTGAAATTACATACATTCATCATAATACCCCTACATGAAGAAAAACATTATTCTGGAGTGCTGTGTGGGCCAAAACATTTTGGCCCAAAGCGTTCAATGCATAATTCTGCACCTAATACACAACAGTTCAGTCCAGTCATGTTGACTGGGGTTAAATATCGGTGAACATGTATCATCCCTTACAAAATCTAGGGCATACAATCTACAAATAACATGTATACAAAGTACATCACAGAACACAATTGACAAAGTACATCACAGTACACAATGGACAGTGTTGATAATACAAAGTGGTGACAAAGAATAGGTAGTCGACACTACTATAGAGCTGGCAAGTGGTTGGCCTTCATCGGGACAGAAAAAACAGGTAGAACCAGAGGTGCCCTACTGTGCTCTGTCAAAAAAATAACAATAGACAAGTAGTTCAGAATGTATGCGGTTTCAGAATTAATTGCCATTATTTACTGGAGCATATGAATGCTTAATTTTTGCAACAAAAAGTGGCAATTTCAACGAAAAGGGTCTCTTATCTTACTGTGTGGTTAGTATTGCTACAGTATATGTTGGTAAACTTTTCCCCTGTGCAAGGTACAGGAGATTGTGGCCAGAGATTTATGTGGTGTTCCTTGTATGCCTGAATGCCTATGGGGTAACAAGAGGAAAGAAGGAAAAAAGCCTGCAATACTGTTAGTGTAGTGGTGGGTCTTTGATCAAAATCCTTAGACTTAAAAAATGGGCTCCTGGTTTGGAACCTATTCTGCCCATGAGGGATACTTACTGAACAAAGATACACTTGAATAGGTCGGGATATTTGCTCAGGCACTCTCCTTTACCCTGTCACCCTATGAGTTTACGTAAAGAACTCAATCCGTTTTACCCAATTATGGAAAACTCTTGATTTTATGTAAAGTTGCAGAGATCAACATAAAATGGGGTACAAAAATTATAACATCAATCTTTTTTTTCGGTAATACAAGGAAAAACAACACAAAAGGTATACAAAATAAGGAATACAATTGCTTATGTGTTAGAAAGGGTATAAGTCCTTTACTGTCAATATCTAAAAAGACAGTATTATATGGGGAACAAGTGAACATTTGTGACAAAGAACAGCACAATGAGTAACAAAAATTCTTCTTTCCGGGATGATACACTGCAGTTTGAAAGATGCGTCTACACCGGGGTGTTTCAGCCGTCTATGTGGGCTTGATGTGCCTCATATCTGACACAGCCTTCTTCAGGACGGGGTGCTGTATGAATATGATGTTTGTTGAGTGCTGTGGGGGGGGGGAAGGGAGAATGTAGTCAAGGGAGTGCTAGAGTTTATACTGTTGCATACTGAACTAATCATGAACTGCTTCATGTGGTTTAGACAGAGCACAGCTTACCTATGGGAGTTAATGGCCACAGGCACTCTGGTTGGGGGTCCAATCTCATCTGTGGGGGTCCCAATGGGGTCCTGTTATCAAATAACATGGGAGGAGGGACATTTCATTAATTATGTCTCCTTGCAATAAAATCTTTTTCAGGTAGCACCAGCCCGGGGCTGTGTGCAAGTTAAGATAAACATTAGTGATTAGATTTAGCTTACCTCTAAATAGAGGCTTCGATCTCTTGAGTGTGAAAATAAGTTCGCCTTGCCAGGAGGAGGTGTCCTAGAGGGAGGGCATACAATTAATAAAACGATCTGTAGTCTGGGTCCGTGTCTAGCACGGTGTGAAAGGTATCGGATCAATGCGTACTTGTGCGGCTAAGACACTCGCGAGTAGCGTGCGGCCAAAGCGAAAGCTCTACACGGAATGCTGAGTCACTCTGTGGGCACGGAGACCTGAAAGCACAGAGTTGCTAATGCCATTGGTAGGTCCCCGGTGCCTATTTATACGGGAAGCCATCTTGGTGTGGATGTAGATGCTGCGTCTTAACAAAAAGTGGGCTGGTGGCCTCCAGAGATTCCGAATGATTGATAAAAACAATTTGGGACATTGTCCTAATGTGTTCCAATATTGTAATGTCTATTGGGTATTAAAGTGTATTTTCCGTTGTCATGGCAACCATACGGCATGTAATTCCATTTTATTTATTATGGACAACGTGTATGATTACACAGACATGTTTTAAAAAGCCACGCTAGTGGTTATTCGTGCATGCGATAAACACAGTTGTGCATGTTATTTCACAAATCATAAGTGACATGAATCATTCAAATAATTCAGGACATCGTCCCGGTGTATTCCAGTATTGTAGTATCTATTACGTACTAGAGTGTATTTTCGTTGTCAAGGCAACCATATAGCAAAACATTTCCATTTCATTTGTTGATGACAATGTACATGATTCCATAACCATGTAATACAAACCAAACAAGTGGTTCCTCGTGTATGCGGTGTGTGTACATGGAAAAAACAGTCATAGTTGTACATGTTATTTAACAGATCGTGAGTGACATGGTTGATAAATCACTGTGGCAGAGGTAATACTAACACATCTTAGTAGGATCAGCAACATTACGTACATTTCATGCTCCTCTTTATGTCAACATGGAGAAGGATAAAGTAGCCCTAGTTCATGCACATATCATTTGCAGGAGAGTGACGTCACTTCAATATGCTTGTGTACATGGGCACGACATACAAAGGCTGGCTCACAGGAAGGACTTCCATTCAACTGAGACATTAAGTCCAGCCTGTACCGTATTCAACTTATGTACCCAACGTTGTTCCAGTTGGATCAGTGTTCTACTTAGGTCTCCCCCCCGTTTAGCGGGTGTCACTTTTTGAAGGACAAACCACCTCAAGTCTGTATTCTTATGTTTTTTTTTACAAAAATGCTCAACTAGGGGTTTGTCAGCTACCCTGTTCCTAATACAGGAACGATGTTCAGAGATGCACATTTTTATGGGACCTATGGTCTTCCCTACATACAGTAGTCCACATGGGCATTGTATGATGTATATGATGCCCTTTGTGTTGCAGTTTGTGTGGTCCTTCATGATCCATTTGACTGTTTGGTGTTCAAATGATTTCTTTTGTAGTGTGAGGGAACAGGCTACACAATGGCCACATTTGTAAAGTCCCATGACCTGTGGTAGGTTCCATAATGTGTTGTACGCTTGTGATGATGGCTCTATAAAAGTGTGTACTAAAGGGTCTTTAGATTCTTGTTTTTCTTTTAATGCAAAACAAGAAATGTTGTTCAATGTGCCCGGTTTTTGACCAAGTACCAACTCCTCTTGATGGTTTTCTGTATCAATTGGTTTAGTGGCCCAAAAGTGGTAACACAGACCATCCTTCCCAGCTCCTTTTTAGGCCTTTTTTCTAGGCAGACATCTCTCGGTGTGTGTCTTGCCCTCTTGTTCGCCTGGCTAATAGACTTCCAGGGGTAGCCTCTTTTGGTCAGTCGAGTCTGTAGATCTTGAGCATGCTTTTTATACATGTCAACATCTGTACAATTCCTACGGATGCGTAAGAATTGGCCGTAGGGAAGATTGTACTTTAAACTCATAGGGTGATAACTTTGGAAATGAAGTAAGCTGTTACAGTCCGTTGGTTTCCGGAATAATTCCGTCTTCAAATGGTCTCCTGTTTTATATATATGGAGGTCTAGGAAGTCAATCTGGTGATGGTCCCAGTGTATGGTCAATTTTATATGGGGACTTCTTAGATTAATCCAACGGTGAAAGTTCTACAGTTCAATGGGTGAGTCTTTCCATATGATGATGATGTCATCAATGAATCATTTCCAAAGGGAAATATTTCCTAGAAACGGGTTTTCTTTCGTGAATACATTGTTCTTCTCATAGCTGGACATGTACAAATTGGCAATGTCGGGCGCAAAAGTGGCCCCCATGCTGACCCCCTTAGTTTGTTTGTAGATCTGGTTTTGGAAAAGAAAGACGTTTTCTGACATTGCCAGCCTCGTGCATTCCAAGATGAAATCAGTTGGAGTGGAATCAATGTCGTCCCTAGTGTTCAAGATTTCACATATGGCTTCCAGACCTTCTGATTGTGGGATCGATGTATATAAAACCTCTACATCCATGGTGGCAAGAAGGCTATCGGTGGTTAAGATTATTTCATCCAGTAAGTTTATGGTTGAGGTTGTTTCTTTTAAATATGATGGCATCTTGGGCATGAAAGGTTTTAAAAAGAAATCCATGTAGAGTGATAGAGGTTCTAATTGTTACGCTCACCTGATTCCCGCGGGGGCATCGATCTGGACTGGCCCGCTGTTGCTTCCACAAGAGTAACACGTAGAGCCGAGATGACAGACTGGACAGACCCACTTAGCTTTGTTTGTTGGACTCGTACGAATATCTTTCTGCAATGGAGAAAGGGAATTAACCTCCCGTAATCTGAGCGTTAACCCGCCTTCCCACTCCCCTTGTCTGCCCACAGAACACTCCTGAAGTTCCCTCTTAATCTCACCTGAAGATTTGGAAAGATGAGCTCTCCATCCTGCGTCGAGCGCAGGGGCGCGTAGACGACCAGTTACTTCACTGGCGTGGAGGAATTGGTGAGTTCCAGTATTGACTCTAAGTCCAATTGTTCGTAAGAGTTCAAAAGTCTGATCTTCACTCTGCCAGATTCCTTGCAGGTTGCGGATTTAAACCACCAGAAGAGTTCCAAGTGGCAATTGGTAAGATCCTGGTAAGTCTATTGTGGTTCTCCCCTTTGGGGCCGGGGTACAGCGATGATGCAGAATTAACTGTGCCGACCCGAAATGAGGTGAGTACCCCCCTGTGGTAAATCAGGTAAGTCTTTGGGGTTAGGTTGTATTGTCCTTGTTTTTTCCCCTTAGGGGCCGGGGTGCGGCAGTGATGCAGAATTGACTACGCCGACCCGAGATGAGGTGCGTACCCCCCTATGGTAAATCAGGTAAGTCTTTGGGGGTGGTTTGTATTGCCCTTGCTCACCTATCTGTTCTTGTCTCCCCCAGGTGTTGAAGAATGGTCTGGAGATGCTGGATCGATTCGCGATGGAGTAAAGGAATGCAGCCTCGGTTGGTGAGTTCAGCGCGGCTCTGCGAGGTGCGTGGCAGTGCACCTGAGAAGGCCTCTTTCTTCCAGATCGACGATGTGCTGGATCAAGGATTCAGGTAAAGGTTTTGTTCTGACCTATTCTCCTTCTCCTTTTCTTGTTTCAGGTGTTCCAGGGCTGAAGCGGGCGTGGCTGAAGACTGGAGCTGCTGAAGACACGGTGAGCGTTATGCTGCAGCAAGCAGAATAACGCGAAGCACGTGTGGCTGTCCGGGTGTGGCTTAAATAGCCTTGGAAGAAGTCCCAGGTGAGTATTCTTCCACAGCCCCACCCGAGAGGAAAGGAGTCCCTGAGGTAAAGTAGTCCCTTTAAGCCTCATTTGGCTTGTGGCTTCGTGCAGCATGGTCTGCATCAGGTAGATATGCAGCATGGCCTGCAACAGGTAAGATTTCTGTAATGAGCCTGGCGCCCATGGCGCCAGGACTGACTTTATTCTTATGAGCCTGGCGCCATAGGCGTCAGGACTGTAGCCAAAGAGTCCCTAACTGGGGTTTTTGGGCATGCTTCAAGTAGCATGATGCCTGCTTCCGGGGTTGCTGGGCCTGGTTTGGCTTTCCGGGGGCAGGCATCGTGACAGCACTCCCCCTCAAGGCCCCTCCTAAAGCTGTTCTCCCTCTCGGCCTTGGTTTGTCTGGAAATTATTGGTGGAACCTTTTCACTAATTGAGGTGCATGCACATGGTCACTAGGCTCCCAAGATCTTTCTTGTGGACCATACCCTTTCCAATCAATGAGATAGAAGAGTTTTGATCTCACCCTTTTAGAGTACAAAATATTCTTGACTTCGAATTCGGGTTCCCCGTCTATGAGGATAGGTTCAGGTGGGGTGTTTAGTCTAGTTCCTGGTTGCACAGGCTTCAAAAGAGACACGTGAAAAACAGGATGAACACGCATATGACCAGGCAGGTCCAACTTGACGGCCACTGAGTTAATAATAGCCTTAATAGAATAAGGTCCCAAGTACCTGGGGTTAAAAGTCTGTGTTCTCATGAGTGGTAAGTACTTGGTGGCTAACCATACTTGGTCCCCTACTTGGTATTGCGGTGCTTCACTCCTGTGTTGATCAGCATCCTTCTTGTATTTATCCTTAGCCTTTTGTAAATGTGCAGGCGCTTCTTTAAAGGCTTGTCTGATAACAGCGTGTAGATGGTCCACCGCAGGCATCTCTAAATGCTGGGGAGAATCTAAGTCTGAGGTGCGAGGATGGTGACCATATATGGTAAAAAAAGGGCTTTGTTTAGTTCCTGAGTGTACAGAATTATTGTATGCATACTCGGCGATCCAAAGAATGTCTTTCCAATCCTCCTCAGATTGATGTAGCACACAACGTAGGTATTGCTCAAGAGTCTGGTTGGTTCTCTCAGTTTGACCATCGGTCTGGGGATGGTGGCTGGTTGAAAGCCTAACATCAATTTGTGCCAGCTGGCAGCACTTCCTCCAAAAATATGAAATAAATTGACTTCCCCGGTGTGAAATTAACACGGAAGGAAAACCATGTAGACGGACAACATTTTCAAGGAACTCCTTGGCCAGGATTGAAGGTGAAAGTATTCCTTTTAAAGGAATGAAATGGGCCATTTTAGAAAAAAGATCTACAATAACTAGAGTGGTGTTATAACCTTTGCACGGGGGTAAATCCGTGATAAAGTCTAATGACAAGGTATGCCAAGGAGTAGGTGGTATGCCTAACGGTTGTAATAATCCAGCGGGTTTTTTCTTTTCCCCTTTATTTTGAGCGCAAATGCCACAAGACATGACAAACAACTTGACATCTTTTCGCCAGGTGGGCCACCAAAACTGTTTCTTGATTTTGGCTTCAGTTTTAGCAATGCCAGGATGTCCTTCCATCAAGGTGTCGTGGTAATGAGAAATGACAAGTTTCTGTAGTTCCTCTAGTGGCAAAAATAGCCGACCTTGGTAATAAGGTAGATTGTTGGTGACAGAATACTCTGGGCCTTTCCTTGCCCAGCCCTGTAAGGGATCGGAATCAAAGAATTGATGGACCCTTTCTTGAATGTCCTCCAGAGAGTGTATGGATGTCAGACCAAGGATCCTATGTTCAGGAACTATGGGTACAGGTTCTAAAGCTCTTTCTGTTTCTCCCATTCCTATTCGGGACAGGGCGTCAGCTTTTCCATTTTTACAACCTGGTCGATAGGTTATTACAAAATCAAACTCGGCGAAGAACAGTGCCCAACTGAGTTGGCGTGAAGATTGGGCCTTGGCTACCTTTACGTATTGTAAGTTGCGGTGATCAGTGATGACCGTAATGGTATGCCTGGCGCCCAGCAGATAGTGCCGCCAAGCCTTGAAGGCGGACTTGATGGCCAACAGTTCCTTGTCGGTTATAGCATAATTTAATTCGGGAGCCAAAAACTTTCTTGACCAAAACACCACTGGGTGCAGCTGGTTAGTTTCGGGATCCTTTTGAGAGAGCACTGCGCCCATAGCTGAACTGGATGCATCTGTTTCCACTACATAGGGAAGCTCTGGGCACGGGTGTCGTAATACAGGAGCGGACGTGAATTTCTTTTTTAAATCTTGGAAGGCGTTCTCGGCTTCTTATGTCCATGTAAAGCGTTTATTCTTTCGCAATAGTGTTGTAATGGGATGTACAATGTGTGAGAAGTCCGGGATAAACCTACAGTAGAAATTGGCAAAGCCGAGCATGCTTTGCACTCCTTTGACTGAGCTTGGCGAAGGCCAATTAAGAATTGCATCCACCTTCCGTGTATCCATCCGGATTCCTTTCGGGGTCAGAATAAATCCAAGAAACTCTACTTCCGTAGTGTGAAAGATGCACTTTTCCAGTTTAGTGTATAACTTATACTGGCGTAACCTTTCTAGGACTGCTCGGACATGCTTTACATGATCGGATTCTGATAGGGAGTATACTAAGATATCGTCGATGTAAACGACTACACAAACATCGATGAACTCTCAGAAGACATTGTTCATGAAGAACTGGAAGGCTGCTGGTGCGTTACACAGTCCGAAAGGATTTTGGCTTCAGTTTTAGCAATGCCAGGATGTCCTTCCATCAAGGTGTCGTGGTAATGAGAAATGACAAGTTTCTGTAGTTCCTCTAGTGGCATAAATAGCCGGTCTTGGTAATAAGGTAGATTGTTGGTGACAGAATACTCTGGGCCTTTCCTTGCCCAGCCCTGTAAGGGATCGGAATCAAAGAATTGATGGACCTTTTCTTGAATGTCCTCCAGAGAGTGTATGGATGTCAGACCAAGGATCCTCTGTTCAGGAACTATGGGTACAGGTTCTAAAGCTCTTTCTGTTTCTCCCATTCCTATTCGGGACAGGGCGTCAGCTTTTCCATTTTTACAACCTGGTCGATAGGTTATTACAAAATCAAACTCGGCGAAGAACAGTGCCCAACTGAGTTGGCGTGAAGATTGGGCCTTGGCTACCTTTAGGTATTGTAAGTTGCGGTGATCAGTGATGACCGTAATGGTATGCCTGGCGCCCAGCAGATAGTGCCGCCAAGCCTTGAAGGCGGACTTGATGGCCAATAGCTCCTTGTCGGTTATAGCATAATTTAATTCGGGAGCCGAAAACTTTCTTGACCAAAACGCCACTGGGTGCAGCTGGTTAGTTTCGGGATCCTTTTGAGAGAGCACTGCTCCCATAGCTGAACTGGATGCATCTGTTTCCACTACATAGGGAAGCTCTGGGCACGGGTGTCGTAATACAGGAGCGGACGTGAATTTCTTTTTTAACTCTTGGAAGGCGTTCTCAGCTTCTTATGTCCATGTAAAGCGTTTATTCTTTCGCAATAGTGTTGTAATGGGATGTACAATGTGTGAGAAGTCCGGGATAAACCTACGGTAGAAATTGGCAAAGCCGAGCATGCTTTGCACTCCTTTGACTGAGCTTGGCGAAGGCCAATTAAGAATTGCGTCCACCTTCCGTGTATCCATCCGGATTCCTTTCGGGGTCAGAATAAATCCAAGAAACTCTACTTCCGTAGTGTGAAAGATGCACTTTTCCAGTTTAGCGTATAACTTATACTGGCGTAACCTTTCTAGGACTGCTCGGACGTGCTTTACATGATCGGATTCTGATAGGGAGTATACTAAGATATCGTCGATGTAAACGACTACACAAACATCGATGAACTCTCAGAAGACATCGTTCATGAAGAACTGGAAGGCTGCTGGTGCGTTACACAGTCCGAAAGGCATCATCTGGTACTCAAATAATCCGTACTTGGTGCGAAAAGCAGTCTTCCATTCGTCACCCTCTTTGACGCGTACCAGATGATATGCCCCCCGAAGGTCTAGTTTTGTGTATATACAAGCGTTCTTTACCTGGTCTAGTAGTTCAGGGATCAAAGGCAATGGGTACCGATTCTTGATAGTTATCTGATTCAGCGCGCGGTAGTCAATGCATGTTCTAAGGTCGCCTTCCTTTTTTTGGCACGAAGAACAAAGCGGAGAATGCAGGGGACTTGGACGGGCGGATGAAGCCATTAGCAAGATACTGGTCTAGGTACTGGCGCAAGTGGAGATTTTCAGGTTTCGTGAGGGCATAGATTCTGCTGCAAGGTGGTTGTGCTCCTGGCATGAGATCTATTTGACAATCATACGATCTGTGCGGCGGTAAGGTGTTTGCCTGCTCCTTTTGAAAGACATCCTGAAAGTCTTGGTATTCACAGGTAATTGTATGGCAGCTGGGATTATTGGGGCCAGTACTGAATTTAGATTCTCTTTGGGTAACAGGTGTTAGCACATTCTGGGAAGGTTAGTCTCTTCTCTCGCCAATCAATACAGGGATTGTGTTTTTCCAACCAAGGGATTCCCAGCATCAATTGAAACGGTGGAGCCTTGATTAAATCAAACACCATAACCTCTCTGTGTCCATCCTGACCCAGCAAAGTCATCTCTGCAGTGGAATGAGTTATGGGCCCAGAGGCAATTTCAGTTCCATCAACAGTGGTGATGACATCGGTAGCTGTCTTTCGGGTGGGAGGTAGATTCATCCCGGAAGCCAATCCGTAGTCCAAATAGTTTCCTATGGCTCCACTATCTACGTACGTCTTTACCGCGTGCATGCGTGATGGCTGCTCTGGATCTATAAGGACCATGGGTATGGTGAAATGCGAGGTCAGAGTGTCCTTCTTTAAGCTCTGCAAGCTGACCTCTACGCTTGCCGGGCGTGTTCGTTTCCCGAGTCAGGTTTCAAGTGGTTTTCGTCTGCTGCTCCTATAGTTTTCTTGGGTGGTTTTACAGGGCAGTTCCGAAGGAAATGACCAGTAGCTCCGCAATATAAACATAATTGCTGTTGCTGTCTTCTTTCCCTTTCCTTCTGGGTTAAGGGTCCTCTAACCCCCCCGATTTGCATGAGTTCTGAGGCATCTACCCCCTTCGAGGGTACGTAGGTTTTAACCAAGACCTTGTTTTCAAACTTGGTTCGATCAGCCTTTCTGGTTTGAAGTCTGTGATCTAACTGGACCACAAAATCTATATATTCAGCACAGTCTAAAGGCGGGTTCACGACTTGGGCTAAAACATCCTTGAGTTCTCCCCGAAGCCATCGATGGAATAATGTAATTCGCTTGGCTTCAGGCCATTCGGTTTCCACAACTAATCTATTGAAAGTTGCAATGTAAGATAAAAAATCCTGATTACCTTGCCGTAAGGATAAAAGTTCGTTATCCAAAGCCTGTCCTTGGGAATGTCGGGCGAACAGTCTTTCCATGCTAGTTTGAAAACCTTGGAAATCTCGAAGAATCGGGTCATCCTGATTTACTAGCGAAATGGACCAGTCCGCTGCACTGCCGCTGAGATATGACAGTACAAAAGCTACCTTGGCTTGATCGTTTGGGAAAGCTCCAGGTCTACATAAAAAGTGTAAGTGCATTGATTCATGAATATAGCAAACCTTTTAGGGTCTCCGGCAAAGCGTTCAGGCGGAGCCAAGGGAACGGCTCCAGGAAGGTTTATCTGCACAGGGTTACTCGGTGGCACCGGAGCTGGGCTGGCCCCGAGTCCAGGTAGAGGTGTTTGTCCAGCCTGGTTTTGTAATAGCTGTGTGGCCAAATCATCTGTTCGTTATTTTGACACTATCAATTCCCTCCTGAGGGCATTGGTTTCCTGGCGGGCAGAATACACTTCGGCCCTTAGTTTCCCTAATAATTGGGGCAACTGATCGGTTTCCGAGGTCTCCATGACGCCTAGGTGGGTATTTGTGGGTAGGCTTCGCGTTCTGTTACGCTCACCTGATTCCCACGTGGGCATCGATCTGGACTGGCCCGCTGTTGCTTCCACAAGAGTAACATGTAGAGCCGAGATGACAGACTGGACAGACCCACTTAGCTTCGTTTGTTGGACTCGTACGAATATCTTTCTGCAATGGAGAAAGGGAATTAACCTCCCATAATCTGAGCGTTAACCCGCCTTCCCACTCCCCTTGTCTGCCCACAGAACACTCCTGAAGTTCCCTCTTAATCTCACCTGAAGATTTGGAAAGATGAGCTCTCCGTCCTGCGTCGAGTGCAGAGGCGCGTAGACGACCAGTTACTTCACTGGCGTGGAGGAATTGGTGAGTTCCAGTATTGACTCTAAGTCCAATTGTTCGTAAGAGTTCAAAAGTCTGATCTTCACTCTGCCAGATTCCTTGCAGGTTGCGGATTTAAACCACCAGAAGAGTTCCAAGTGGCAATTGGTAAGATCCTGGTAAGTCTATTGTGGTTCTCCCCTTTGGGGCCGGGGTACAGCGATGATGCAGAATTAACTGTGCCGACCCGAAATGACGTGAGTACCCCCCTATGGTAAATCAGGTAAGTCTTTGGGGTGGTTTGTATTGCCCTTGCTCACCTATCTGTTCTTGTCTCCCCCAGGTGTTGAAGAATGGCCTGGAGATGCTGGATCGATTCACGATGGAGTAAAGGAATGCAGCCTCGGTTGGTGAGTTCAGCGCGGCTCTGCGAGGTGCGTGGCAATGCACCTGAGAAGGCCTCTTTCTTCCAGATCGACGATGTGCTGGATCAAGGATTCAGGTAAGGGTTTTGTTCTGACCTCTTCTTCTTCTCCTTTTCTTGTTTCAGGTGTTCCAGGGCTGAAGCGGGCGTGGCTGAAGACTGGAGCTGCTGAAGACACTGTGAGCGTTACGCTGCAGCAAGCAGAATAACGCGAAGCACGTGTGGCTGTCCGGGTGTGGCTTAAATAGCCTTGGAAGAAGTCCCAGGTAAGTATTCTTCCACAGCCCCACTCGAGAGGAAAGGAGTCCCTGAGGTAAAGTAGTCCCTTTAAGCCTCATTAGGCTTGTGGCTTCGTGCAGCATGGTCTGCATCAGGTAGGTATGCATCATGGTCTGCAACAGGTAAGATTTCTGTAATGAGCCTGGCGCCCATGGTGCCAGGACTGACTTTATTCTTATGAGCCTGGCGCCATAGGCGCCAGGACTGTAGCCAAAGAGTCCCTAACTGGGGTTTTTGGGCATGCTTCAAGTAGCATGATGCCTGCTTCCGGGGTTGCTGGGCCTGGTCTGGCTTTCCAGGGGCAGGCATTGTGACACTAATAGAGATTCACAGGCGGATACTATAGGTCTCCCTGGTGGTTTGTGGGTGTCTTTATGTATTTTTGGCAGAATGTAAAACGCTGGGGTCCGTGGGAGGGTTTTGTTTAAAAAACGTTCTTCTTCACAGATCCACCCTTGAACTCGAGCATGTTGGGTAAGGCTTTTAATCTCTTCTTTAAGGATTTTCGTGGGATCGTGGTTGAGGGGTTGGTATGCTTCTCGATCACCCAGGAGCCGTAGACACGCAGTGTTGTAATTGGAGGTGTCCCACACCCCATCCCTCCTCCTTTGTCGGCAGGCTTGAAAGTGATTGACTTGTCTGTCTCTAAATTCTTCATCGCCACTCTTTCCTCTCTGTCCAGATTGTCTCTGTAAAAAGTCTGTTTTGAGAAGTCTGCCTTTATCGTTTTAGTGTCTACCTTTTCAAATGTTTCAATTTCACAAGGAATGGAGCTGGGTGGAGGATAGAAGATGGATTTCTGTTTGAATCCCGTGGTGTTTTCATACCTATCAGGTTGTTCTTCCTGACCGGCATCTCTGGTGGAAGGCATTTATACCTCAAAGAAATGTTTTAGTCGTATATTTCTGTAGAATTTCCATAATTCCAATTCGATCTCAAATGGTTGTGATTTTTGTGCGGGGACAAAAGACAGTCCTTTCCCAAGAAGCCTCAGCTCAGGTGGGGTCATTACACGCTCGGATAGGACGAAGACTGGTATCTCATGTTCGGTCCTTGGTTCTGGTACCATTGGCACGTTCGCAATCGTTGTCCGGATGATGTGGGCCTTCTTCTGGGTCTTCCTCTCTGTCCCCCCCTTGGAAAAAAAGGTTGGGGTAGTTGCTGTCCAGTGGCGCCTGTAAGACTTGAAGAGCTCCCGCTGCTGCTTTGAGGAGGTGCCAGAGAATTTAACTGCCCTGTTTCTCCGATTATAGCCTTTATTTGTTTGCAGGTCGGTGTAATAAGTAGTTCTTAAATACGGGTATGTCCTCCCTTCCAAGTAGTTAGCCAAATCCTTTTTAAACTTGTCTACCTTCCTATCCAGAGTAAGGTTCTTGAATTTGGTGATCTCGACTTCTAGCTTTTCAAATTTTTCTTTGGCTTCTTGGATCGACTTGTCTTTGAGGAACTTCTTTTCAAGGTCCAGAAGTTCTGCGCCTTGTTTTTCGCACTCTACTTTGGCCGTTTTGATGACTAGAATCAGCCAATCACGGCTACACTTGTTACCTACCCCACTGAAGTTTTTCGTAAACTTGGGGTTATCGGTGAAGACCCTTGGGATATTGAGTTCTTGGAGACCTTCAGGTATTATACCGGCCTTCAGATACTCTAGCATAAATTTGCCATGTAGCTATGTACGTATTATCTTCTTTTTCTTCTGATTAAGTATCTCCAATTGGTCTTCAGTCAACCCCCTAGTGATAACGCCCTCTTCGTTGCGAAGCGTGGATGTTGTCCCAAGGAGTTGTTTAAAATAGTCATCGGTGTACGACACTATGTCAACTTTATCCATGGAGAAAGTGTTCGGAAAAGTTATGCAGATCTGCGGCCCTGGAGAGGGTCGAAGTCTTGCCCACAGCCACGGGCTGTACTAAATAGACTTCAAAAATGGGCTCCTGGTTTGGAACCTATTCTGCCAGGAGGGCTACTTACGGAACAAAGATACACTTGAATAGGTCGGGATAATTGCTCAGGCACTCTCCTTTACCCTGTCACCCTATGAGTTGACATAAAGAACTCAATCCGTTGTACCCAGTTATGGAAAACACTTGATTTTATATAAAGTTGCATAGATCAACATAAAATGGGGTACAAAAATTATAACATCAATCATTTTTTTTTCAGTCATACAAGGAAAAATAACACAAAAGGCATATGAACTAAGGAATACAATTGCTTGTGTGTTAGAAAGGGTATGAGTCCTTTACTGTCAATATCTAAAAAGACAGTATTATATGGGGAAGAAGTGAACATTTGTGACAAAGAACAACACAATGAGTAACAAAAATTCTTCTTTCAGGGGACAGCGATGATACACTGCAGTTTGAAAGATGCGTCTACACCGGGGTGTTTCAGCCGTCTATGTGGGCTTGATGTGCCTCATATCTGACACGGCCTTCTTCAGGACAGGGTGCTGTATGAATATGATGTTCGTTGAGTGCTGTGGAGGGAGGGAGAATGTAGTCAAGGGAGTGCTAGAGTTTACACTGTTGCATACTGAACTAATCATGAACTGCGTCATGTGGTTTAGACAGAGCACAGTTTACCTATGGGAGTTAATGGCCACAGGCACTCTGGTTGGGGGTCCAATCTCATCTGTGGGGGTCCCAATGGGGTCCTGTTATCAAATAACATGGGAGGAGGGACATTTCATTAATTACGTCTCCTTGCAATAACATCTTTTTCAGGTAGCACCAGCCCGGGGCTGTGTGCAAGTTTAGATAAACATTAGTGATTAGGTTTAGCTTACCTCTAAATAGAGGCTTCGATCTCTTGAGTGTGAAAATAAATTCGCCTTGACAGGAGGAGGTGTCCTAGAGGGAGGGCATACAATTAATAAAACGATCTGTAGTCTGGGTCCGTGTCTAGCACGGTGTGCAAGGTATCAGATCAATGCATACCTGTGCGGCTAAGATGCTCGCGAGTAGCGTGCGGCCAAAGCGAAAGCTCTACACGGAGTGCTGAGTCACTCTGTGGGCGCAGAGACCTGAAAGCACAGCGTTGCTAACACCGTTGCTAGGTCTCCGGTGCCTATTTATATGGGCGGCCATCTTGGAGTGGATGTAGATGCCGCGTCTTAACAAAAAGTGGGCTGGTGGCCTCCAGAGGTTCCGAATGATTGATAAAAACAATTTGGGACATTGTCCTAATGTGTTCCAATATTGTAATGTCTATTGGGTATTAAAGTGTATTTTCTGTTGTCATGGCGACCATACAGCACGCATTTCCATTTTATTTATTTTGGACAACGTGTATGATTACACAGACATGTTTTAAAAAGCCACGCTAGTGGTTATTCGTGCATGCGATAAACACAGTTGTGCATGTTATTTCACAAATCATAAGTGACATGGATCATTCAAATAATTCAGGACATCGTCCTGGTGTATTCCAGTATTGTAGTATCTATTACGTACTAGAGTGTATTTTCGTTGTCAAGGCAACCATATAGCAAAACATTTCCATTTCATTTGTTGATGACAATGTGCATGATTCCATAACCATGTAATACAAACCAAACAAGTGGTTCCTCTTGTATGCGGTGTGTGTACATGGAAAAAACAGTCATAGTTGTACATGTTATTTAACAGATCGTGAGTGACATGGTTGATAAATCACTGTGGCAAAGGTAATACTAACACATCTTAGTAGGACGGGCGACATTAGGTACATTTCATGCTCCTCCTTATGTCAACATGGAGAAGTTTAAAGTAGACCTAGTTCATGCACATATCATTTGCAGGAGAGTGACGCCACCTCAATATACTTGTGTACATGGGCACTACATACAAAGGCTGGCTCGCAGGAAGGACTTCCATTCAACTTAAGTCCAGCCTGTACCGTATTCAATTGATCCAAATCCTACATATATGTGATATGTGCAATGGTAACCGTGTTGGTCTTACCAATCTAAGGTATTCACTGGGCTTGAAATCTTGAAATCATAATAATGGACATGTTGATCCATGTCCTTGTGTGATTTGTTCCGCCGGGGTGTGTTTCCAATGCTGGGTGAATCAGAAAAAAGGAATATTAATTCCCCTTAGGCTATATCGCTGCGTTGCATGAGCCAGCGTTGATGGTCATTCAGGAGCCATGGTGCAAAACAAACGTACTCACTGTTGTCCTTATTACTGTGCTGGATAGGTGTTAGGTTCCCTGTGTATGGGCTACATGCAGGCAGAAGTAAAGTGAGCCATGCAGGTCCCCAGTGTAGGTGGAATGGCGGAGCACGAACAACATACTTAATAGTAAATGTGCTAGCTGCGTGCCTTGATCCACTGGGTGAACATAGGGGCAACCGCTCCCGTGTGCGAGTTTGGAATGGCGTATATGAGCTGAAGTAGTTAGTTGTGCCATCTAGCGTGATTAATGGCTTGCTCAGGCCTAGAGTTGTTCCACCGAGGCACAAGGCAAAATAGAGCCTGTGGTTCAAAGTCATTTCTTAACTTATGGGAATTGGTTGTGTTCCTAGTTACATAACTTCACAAAACACTCCAAAAGTCCAAAATACTTTCTTACCTATAGGAGCTGGTTATGCTCCGAGAAAAATCAGACGGCGAGATGCCCCCTCTCAATGGAACGCAAAGCGCTGCAGATGTGTGCCTGGTCAGCGATGCCATGCACCGTTGCCTTGGAACGTCGGCATATATACATACCACCGCCATTTTAGAATCTCTTTGTGGCTGCACCAAAATGCAATGAGCCCTAACCGCACTGCCATGGTAACATAGGATGGCGTCTGCCTTGCGCCATTGTCGTATTGGCGGTGCGGTCAATCAAGACTGATATGTATGGTATGATTGTGAATTAGTTTCTTTGGGCCTATCTCGGCGGCGAGCAGCCTGGACCTTTTTTGTATAATCATGTGGTTTGTACTGGATACCTGAGGTGATTGTTCCGGGTCTAGAGCCTAATTTAAATGGAGATCGACATGAGCGCCATTCGTTGAGAACGGGCATTCTGACAGGAATCACACAACATTTCTAAATGTGGCCTGAATGGAATTGTTACAATACTTAGTTGAAAAAGCTAGCCATTTATGGTGACACAACCAGTTCTTGTGCATCTTCCACTGATTCGGTGCAGAGAAAATACAATCAAAGTGTAAAAAATCAATATAAACAATCCACACTGGCATAGTCCAAAATGTGAACACTACAATGGTCTACATATACACTTTTGACATTTCATATAATTTAGTCCAGAAAGAGGGTCTCCATTTGCCCCTTACATATAACCTCATCCGGTGCATGGTTACGTATACTGTCTGCTAAACAAGTCATAAAGAGAGAAAAAATGTACAAACTAAGGATGTTACATATGCTGTATCTATAGGAAAAGGATTCCATAAAATCATCCTGACAGTGACCTTGTTTAATCTAGGGCATGTTTTCCCATCTGAGTGCAGTATATTTCTGATGTTAGGCTGATTGTCAAAGTATTGATTATGTTTGAGAAATTCTGGCATGGAACAATCTCATTGCTGATGGTCCCTCGTCTCACTGGGGATATATTTGTGGTTCTACCCATCCATGGGTCCACTTTACATGGCATGATATTAGAAAATGCATAATTAATAAAGGGCTTCAATGTAATAATCGTGGTAGACAATTGTATACTCAGGAATGCCAGAAGTGTTTCCATTCGACAGTGATATTTAGGCCATCTCTCACTGTGTTGAGTCTGTGCACTCATCTTCGTTCCAGCTGGGTCAAGGCCTTGTTGATATCACCCCTTCGTCTCTGCCTGGTCATCTGTTGTAGCACAAACCATTTGATGCCATTATTGGAATCTCCCAATTTGATGTAGTGCTCAACTAGGGGCTTGTCTGATACCTTGTTCTTGATGCAAGATCTGTGTTCTGATATTCTTTGTTTGATTGCTCTGATATTTCTGTCCACATACAGAAGCTTGCACAGGCATTCTATGTCATAAATAACATATTTGCTGTTGCAAATTGTGTGGGTTGTTAGTTCCCAATGGATGTTTTATGGTTAAATGTTTTCTTTGTCTCTGTAAAGTCACATGCGATACAGTGTCCACACTTATAATGGCCATTTACTGGAGGCAAGTCCCAGTGTGTTTGGTTCATCTGCCGAGTCAATGTATATGTGCACCAGGATATTCTTTAGGTTTCGATTTTTCTTAAAGGCAAAAACTGTTTTTTTGTTTAGATTTCCTTTGTTCTTGGTCAAGTGCCAATTTTTGTTTATCGCACTCTTGGTCATGTTACTGAATGGGCTATAAGTAGTGACACAAACTAGGGGTTAGGCATGTGTTCCTATCCGTATTAGCTGATCTCTTCCTGGCATACCTAATAGATTTCTTGGGGTATACCCTACTTAGGAGCCTTGCTTGTAGATCATTAGCGTGTAATTCATATTTCACTCTGTCGGAGCAATGCTGCCTGATCCTCAGGAATTGCCCATATGATAGATTATATTGTAGTCCTTGCAGGTGATAGCTTGTGAAATGCAACAAGCTATTTCGGTCAGTGGGTGTACGGTAGAGTTCAGTCTTCAGAGTGTCTCCTGACCTATAAATATGTGGATTTAAGAAGTCAATCGCATGATAGTCCCACTACATGGTAAACCGGTTGTGACAGTTCAGTTTGTTGAGCCATTGATGGAATATGGCCAGTTCATCGTTGGTCCCAGCCCATATTAGAAGGACGTCATCGATGTATTGATGTCAGAGGGCTATCTTGTCCTTATATGGGTTGGAGTTTGAGGTGATGTGATCTGCCTCATAGTGTGCCATATACAGATTGGCAACATCGGGGCAAAAGTAGCCCCCATGCTAACTCCCTTTGTTTGCTTATAAAGCTGATCTTTAAATAGTAAGTAGTCTCTTATCTAAACAAATTCTTAAAGCCTCTTGTCCTTCTTGTTGCAGGATGGAGGTATAAAGGGCTGCTACATCCATGGTTACAAGGATACAGTTGCTTGATAGTTTTACCTTTTCCAAGACATGTATTGTGTCTGGCCTTAATATAGGAATCATCTGGCAAACAAAAGAATTCAGGAAGAAATCTGTGAAGAGTGAAAGTGGTTCCATGAGAGAGTCACACACAGACAGTATTGGTCGTCCTGGTGGTTTGTTGGCATTCTTATGTACCTTCGGGAGGATATAAAAGGCTGGTGTCCTTGGATGCAATTTGTTCAAAAAGAAGAGTTCGTCTTCACAGATCCATCCCTGATTTTCTGTGTGTCTCATAAGACCATTGATTTCGTCCTGTAGTCTCTTGGTTAGATCTTGGTTGAGTTTCCCATAGGCTTCTTTGTCTGATAACAGTCGGAGGCTTTCACCCTTGTAGTCTGCTGTGTCCATGAGGACGATCCCACCACACTTGTCTGCAGGTTTTATAATAATTGTTTTGTCTCTATTCAGCACTGTTAGTGCTGTCCTTTCTTCCTTGACTAAGTTGTCTTGGTAATAATTCTTCCTTTTCAGACCTCCGAAGTAGGTCTTAGTAACTCATTTCTCAAAGGTATCGAATTCACCTGATATAGTGTGTGGTGGTGGAATAAAAGCTGATGTTTGGTTTGAAACCTGTTTTGTTTTCATACACATTATCCTGTGCATGGTCAGATGTATCTGAAGTGGTCCGTTGTTCTGGTAGATACACCTCAAAGAAGTACTTTAATCTGATGTTCCGGAAGAAACTCTTGAGGTCAAGCTGCATTTGGAAGGGTTCTGCCTTTGTAGATGGTACAAAAGACAATCCTCTTTCAAGAAGTCTCTTTTGAATTTCGCTGATGGAACGTGATGACAAATTGAAGATGGGGACCCGATTGTTCATTGTTGATTGGAGTACCAGTGCCTGGTTCTCATCTGTGGGCCTGAGGCGTGTGGTCTCCTTTTGGGCCATCCTCTTTATCCACTCCTTTGAAAAAAAGTATTTTGCTGTGGAGGTCCTGTGTTGCTGTTACCTAAGGTGCTTGGATCATTGCCACTGGATGATACTGAGCTTCCAGAGAAGGTAACACATCTATTTTGTTTGTTGTAGTTGCCTTGCTCCTGTTCTGTGTAGTACATTTCACGTAGGTACGGATATGTTTTCCCCTCTCCGTAGTTCTGTGAATCCTTTTTGAACTTCTGGACCTTCCTTTCAATTGTTAACAATTTGAATTTGGCGATTTCGTCCTCTAATTTCTCCAATTTCTTCTTTGCATCTTGTATAGTAAGGTTTTCTGTAAATGTTTTCTCTAACTCCAAGAGTTCTTCCCCCTGCTTTTTACATTCCTCATCAGCTGTGTCAATCACAAGGATTAGCCGGTCACGGGTACACTTGTTCCCAACACCGCTGAAGTTTTTCTTGAATTTCGGGTTGTCTGTGAACACTCTCGGAATTTTCTTCACTTGCAACCCCTCTGGGATCATTCCTGCCTTGAAATATTCTAACATGAATTTCCCATGCATCTCGGCCCTGATGAGATTCATTTTCCGTTGGTTAATAGTTTCTAATTCATCTTTGGTGAAATCTTGTGCTAAGATTCCTTCATCAGTACTGAGTATGGATGTTGTTCCCAATAGCTTCTTAAAATATTCGTCTGTGTATGAGACAATATTGACATTCTCCATCTCTCGTTGTTAGTTATGGAGATTACAATGATGAAGTTATTTTTGATCGGTGATACTTGTTAATAAACTCCTCCTCGGAGGTTGCATTTTGCCCGCAGCCACGGGCTGTACTGGAAATAGAGAAAAAGTAGGGCTCCTGGCTCGGCCCTGATCTACCCAGTAGGTTTAAGACTATATAATAACACAATGATCAGGGTGACTGAAGTTATATACATTTATCATATTACCCCTACATGAAGAAAAACATTATTCTGGAGTGCTGTGTGGGCCAAAACATTTTGGCCCAAAGCGTTCAATGCATAAAAGTATATAATCTTCAGATTTGTTTTTCAAAGCAGGACACACATTATTTATTTACAAAATTCTGTACTTAATACACAACAGTTCAGCCCAGTCATGTTGACTGGGGTTAAATATTGGTGAACATGTATCATCCCTTACACAATCTAGGACATTCAATCTACAAATAACATGCATATGAAGTACATCACTGTACACAATTGACAGTGTTGATAATACAAACTGGTGACAAAGAATAGATAGTTGACACTACTTTGTTTCGGCCAAAATCATCAGCCGTTCAATAGAGCTGGAAAGTGGTTGGCCTTCATCAGGATGGAAAAAACAGGTTGAACTGGAGGTGTTCTACTCTGAGCCATTAACCTGTAGAGAAAAATGCTAATCATGTGATCGATCTGAAGCTTTCCTCTGCAAAGTGCTGACATCAACGCTCAGCCCTTATGAAATCTGCTGAAGTAGAGTGATAAAAGATAGCAGCATGTGGTGGACACACATAACAAGGCCTGGTCCAAGATACCTGCTCTCATGTGCTTTGTGTCCTGCCTTCAGTCTTCTGTTATGTTAGGGGTATTTTGCTGAATTTTTGTTAAGCCTGTTGGGGTATTTTGGTGAGCCATAAATATACAGGACTGCTTGATATTATTCTTATACCGGGATCATAAACAGTAAGCCAAAACCAGTCCTGGTGCTCCCTAAATTACAATTTAATTATCATGTGGTATTTTATCGACAAAACCCATATAACCAGCCCCTTTAATTGACCAAGGTCACAGTGACAAGCTTGATTTGAAGTTTTATCACATGCAGTAAAATGGAGATACTGCCTGCAGTAACAAAAACATATCACTTGTTCACAACTTTCTCTATGTTATCACAAAAAAGGATACATATTAAGTAGTATGAGGCTGATTCACCTTTCTCTTTTTTGTGCTTTATAATTGATTAGAATTATGCAAAATACAAAAACAAAATATGCAATGTACAGTGTTTTCGCATGACATTTCCTGTTATTCAAAATAAAGATGAAATATTCACAAATCCAATTCATTTGCAGTTGCTTCACCCGTGGTAAATAGCTTTTTCTGTACAACAGACTTTAAAAACTCTCCTTTGCGATAGATTCCAAGAGATCTCCTAAAACTGACCTTGAAATTCATTACTAATCTTGGAAGCTCATAAACATTCTGTTACCTCGGAAGATTACCACATGGGTGTTCCAAAACATATGAAAAAATCTGTCTACATTTAAGAACGTTAATGCACTTTTGTAGGTTGCAACTGTGTGTAAAATGTACTTATCAAAAATCTTAGAAATATAGCAAATTGTTCTGCGCAGCACCTGAAATGAACTACCCATGTTTGTTAACTTATGACAAGGTTCCCCAGTCTACAACTGCCTGTAAAATATTTTTGTAAAAACATGAATTCACTCCATGCACCTCAATTCTTACTGGAACTCACCAAAACACACTTGGTTCAGTGTTCCTCCGCACATAGCGAAGCCAGGACCCCCTCCACCTGGACTAGTGACACTCTCAGCAAAAGCAGCAGGCCTCAAGGCTCTGTCACAGGGAGCTTGGCTGTCTGTCACTGGGCCAACATCCTTTTCCTTGCTTCACCAGCAATGAAGAACCTCTCCTTCGCACTGAACATCCTTTTAAGCTCTCTCTCCCATATCCCAGCCTCTTTCAGTGATGTAATCCCATCAATCAGAAACTCCCTCTCAATCAGCTAAATCCACTAGAAAGTTCCAGATAACACTTGTTCATACTGTCACCTCTGCACAGAGATTCAGGCAGCAGCAAGCGGATGTAAATGGCTACATATCTTTGCACTGGTTCCTGTTCTGAAAGTCTTTTAAACAGTGGAGCTACTTTGAACAGCATAATTTTCCACCTCATTTAGCTCAAATCTTCCTTGTAAATGCAGCTTCCATCCTGCACATTCTCTTTTAAAATGAACCACCAATATTTTGCACCACAGAGCGATGGACTGATCTGCCTTGAATATTAGTAATGGGATAAGTTAGAGTTTGGGGTTATTAGTAGAATAGTACATGTTAGTTTTATTCTTCATTGCACTCAGTCCATATTACTGGGGTATGGTGTGTCATGATACCATCAGCCTGTTTTGCTGCACCAAGTTCACCCCCCTTTTACCTTGTATGTTTCAAAGCACTCACAATACTAACTCGTACCAGATTCAACCCTGAGTCTAACACTCTTGTCTCACACTCTTGTTGACAAGTGTGGTTTGTTTTTATTTTTGTTGAAATTTGGAGCCTTAGTTAAAATTCAGAGCTTCTTTTCCTACACTACCCCCTCTGTGTCTGCTGGGATTTAACCAAAGAGTCACTGCAGAAACAATGTAATCCCGGCGACAGACCTATTCATACATAGATGTGATCTGGAACAACAAGAAAAATGAGTTTTATACTTTGATTTCAAACTGCTTTCATATATCTTTTTTATAGTAGTGATCTCTGATTTGATTTTTTTTAAAGATTATTTGGGATATGTTTTCTTTTTTTAATATTTTGTCTTTTGAATGTTTTTTTTAAATAAATTAATCATTACAAAGTAAATAACAGGAGCTAATCTTACTGTCATGGAATACCAGAGGATTCAAACATCTATTTAATACATTCCAGGAATCCCTGGAAAAGGTTTTTATCATATGTTTACAAGAAACGTGGCTACGCAACCCACCTACCTGCGACGGCTTTGTCATCCTAATAAATCCAGCTGAAAAGAATTCTAAAGGAAGACCATTTGCAGGTCTAATAACTCTTCTGAAAATCGGGAATCAGTGGACGTTGGTTAAATCCACGAACCCTAATCCGTTTGTGCAAAGCACCTTAATCAAATTCTCACTAAAAACCACGGTCTCTAATCTTTTGATCATAAATGGATATTGGAATCCCGCTATGATTTCAACTACAGCTTTCATCCAGTCTGTTCTGAACGAAATCGATCATACTTTTTTAAAGTACGAAAATGTTTCAGTAATAATATGTGGGGATCTAAACTGCAGTTGGTTTAAATTTGATCCATCTTCTAATTTAAATGTTCGGCTGCCAGATTCTGATGTCATTTTGAGGGGACAACTCTGGGCGAAAGATCTTCTAGATCGTAATTGTTACATGCTAAATGGAACAATCCGGGGCGACTCTCCTGCAAATCCTACATGGCACAGCATGAATCGGAAAAACACGTTGGATTACATCTGGGCCTCGTCTGATGTACTTGAAAAAGCAAGCTTTTTAAATGTGCTGCCAACGACATTGAGTGATCACGACTTGTTGCGACTAGTCTGGTGTGAGGACCTTGGCAACTTTCCAGAAAAACACTCAGTTCCACTCCAATTAAATGCTGCAGGAAATATATTGAGAGTAAGTGGTCCAAAGATCACCCACTTAAGCCTGAGCTTGTATACACTTCAGACAGTGGAATATACTCCACTCTTGACAGACTTCACCCAGATAAATCTTAACTCAAGAGTTGTTGGAACAACCCCGAAACATCTATATAGTCCAGAAATAGCAGAGGCAAAAAAATTACTGAGAAGAGACGTCAAGTTGATTAAAAGAACACAATGTGATCAAAACTCCAAGGATATGGAGGTAAAGAGGCGTCGGCAAGTCTACCGCAACTGGCTAAGATCACACCTTATAATAATTGATCAAGGGCGAGCAGAAACCATGTTAAAACTACTGGCTCAGAGAAATATCCGTGATATCTGGGCTATCTTAAACAAAGGTCGCTCGAAATCTAATTCATCAACTTTCAATGAAGTATCAAGCAAAAAATGGCAAGACCATTTTACTTCAATATATGTAGACTCTGTATCAGAAGTCTCTATGCCTTCCACTACATCAAACTCCAGTTGGAGCATTATACCTTCATGCGACGAGATTGAGCTCGCAATTTCTAAGCTCAACAACTCCAGAGCTGCTGGCCCCGATCAAATTTCAAACTTGACGCTTAAAAAGCATAGAATACACTGGGCCGTATTCATTCATGAACTCTTCTCTCAGATTGCACTCTGTAAGAAGATCCCTTCCTCATGGTCCAAGGCCATAGTGGTCCCAATTTACAAGAAGGGCTGTCGGGCTGATCCTGTGAACTATCGCCCGATCGCCCTTCTGGATACAATTGGCAAGATTTTCGGATCTTTTTTGCGTCAACAACTGGTAAATTGGGCTATCTCATCTCGCAAATTCGACCTTCGTCAAACAGGTTTCACGAAAAACGTGGGAACTGACGCAAATCTCACACTTCTGTCGTTCCTGAAACTGTCAGCAATGGAGG
Organism: Ambystoma mexicanum; assembly: GCF_040938575.1. Lineage (NCBI taxonomy): Eukaryota > Metazoa > Chordata > Amphibia > Caudata > Ambystomatidae > Ambystoma > Ambystoma mexicanum. The sequence goes on from NC_090934.1 coordinate 1,032,159,002, forward strand.
CGAAAAAAAAAATCTTTTTCGCATTTATCGATCTCCGTCAAGCCTTTGATGTTATCAATCGGGCTAAATTGTGGGCAAAATTACATCTGTGGGAGTGCCCGAACCATCTGCTAGAACCTATCATCGCCCTGCACTCGAACACTTCAATTCAAATCAGAATCAACTTACAAGGGGACCCCACAGAACCAATAAGAACGTTTAGAGGCATTAAGCAAGGATGCCCACTTGCAGCAGACCTCTTTAAACTCTTCATTGCTGGTCTACCAGATTGGTTAAAATCTGCCCATTGCTTTCCTCCGAAACTCAATGGTCAGGTCATAAACCATCTGGTGTATGCTGATGATATAGTGCTGGTAGACCAGACACAAATTGGCCTTCAACATCTTCTTTCTCGTCTGAAAGAGTTTCTATCTGCAAATGAGCTGACTATAAACACTGAGAAAACAAAGATCTTGTGTATTGGTCGATCCATGTCAAAAAAAGATAAAGCATTCCGATGGTACATAGACGAAAAAGTACTCGAGGTCGTTCAGTCGATCCGTTACTTAGGCGTCATGGTCAATGACTCACTCTCAGAGACTGCTTGGATTGAAGATCTGACAGCCAAAACAAAGATCTTAAGCCTCCAAGCAGCCAAAATCAATTCCGACTACGGGAAATTCTCCATCATCCCGGTCATAATGTTTTATTTACAAAAAGTCGTCCCAACAATCACCTTCGGGAGTGAAGCTGCGCTGAATATTAACTATGATGTTTGGAGTCGACTCGAAGGAAAGTTTTGGAGACGGGCACTGAATCTTCCAAACTATATTCCAATATCAGCATTAAGATATGAGCTAGCCTTAAACTCTATCTACATGTCAATAGTTTGGAAATCCCTATCACTTTTGCGTAAGATACATCTTGGCTCCTCTGCTTCTGCTTATAATATACTTCAACCAAGCAAAGATGTGACAGACAATGTGCTGATTAATGCATGGAGGAGCAAGTTAAATCGGATCATAATTGAAGTAGGCACATCCGAGGAAGAGCTAATTCAACGTCCCCAACATGCCAAAAAGAAACTAGCAATTTGGGATTGGATTACAACCTGCAATAACCGTTCAGCTCTTAAATCCACGCTACCTCCTTCGAGAAGCATAGTCAAGCTTCATTGTCAACCAAAATTTCTCACACACTGCCCTTCGCGTCATCATAGGGCACAATTTCTGAAGCTACGCCTGAATGCTCTAAATACCAACGAGATGCTCTGGATGCGAAGGGAACAAAGATTCAATCGATAATAAATGCCGCTTCTGTAATACATCAGCAACCGAGTCCTTAAAACATTTAGCAGTAGTATGTCCCTCGCTAACCAACTTACGCGAAACACATCTAAAGGATTTCAAATCACTAACTAACGAGGAAGACGACTGGTGGGACTATGCTGTGTCAGGACACGACATCAAGCTGTCCTGTAATTTAATTAATTTCTTCGATGAAATCTTAAATTCAGCGCCCACATATCAGATGGTTCAGGCAACCGGATAACTGTATGATTATAAAGTGGCATTATTAACCATAGCCCTGGTAAAGTCTAATGAAAAGATGAAGTGTGCGAAAGAGATGAGCATTTTATCCTTTTCTCTGCCTTAATGAAATGTAACAAAAACATGATATATTATATCAAGTTGAAGTTTTACAATAAAAAAAAAAAAAAAAAAAAAAATAACATTAATATTGCCATCCAAAATGAAGAAAATTCATAACACCTATTCCATGTGGCTGCATTAGTGGCAGATGACTGCATTCGTACAATCCTGGAAATCAATCCAAAGTCGATGTTTGTAAGTGTTCCACCTTCGCACAGATGAATTAAAATAAAACTAAAATATGATGTATGATATTAAGTGCAAGATACTTTAATTTTTCTTAACTCAATGGTTTCAATAACAATAATAATAATTTAGCATTTATATAGCGCTACGAACCCTCAGGTATCCGAGCACTGCTTATTATTATCCATGGTGTGTGGTGCTCATTTATCAACCTCGGATGGATGAAAGGCTGAGTTTGGCCCTGCCGGGATTCAAACCTGCCTCAGCAGGTTCTGCACAGATGTCAAAGTGAGCACTCTACTCGCTGTGCTATCGGACCGGCACTGATCAATCAGGCTCTTGATCAGGAAGTAATTATTTAAATTCAATCAGGCCTCCATCCTCTGCAAGCGTGGTTTCCTTCATGGGTCACCATTCACTCCCCCTAGCCTTTTTTTGCTCAAGTTTTTTTTTTCCTGGGACTCCTGTTCTGAGGTGGTCTCCTCTGGATCCAGCCACCTCCAGCTCCCGAAGCTCTGGCAGGGGAATTAGTTAAAATTCTAAAGCAAGTGGCCAACAGAGGGTGCGTAGATGCAGTCTCGCTCTACGTGAGCTCCCGGCCCAACGGTCCCAAAAGTCAGATTGAGCCTCCACATGGGACCCCTCACCCCAGAACTGAATGGCGTATACCGTGTGTGAGACCCCCACGCAACTCCTGAGTGAAAGAGTAGAGCAAATTGAGCATCAGGAACCGAAGAAACAGTCTTGGTGCCGCGAGTCGAAACCGGAAGTGATTCCAGTCCTGTTGGAAAGCAGTGTCCTGCGGCAGCATCCTACTCGAGGAGCGGGGTGCAGATAGAGGACACTGGCTGTTTGCGATAACACTGAGGAGGGACGCACGCATTCCCCCCACCACTCCGAGAGCAAGGGGCTGAGGAAAGAGAGACTACCCACTACAGCTAAGGGCACCAGTAGAGTGAAGCACCTACAGAGAGACATCCGCTCCGGGTGACTATGCATTAGAGGCCTGTGAAGACGCCCTCCAGATAATGACAGAGATATGAGGTGGAGGCACTCTCCTCCCCCACGGTCTCCCTGGTAATCCAACACTAAGAAGGGAAGATCCACTCGCCAAGTGACGGGCTCTTACGCTCTCACTCTGCAAATCACGGACCCCTGCCTCCGTCGAGGACAGAGTGCCACCGCCAAGGGACACGCTGGAGCCAGCAAGGAGCTGGACCCTTGCGGAAGAAAAAGAGTGGAGGGCGCCATCCAGACATGCCGAGAACTGGCCCCCTTACCAGCAGGGTCTACAGAGCAGCCACAGAGTACCACCCGGCCCAGTAAGCGGGTGCAGAAGGGGGCCCACCTCCCCATCGTGTCCCGGAGCACACCTGTGACAGCAATCAGGGCCTGGTGAAAGCCAGAGGCTTGCCCACCCTGTGACACTCGAGCTGCGGGTATCTGGGGGCAGCTCAAACTAAAGAGGACCCTCTCAACATGTGACAAGGTGAGAGAAAGGGATTGTGCTGCACTACCTCCACACATCGCTCACTGCCACCACACCCTGATTTGGAAGCACACGGCAGGAAAGGCGTAGTCCTCCCTCCGCCTGAAGTTGAAATACTGCTTGTAAACCGAGAAGTTTGGCGGAATGCTAAGTCCACTCCCTTTCCCCCTCGAGGACAGAGACCATCTGGTGTCAACGGCCCCAGACCCATTGTTCGGATATTATGCACAGACGTAGGCGCATGGAGGATCTCAGTTGATTGCACACGTTCCCGGACAGACCACACGATACCAAGGGCTTCCAGCCGGAGAGCACCATATAAAACAGCCCCAACCACCCCCTCCCCTGGAGGTGAATGGCCCACCCTGGGCCTGGAGGCGTACACCATACTACGTAGGAGAGAAGGAAGGCCAGTGGAGGAGGCTACACACACCGTGGATTACCCTCCTGGGGTGGGGCGCTTCTCGCGGGACCTGAAGGGGGTTCTAGACTCACCCCGGGCCCTGACTTCAATTTCTAAACCTAGGGAGGCGGAGAGGGGCTTCACCCGAGGCGCGGGGATTGCACACCCCAGAGGGAGGTGTAGGACAAGCTGCAAGCCTGTATTATTAAATGGCAAAGGCAGTGGATACCCCACTGCTCTAAGAGCCACTTGCACTGCCTCCCATTATTGAATCAAGGACCATGCGGTGCAGGTGAAGTACCAGACACGCCTGGGGAGGCACTGATTCCTCTGGGGCCTTCTCTGATAACCATAGGTCACAGTAAAGGGCAGGCTGGGTCTACCCATTGAGGCCCAGATGACACTCACTGACCTCAGGTAATGGACATGGAAGAAGATTCCCATTACCCTTCTGAAGGACGCCACAACTTCACTGTGCTGGAGGGTTGGGCCCCCAATCCTGGGGCGTCAGCCCTCCTCCAGGCCCCCTGACCAGAAAGGAAAAAGATCAGGGAAGTTAAGACCCAAGCACAGAGATCCCGGTACAACAGATATGCAACTCCTACATCAGGGTAAGTAGAAGGAGTCGGTCCTCTGCCTGTGCGACTACTTTTTCCCCAGGGGAACTCTAAACTGAACAGCGCAACCTTCCACACCACCCACCCTCCTGGACACATCGTGACCCACTGGGAACCTCGACATATCATGTGATTCGGACCCACTCCACTGTTTTGGACTGACAGCTTGAAGGGTAGGAGCGGGTGCCCACCATAATGCCACTAGAATGGACATTCAAGAGGGGGAAATTAAGACTGCCATTTCCGCTACTATATTCTGGAGGGCACCACTGTTTGAAGATGAAGAGATAAAATGTGGAGAGGGCAGGTACCGACGCCTAGACATTCGAATTCCAGTGCATGGAAATAAGGGAGAAGCTTGCCACTTTCAGGTACACCCCAATTCGATCAAAAATCGAGACTCTGCAAAACCACACCATGGCAACATCAGGGAAGGACTCTGCCACAACCACAGGATATGTGGCAGCCTTGTTAGAGGAAATCAAGAATATGAGAGCAGACGTTAGGTGTAAGGTTGACAGAATCACCCAAAAGGATCGATAAGATGGAAGAGAGGCACAAAGGTGTAGAGAACAACCAGACCTCCATGAACACTCTTGAGACACAGATGGACCAGAGGATAGCTGACAAAGGGCCTCATTACGAGTCCGGCGGTAACCGCGGCGGTAAAACCGCCTGGTTACCGCCGGACTCGTATTACCATTCCGCCTCCGTGATTCCCGGAATTACCGGGGCATTACAACCCCGGTTTTCCAGGAATCACGGTGGCGGAATGGTGTTAATCCCCATTCCCATTGAGTCATATGGGACTCGATGGGAATGGGGATCATGGAAACACCGGCAGCATCTCGTAATGCTGCCGGTGTTTCCTCGGCCACCTGCAGGCGGGCGGTGTTAAACCCGCCAGGTCAGACCTGGCGGGAACATCACCTCCCACCTGCAGGAGTCGGGATCAGGTGGTCCGGAAACAACGGTGGCGGCGGGTTTACCGCCACCGTTATTTCCGGACCTCCTGAGTTATAATGAGGCCCATAGAGTCCCAAGAAGAAGACTTCTGGAAAATCGGGAACGGCGGAATAACCTAAGGCTGTTTGGGATTCCGGAGAGAGAGGGTGAATATGAAAAAGACCTGAGAAGGACCCTACATGACATTATGAAGCTCTTGTTTGAGGAGGAATCCATCTATGAGGCAAAAATCGAAAGAATTCACAGGGCAGGGTGAGCTGCTGGCGGGCCAAGGACAGGGTAGGAATGGTGTATTTTTCAAGCAAACTATGAATTAAGGTGTGTGCGCTGAATTACTTGCTCAGCCGCTGGGGTCTAATAAGATCCCACCTGACACATTATGAAAGAAATGGTGGTAGATCCCAGCTCAAATGAATAACCCACTCAGGATAGGGTTAAATTTGCCTACCAAACAAATGCTAGTGGCCAGAGAGTTTCGTATGGGAGGTGGCACTTCGTTCAGAGATCTCCCTGATTACTTGGTCTGATCATGACATATGGTCACGGTTGATCTAGACTGGGCAGGTCTCCCACATAACGGATCACAGTGGAGATGCAACAAATCACTGTGGAAGGATCCAGTCTTCCGAACCGAGATGGAGAGGGAAATAAGGGAATACTTTAAAATGAACAACACAGGAGAAATTTCAAAAGCGATGGTGTGGGAGGCAGGAAAGGCAACATGGAAGGTGATATTGATCAGGGAGAGTTCCAGGAAAAAGAGGGAAAGAACCCTGATAGATTGCGAGAAGAGATAGCTCGCCTAGATAGGGCAGCGAGAAATGCCACAGACGGAAGGGAGACCAAAATTCAGGAAACCAGACGTAAGAGAGAAGAGCTCAGTTTGCTAGAAGAAGGCCGGACAGTCCGGAAGCTGAAACTTTTTAAACAGAGGTTCTATGAGAAGGGAGGCAAAGCAGACACATTGCTGGCTGCCAGGCTCTGTGGACAGTGTGCCGAGAGATCGGTTGCATCCATCGAAGAGAGGGAGGGTGTCTGTGACTCAAAGACAGAGGGTATCCCCGAAGCATTTGCAAAGTTTTATGAGAACCTATATAAGTCTGAAACTGGCCAAGTCCGCTTGGAAATAGAAGAATACATGGGCACTGTTCAGATGTCAAAACTATCTTGTGAAGAGACAGATGAACTTGACGCTATGATTACTCCAGAAGAAATTAAGGAAGCTGTAAAGAAGTTGTCACTAGGGAAGGCCCCAGGGTAAAATGGCTAAACAGCAGGGTTCTAAAAGTCCTTTCTTTCCTCTCCCCTCCCTTTCTTGGTTGATTTATTCAATGATATTCTGGATACGGGAATAGCCCATGACTCTTTCTCACGTGCCCTCATCACTGTGATCCCCAAGGATGGTAGGGACCCCAAGAATTGCGGATCCTACTGCCCCATCTCGTTACTTAACCTTGATGCCAAAATCTATAAAAGGGTACTTGCAGCAAGACTTGAAACACACATGCCACACCTGATACACCCAGACCAAGTCGGGGTTTATAATCGGGCGACAGGGTGCAGATACAATGTGGAAGACGCTACACTTGATTCACGAGTCGCGAACCATAGCAGGAGACCCTGCCTTCCTTTCAGTAGACACATAAAAGGCCTTCGATAAGGTGGAATGGGGCTTCTTTGAGGCGGTCTTGGGCAGGGTCGGATTGGGCTCAAGGTTCAGAAGGGGGGTCAAGGCGGTGTATACCTCGCCCAGGGCATCGGTGGCGGTCAACAGTGAGTACTCTAGATGGTTTGACATGGGCAGGGGAACAAGACAGGCTGGCCCAGAGACTTAGAAAAGACCCACAGGTGGGGGACTGAGGGTGGGCGAGAGGGAATATAAAGTATGATCAGCAACAGACGATCTGCTGTTGCACATACAGGACCCTCTCACATCCATACCCAGGGCAATCCACTTGATCGAAGAGTATGGGGCACTAGCCGGTTTTAAGATTAATAAGGTCAAGTCAGTTCTATTCCCGCTCCAGAAACCCGATGAGGCGGCTGCTGATAGATCCGCCCCCCTCGGTTCCGATGATTGGTGGTGACACCCTTTGCTACTTGGGAATAAACTTAACAAGAGATTTACATGACCTATATGATGCCAACTTTCCTCCCCTTCTATCGAATTTCCGTCCCGACTTACTAAAATTGGTAAAGCTCACTATATCTTGGCTAGGGAGACTCAACGCGGTGAAAATGGTGTGCCTGCCCAGGTTCCTATACCCATTCCAAATGTTCCTAATTCGTCTTCTGAAATCTTTCTTCAGGGAGATTACTGGCATATGTGGTGGGGATGGCCCTGTATCAAGGTATTCTGTGACGAGGTCTTGGGGTGGATCTGGGAGTTAGATGGAATCCAACGTACCAATGAACCACTCCTCATATTATTTGTGATGGAGGAATATGAGGGGGAACAGATAAGGGTGAAGGGGTTGGCAGCTTCTCTCCTGTCAGCGGCACAGGCCTGTCTGGTGATGCAATGGAAAGGGAGAAAGGTACCGGGGAAGAAAGAATGGATCAATGTTGCCACTAATATTTTTATAATGGAGAGAATAACCACAGCTCTCCATGGGAAATCTGCCCCCTTGTTATTGGGTGAATTTATGAGCAAATATGTCACCAACACCAGTACTGACTATATGGAACTGGTAGCCAGACCCCGGCTGCTGCCTGATCAAGCCCAGAAATGGATGACACAATCTACAGCGAATCCTCATCCAAGTAGAACTAATACCAATATTCGAATAAAGCTTGACCTCAATGAAGCGTCCTGAATCAGCGATAGGTTTCAATGATCACCTGACCCACACAACATGGCCGTGAGACCAAAGGAAAATCGATTATGTAGAAGAAGACTCTGTTCCGTAAGGGGTAGTTGGAGGGAGGGGGGCAGGTGGGAGGGAGGGAAAATATAATCAAGGTACTGGGGTTTCGTTTGGGGCAGGAGGGAACTGAAAAGTTGTTGATCATGTTGTATTGTACGCAATGTTCCTCTCAAATGTTTTATGCCTTTGAAACCCTTAATAAAAGTCAAATAAAAATATAATTCTAAAGCAACAGAGAAATAGACCGATTAAGAATCAAGTACCCCAACTCATTCACTTTTCTCTTTTCTCTGAACTACCATGAAATCAAAATGTGGATTATACACATGAAATATACACAATATAAAACAATATTCTGTAACCCAGTCACCTATGTTCCACGATAAACTAGAAATAAGCCTTGATCATGCATGGAAAATAACAAACCCCTCTTTTAATTAGCTGGAAATAAACTTATGGATCACTAATGCAAACTATAACATTATTGTATCTCTTTAGATGTTTCACTGGGAGCAAAGGTACAGGTTAGACATTGCCACAAAAATGCAAAATTAATTTAACCTGCCATTTTAATTATACATCAACCTGTTTAATTATATATCAAGACTTTGGGCCTCATTACGACCCAGGCGGAAAACCACGGCACCATGGTCCATGCCGGTAACTTACCGACTCCGCCATGGAGAAAGGGGGAATTACCACCCCATTACAAGGTTGGCGGGGCAGTAATTCCCCCTTCCTCCATGGCCCTTCCCCATTCCCATTTTTGCCCCATAGGGCTCAATGGGAATGGGGAAGGCGCTAAGTACGGTACCGCAAATTGCGGTACCGTACTTAGCACCAAGGTCCCTTTGCGGGTCCCTACTTTAACGCTGGTGTAGACCAGCCGTTAAGGTCCGGTCCCGCAAAGGGACCTCATAATCAGGCGCTAATTGGGTAACGGCGCCGTAGCCTTTTACGGCGTCGTTAACCCATTAGCGCCAGGGTCATAATGAGGCCCTTTGTAAACTAAATAAACCCCAACCTGGAACTCCGATATATATTTTTTGTATTATCTCACCTGTTTTTCATACCCGCTTTTTATACATTCTATGTACTCATAGTTACTCACCTTATGTAACTCCTTGTACCCCCTTTTTTTACACTTTAATTTGACATTTTTCATATTACTGATGTCTACTTACATGCTACGGTGAACCTCTTTGAGGTAAAATTGTTTTATTTTCAGGATATGACTACATTTTTCACTCCCTACTAGCTTCTCCAATTTGTTGTAACCTCCTCACCTCGTGTTTTGGGTGGAATGATTTAATTTGTCAAAGGAAAATGCAAATACATTTTGTATATCTTCAGCTAGCGGTACACACCAGTACCTTGTTATGAGATCTAAAGTGGTTAACACCTTTGACCCTTGGACCAGTGCGAGGCCTTGATCAATAGAAAGTGGCCATCATGAAACAGGTACCCTCTTGTTCAATTCTCTTGCCCTGTGGTGTGGAGTGTCATGATAACATCAGATGTTATGCAGCACCAAATTCAAACCCCCGTTTTAACTTGTATGTTTCAAAGCACTGGATCTCTCCCCAAGATTAAGTGAGCAAAGCATTACATTCTTGCACATACACTGCCAGTCATCTGAGGAGATATTGAAGTCCAATATTCTACTCCATTCATCCAGCAAATTTTCATTTCCCTTGTAATTTGCGACTATCCGCTTGTAGACTCTGCTAGCCAATCCCCCTTCTCCCTGTTTAGGGCTAGCCACAAAATGGTCCAAGTCTAAGACATTAGACCAATCAACCTCCCCAACAGCCTTTTTAAAATGCCTATAATCCATATTTGAAAAATCTGAGATGGTCCATTTCATTTTATTGTCATCATCTGACAGCCCCCTGCCTCCACTCCCAAGATCACCAATCCATTTCACTCCACCAAAAAACCACTCAGGCCAGAACAGTGTATTTTCTTTGTATCTTATCATCATATTAAACCAAATGGATGCATCGGGCGATTTCGCAGCATTAACTCCCAGCAATTCAAGCAGGTTTTTCCAAGCTTCCCACAAAAATTCCATAGTAGGCAGCTTCTCACCTCCCGAATTTGTCCTTGTAGAAAAGAGCGCTCTCTGTCTCAGAGGTCCAGAAAAACCTGCCTCTGCAATAGTCCAAACATCAGGGTGATTGTTAAAAAATGGGACAAATGACTAGGCAGAGAACACCAAATGATTTGCTTGAAAATTAGGGACCCTAAACCCATCTCTATCTACACGTAATTGAAGTTTCCAAAGTTTGAGCCTGGAAGGCTTACGATCCCAAATAAAGTCCTGCATTAATCTCTCCAGTTCTTTCCAATATTGTGGACAGATCTTCAGAGGCAACATGCCAAGAACATAATTCACTTTTGGGGCTGAGGTCATCTTGAGGGCATTGACCTTTCCGCATAGTGAAAGGTTTAATAATGTCCATCTCTCTAAATCCATTTTGAAGTCTCTACAGACTTCCTTTAAGTTCTCATCTACCATGTCATCAACCAAAGGTGTCAACCAGATACCCAAGTAGCGCATTCTCCTTTCACACCATCTGAAGCCCATAGACTTGACCAAAGACTTATTACGTGAATAAGTTAAGGGCATAATTTCAGATTTTAACCAATTGATTCTGTTACCAGAAACCACACTAAAAGTGGTTAAAAGTTGCATTAAAGTGTGCAGGGATTTGTCCAAGTCTAGCAGGACTAACAATAGATCATCTGCGTAGAACCACACCTTTTGCTCAACTCCCCAAAAATTCACTCCGCCCAACCCAGGCCCGCACCTGAACACAATAGTCAACAGCTCAATTGCAATAACGAATAAGAGTGGCGAAAGAGGACAAACTTGCCTGGTTCCTCTCTCTAGGTGAAAGTGTTCTGATCTTAAACCATCTGTTTTGACATCGGCCGTCAGATTTGCATACAATTATGTGACCCAGGATATGTAATTCTCGCTCATATTCATCTCATGCAAAACAGAGTACAAGTATTGCCAGTTTACACGGTCAAACGTCTTTTCAGTATCAAGATAAAGGACCGCAATGTCTTCATCAGAGTTCAAAGCCTGATACATTGTTTGGATCAACCAGCAGATATTGCTCGAGGTATGTCTGTTCTTTATAAATCCATGCTGATTTTCATGGATTAGTGATGGAAGTAGCTTTTGAAGTCTCAAGGCTAAGACCTTGGACAAAACTTTGCTATCAGTGTTAATTAGGCTGATAGGGTGGTAGCTTGAAGGCAGGTTGCCGTCTTTCCCCTTTTAAAGAAATACCGATATTGTTACATGGTTATTATTCTTATTAAGCAAACCATTCATCCGTGAAGCCAAAAACATATCTTTTAATAACTCAAGTGCAGATTCTGGCATTATTCTATAAAATTCAACCGGAAGACCGTCCGGACCCAGAGACTTACCTATGTTCAATATCTGAATTGCATTCCTCAAATCATCAAACGTCAGTTCCTTTTCATGGAATAAACGATCTGCATCCAAAATCTTGGGAATTTCCAGGTTTTGAAAGAAGTCTTTCCCTGTACCAGAAATGCCTGATTCATTACGGTATAAATCCATATAATCCTGTCTAAAAATGCCACCAATCTGTTTTGGAACAAATATTGTCTACCATTAGGTTCCAAAATCGAAGTGATGGCCGTGTCAGAGTTCCTTTTCCTTAATCTGTATGCTAACCACCTGTCACATTTCTCACCCCTTTCAAAGTAAGTGCACCGTGAGTAATATAGATTAGACTCAGCCCACTCAGAAAGGATAGTATTCATTTCTTTTTTCAGTCCTCGTAATCCCTTCAATTTTACAATGTCCGTTTGGTCCTGCATCAAATCTCTAGAAAGATCATGTATTTTTTAATCCAGTTCGCGTTTAGTTCTCTCCTTCTTCTTCCGTTTCCCGCTTGATAAGCCCAGTAAAACCCCACGCATGGTGCATTTAAATGACTCACAAACCATCCGTGAACTTAGTTCATCTGAACGATTTTCTACCAGAAAGTGGCTAGCTTCAGAAACAATTTTGTCAAGAATTTCCTCATCGTACAAAATAGATGTGTTCGTTTTCCAGGTAAATGATTTACACAGATCAAATTTTGGTTTCAGACACATTGTGATCAGTGCATGATCAGCTAGCAGAATATTACCAATACTGCCCGACAGATCATTCTCAGTTATTGTCCCACCAGTGAGCAGTAAATCCAGTGTAGAGTATGATTCATGTGCCCCTGAAAAGAAGCTATATTCTCTCACATCAGGGTGTTCTATTCTCCAATTATCCTTCAGATTGTGTTCTTCAATGAGAGCCTGGAGAGATAGGCGAGGATTATCAATTGTCCTATCCTGTCTATACTTACTCCTATCTAAAATGAGGTCCAGGGCTGTATTAAAATCGCTTCCAAGTAGAATGTTTTGAGAATTTAAGTCCTGAATCACTTGAGAAACTTGCCTAAAAAAGGAGCCATCATCAACCAATGGGGGATAGATATTACACAGAATCATAATTTCCCCTTGAATTTCCACCAATAACGCAGCTATCCTCCCGTATTTATCTGAGCATTCTTTTAGAAACTTCAGGGGGGGCTTTTTTACGAATAAGAATTGCAACCCCCGAGATCTTGATGTAAAAGAAGACCCAAAAACATATCCAATCCATTCCTTTTCCAACCCTTTGATCTCATCACTCAATATGTGGGTCTCTTATAAAAAGCATATGTCCGCTTTCACGTCCTCCAAAAAATTAACAATTTTCTTTTTTTAAATTTGATTATTAATCCCGGAATTAACATTCCAGGACATCACCCATAGATCATCTCCAGATTTCCCAGTCATACTACTGGTCATTATCACACTATGTCTACCATGCACTAGTCTCAAAATTAAACAGATTGTACAATAAAAAAACAGCCTCTTAAGAATAAGTTGGAACCTAGGAGCATTTTCAACCCAAAAAAAAAAAGAATAAACATTCAACGAGACCTATGTGCTAGGAACCCCTCCCAATCCCTGTAGAACTCAAAACATAAACAACAAAGATAAAAACTGAATCCTAAAGTGTTCCCTACAAAAACTCCAAGCAAGTTCGTAACTATAGCCTAAATTCCAGCCCAAGACGATCCATTCAAAATGAACATATTAAAATGTTCCCATAATGGTCAAATACCGTTCATATATACAGATAGCAAACAAACATCCTGACATGTAGATATATTTAACAAACATCAATATTGAAGTGCTTCATAATATTCACACAAATAAATGACAATACAAAGAACAACGCTTATTCCGCTTAGGCCAAAAATACATACAACCCCAATATCAGAGCTAACATATCATAGTGGAGCAAAAAGAGCATCTAACAAAAAGCCCAGACAATGCAATTCTCACCCATGGGGTCCGAACAAACCCCAATAAGAATAAAACCTGGCAAATAAAGGGACTGTCATTAAAATATAGTAAGAAGTAAAAGAAAAATATAACAGGCGGAAAAAATTAACACACATAAAGAGCCGCCATGGAAATCCCCCCTCATGAACGAAAGATGAGAGGAAAATAATATTTATATGTATAAGCACCAAATCAAAAGAAACCAAGACAAAACCCAAAACAATCACACACTTAAATTACGGTCCAAATTACCCCCCATCAAGTGTATTAGAGTGCAGCAGGGTACCTAAAAACATATATGCACAACCAAGGGACCGAACAGGCAAAGCAAAGTGGGCCACCTCCTGCAATCGTTTATGTTATCTTCGATTGTATCCAGTGTCCCTTATGCGCCGTAATTATATAAATAAAATAGCGATCAAGGAGCACCCAACCAAACCTTCATAAACAATGGAGGCACTGAAACATTGAATAGCAACCTATAAATCAATCTTCCTTCCATAACAACAAACAGATTAATTAATAGTGAAATAGGTCAAGGATATGTGAGTCATTGCACAAATCAAAAAGCATAGGTTCCACAGGGTGAGTTGTGAAAATGGTAAATAATCAAAATGACAGTGAAAAGTGCTAATGCACATCCACTAAGCAGCATAATTCTACGATGGCCTCGGATTAGGTACATTCAAATGAGGGCACTTCAATCATAGGGCTACAACATGCCCACTTGCTGTAATCAAATATGTTATGCTAAATGTTGAACAACCCTAATAAACCTCCAAAGACAATGGGGGTCATTACGGCTTTGGCGGTAGTGGTTGAACGGTGCTGCTAGAGCTGCTGGCAATGTTATACCCCTACCGCCTCAATACGAGGTTTGCTCGCGGGACCCGGTAAGGATGCCTGGTAAAACCAGGCGTCCTTAGCGGGTCCCACGAGCAGACCAGGATGCAAACAACGGGCTGGTTATTAACGGGCCTGTTGTTTGCATCCTCCCCATTCCCATTGAGCCCTATGGGGGCTCGAATGGGAATGGGGATGTACAGAGTCCAGGTTCCCTGAATGGGGAAATACTGGGCCCTCCAAGGTCGGAATGGCCCGGTATTTCCCCATTCAGGCAAATAGCGGCATGGCTACCTCCAGGGTCGTAATGACCCCCCAATGAATATGAATGGACAGCATGTGATTTGCACTCCTTGATTACATCCGTCTGATCCCCCTAGCCTCCATTCTGAAAATGAGTATTTTTTAAGGTCCAGAAATTGTAGCGCATTTTCAGAGTAGACGGCACTGACGGCATTTATGAAGGTGGCCTCATCAACAAAAGGCAAAGACATAAGCAATATGATCTGCAATTCAATCATGCTTTGGTCGGTCAAGCAGCTCGTGGGCCATGAAACTGTTCTCGGCCAAAGCAGGTGGCAGCCAATTCTTCCACTTACGATACCTATGAATTTTTGGCCACACACAATGTATTCAACATACAGCCTATCCATCCACTGTTACCCATACTCCTTTTTCTAGTGTTCGTAGTCTGGCTTGCTCTGTTGTTTTACAGCTGGCCTCTTTTAATCTTTTGGGTGTGTTGACCTATCCCATCCTCCAATGACTTCTTTCAATGAAAGTCTACTTCAGTCCAATGGGCCACTCCCTCCCTTCTCCGCTGATGCCAAGAAAGTCAGGAAGAGTCTACACGTCATGTCTGAGCTGAAAAGCATGCAGTGGTGTGGAAGGGCTGGAATCTGGACTTCTCTCTAAAGTCACCAATGGACTATATGTCTTCAAGGACACTATGCCCCATCCATGGGCTTTCATTTTTCCACCCAGTGCTTTCTGGGAGTTGTAGTTTCAGTTCACGTCAATCGAATGAAACAAACTCAAGTAAAACTCAACATGACATGGCATATTTTATTGGGCTTCAATGGTAAAGCAAACATGAGTGTTGTTAGGTGGCCATACTAACCAATGGTGAAAACTTTCTGGACATGTCGTCTTACTATGGCAATGCATTTTTTACTGGCAAAGCCCACAGATGTTACTTGCATCATGCTCAAAGAAAACATGAGTAGGTTCCTATGGGGGAATATAATATCTGCGTACACTTGTTTTGCTAGCGTGGATAAGTATGTGCACAGTGAGCATTAACATGCCTTTTTGCTTTATTTAGTTTTACTATACATATTGTGGGGAAAGGCATCATGAAAGTGCATTTGAAAATGCGTGCGTGCACTGTTGGTGACTTGGCATCTATTGGACTTGTTCATGTTTTACCATGCAATGTACAATGTAGCTTTTTGCCCAATTTTTTACAGAATGTGTGCTTTAAAATGCACAATTGTAATCCATTTTCTGTAAAAAAAAAAAAAAATTCTGGGGGGAGATCCCCCGTGCCCTCCTTGTTTAGTTAGGGCTCCCTCACTACGCTCATTCACTTGTGCATTTTTGTGTAAAACATTTACGCCCTTCAAATAAAAAAAGATAACTCAACACCATCCAGAGTACTGTGCTAAATATCTGGGGGGGGGCATCAATCTTCTGTGTTTAGTAAAAGATGCCTTAAAGCTCTGAGCTTGATCGCCTCAGACGCAAAGAATATTTTTTGTTTATTAAGCATCTCCCATGTTTGCTTTGGGGCTCCTATTTCCGCTAATGCACAATTGAGCCATCCGCCCAGTTAAATATTGTAAGCTTCTTCACACTCAGACATGCAGAATTGTCAATTTCCTGCATTGATCAGTACCTTAAGAGGCAATGCGCCTTTTGTTGAACTCTATAAGTACTTTTTAGTGCCTAATGAGAGCTTGTGGCAGTCTCCCAAGTTACACAACAGCACAGTTCAGCATGTGCAATTAGAGGCTTGTTGAAA
Source organism: Ambystoma mexicanum (assembly GCF_040938575.1). Lineage (NCBI taxonomy): Eukaryota > Metazoa > Chordata > Amphibia > Caudata > Ambystomatidae > Ambystoma > Ambystoma mexicanum. The sequence goes on from NC_090934.1 coordinate 1,032,175,448, forward strand.
GACTTCCCTCTGCTTTTTTTGTGTGGGCCTTATTTGATCCCTTTATTAGTTCTTATTTGTCTCTCCGCCACCGGTTTGGCATATAAAGGATTTGAGTATGCAGCAGCGACTGGTAGGAGGCAGATGGGAGAGCAAACTGCCTTGATGGACCACATACATGCACCACTGTTTTTGATGGTCCTGCTTTCTTACTGATAGTATGTCTGCACACTGGTTCTTTGCTATTTCACTTCCAGTGATGTCCCTTGGGGGTGGGGTCAAATGACATCACTTCATGTGATGTCACCAGGGGGTCAAGGGTTGTGCAATGTCACTTCCGCTACCCCTCCCATTTTGGCCTAAATGACGTCCCTGAGAGGTGCAGTGGGTTTTTTCACCCACAGAACAAAGCATAGCTTAAGGTAATTAAAAGCATGGAAAAGGGAGGGTTAGCCTGTATCCTTTTTTGTCTTAGACTATACGGTCTCTTCCTGTCACAATACAGGCCCACCATATCAAAAAAGGTGGGAAGTACCCATAGCATATGCTGTGACATTTTTACTGGGCATACATGGCCAATAGAAAATGTCATGCCACAGTATGAATGGCTAGATTTATTACACCAAAAACTCAGTCTAGGCAGGCCATAACACGTATCGTGCTTGTTTTACAAGCATGATAAAACATTCATGATCAGTGTTATTATGTGGCTAGACTGGTATTTGGATGCAATCAGTTTAGCCATTTCTTTCTGGGCATGACATTTTTTACTGGGCATGCCACAGTAAGAAATGGCTAGATTTAGCGCACCGGTGACACAGACACAAGGGATTTGATTCAAAAACCTTTACTTTACCAGTCAGGATGGTTTATTGCCTAACTCGGGAGGATAGATCAGGGGCAACATGCTCGCCTTGGAATTCATTAATTGTAGAACAACGTTTGTTATATATGTAATGAATGATATGTGTATGTAACAAAACTTATGTTGGGAGTACAATACATTAATTAAGATTAAGAATCACATAGCATCTTGGGAGATTTACAACGCCGCAAAGCAACTGAGCCTTGCCAGAACAAGATCAAGGTACATAAAAAAGACAAGAAAGAGGACATTACATTTTTTGGAGAAAAACATTTGGAACTGGATGTAAGACTGGGGGACGGAGAAAAAGCCCTACGGCAAAAAGAATGCAATCTAATCTGCAATCTGAGATCAAACTTAATCACCTCTTCAAGTTTTTCTTCATAAATGGACACACCATTAAAGTCGCCAAAGAGGTCAAAACGCTTGGCTTCCACCTAGACTCCTCACTCAGTCCCAACAAACAAGTAAATGCCACCACCTGAGCCACCGCATAAACATGCAGACTCATTAGTGCTTGCAGAAAATTCCTCTCACCAGATAGCTGTCTTACTCTAGCCAGTCCTTACGCGCCTCGGCTACTGCAAAGCATTGTACGCCGGGTCGAAGATACGAAATATCCGGAAGTTACAGGTCCTACAAAATAATGTCCTCAGAACTGCGCTCAACATCCCCAGATCTGCACACATCTCAGCCACTAGACACCAACAACACTGGCTCCCAGTACAGGAACGCATCATGTTCAAATGACTCACCCTCACACACAAATGTCTCCACCAGATGGCCCCAGCCTACCTGTCCAACAGCATCACAATGACACAACACTCTAGACCCACCCGAGCAATCTATCAGCACCACCTAGCCACGCCCAGATTCAAGCTCCAAAAGGCAGGTGGCAGCAGCTTCCCCACGTTCGCCAGAAAACTCTTGAACTCACTGCCTCTCTCATTCAGAGCTCAAGACTCTATCTGGATCTTCAGGAAACAACTCAAAAAGCACCTCTTCACCCAAACTTTAAGCAACCTAGCACCCCTCTCACCTATCTCCTCACCACCACCTCCTGCTCCTACCCGTACTCAAAATCTTTGTTTGTAATCATGTTTACGCCATCTATTTGTAATTCCATTATCTTCACTGTGTCTGTCTTGTACTTGCTTTGTAACAAATGTAACCGCTACACTTTGTAAGAAAGCGCCCAGATGCCGTTGGGCTTGGCGCGCTATATAAGCTTCAAAATAAATTAAATAAATTACTGAGGTCCTTAACATGGGCAACAAAATGCATCACTTTTTGTAACAAGTTGAATCTAGAAATGTCGAGTGGATAAGCAATTCTGTGGTTATCTGGCTTGGATTCAGACAATAAGCGCCAACGTATTCCAATCAATAAAATAGCTGATTGACTATGGACACAAATGTGAACGTTACAAATAATTCTTGAAAATCCTTTAAAAACAGCTGAATTCATAAGACTGTGTCTGTTACCACTGACATTAGCTAGGTATTTTGAATTCTCACCAACACTCAGGACACCTAATTCTCCTGCATAGGAAATAACTAAACTAACCGCGGTGACTATATCTCTAAACATGCTATAGGGCTAAGCCCGGATTGTAGATGTGATTCATTTTAAATCTGGCATTTACACACTTGTAACATGGCTATTCCAAATAAATGAATTCACTTACGAGAGTCGTTTCGATAATTATGCCACAGGACCAGGCCTATTATTATTTTTCTCATTTTTTCAAATGGTATACTTAGATCAATGGTCCACACGCGTAATGTTCATTTGCGTCATGCACGATAATTAACAATTTCGGCGTGAACATGGCAATAAGAAATAGAGTAATACATGCCTAATGACGTCATCATGCACACGCTGTTCGGCACACAGTTATGACAATGATATATGAACTTTCAAAGCGACGACAACCCAGAATTCGTCACTCTGAAAGAAATCACTCGTAATGATGGAGACTTAAAACTAACAGGTATTTGAGAATGTATGCGAATAAGGTGAGCTGTATTCCTTTGGAATGAGTTAGGATCACAGTGTGTGTAGAGGAACAATCAATTATGTGGAAGTCAAGGTCATCAGCATATATATATGATTTTTCCTGACCATATACTTACTTAGAACTACGTTTATGAGGGCCCACGCTAAAGGAGCACGTCGGCCACATAACAACCACTTTCATATGACCATTATGACATAAATGGCCGGTGCGATAACAACTGGTACAAATATAACAATTAGACTAAGAACATCTACATAACTGTTTACCATCCTATGTATAATAATGGATATACTACTCGGCTGAGATTATATAATGAAAATAAATCGAGCTAATCAACGCACTGATTCTGTTATAACAATCATTTGCTCAACGTATGGCAATTGATATATTTACTAAAACTTTTCTGATTCTTTTTCAGATTAAGGACCAATGTGCTAAACAATTACTAATTGAAAAGCGAAACATAAGAGCAACCATAGAGGGTGGACTACAATAGGAGGTACCTTGAGATTACCGGGGCATACTCTGAGAAGTAACTCAATGAACCAAATCAAACTTAGCTTATATTCAAAGGTAAGAATAGCCAATAGCCAATAGAACAATGAAAATGGATAGATACATTAACCTACATGAATCACATGACAAATCATACCCCCCTTATTTTTCAATTCTCTTCCCACTACAAAACCACTAAGCTTGTCCACTGAGCATTTAGTCATTGATATGTTTCTATCTTAACCAACACTTGAATATGCAATATGTGATGAAATTAATGTATATTTGAAATTATGCTGACATTGGAATATGGGCAATTCTTAGAAAATGTGTAAAAAAAATGCAATGGAATGATATTTAAATACTTAAAGTATAAAGAACTATCATAACTGTGCCTTGAAAAAACCCAAGTACGGGTGGAACGCATACACGTGCCTCCTAGCAGAGATTGTTGTCACCAAGGTATACTTTATCAATATATACATATTGACACGTTGATGCTAAAAACATAAACAAGCTTCAAATAGTACAAATAACGCATTCCGAGCCGCACTACACATTCCCAAAAGTGACCATATATCTCAGGCCAGACGTGATGCCCACTGGCTCCCAGACAAGGAAAGGATCAACTTCAAAATCCTCACCTTACGCATAAATGCGTCAATCTCTCTGCTCCATCCAACCTATCAGAAAAAATAACCAAGAACATCTCTGCCCATCCCAAAAGAAACGCCCATGCTAACCAACACTGCGTTCCCTCCATAAAAAGAGCCAACACCGGCGGCATCAGCTTCCCTCATATAGCACCTAAATTCTGCAATGCCCTCCCCAACGCACTCGGAGCAGAACCCTCTCTTTATTCCTTTCGCAAATCCCTCAAAACCACACTCTTCACATAACCTCAAACTACACCCTCAGCCTCTCCACACTCCCAGCCCTGCTTAACAATAAGTTACTCCCCAAACCACAATGTCTATGAAACTCTAAGATTAACCGTAAATGCAAATTTCAATGTAACCTCTGAGCCTTCCTCTGCAACCAGCAATGTATATCTGTAACAACGCCACAATGCCCTAGGGCTGATGAGCGCTTTAAAAATACAAATAATAAAAATAAAAATGTCATTTTTTACAATAAAGAATACTTTTTTACATACCTAACCACATTGGTTTATTTTGCAGATACATTTAAAAATATAATAGCAAGTCATGCACAAAGTCTTTCATAGAACCAACCACTCGGACCGTCTTTACTAAAGGTCTTCCTTCTTAACACAGAGGCTGTTTACTTTAAAATACATTTCACATGGAGACTTTCGAAAACGTCCCTTCCCTTCTTTGAAGGAACATGACCACTCCGATATAATGTATACTTTAAACCTGTATAGAATAGAAATTCTTCTTCTAGCACTCGCAGTCAAAGTCACATAGGTGTTTTTAGCATCTCACACTCACCAGAAAACCTTTGAAGACGTTCCTTTCTACGGAGTTTGCCACAAACTTTGTGAAATGCCTCTAGGGGTTCTTTCTCTACCCCTCAGGCAATCCCTCACTATAACAGTGCCCCAGGAGGGTGAGCACTTCTCGTGGTGGGTTGAAGAATGGCCCCTCAGCTGGCCTCCTTCCTCTTCCTCAACTTTGTCCCAAGGAGATTCAGTTCCTAACACACCTGCCAGGACTAACAGCCTTCCTAGTCCCCAGAGTGCAGGCAAATTCTAGGCTATAGCACTGCACACAGCTGGTCCCCTAAGACTTTGGCCCCTTTCAGCTTCTCTTCTGGCTTCATGACCACGTCTGTTTCTGTCACTCCCATGACTGCTAAGGATGCTGCTGCTTTCTCCCTCCTTTTCATACATCTGTGAATGGACAATGGGTTGCAGGTGGGTTCACTTAATTTCAATTGCCTGACCTTGCCTGGCCTTGTTATTGGGACATTGTCACATCTCACAAACCTGTTTGGTCATTGTGGCGCCACTGCCGGCATCTGGCCGTAGTTCGTCCTCTTCCTAGCAACATGGCGGCGCCGGCTCAGCCCATGGTTCCGGAAAGGATTCTAATGGCATCTCTGACCGCAAATCCTTGCATTGCTACTCTTAGAGTAGCCATGTATCGTAAGTATACTCACCTCTAGGTTATTTTCCCATGTCATATAGTCAGTATTCTAATCCTTGCTTTTCTTTCTTTCATGTACGCATAGCACCGGGGCCTCCCGCATCCTGTACGCATCGCAGCGTCTCTCTCAGAGTACCCAAAAGTTTCCCGCTATCCGGTATGGCACCATTATCCTTCTACCCTTGCCCCCTGCATCTTCTAAGGCCAGCACTTAGTTGTGGATTCCCCTTATAGTGCCTACTGATACGGTCCTCGAGTCTCATTTCCTCCGGCAACTGCCATGGCCAGCCCAAGACCAGCGATCGCAAGAAAACATTCTTCCAGCAGTGGAGTATACACGCCCCGCCTCCCAGAGCCATAGCAGTGGTAGGGAATGTACCCATTATACTCTGAATCATTCTCTCTTTTCCGTCATTTCTAAACTTCTCTTCTCCTTGTCAGACCATTCAGGGGTTCATCCGCCTCTCTCCACGCCAGCTGTAGCAAGGATTCCACAAACATTCCACAGTCAGAGTGTCCACACAGCACTAACGGGTAATCGGACAATCCATTTCACCCAGATTCCTTCTCTCATGCCTAAACTAATCTTCGCCCCTCTCATTCCAGGGTAGCAGATTATCCTCACGAGATGCCTCACCAAGAAAGGGACCCCCCATGCTGATTCCAGAACAGGTTTTTTCCCATAGAGGTTTTCCCTGGAAGCCCTCCTCCTCCAGTCAGGTTTCACTGGGAGGTGGAGGGTGAACAGGTTGATTCTCCTTTCTTCCGGATTGCTGCATCTGCTCCAGGTTGGTGTTTTTTCCTGTTCATGCATGTTACGACGTTGTGGTTATAACAGACATCTCCAATGAGTATGCTGGTGTGCCTCTGTTTGCATCTTCTTCGTCCTAACACCATAGTGGTGGTTCACATCAGAAGTCTGTATTCCTCCTGACTCCCTCTTCTTCATCCCAGTACTATGACAGTGTTTCCTATGGAAGTCATGAATTACTCTATGAGGCGTCTTCGTCCCAGTACTTGGTTCAATCTTAGGTAGAAGAACGTTAATAGATTATGTCCCTTTTGACTCTGGTTGTTCTTTCCTCACTCTCCTGTAGAAATGGTGATTGGTAACAGAAGTAGGTGACATCTCTGGTTGCCTTTTCCTGACCTCAGTGTCCTGTAGGTTGGAATAAAGGGGCACAGGACAGGATTGATAATGACCCACGAAGGCTAAGGGTGGGCAAGGCAGGTAAGTATAAGGAAAACGGGGGATACCATCCCGTAGATCGGGATCTGGCAACTTTGCCTTTGCCTTGGTTGCCTGAAGGGGAGGCTTAAGTGGACTAAATCTGGGAATGCCCTCAGATTTCTCCCAGCACCAAAATGTCATTCTTGCCACGTAATAACACATATGCTTGGTTTAAAAGCATGATAAACAAGTATGAACAGTGTTATTACATGCCTACACTAGCATTTTGATGCAATCAATCTTGCCATTTTATATTGTGGCATAATATTTTTTACTGGGCATCCATGTTAAAGCAGAGATGATAAGTGTTATTACATGACTAGACTGGCATTTTGGTGCAGCCAGTTTAGCTATAACATCTTACTATTGCATGACATTTTTTACTAATCATCTATGATGAAGCAAACATGATAAGTGTTGTTATGTGTCTGATCTGACCTGCATTGGAGCAGCCAATTCAAATGTGTTGCTTATTGTGCCCTGGCATTTTTTAATGACAAAACCAACAGAAGTATGTTCTTATGGGTGGGTACTGGCATATATCAGTAGAGCAAGTCCAGATTAGTTTTCTTATGGAATCATTACTTGCATTATGCACAACATGAGTATGTTCTTATATGGGCACAATGTCATATATAGGTGCAATCAGTATGGAAATGTTTCGGCACAGGCAGTGTTGAGGAAGAATAGCTCAGGGGTAATGCGTTTTGTCTTGGAAGCAAGACAACACAGCTCAACACTGGTTCGAATCCTGATCCCGTGCTTAGAAATCACTCGTTGGTATTAAGTACGTTATAAAAAAAACTATTAAAATTAACATGTTTTTATACTAGCATATATTGTAGTGAAATGCATCATAAAAATGAATTGGGAAATGCTCCTGTGTACTGTTGGTGACTTGTATCTATTGGATTTTTTCATGAATTAACCTACAAAGCTGAGTGCAAACTGTTTGGCTTTTTAACCATTTTTTAAACAGACAATGTGTACATTATAAAAAATATTTTCTTGGAGGAAACCCCCCGGACCATCCTTGGATGGTTCAGGGTCTCTTGCTACGCTAGGTCGCTTTTGCAAATTTGTGGCAAATATTTATGCCCCACCAATGAAAGAATTCAGCTGCCACTGGCAGTGTGAACACAAACATAGGGGGGATTCTTAGAACCCGCTTTATTTTTGGAAAGTATATGCCAATCACCATATAGCTCAGGAATGTATGGTCAACAGCATTTATGGTCAGTGCCATTTAAGAGTACACTGCTGCGGGGTCAGCCTCTTGGTCCTCCTGATAATGAACCACGTACGGATCGAAACACATTGAGATATCGTGTGTTCCCTTTCAGTTATTTTGTTAGGAACTTTTGGATGGAAACTTGATTAATAGATATTGCCTCTATTAACTTAACATTATAATGAAAGCTTTTCTGTGGTAAAAAGAAGTAAAGGGTTCTTTGTTACCTATTACAGTGTTAGGGGTTTTGTGTCAGTTGGCTATTCCTCTAACTTTATCCTATACCAGGTACGGGGCATTAACTCTCATTGGGTGGCATTGCTGGACATTTGAGGATGCACTTGGCATTTGATAGAAGCAACTGTATATCCAACGCTGTAACTTACATATCTTGACCATACCTAGACTGTAAGGCTATAACAGACGTGAGATGGCTGTATTCTCAGAGGCTGCATTATCTACACTGTGTTATGGCAGCACCTTCAAATGTGGGGCTTTACTTGGCATATGATTACTAGACCTGACATGTGCAGCAATAATTGGCATATGTTGTTAGTAAATTGCCATATGTAGCCGATGCATGGCAGTGCCCTTGGCCTATGTTGTTTCTACTTGGTCTACCTCTGTCCTAACATGACCCTCTCCACGGTATGTGAAAGCAGCACCCTAGTGAAATTGTCCTTGGTATCTAAAAATTCTGATGTCGGCTTTAGTGCTGGTTTGGTATTTTATGAAATGTAAGCTTTCGTATGTTTTTACAACCGTCATTCAATTCAGGTGATGACATCAGGGATACTGGGGTCGAAGGTCATATGCCATCACTTCCTGTGATGTCATCAGTGATGTCACTTCCGCTACCCCAGGCATTTACCACATTGTGATATGGATATAGGTATGGAACAGTGGTGTCCTGAGGGTGTTGTGTTCAGCACTGAAACATTGGCTTAATTTGGCAGTCTATCGCACGTGTATATCACATCACAGAAATCAAGTAGAGATTGGCCTGACTCAAAAAGAAAGGGAAGCAGAGAAATCTATCAAAGCGTGGCATGACAGGGCATTTGATAACTATGTGTAGGGTGATCGATAACACAAACGCTGATATAATGGGATAGAGACTAAAAGGAACATTGGTCATTCACCTTTGCAGAAACATCAGTGCAAAGCATTACACATATTCAGGCCATGGAATGTTATAAGAAGAATAGACTTGTTGGTGATGTGGCATATGCTGCCTTGTGGTTGTCCCAGATGGAGAGTGCTACCCAGTGGTGGTAGCTGTAAGTACAGAGCTTCATGATAAGCTGATTCCTCGATGGCACTATAACAATGGACACCAGTGATGAAATGTGCGAGAAGCTCAGTCTATTTGAAAACTGTTCAGAACCTTAACTAATACTAGTAATACTATATTTATATAGCACTTCATGCTGGGCTCCTTCCGCTTCTAAACTCTGCAATGTTCAGTGTTGTTATTACCCAAAGTGTTGGTACTAATTACATGAAATGTCTGCAAGTGTGTTATGAATTACCCTCCCTAATGCAGTACAGTGATGATGGATGGGCCGCTGTGTGCGGCCCAGAGCTTTCTTCAACTCCACACGTGGGAGGGCTGAATTAGAGACCCCAATAAGAAAGTGTTATCAGAGGTCAATTCCTATACATTGTAGGAAGGAGAAGTGCTTTACTACAGCGTTTTGTTTGGAAATTGGCTCTGCTCTCTTTCGAGAACTGAGAGTGTGAAAGGGGATACCAAGCACACCAAGCAAGTGCACCTGAGAGTGTTGTTTTGTGCTGAGGCTCTGAAGCAGAAGTGCTTTACCATGGCGTTTTGCTTAGAAATTAGCTCCCATCCTCTTTTAAGAACCGAGAGTATAAAAGGGACTGCCACACACACCAGCGCGTGCTCACCAAGTGAGTGCACCCGAGAGTGCTGTTTTGTGCTGAAGCTCTGAAGCAGAAGTGCTTTACCATGGTGTTTTGCTTAGAAATTAGCTCCCATCCTCTTTTAAGAACTGTGAGTATAAAAGGGGCTGCCACACACAACAGCGCGTGCTCACAAAGTGAGTGCACCCGAGAGTGCTGTTTTGTACTGAAGATCTGAAGAAGTGCTTTCAGCGTTCTCTTTGGAAATTGGCTCCCGCCCACTTTGAGCACTTGGGGTATAAAAGGGGCTGCCATGCGCACCAACACATGCGCACCAACCTAGTGCACCTGAGAATGTTGTTTTACTCTTTGGCTGGTGGTGTACGTGGGAGGCGACTCAAGCTGGTAAGAGAGGAGTATTACACTAAGGAACAAAAAGAGCTAACATGACATATTAGCCGGTCCTATAGCATTTTCGGTTTGCTTTGTACAATTTGTATGAATCAACCACTAACGGCGAACACTAAAAGTCAAAAGTAGAAATGAGAAAATAGGTTTTCTCAAGGGGATGAAATCAGGAAGTGACTCCATCGTAATTACTTAGAAGGCCAAGTGTCACATAGACATGAGAAAGAAAGCCCCACTTTTGTTGTGCCTGCTCGAAATAAACTAAAGTCCAAGTACGATCTACAGTCAAAACTGAATGGGGCAAAGACTGATGACCAGGTCAGAAAATAGGGGTGCACTCGTGGTATGCCCCTGGCTTCTGAACATCACATACACAGTATTTTACAAAGGATAACACGCCTCTTTTGGAAGGAAACAGGCCGCATTTTATTACAGAAATATTCAAAGCACTTATGATGGGGACCCAATAGTACTTTTACATCTTGCATCATTGGTTACCATTATCTTGACCCTGAGCAGCCCTGCTGAGCTGCGAGGTGCCTGATTGGCCTAAGCTGACCCAGGGTTACTTGTAGAAAATCCAGTGTCCAGCCAGACAGTCCAAACGCCCAAGCCTGGGCTAAAAATCCACCTAATGGGCAACCAGATGGGCCACCCCCGCCGTTCTTGCCTGCTTGGCCTATTGGACACGAGTGGACCGTCAACCCACAACCCGGGTAGTAAATTTAAGGTTCTTGTTAATGCAACATTTTTGTTCATGGTGCAAACATTTTATATAACCCATTGTGTAGGTCCCCGCCCACAGCGCCATCAATAAACTGCAACTTGAAAAACACACATATCACTATTTTAACCACAAATGCTAGCACAGAAAAAGAGTGTTTGATGAGTAGGATAACTTCAATAATCAATCCAGGAGGGCGCGGGACAACGTCGCCAAAGCAAGAAGAGGATTCCTGGGTCAGACCCATTTATATACATTGCCCCCCCACAGGTTGCAGGTAAGGCTATCCTCAATTGCTGTGCCCCACCCACATATCCACCTGAGAGCTGAGGCCCCCACCATGGCCCACGAGGCAGCCCCTAATGGCGCTGCTCCTGCAGGGCCGCGGCAGTGACTACATACTTGAGGCGGACAAAGTCCAAGCGAATTCCAAAATGATAAAAACAGCATACACGAAGAAAATCGTAGGGGCAAAATGACAGATTATTATGGCTCAGAAGTGTGAACTCGAGCCTCTATTACAGTTATGAGTGATGAACCGGTGGACTGCAGTGCAGTATCCATTGAAAATAAGAGTTCCATGTGTTAATATTCCCGCAAAAATATTGCGATACAAACATATGGACCCTGCAGGGGACACCCCAGCAACCCCTGCATTATTTTAAAATGTGCGGGGGACACCCCCGCAACCCGGGCTCCCACAAATTATCCCCCACAAAAATATTGCCTATGGCGAGACAAACAGCCATATGTACGGCAATATTTTTTATGAGGATTTTTTGTAGGGATACCGAAAATAAGCAGCTAGGAAACCGCAAAATGCTATGAAGACCATGTTAAAGCTATGCAGCAGGACCAATGGGGAGGTTGGGACGCAGAGGTTCCTGATGGAGATTTGTCCTTAACTGTGGAGCAGAAGCTGACAAATGCACTGCATAAGGTAGTTGTGGGGATAGAAAGGTTAAGCGAAGAAGCAAGCACAAAGGGCCAATCTGTAAATACTGTGGAGGAAGAGCTTGAAGAAGTAGCAATCTTTCCGCTATCCCTAAGAGTAAGACGGGGAATAAAAAGACTGGAACTACTGAAACACTCCACCGTGCCAATGCAAATAGACATTAATATTGAGCAACGAGAACCAATCGAGTCAGTTGTCTCTATAATAAATGAGGGGAATAACCCCCAAAACAAAGAGGAAGAAAGTCAAAAGGAAAGTAAAAAGAGCGGGGGAAAAGGCTGGCACACTAACAAGTTGGCTCGTCACAATTCCTACGCAAAGGGATACAAATGAATCCGCGGATGAAGCCAAAGATACAAATAGCAGCGATGATGAGTCCACTGGGTCATCCGCTGAGGAAAATGAGATGGGTGCGCTGGAGCAATCCAGTATGACAGAAGATTTCCAGAACTTGAGAGGGGCAAGGTCCAACTCCCCAAATGCCACCGGGCCCAGTAAGGAATTCAATCAAATTATGACAGGCTGATGGAAAAGTTTAAAAATAAGCCGTCTCTTTACGAGTGGCGAGGGTAAAGGGCTCATTCGTAATGCCACATTGCAGATTGTCCACACTGTCCCACAGCTAAGAGTTCTGCTCTCTAGTGACTTTGACTATGTGGAATTGGACTCAGATGGGAAATCGAAGTCTTTGTTCGTTCATTGCCACACAAGCTCCACAGCTGACCTCATTTTAGCACACCAACAGTGCTTTCTGTGCATGGGTTATGACCTTGAGCCTAACATTCCCATGTATGGGCTAAACAGGGCCTTTCACCAGGACTTGATGAGGAGGGGCGAGAAAAAGGATGCAACAACACTGCAGCCAATGAAAAGGTTTATATGTAGGCACTTGCAATGGATGTCCATCACCTGTGCCTCTGGGCTCTAGGGCTCTGTGACTGACATCAGCTATGTTGGAATCAAAATGCATATTGTCTCAATGTAAAGCATACACACAGATAATGCACACGTGTCAAGGATCATGAATATATGGTTAATGTCGGGGACGAGATGGTCAAATCCCACCCTCCTCACCAATCCCACTGTGTCTAAATCGGGTCCAGTCAAAGGATCGAATCAAAAGGATCGAATAACAAAAGGTTTGAATCAATAGGACCGAAAACAAAAGGGTCGAATACCTTTTTTTAAATGCATATTTTTTTTGGGTGTTTGCGTATAGGAAATAAAGTGGTTTTTACACCAAAAACAGGGGCTTAGGGGGGGACCCCCCCAAAAGAAAAAAAAAAGAAAAAATTAAAAAATTCAACCTTTTTGTTTTCGGTCCTTTTAATTCGACCCTATTGCATTTCGATCCATTTTGATTCGATCCTTTGACCTATAACTGTCTAAATCACACGTAAGCTAAGGAGGGAGAAGCCCCCATCCCTATGGTATCTAATCGCATGATGTAACATAGAAATGTACCTGTAACACCTGGCCCACAGCCAACTAATGAATGCCATTTTGTATTAGAGCAGACACCATCTTTTAACTAGGCCCAGAAAATCAACCCTCTGCAAAATCCAGCTCTCCTCTTGCACAGCGCCTCACACAGCACAGAAAGCCCAAACCCCCACCACTTCCCTGCCTTGCCTGCTCCTCACAAAGCTTGTTCCCACGGAAGTCCAATAATTTCTTGTTGCAATTGTCCTGCATCACTTCCCCAGATTATGCTCACTTCCAAATGTGAGATCATAGCCAGCCTTTAACACAAGTGCCCATCCATCTCCACTAAACTGCCCATGCCCTTTCCACCCCCACCGGACAGGCCAAGTCCCACCCGTCCTCGACCCCTCACCCTCTTTCATGCTGAGACCCAACGGACCACCGCATGGTGGCCATTCCAGAACACCCACCACAGGCCTAATCCTAAAACCGCAGTATGCCCTCTTAACAGCAACACATGTCTACCTATATCAGGAGAATTCAAACAAAGCACTGCCAGGTCAATCCCCTCGGGTGGGCACCTGGGTGCTGGCATAAAGACATCAAAGAGAACCTCAAGTGAAAAGGTTAGAATGCCAATATATTAGCTCATTTGACCTAACCACCTCTACTCATACAAGATTTTATTTTCGTATTATCAGTTTCTGTTGTTTAGTTTAGTCAGATAGTTATATTGTGCAGCCCACCTGACCTTCACACCGTGGAGATGAGCCCAGTGGACCCACTTGTGCCAGGAGCGACTGGGAGCAACGACCAAGTAGCATCCAGCCTCCCTTATAGTATCAACTGTGCCAAAGGCCTCCCCCCAATTCAATGCTATAATTTTAACGTTATCAATGACGCTGGGTGTCCTTTTAATTTGCTGCCTGTGTATTGTTTGGCAGAGTGCTCTCGGGCAGCAGAGTTCTTTACTTGCTAATTTTATTTTATATAAAATGTGTTCATCTTTGCAACTTATTTCCTGGTTTTATTCCCCAGCGGGGTGTGTCCATAATTCTGGTCAATTGGATATTACGTGCTTTAAAGAGGGTGGCCTTCACTACTTGAATGTGTTCTCCTACCATGAAAGTATCTTCTTCAAAGACCTCCTGCTTTGAAATTGCATTCATGTTTCCCTGTTTGAATTTTGAATTCAGAATGTTCAGATTGTAGTCAATACCAGTAGTTGTTGACTGCACCCTGAACATTCTGATTGCCTGAGAGGAGGGCAATAACAATGTCCATGTGCTAATTCAGGCTAATGGCTTTCAATCTTAAAATAAAATGCTAATTTAGTCACCACAACAGAATAAGACAAACATTAACAACCGCCTCGGAGAAACCAGAAAACGTGTATATAACTGATTGATTGTTAGCTATTCTAGGTTTTGAAGAGGCTCCAGCGAGCTGGGCAACAGGTTTGCAAATGGATGAGCGCAGTGCCAAAAAAAACGTCAGGCCAAACGGACACTACAAAAATCAGCTCTACTATTTGCCTTCCTCTGTTTGGGCCATTTGCTGGCCATTCTAGGCTCACAAAACAGCTTGCTACGAACAAATGAGGTCACAAAGTGGCATGCGATCATGCCCAAGGTCTGCCCACATTGCAATGGATTCTTTGGTAGAAATGAACACAGGACTAATCTAGCACCAGCCGCATACACTCTCGTTGCATGCTGGGATGGAAAAAACATGTTTAAACACTGCCTCACTACATCTTGAAGCAAGAACTTCTGAACATCGTTTCTGTCGACCTACTATGTTTCTATGCCTTGTCTCTGCGCCCCACAACAGCCCACCGCCTTGTGTTTTCCCTGTCCCATTTTATGTTGCTAAATGTCATTTGCTGATGCCTGCAGCCTTCTCTGCTTGGAACTGTAATCTGGGATTGTGTGCTCCCAGGATTTCTGCCTCCTCCTGGACTGAGCCTGTGTCTTCTGACTGGCCACTGCTGCCATTGCTGCCTGAACTCTCTGCACTGCTGTTGCCTCCCCTTTCAGGCGGCCGACCTCACCTACCTGGGTAAACATCTGGCCTTTATGGTGCCATCCTTTACATCCCTTATGTGGTGGGTATCATGCTTGAGAAATCCCAAAGAAAACGTGTTCCCGTGTCAGGCAAAACCCAAAAGTAAAGGTTCCCATGATGAGTGGTCTATCTCTGCCTGGATTGTGCATGTATAGTGCAAGGGGAGCCCAAATTCAATCCCTTTTTAGTTTGCCGGCGCATGTTCAAAAGCGACCATTCTCATTCCCCGTGCACATCAGAGAATCCCATTGCAAGCGTGCATGATTTTGGTCTAGTAAATCGTGTTCACAGCACTCTGGCCATGGAAGGGAGCTAAGCACACATTTACCGCAAGTCTACACTGTAGCATTAATAAGGGGTAGGGTAGCGTCTATGGGTACCTACAGAAGGACACTAAATGGTGGGATGGCTCTCCTGCTTGTTGCACTAGCTATAACACGAAGAGCAGGATTAGTGTGTATTCAAGAAAGCCAACCCACTGTCCTGGTAAGGCACATTGAATAACTCCTGCCAGTGCCCTCATGAGTGTCATTTCATATTACCAATGATGGCCTGTCTGTTGTGCACTGCGGTAGTCAAAGTCTGGGGCTTGGTTCATCTGGCCACTGGTCTATGGGCTTTTGTGGTTTCAGATTAATCTCTTTCGGCCTTTAATGATGAAGATCCCAAATTGGTTCAACACAAGGTTGTGGGAGACCTGCTACACTGAAATCAATCTGTGAACTCTGGAAGACCTGAGGAAGCATTAGAACAACTTGAAAAGGTGGTCGCACAAATAAACACAACCAGGAGGCCCTAGCCACAGGTGGTGGAGCCTTACCCTACCAAGAAGGGCGGCTCTTAAGATCATGAACATCATTGACCTGTTGGAAAGTCTGGCAACAAATTCTGATGGTGAGTGCCGACATGTCCGGCAATTGCCACAACCATGCCACTCAAACACAAGGGGGCAACCATTGTGGACTAACTAGGACTCAAAATTAATTACCATAATCTGCCATAGACAATTCCCATTCACATTCCTGACATTACATTTACTTTGCATGTCTTTGGTACATTTTTTTTGTTAAACTACATATCATATAATGCACCTTTTGGCAATTTTCGTTACATGCTGTTCCTATGCAGCAGACCTAGAACTAAAATTCCAGTGTTGCTTTAACTTTTCCAGGTCCAAAGCTAAGGGAGGCACATTGCCCATTACCTTCAGGTGTGGTGCTCAAAATTCAACTGACAAGCCTGTTTTACCCCCAGGGTGTGGCAGTATTTAAGCAGCTGTCTGCAGGTGCACAGTGTTACCAGTATGCAGTTCAGTCCTTGTTGTTGTAGTCCATATTTTCGGTTCCTACTATTCCTAGTTACTAGTATGCAATACAGTCCTAGTAATTCTAGTCCATAGTTTCTTTTCAGAGCTCTCTCCTCCTCCTAAGCCATTGTAAGGTAGGCTCAAAACCTGAATCTTATCAAAATAATCAGTCCAATGAGCCATAAAGTTACATCAGAAGCAAGAAAAGGTTTATTACATGCATCCTGGGACGGGAACAATCCAAAAATCATTCAACATTACATCATTAAATGGCTGCTCTTAAAGGAAAAAAATGATATCACATTTCATACTTTGTTGTAGGATACATACAAATTCTCATTTACTGATTTGACAGCGACTGCTGTCCCCATGGGAATCTAAACAATATCTAGCCCTATTGGCCTGTCCTATTCATTGTGACCATGGTAATGACTTTCCTGACATTGATCTAATAATGGCGTAATCTAATTTCTGCTGTTTTAATTGGACAATAGACATAGGCCCTCATTACAAGGGAGCCGATCTGGAAATAATGTGCGGGAAACAAAGGTTACGGACACCTTTTTTGGACCGGCTGACCCTGTGTTGTCGGGAGGGGATGTGAACTACTGGCAGGCCTGACCTGCCGGTAGTTCAGGCCCCTTCCAGCAAATAAATCACTGAAGCACCGGCACCGTTAACAATGGTGCCAGTGCTTCAGTGTTCCCATTCCCATGGAGTGCTATGGGACCCCATGGGAATGGGAACTTACGGTTCAACCGCCGCCCGTAATATCCTTGTATTATCGGGATATCAGGTAGCGGAACTGGTAAGCCGAGGTTGCCGGTAGACTGCCGGTACTACTGGCAGCCTACTGACAACCTTGCAATGAGGGACTAGGTCACAGTTTGCAACATACAACTGAATTGTTCATTGGTGTTTCCACCTCAAGTGTTCCTGGGTGGGCTGCTCCTACCTTTATTGACCAATCATTTTGTGAAGTGTGGACAGTGAGGCAAAAAAAAAGAATACCTCATCTCGTTTTCATGGGACCCAAAGGTTGACAACCTCTGACCAATCTCAGCCTTGTAACTGTTCAACTCACCGTTAATTTTGCGACTTCTTTTTGGAAACATGTTGCACCTTTTAGTACATCTCCTTCCTTTCTCATGAGTAAACTGCATGACTTCTTTGGCTATGCTTCTTAGCCTCTTGCTTTGAGAGCACAGGCAACTTTGAAACGTGCATTTATGTGCGGGTGGGTGTGAATGTCTTCAACTTGCTTAAACATACCTGGTTCGATACATATCAATACATTCAGGCCCTTATTCGCAGAGTGTTTTCCAGTGGGGTTTTGCCATTATAAAACGCTTCTATGAATTAGGCCCGCAATGTATTCCCTAGTATATTCCCTCCATTGGTCGATCATGTGCCTGCGTCTATGATTGTGAATATTGTTTTATATTCTTGGATAAAATGCTCGTGTTTGCTTGATGCTCGTATCCCACTTCTAGGTGGATGTTTTCCGACAGGGGGTAAAATGTGTCTTCTGCCTGACTGACTTCGTCTTATGCACATTTCTGCACATTTGTTTTAAGCAAACTGTGACCTTCATTTTGTTTGTTTTAAAGCAATGCATCAAAACATTATTTGTTATAAGAGCCACCTC
Source organism: Ambystoma mexicanum (assembly GCF_040938575.1). Taxonomy (NCBI): domain Eukaryota; kingdom Metazoa; phylum Chordata; class Amphibia; order Caudata; family Ambystomatidae; genus Ambystoma; species Ambystoma mexicanum. The sequence continues at coordinate 1,032,193,779 of NC_090934.1, forward strand.
TTCGGGGATTGTGAATTTGCTGCACACCTTGTCCCTAGCCTCTCATGAAATCTGTCCTTGTCCTTTGTCGTGTCTGAGACAGCCCGGAATGAGCTGTATTTAATTGTTGAAATGTGAATGTTTCTGTATGGCCTAGCTTTCTTACTACTGTGAGGGGCTGCTTCTGCGAATGTATTTTCCACTCTAAAATGGCATAAAACCTCATCTGCTTCATGCTGCCTTACCAAAATTATTTTTATATGTTCCCTAATATTTCTTGCACAGTCTAATGAATTTGTCTGTCTATTGTTTCCACTCTAAGGATATGTCATGTTTTTTCTTCTATTACTCCTAAGTGTACCCTATTTCTACTGTTCTGCTATATGTCAGTTGCATCCTTTGTTATTGTGCAAAATGTGCACACTTGGTGTTACATGCTTTTAGATGTCTGATGTATATTTCGTCATTGGGTATTCTCAGAAACCCATCGGTCTCTTTGTCTGCTGCACATGACGCCTAGATGTTGTGCAAAGTAACAAGGAGACAGGCCCTTGATATGGTACATGCTGCATGTTCGAGAGGATTCCTTATTTTCTATCTTCTCTCATGTTTCATATGCTCGTTCTTCTTTTTTGTCTGTCTTGAGGCTTGATTAGTTTGACTTACTTTTCTTCCCTGGATATATTTGCGAATGCTTGTGTTACTGTTCTTGCCGTCACTTGTGCTTGTGTAATTCCTTTGTCAGAGCTTTGCTGCTGGGCTTTCAAGAAGGCAATCTCTGCCCCTTTCCTTTGTTACATCTTAGTATTGTCCATTGTGCCAGTATGCTGGTCCCTGGGGCACCTGTGCAGGCTTCAGTATTGTGACTATTGTTTCCTTGCTCATGTCTTAGAGTGCAGACACAGGAGTCCACTCCTGTTGTTCCTTTCCATGAGCATGCAGAGTGGGGCCCAGAAATAACAACCTTTACAGAAGGCCAGAAACCCTTTCCCCATTCGCACAAGTCTTGGTCTGGCCAGCATCAGGTCGTTCAAAATGGGACAAGCACTGTGAGAGCTGGGAATCCCATCACCCAGACTTTGGAGCAGATTCAGCAGAGTCTGCAGGTTGAGAACATCCTTAGTAAAGCATTGATGAAGCATGTGATGCAAGATTGGAGTATGAAGAGGCATGGTAGGATGCTGAAGAGGTCAGGAAAGAGGTAGCCTATGCTGTGTTTGGGCATCTACTGCAGATTAGCAGGTCCAGAATTATGCCCACCTGACCACCAACCAGTCCTCATACCAGCCTTCTATTTTACACCTGGTTCATAACAAAGATCCAACTATGAGTTATGAAGTTTCCTTGTCTGGTAAAAGGTAAAGGCTAGTGATGAGCATTACAGGACATGCACTACCATAACAGGGCTGCTGGATCAAGAATAGCAATACCTCTCTATCATGTAAATGTACGGTTGTAGACAGACTACCACAGCCTGTGTTTCTCTTCATGCATCCGCTGCTAGCAGCAGTCTCAAGCCAGGGCCAGGAGATGCTTAGTGTAGGGAATTGCATGTAATGATTTCGGCTCGCGGTGGTCACGCGCGCTCTGTGTCAGTGTTCGGAGCGAAGAGCCGCGTGACCACGGGGAGACGGTTGAGGTCTCGAGATACGAATCTGAGAGGAGCAGCTGTTGAGGGCTCCGGGGAGCTCCGTAAATAAAGAACTTCAAAGCCCAAATTTGTGTTGCGTCAACTTCCTTCAAGTGGCGACGAGGATGTACACATACGGAGCTCGCCGCGGAGCCTGGTGACGTCTTCCTTACGGCCAGGAAAGAAAAGTGCGCGGCTGCCAGAGGCGAGGAGATTGGGCCGCTACAAACGTGAGAGGAGTCGAGGTGAAGGGGAAGGGAGCCGCAGAAGCTGTCTCAGCGGCACTGGGAAGTGTGCGCTGCAGGGGGACAGTCTCCCCTCCTCTCTCTTGCTCCGAGTAGCTGTAAGAAGCAAACAGCTAGTTCCTGGTTGGTGCCGCCCACCCTGGCTCATTGGATAAAGAGGTGAGGAGCAAGGAAAAGGGGGGTTGGGCACAACCAGAGGGGGAGGCTCACCAGAAAGGTGGAAAATAATTGGCTATTACAGTGTGGGAGCGTCTCCACGGACACATTGCGACTTTGTAAAGGCAAGGAGGTGGCAGAACTAAGGATGGTGTTGGGGGAAGTGAATATATAATTAATAAAGTGCCACAGTGCAGCTTAATCACTGGGAGATTAGTGCACCTGAAGAAGTGAACCGTGTTGTCTAGCCGTGAACTAAGTGACATTTAAGGGAAATTAAAGCACCTAGACACACATAAAGATGGCGGCAGCTAGCATGGCACCCCCACCACCGTTCCTGGCTGAACCCGGGGCACCACCAATAAGGTGGGACAGGTGGAAGAGGCTGTTTGACACGTACCTGGTTGCCATTGGTGGGGACAAGTTCGCATCAGCTAGGAAGGAAGCAATTTTGCTTCACAATTTGGGAACTGAAGGCAGAAGCGTGTATGATGGATTGCCTGATCCTCCACAGCTGGGCCAAGGAGAAGTGGATCAATATTCCATGGCGGAAAGAAAGTTGGAGATACACTTTGAAGCCAAAAAGAACATACTTTTGAGAGGCATAAGTTTTTTCAAAGGACACAAGGTCCACAGGAGCCAGTGGAGAATTTTGTGGCAGCATTGAGGTCCCTTAGTCACACATGTGAATTTGGACTGCTCACAGACTCTCTCATAAGGGATCAGTTAGTGCGATGTACTAATAACGTAAAGATACAAGAGAGACTATTGTCCAAAGACGCATCACTGGAAGTAGCTATCCAAACGGCAAGAAGTATGGAACAGACCCAGAAGTACATAACTAAGATGAAGGGAGAGAAGTTGGAGGGAGAAGTAGCAGTAGTGAAGGGGTTTCGTAAAGGAGTTTCCAACAAGGAGATAAGGTGCTACAAGTGTGGAAGTAACCGTCAGATTTCGACTAGCATGTTCTGTCCAGCCAGAAACATATCTTGTCTTAAATGCAAGAAAAAGGGTCATTTTGCGAAAGTTTGTCGTGAGTCGGGAGTGGTGCAGAATATTGAGGAAGGAAGTAGGGTGCCTGAGCAAGAAGAAGATGATGCAGAAGGGATCTGCAGCCAGACAAAGCATATACTAGAAGTGTCGGAGGTATCTAATAAAAGTGGAGCACCTTTAGATGTTTTCAAAGTCAACGGGAAGGCAATAACAATGAAGGTGGACAGTTGTTCGCCGTGGACTTTGATGTCGAAAGCAACATTTCTAGGTCGCATGCAAGGAGATGTGAAGCAACTGAAAGAACATAAGATCGAACCTTATGCGTATGGGAATGTGAAGATTGAAATTGTGGGCATGTTCCAGGCTTCAGTGGACTATAAAGGAAGAAGCTGTGAAGCGGAGATATATGTTACTCAAGAAGGTTCGACACTCCTGGGATGGGGTGAACAGTGGAAGTTGGGTATTAGAATCCAAGCGAATGCGGAAAGGCCTATAGATGTGGCGGAGCTGAAGGATAGGTGGGAGAAGGAATACCCCGAAGTGTTTCAAGATGAATTAGGAGTGCTGAAGGGATTTGAACATCAGATTCAGCTGAAGACAGGAGCCACTCCAAAAGTGCACAAGGTGAGGCCAGTGCCTCACGAACTAAAGGAAAAGTTAAGAGTGGAAGTGGAATCACTGCTGCAAAGGGGAATAATAGAGAAAAGTGAAAGCTCTGAATGGCTGTCGCCAGTGGTAGTAGCAGCGAAGGCAAATGGGGATATAAGACTGTGTGTAGACTTGCGAGACTTGAACAGAAATATCTTGATTGATAGACACCCCCTGCCGATAATTGGTGATGAGTTATCCGTATTGAACAATGCTAAAATATTTTCAGTCGTTGATCTTTCTCAAGCATATCATCAGGTTCCACTGAAGGAGGATTGTCAACAATTGACGGCATTCATTACAGTGTTTGGTACTTTTAGATATTGCAGGATGCCGTTTGGGCTCGCTTCGGCGGCGGCTGTATTCCAAAGGGTGATGGAGACAGTGCTGTGCGGAGTGAAGAACATTATTATTTTTCAGGATGATGTTCTGATATATGCGAATTCCACCGAAGAACATGAGGGGGTGTTGAGAAAGGTGTTAGATTGAGGAAGGCAGGATTAACGGTGTAAAGGAGCAAGTGCAAGATTGGAGTGCACAGGGTTGAATTTCTTGGTCATGAAATAGATGAAAAGGGTGTGAGGCCTAAGAGGAATTTGGTTGAAGCAGTGAAGGTTGCACCGGTACCAGAGAGTAAGGAACAAGTGAAATCGTTCCTAGGTTTGGCCGAATATTACCATAAGTTTGTGAAGGATTTTGCAAAAGTATCGATTCCCCTCAGAAGTTTGCTCAAGAAAGGTGCAAAATTTGAATGGTCAGCAGAGTGTGGTGTGGCTTTTGAGTGTATCAAGCAAGCGGTGAGCGAGGCACCATCCATAGGAAGGTTTGATCATAAGGATAAAATTGTTTTGGTGGTTGATGCGAGCATGCTGGGACTGGGAGCGACATTGGTGCAGTATGACAGGGATAATACTGAAAGAGTTATTGCGTTTGCGTCTAGGACGTTGAGGGGTGCAGAGTGCAAATATTCTGTTATTGAAAGAGAAACCTTGGCTATGTTCTGGGCAGTGAATCATTTTAAGTATTTCTTGTGGGGAAGAAGATTTGTGGTTAGGTCGGATCATAAGCCCATGGTTCAACTTTTTGAGAGTGGAAGGTGGGCGTTAGGTTCCCCAAGGATTAGCAGATGGGGTTTGGGGCTCCAGAATTTTAACTTTGATGTGAGCTATCTGCCGGGAAAGAAAAATGTGGTGGCGGACTGTTTGTCCAGGTTGCCAGTAAGTGGTGGATTTGCAGAAGACAGAGAAGCAGAGGAGGAGTCAGTTGTGGCAGAAATACTTAATGCAGTTAGAAAGGTTCAGTGGATACGAGAAGAGGATACTGACGAGGAGCTTAGTCTTATAAAGGACTGGACCGTGAAGGGATGGCCTGCAAAGGGAGATTTGGATAGTAAATTCAATAATTGGTTTGAGATAAGGGATGAATTGAATCTGTGTGGGGACAGGCTAAGAAGAGGAAGATGTGTTGTTCCTCCGCAGTCTATCAGGTCGGTGCTGGTTAGTTTGGCTCATCAGGGTCATCCGGGAGAGGCTGCCATGAAAAGAAAATTGAGGCAAAATTATTGGTGGCCGGGAATCGATAGATGTGCTGAAAGATTTGTCAAAGATTGCATGACCTGTCAAATGAGTGACAAGTGCAGAGTAGTGAGGGAGGCCCCTTTGATACCGAATGTGGTACCAGACCAGCCTTGGTGCAAATTGGCGGTGGACATTATGGGTCCTGTAGCAGGGCTGGGAGGTGGCCAGAAGTTTTTATTTGTTGCAGTGGATTTTCATTCTAAATGGTTTGAGTGGGAAGCTGTGAGAGAGGTTACAGCCAAGGAGTTGATTTGTTTTTTAGAGAGACTGTTCCTTAAAGAAGGGGTGCCTAGTGAAATTGTGTCTGATAATGGGGTACAATTTGTATCCGAGAGTATGAGGAAATTTCTTGCAGGTTATAGCATTAAACACACAAGGACAGCGTTGTATAATCCTAAGGCAAATGGTCTTGTTGAAAGAATAAATAGGTACATAAAAGGGGGTCTGCAGATGGCCATGAATTCGGGACAACCATGGAGGGAAGTATTAAGGTTATTGACGTGGAATTATGTCACCACGCCACACTCTGTGACGGGTGTGTCTCCTTTCGTATCACTGAAGGGCAGGGAACCTGGGACAAGGCTTTGTCTAGGATGGTTGGGAATGGCCAAAGTGGTAAATGTTGATAGGGAACACATTATGAAACTTATTACATTGAGTCAGGAGAGAAATAAAGAATTGTTTGATGACAGGAGGAGGGTGAAGGAACAGGAATGGAAAGTTGGTCAAGAGGTGTATGTTAAGAATCCTAGATTAGTAAACAAATGTGTGGAAAGTAAATTCCTGGGACCGAAGAAGATAAATGCAGTAAAAAGTAATGTGGTTATTTTGGAGGGAGGTGAAGTGTGGTCAAAAGGAAGGTTGGCGAAAGTAGGTGATGTGAATGTCAGTAGGTCGAATGAGAAAGTAAGCGAAGGTGTGGTGAAGGTTGGATACAGTACGTTAGGAAGGGTGAGGAAAGAAGATGTTGTAGACGGAAAAAATGTCGAATTTGATAATGAGGAGAGAGCTAAAGAAGGAGGGTCGCATAGGACCAGATCAAAACCTGTGTGGATGAGGGATTATGAAAATTAAAATACCTTGATCTCATTACGTGAAAGAGTAATGCAAACGCAAGATTAGTATTAACATTTTAATTATTACCTGGAGTGATCGCATCTCCTATGTTTTCAGGTTGATCAGTTACATTAGTTAGTTTGTGACCGTCTTTTCTTTGTGTGGTTAAAATCTTGTATTCTATTATAAAGGGAAAGATGTGTAGGGAATTGCATGTAATGATTTTGGCTCGCGGTGGTCACGCGCGCTCTGTGTCAGTGTTCGGAGCGAAGAGCCGCGTGACCACGGGGAGACGGTTGAGGACGCGAGATACGAATCTGAGAGGAGCAGCTGTTGAGGGCTCCGGGGAGCTCCGTAAATAAAGAACTTCAAAGCCCAAATTTGTGTCACGTCAACTTCCTTCACTTAGCTCACAGCACTACTGTGTTTTTCCCTACCAAGATGTCAAACGAAAAAGGCACACAGTTGATGTGGTTATGGTGGAGTGAGGAATGTGCTGGAGAGTGTATTCTTTGTATTGGTAGGGTTAGGTATGAGGTGTAATGTTCTGGATAATATTTGTCTGATCCACTTTTTAGCAGCACACTCCTTGATGGAATCCCTATAGGTGGTACATGATAGATCCCAGGTGTTTTCCCAGTCCTTAATTGAGGCAGTCCTGGGTTTCCTGGGGCCACAAAGCCCATGTGGGAGGAATCATGTGCCCATACACTGACGTACTAAAGGGAGATAAGTGGTTGACACCAAGAATCAGTAGCGCATCAACCCCAGAGACATTATCTGAGATTATACATCAGAACCTCTGGTGAGTGTTTAGTCCCAGTATTCCTAGACATTGGTGTGTGATGCGGTAGCTCAGGCTGAGAGGATATGATGTGTGAAGCAGGTACTCAGGCTGAAAAGATATGGGAGGAGATCGATCAGGCCTGATCTTCTGAATCGAGTTTCAAGACATTCATGCAGTGACAGTACAGGTGGAGGGAATGTGTACTCAGTGTGGGCCCATAGAAACAGAGAAAATGTACTGGTGGGAAGTGGGTGGGAAGTGGGTTACCAATTCTCTGCTGTTTTACTCCAAAATGGTGAGAATAAAGTGTAGGTAGGGGAAGAAAGGAAACCGAAGAGTTGCAGTCAGAAAAATACAGTGCAGTGTTAGGGCCACGACAAGAAGGCAAATATGGCATTGTAAGAGAATGAACAAGCTGTGCTAGCAGAGCTAAAACTGGAGGGAAGCCAGGGCAAAACCTCTGCGAAGTTGCAGAAGCCTGTTGTCCTGGGCTCAGGGACTGGTATCTAAGAATCCCTCATTAGAGTAACAGTGACATGAGTGAAAGTTAAAGCTAGCTGGGAACTATATTGCCCACATAAAGCAAGAATTGATAACTGCAAGTCATAGCCTGTGAAGAAGGCTAACACATTCGATCCAGAATTATACTTGTAGAGGCATACCTAAAGTTTCTGAGATGCAAACTACCGTAAGGCAAGGGGGTGTAAGATCTTTCTCAGGTAGCTGCAGAAGGCCATCGCCTCATACTTTCTGTCAAAGACAGCTCACTGATAGACATTATTTACAGGATTCAAACCAGGATAAAAACCACACATTGAGAAATGATAAGAAGCTATCCATAATGAAAATAAGTGTACAGAGGCACTTCATTCCTCGAGAAGGAGAGTTTGGGTGAATACTGTCCTGCACAGATTTCTGGTAGTCTTTGTTTAGTTACATTAGGGTTGGACTTCGAGGGGCAAACCTTGGCTCTTTAGTTCTTTAGACTAAGTACATCACCGCAGACCTTGTGTTTCTTTCAACACATTGCAATGATTAGTTCGAATTACCTGTGCAGTAGGCCATCTTTAACTCTTCTCTCTTGCCACCTTCTACAGGTTCTCACCCGTCTCTTTCATCTGAAGCCAGAAACCTTGGACTCATCTTTGACTCACCTCCTTCCTTCCTCCCTCACACAGGGACGTCATTTCACCAAAATACCAGGGGTAGCGGAAGTGACCCCTGATGACATCACAGGACGTGATGTCATTTGCCACCAACCTGAAGTGATATCGCGGGAAGCGATGGAACACAACCTTTTACCCATTGACAAAACAGGAAGTGGCATCACATAGCATTGTACACTACGAAAAATATGGTTACGATATCACTATAATGTGATGTACATTTCATACAAGAATGGATCACCATATGTATCGTTAAGATCAGCGTGTATAGGCCCATGATACCCATATTACCAAATTACTGTGAATGCAAGACGACGTCCATGACTAAATGATAATGATGTGTTTTTATATAGCACTTACGCTTAAGCGCTTTATAGAAAAAAATATACACCGAATATCACCTTTGTTGGAACTCATTTATCAACCTCAGAAGGATGAAAGGCTGAGTTGAGGTGTTTAAGATCAGACTAAATCAGTGACTCACCCCCTGAATGTGCCTGAAATAAACCTTTAATGAGTCTAGCAATTATTGCATAGAATTCCAGAAAAACACATTATTTGGTATTCCTATTCTTTCTTATTTAGGGTTAGTGCTGAAAGTGTTAGACTTGTAGCACTCCTGTTCTTATTTTTCTTCTTTTTTTAAGGGGACTGAAAAAGAAAGCCAGCCACTCCGGAAGTAAAGAGCCAAATGGTACTGGCCACAGCCCAGGAGCTTGCATTACAACAAAAAAACGTTTTCTTATTTTTTTTTAGAGGTCGTAAGAGAGACCTCAGAGGTCGTCGCAGTCAACCTCTGGTGACCCCTAAATGACATCCCTCCCCTCACATCATAGACCGTGCCAAGAAGGGCCACTTTCAACTCCACCTCCTCAAATGAATTTTTCCTTTTCTCACTTTCCCAAAGAAGCTCAATATCTCTAGAGCTGTGGTATTCCCTAGGGTGGACTACTGCAACAGCCTCTTCCTTTATCTACCATATTCCTCTCTATGTCCCCTCCACCTTATCCAGAATAGGGCTGCAAGACTTATTCTTGGCCTCAAGCCCAGGGACTGCATCTCTCCAGCCCTAAAATCTCTCTCCCGGTTGCTGCAAGGATCAAATTCAAATCCCTCTGCATCATCCATAAGGCTGCCTGGGGCTGGGAAAATGCTATCTACAACTTGCTATCACTAAATACTCTTCCTCCAGATCTTTACGTTCCTCCGGCACCAACTCTCTGCATGTCAAGCACTTCTCTAAACAGTGAGCTGGTGGCCGATTTCTTTCCTTAGCAGGCTCCCTCCCATGGAACAGCCTCCCCCATGCTCGCCATTTTGAGCAGGATCTCCTCACATTCCAGAAGCTCCTCCAGACTTTCCTTTTTACCTCCTCCTTCTCCCCCTCCCCACCCTTGCTAAACCCCACTGTCGCTAAGATTAGTGGCCAGGGCCCTTATGTGTCTTTCTGGATCCTACCCCCCAACCCAATCACCTTCATCCTCTGCCCACCTTCCAGCACTTGCCTTTGAGTACCCACTGGCCTGTGCTTCTTACAGGCCTGCTCTTATTGTATTGGCAGTTGACCATTTTTACCAAGTGATCTGTGCCAGGCACTTCATAGCGACTTGCAACTTACCCCCTTGCACTTCCCTCAGTGGAACTCCTAGCACTTACACCCCTCTCCCGTTCCTTCTCTCTCTCTCTCTCTCTCTCTCTCTGCACTTGAATGTTCTGAATGCTCACAAGGCCTAGTAGGACCGCCTCTTTCTTTCTCGTCATTTTTAATACATTTGCCTTTCGTTCCCATGTTCCTCTCCCGTTGCCCTGTGGGCGCTTTGAAACACAATTTACTTGATGTGTTAGCATATTACAAATGCACAATCAATAAAAATAAATAAAAATAAATGCATCTTTTACAGCCTAAAAAAAGTAGTGCTAATCAACTCTGGTGTTATGTATTTCAGTGGTCGCCACTCACATTATTGTATGTAGTGAGTGGACAGGGGTGTTAGGAGCGTGTGTCTTTGGTGCCATGGAACCTGGAACCTCTGAGTGATTGTGGAGTGTGGCGAGGTTCCAGCCTGCGGCAGTTGGAAGTGATGGCGAGAGGGGAGACCGCTGTTGGAAGATGCATAATGAAATAAAGGAAGACAAACAGTTTACCTGTATCGGAGTGCATCTGTTACACTCACAACAACTGGCAATGTGCTGTTTCCATGATGTATTGGCTGACTTTCTCCATAGGGATATTCTAACTAACCTTAACCTAGTCCTGCATAGTGTTCTTGGGATGTTAGGTAAGGTGCTGTCTTCTATGCTGCTCCACCGACTCGTCACTCATACACTTTCTCACCTGACCCTTCTCTACTCTGGGTCCTAAGATGTTCTCCTCCACCTGTACTCTTGTCCCTCTGCTCTCACACTCTGCCTTTGTCTCCTCCACCCTTAGATTTTATCACTCTCCTTACTCCTCTGCTTACAACTAATTCTGCCCCAATTATCATTATACGTCTCCTTCTACTACTATTTCCTTCCCCCTCCTTGCTACTACTCCACCTTCTACTCCCACTGTACCATTACCAATACTACTTTTGCTACCTCTTCCACTACAATCAATTCCACTACTGTCTTTATCACCCTCTAACACTCACTACCATCCACTGCTACCAACTACCACATCCCACTACCGCTCTACACCTCCTACAGCTACCACTTTGTCTGTTACTACTGCTCCCAAATACTACTACCTTCTACACCATTACCTCCTACTCTGTTACTCTTCCACACACTTCTTACTCTCACTTACAAACACTCCACAGGCCCCCTCTCTACAGTAGCCTCCACACTCCTTTTGCTCTTGTCTCCACTGGTCTCTCAGACGTCCTCCTAAACCACAATGCCTACTCTCCCGGCTGCCCTTAAAATTGTCCCGCCCCCTCCCTTGATTGGCCAACTCACCCTGGTCAATAATGTACCTTCATTGAGGGGGTGTGACAGGGGAAGGCTAAGAGGAGGGCTTACAAGGGCTTGTAAGTCCCTCCTCCTTTCCATGCGGTCTTGGTATAGAAAATGACACTGTTAGCAGGAGACTGGTTACCCGTCATGTCTTTGCCCTTCTTTAATATTGTAATCCCTGGTGGGATAGTGGCTCGCCTGTTGTAGCAGTACCAGTGTTGTGAAGTATTAGTATTATTAACTGACACAAGAAGAGGTAGGAGGGTATTTATATTGCTACACCAAACACCCCTCCAAACTAGGGAAACAACCCTTTACAAAAATACAGAAGGTTCGGTGAACAGTGTGATGCACAGATGTGAATAACAATTCAGGTGATGCATCTGTCTAAGGCCAGATCAGGTCTCCTACACTACACATCAAGAGCATAATATTCTCCACAGCGGAGTATAGGAACACATGACCTGGTTAGTGCTACTCATTGAACTTTCAAAAAGGAAATCTTATCACAGTATAAAAATGTTTTATTCAATAAATTATCAATAATTAAAAACAGAGAATTCTTCAGAGGAACAATTCATATTTCATAAACACAATACAATGAAAAAATGTAAACAGTGCACCAGACAACCTCAAACAAATATTATATGAATTGCAGTGGCATAAAAGGGAACCAACAGTAATCGGGTTCCACCCTACAACATACAGAAAGGAATCTATAATCACAGAGAAATATTTGGTTGTATAAAACGGAGCAACCTAGGGTCAACTGATTCGCCCACACTGTGCTCCACACTAAATTGCACCAAAGTACTCACACTGCATCATACCCAAACAACCCAACATGTTTCATTCCTCATACACATTCATCAACCAGAGTCAAGGGAAATTCATTAGGGGCTCATATTCAAGGACAGACACCATTCACAAGAAAACAGTAGTTTGTGTAACTTTAGAAGCTAAAGCGAGACGGCTCAATGGCCATTTTGTTTATGAAAATAGGCTAAGCAGAACCTCCTGGCATCGTCCAGGGCTAGCCGCCGATATGCACTGTTGTTGTGCTGCCACGGTTCAGGGGCGAACTGGGATGGTAGATGCAGTTTAATTGCTCTTATCACCAACTCCTCGATTACTGAACCGGCCAAAGGAAGATGCTTGCCACCTGTAAACAATCAAATATTTGGGTGTGGGTAAGTAAGGGTCTCAACAAATGGACTCTAGTCCCACCAGAATGTTTAACAACTACAATTCTGTGGAGTAAACTTAACGTCAATGAAAGAGCTCCAATCCCTATAACACATCGTGAATCTAATGCCATTATCATAGCTGAATTTAAAATTTAAAGGTCTTCTACCCATAGTCGTGAAAAAGCACAACAAGACAGAAAGAACCCACCGTAGGGACAAATGAGGAGGGGAGAAGAAAAGGAAAAGACACTATTCCACATCAATGGTATTATTAGTATTATTAACCTTATGATGGTGTTCATTGAGCGTGGACCTAGCTTCGAGAAGCAAAAGAGCGCTTTACAGAACTATATGACAATACAGATACACAACAGAGCACTTTAAAGAGGTATATAAAAGTACAGATGCATAATGGAGTGCTTATAAGAGGTAAAAACAGAACAGATATACAGTGGGTGGTAGGATACAGAGGGGCACAGAGGAGGGGTACAGCTGTACAGGGTGGCGGGAGGAGAGGGACAGACGGACGGCCCTAGGTGGGCGGGGGAGATGTGATGGCCTAGGTGTTGAGGAGGAGAGGCTCCTTCACAAGGTGAATTTTAGGAATTGTAGGAGCATGGGGGTGAGTCGGATGCTGACAGGGAGGAGGTTCAATAGTCTTGGGGAGTAGGCAGAGAAGGCTTGTTTTCTGGTCCTTTCCTTTTTGCAGTGGTGGATTTCCAGTCTGCATGTGTCCTGGCTTCTGGTGGTCTGCTGTCTGCCAGAGATGCTGAGTTTCTCTACGAGATAGCTGGGTGACTTGAAGGCGACTGTCATGATGCCTACCCCCGGGCATCCAGATCAAGCCCATCAGCCCCGGGAGCAGGCATCCAGGAATTTAATAAAACCCCAGCAGCCCCGGCTGGGGGCTGTCTGTGTTCAGTCCTGGCACCTTAGGCGCCAGGCTCATAATAGAAATCAGTCCTGGTGCAATAGGCGCCAGGCTCATAGACTTTACTTACCTCATGCAGACAATGCTGCAAATGAATCCAAGCCAACGTGAGGCCTGGATGGGATTATTTTTCCACAGGGACTATTTTTTACTCGGGTGTGGTTCTAGGGACTTCTTACCTGGAACTACTTTGGAGGCTATTTAAACCACACCCGAACAGCAGCACATGCTTCGTGTTATTCTGCATCCAGCAGCGTAACGCTCACAGTGCCTACAGTCAGCATCCAGTCTTCAGCCACGCCCGTCTCGAATTCAGAGCTCCTAGCAATAGAAGAAAGAAGAAGCAAAGGTTAGAAAACAGATATTATTTCAATCCTTACCTGAATTCCGGATCCATCACGTCTTCGAACTTGAAAAGGACATTATTCTACACGCGTTGCATCGCCAGCTGCAGCGCCGCGCCATACTCACCAGTCCTCACAGCATTTTTCGATCCGGCTCAGCCTCCATCATTTTCTCTGCCGAATTCCACCATCTAAGGGACAAAAGAAACATAAGGTGAGCCAAGAGAGCCAACAAATAGAACCTCTCCACCATAGACTTACCTGATTAACAACCGGAGGCATTATTCTGTAACAAACCGCAACTTCTTACGCCGCACCTGTAAGGAGAGAGAAACCAGCAATTTAAACACACACATCTTTTGCCGGACAGTGTTGAGTAATACAGACTCTTACCTCAACACCATCAGCTGCCACAAGATAATCTTCCCATGGACCCAGCTGCAACACAAGAAAGGAATGTACAAGAGTGAACATCGGACATATTGAACTCTTTGAACTTTATACTAACGGGTTCTCGCCTGGAACCTCGGAGTCAATATTCATCCGGACCTCTTCCAACGCCCTCAAACCAGTGAAGTAACTGGTATCTACGCGCCACTGCATTCCACGCAGGATGGAGAGCTCATCATTTACAAACATAAGGTGAGCTTACAGAAAGTGAGTATCGGTGGTGATTAGTGGGGAGAACAGTGGGGTGCCATTACTAAAATCCATGGGTGGCTGAATCCCTTTCTCCACTTGCAGGAGAATATTTCTACGGGTCAAGCAGACGAGATTAGGCAGTCCAGTCCAGTCTGTCATCTCTGCACTACGCTTCACGTTGGAGGAGGTCGCAGCTGTCTGGGTCCGATCGACGCCCCTGTGGGAGCCAGGTGAGCGTAACAGAACACGAAGCCTATCTACAAATTCCCACCCAGGCGTTATGGAAATCTCCGAAACAGACCAACTAGCCCAATTATTAGGGGAACTTAGGGCAGAAGTGCACTCTGCGCGCCAAGAGACTAATGTCCTCAGGAGAGAACTGATTGTGTCAAAGGAACGTATAGATGATCTTGCTAGACAATTGCTGCAAAATCAAGCTGGGAAAACGCCCCTACCTGGACTCGGGGGAAACCCAGCTCCTGTTTCATCGAGCAATCCTGTGCAAGTAATCCTACCAGGGGCTATTCCTTTAGCTCCACCCGAACGCTTTGCTAGGGACCCAAAAAGGTTTGCAGTGTTTATGAATCAATGCCGCTTGCACTTTTTATGCAGACCTGGAGCTTTTCCAAATGACCAAGCCAAAGTAGCCTTTGTACTATCATATCTTAGTGGCAGCGCAGCTGACTGGTCAATTCCACTAGTCAACGAGGATGATCCTCTTCTTCGGGATTTTCAGGGTTTTCAAAGAAGCATGGAAAGACTATTCGCCAGACATTCACAGGGGCAGGCCCTGGATAACGAACTTTTATCCCTTCGACAGGGTAATCAGGATTTGCTAACCTATATTGCAACCTTCAATAGGTTGGTGGTGGAAACCGGATTGCCTGAGGAGAAACAAATTACATTATTTCATCGTGGGCTTCAGGGAGAACTCAAAGATGTTTTGGCTCAAGTTGTGAACCCACCTCAGGATTGCGCAGAATATATAGACTTAGTGGTCCAGTTAGACCACCGACTTCAGAATAGAAAGGCTGAGCGAGCTAAGATCGAGAGTCGGGTATGGGTTAAACCCAATGTCACCCCCAAAGGAACAGATGCATCAGAACCTATGCTGATCGGGGGGATTAAAGGACCCTTAACTCAAAAGGAAAGAGAAAAGAGACGGCAGATGCAATTGTGTCTGTACTGTGGAACCGCAGGACATTTTCTACGGGATTGCCGTATAAAACCACCCAAGAAAGTAGTAGGAGTTGCTGACAAAAGTCAAATAGAGCCTGATTCGGGAGACGACCACGTCCTATAAGCGTACAGGTCCGCTTGCTGAGCTTAAATAAGGACACTCAGACCTCCCACCTAATTATACCAATGGTCCTAATTGATCCAAGGCAGCCATCACGTATGCACGCAGTAAGGGCATGCATTGATAGCGGGGCCGTAGGAAACTACATGGACAACGAATTGGCCTCAAGAATGAATCTACCCCTTTGCAAAAAGACCGCTTCCGATGTCATCACCACAGTCGATGGAACTGAAATTGCCTCTGGGCCTGTAACTCATTCCACTACTGAGCTAACACTGTTGGGTCAAGATGGGCATCGAGAAACTATTGTGTTTGATTTAATCAAGGCCCCGCAATTCCAAATAATTCTGGGAATGCCATGGTTGGAAACACATAATCCTTGTATTGATTGGCGAGAGAAGAGAGTGACCTTCCCAGATTGTGCACACACCTGTTACCTAGAAAAAGCCTTGAACAAAAGCCTGGCCACCGTTACTAATCCAGTTGTGCAGTTACCTCAGTAATATCAAGAATTTCAGGATGTTTTTCAAAAAGAACAGGCAAATACCTTACCACCTCACAGATCATACGATTGTCAAATTAACCTAGTGCCTGGTGCACAACCTCCATGCAGTAGAATCTACACCCTTACGGAACCCGAAAATCTTCACCTACGACAATATCTGGACCAGTACCTTGCTAATGGCTTCATTCGTCCATCCAAATCTCCTGCATCCTCAGCTCTATTCTTCGTGCCTAAAAAGGAAGGTGACCTTAGAACGTGCATAGACTACCGCGCATTAAATCATATTAGAGTAAAAAAACGATACCCATTGCCTCTGATCCCCGAATTACTAGACCAAGTAAAGGATGCTTGCATCTACACTAAGTTAGACCTCCGAGGGGCATATCATCTGGTACATGTAAAGAAAGGCGATGAATGGAAGACTGCCTTTCGCACCAAGTACGGGTTATTCGAATACTAGGTGATACCCTTCGGGTTGTGCAATGCACCAGCAGCCTTCCAGTATTTTATGAACGATGTCCTTCGTGAACTCATTGACGTCTGTGTTGTCGTATACATAGACGATATTTTAGTGTACTCCTCCTCAGAATCAAACCATGTGAAGCACGTTCGTGCAGTCCTAGAGAAACTACGCCAGCACAAATTATACGCAAAATTGGAGAAATGTGTTTTTCATTCTACAGAAGTTGAATTCCTGGGATTTATCCTGACTCCAAAAGGAGTTCGAATGGACTCTCGAAAGGTGGACACAATCCTCAAGTGGCCATCACCCAGTTCTGTTAAAGGGGTACAAAGCATGCTTGGATTTGCTAATTTCTATCGCAGATTTATTCCTGAATTCTCACATATTGTACACCCCATCACAGCACTTTTGCATAAAAACAAACGTTTTTTGTGGACTGAAGAGGCTGAAAGAGACTTCCAAGAGCTAAAATCGAAATTCACGTCTGCACCTGTTTTAAAGCATCCACGCCCTGAGCTTCCATACATAGTTGAAACCGATGCATCCAGTTTAGCAATGGGAGCTGTCCTGTCCCAGAAGGATCCCGAAACCGGTCAACTTCATCCAGTAGCATTCTGGTCAAGAAAGTTCTCAGCACCCGAATTAAACTATGCGGTTACTGATAAGGAGTTATTAGCCATGAAGTCCGCCTTCAAGGCTTGGCGGCATTATCTTCTCGGTGCCAGGCATACCATCACTGTAATCACAGATCACAGGAATCTGCAGTATTTGAAAACAGCCAAGGCCCAATCATCGCGTCAACTTCGGTGGGCATTATTCTTTGCCGAATTCGATTTTGTGATCACTTATCGACCAGGTTGTAAAAACGGCAAGGCAGATGCCCTATCCCGAATAGGGATGGGAGAAGTATATACGTTACTTACCTCATGCAGACCATGCTGCAAATGAATCCAAGCCAACGTGAGGCCTGGATGGGACTATTTTTCTACAGGGACTTTTTTTTACTCGGGTGTGGTTCTAGGGACTTCTTACCTGGAACTACTTTGGAGGCTATTTAAACCACGCCCGAACAGCAGCACATGCTTCGTGTTATTCTGCATCAAGCAGCGTAACGCTCACCGTGCCTGCAGTCAGCATCCAGTTTTCAGCCACGCCCGTCTCGAATCCAGAGCTCCTAGCAATAGAAGAAAGAAGAAGGAAAGATTAGAAAACAGATATTATTTCAATCCTTACCTGAATTCCGGATCCATCACGTCTTCGAACTTGAAAAGAACATTATTCTACACACGTCGCATCGCCAGCTGCAGCGCCGCGCCATACTCACCAGTCCTCACAGCATTTTTCAATCCAGCACAGCCTCCATCATTTTCTCCGCTGAATTCCACTATCTAGGGGACAAAAGAAACATAAGGTGAGCCGAGAGAGCCAACAAATACAACCTCTCCACCATATACTTACCTGATTAACAACCAGAGGCATTATTCTGTAACAAACCGCAACTTCTTACGCCGCACCTGTAAGGAGAGAGAAACCAGCAATTTAAACACACGCATCTTTTGCCGGACAGTGTTGGGTAATACAGACTCTTACCTCAACACCATCAGCTGCCACAAGACAATCTTCCCTTGGACCCAGCTGCAACACAAGAAAGGAATGTACAAGAGTGAACATCGGACATATTGAACTCTTTGAACTTTATACTTACGGGTTCTCGCCTGGAACCTCAGAGTCAATATTCATCCGGAACGCTTCCAACACCCTCAAACCAGTGAAGTAACTGATATCTACGCGCCCCTGCATTCCACGCAGGATGGAGAGCTCATCATTTACAAACATAAGGTGAGCTTACAGAAAGTGAATATCGGTGGTGATTAGTGGGGAGAACAGTGGGGTGCCATTACTAAAATCCACGGGTGGCTGAATCCCTTTCTCCACTTGCAGGAGAATATTTCTACGGGTCAAGCAGACGAAATTAGGCGGTCCAGTCCAGTCTGTCATCTCTGCACTACGCTTCACGTTGGAGGAGGTCGCAGCTGTCCGGGTCCGATCGACGCCCCTGTGGGAGCCAGGTGAGCGTAACAGAGACTGCCTTATATATTATGTTGCAAGACTTAAAGGTGATTTGTGCATGCAGTCGGAGCCAGTGAAGGTCGATGAGGGCAGGGGTGATGTGGTTGCTTCTGCATAGACCCTTGATGAGGTGTGTGGCCGCGTATAGGACACTTCTCAGGGGCACCAGGGAGGACGATGGGTGGTCTTTAAGAAGGGAAGTGCAGCGATCCAGATGGGATAGGACCATTGCTTGAACAATGGATCTAAAGCTGTCTGGATGGAGAAGGAGTTTGACTTTATGCAAGACGATACCAAGCTGATACCAAACTGTCTGAGTTTTCTCAGCTATGTGCGTCTTGAAGGAGAGGTGTTTGTCGATGTGGAACCCAAGGGACTTGGTGCATGAGATGAGCTCAGGTCTGAAGCCCTCATGGTTCATGGTTGAAAGCCAGGTCTGGATGTTCAGTGTTGTTGGTGGGCAGTAAAAATTCGGACTTGGACGGGTTGAGCTTCAAGTATGCCTCGGCCTCCAAGAATGGATCAGTGAGAGGCAGATTTTGAGCCTGTGGGTGTTCTTGATGGAGTCAATCTTGAAATATAGCTCTCTGTTGTCAGCGTATTGGTACATGTGGATGCTGGGTCTGGCTAGGAGGGCTCCCAGCAGCTCCATGTATAGATTGAAGATCACTGGGGAGATGATGGAACCCTGCAGGACTACACAGGTGACAGGTAGCATTGGCAATCTAGAAGAGTCCATCTGAATAAACTGCTGGCAGTTGGCAAGGTAGGACTTGAACCAGCATAGGGCAAGGTCGCTTATCCCCATGCGCTGATGTAGGTTGACGTGAGCGCCTGGTGGTCTACTGTGTTGAATGCAGTGCATCGGTAAAGTAGAAGTAGGAGGCGAGGGAGGGGCATCATCAAGGATATACGTTTCATCAAATGCCTCACTATCCCTTCTCTGATGAGGGTTTGCCTGCCTATAAAAACTACAGGAAAAGCACTCTAACACAGGATATCTGGTTCTCACACTTAAACATAAAATACACAAAGAGTAAATGGCAATTCACAAAAACACCAGTAATGATATTCACAGTGTTTCTTGGTAACCCGGGTGAACTCCCCTTCACCAGGTTTAAAGATACATTCAGTTCCATTGTTCAACAAAAAGAAACAAGGAAATCCGAGTGTGTAGTAAAGTCTTAATTCAGTTCTTGGTTCCTTCAATGTGTCAAAAGAAAGTTCTATTAACCAAAGTTCAAACAGTAGAAAAGTGGCTCTTCTTGCTTGAATAATGACTTTTCACTTCATACAACAACATCAGTGTTATTCCCGACCAAGATGCTGTACCACAACTTATACAGGTCAAAAGAAGGAACACAGTTTTGTTATGCTCAAAAATAGACACAACTTATAGTAAGGTAAATGAAACACAGCTTCTGATAACGTTGATAAACACAGATTCTATCTTTGTCAGGATCACTTCACAGCCCTTCTACTTCCACCTGAATCACTCTTTTATCGGGTTACCTTCTGCAAGATATCACCATGTGGGTCTACTCACCTACCCCATAGTGTTTCACATTCAAATGTACCCATGAAATTTCAAATCTACTGACAACCAAAATATTACCCCAGCTTCAACAGACTGTTTCTTTGTGACTTTGAACAACTTTGTAAGCAAGACAAGATTCACTTTAGTGCACTTCAACACCTCCAAGTAACCAAGGCACTTTTCCTCTGAATATACCCTTTCAGGGGGGCAGCCTCTTTTCCACTCTTGTCTGTCTGCAATAATGACAACCCAAAATTGCCTTTAGGATACACTTCTCTCTTCTTCCTATTGGCTTTGGCAATATAGGTTGTGTGAGCTTCTTATGAATAATTACGAGCTCCCCTTCCACAACCTTGCATTTATCTGTTTGTATTCTGTCAGCCAGGATAATTTACAGAGAAGCCTTGTAGCCACTCTCTGTTGGCTTAAGGTAATGCTGGAACACTATTGGATTGGGTAATGCTGGTGTTCTGTTAGGCGCAGGACAATACTTGCACCATCTCTTGGCTTTGAGGAAGGCTAGTTTCACTCCTAATTGGGGAGACACTTTATTCACTCTTGGTGTGGGCAATGCTTGCTCTTTCCAACTTGTAAGAATAAAGTTCAAATGCTTGACTTCTATTGTTGATGTTGTTTAATTGATTTAGAATTCACTCATCCTCTGAGAATATTTATAGGCACAAACAACCACTTCTTTACATGTTTTCCACAAAATGATGGTTCAAGAATAAAGGTTCACCATTTTTCTTTCACACGCGTCCACTTACACGCATGTGCTACATTTTAAGTACTCCATTGTTTGCCAATCTATGGTCAACTTCACATTGCTTTTCTCACACTTGAGTGAGAAAAGCATAAGGAATCAGAAAGCTCTGTAAAACTCACCGGCTTCCGGATTCCCTTTCTTTGTGCGCAGCATGGCTTCTGTGACTCCTGGCTTCTATATGGATACACAGCCTTCCTTGATGAGGGTGTCTCCAGTCTGACAATCTAATTAAAGAGCGCTTCTCGCTCCTGAGATCCACGGCTTCACAACACCTTCTGATGACTGTCTCCTGCATGCTTCCTGCTGCACAATCTCGGAAGTTAGGTTCACATAGGGAAAAGCAGTCTTCGTTCAAGCCTGCCACTGCGCAACCTCTGCAATTAAAAGTTTGAGAAAACAGGACTCTCTCAGGATAGTCCGTTGAAATCTGCTCGGTCAAGGTCCTGGTGCCCCTTCGATTTTCCCAATTCTGTTTGCTGCTGCACGCACTCCAGCCACAGCTCCGTCTTCCTCTACAAATACAACTAATGGCCTGCAGCTAAGGGGGCCATTTAAGCCTCCCTGCTTCCCTCAGGCGTGGGTCATTAATCTTAACAGGCTGACCTACACTGCAACATTGCTCTTCAACCCACTTCCTCGTCCACTACTCATGGGATTATGGTACTTGTAGTCCCAAACAACAAAATTAGGTTTTCTTGTCAATTTCTTATTTTTAAATGCATAGTTATTTTTCTTACATGTATTTAAATATGAAGAATTAAGGTTTACTTGAAAGGAGGTAGCCAGTTGGTTTAAAGCAATATGTATAGGTTTCCTTTCACTGTACCTTTGGGAGAAAGGGGATTTTGCATTTTAGAAGTCTCAAACAATCTTTCTTTTCTGGAGGAATGTAACAAGGTCACCCTGTTTTTACCTAGAGTCACAGGATTAATAGGTGGTTCCAATACATTGTAATGCCCATAAGCCTTTCAAGGATAATACTGTGTCTCATCCCCATGATCTCTGCATTTCTCTGGGCCACGTATCCTCCTAGGTGATCCTCCCGCAGTACACTACCCACAAGGTCAGGGTCAGAAGCGTCTGCCTTTTCCTGGACACCTGGGAGGAGACTTTAGGCAGAGGTTTAGTGAGGGATCCGTAGGATTCGTCACAGGAAGCACTTTGCAGTTTCCAATTTAGAAGCCCAGGTACTGCACAGAAGTGTGGGCAAGATGGCACTTTGGGATTAGCAGTCAATGTGCCTCTTCTTAATAGGGTACAAACTGAGTCAAGGTGGGATAGATGCTCCTCCTATGTTCTGCTGCAAATCACTATATCATTGAGTTATGCCCCTGTACAAGGATATCAGGGGGCTAATACTTGATCGATTAGACGTTGAAATGTTGCAGGTGATCCGTGGAGCCCAAAGGGTAGAACCATAAACTGGAAAAAGCAATTCCGGAGTTGAGAAAGCTGGTTTGGGTTTGCATCTTCGTCTAGAGATGGGGTCTTCAAACTGGAGGGCTGTCCCCCCCCGCACCCCTTTGGGGCCAGTTTATGTCCAGGGGGTGAGCCAGACTCCTTACAAAGGGATTAAGATGACTGCTTTTAAAAGAAAATATAAGAGAATAGTAGAGAATATGTTTACATTTTAAAGAGCCTGGGCCGCCTTTGACATCCTTTTGGCCCCCTAAGAGGGGGTAACCCCTAGGTAGGGGGCCCCAGAAACAATATTTTTACTAAATTGCGGCTCAGTAGGAATGAGTTTGAACACCACTGGTCCGGAGGGACCTGCCAGTATCCCTTAGTGAGATCAAGATTTGGGATGAATCTCGCCAACCCCAGCTGGTCTACCAACTCGTCAATCCACAGCATCGGATAAGCATCAAACCAGAAGGTCTTGTTAAGCTGGCGGAATTTGAAGCAAAATCTCCAGGACAGATCAGGTTTTGGGACCAGGACAACTGGGGAGGCCATTCACTGTGACATCATTCTATAACTCCCAGCTCTAGCATATTTTCCAGTTCTTCCCGAAAAATCTTTTTCCTGGCTTTGGGTAGTCTATATGGCTTAAGGCCGATTGTGCTTCCTAGTGGGAAGTGTAAGTGATGTACAACCCCTTGTATCCTTCCAGGCTTCGATGAGAACATGTCAGCATACCGGTGGATGAGCTGGGTGAGGGATAGAGACTCCACATATTGTTGGTGATAAAGGTGTTGTCGTGGTGTTATTGGCATATAGTAGTAACAGTTGCAGACTGCTATCTTTCTTCCATGCTTTCAATTAATTAATTTGATAGAGTTGGAATGGTTTCAGTCTATATTCCTGTTGAACTTTATAGGTTAAGGTGGATACCTCCTCCGTGACAGTATATGGTCTGTGCAATCGACACAGTGGATTTTTTTAGGCAGTCAGCACTAGTACCATTGCCAGGTTCCCCACTTGGAATGTGCAGAGCATGGCCCACAGGTTGATCTTGGACCTTTGCATGTTTGACCTTACCAGTGTCCCATACCTGTTCCATGTTCTGAATCAGGGGGTGATCACTGTTTTGTCTTCCGTTTGTGCCTTCTCAATCTTCCTGGAGAATAGCAAGGAAATCTTGTGGGTTCCACCCATACACAAGCTCAAAGAGAATGAACCCAGTCGAGGCTTTGGGGGTCTTTCTGACTGCAAACATGGATGAAGGAATGAGGTCATCCCAATTTCATCCATCCTGATTTATGAATTTCTAAAGGATGTGCTTTAAGGTTGGGTTACGCAGTTCAACAAAGCTCTCAGTTTGTAGATGGTAAACAGACATTTTGAGGGTTTTAATTTTTGTAGTTTCTTTTATTTTGGTTACTAGTTTGGACATGAAAAGGGTCCCTTGATTAGTTAAAATGTCATCTGGGAAGCCGACACGTGTGAAAAAAGGGATGGTATGATATGATAGGATATGGCAATTATAATGCACCTATACACAAGTGTTTCAAGGTGCGACGATGCAAGAGAGGGGGTACAGAGGGAAGACAAAGGCAATGATCTTACTAGGCCAGGTGACATTGAGATCTTGCAAATGAAGGGGAGATGACCTCCTGTATGGAATTAGGTGAATTAATTAACATTGGGGAAGCTGCTGGATATCTGGTTGTATAGTTAACAAGGACTAAGATATATTAGTGTCCTGAGTTGGATGGTTCTAATGGAACAATGTCATCCAACCCAATGCGATGAAATGGTATCTCTATAATAGATAGAGATTGGAGTGGGGCCTTTGGAATGTTATCAGGAGAGATTTTTTTTTTACTTTTGGGCAGCAGGCACAGATCTACTTGCTCTCTGAGTATATCCTCGGCCAATCAAATTGGCTGAGAATAGATTTATGATACTTTTCCAGTACCAAATGTCCAGCGGCGATGTTTGAATGTCCCAGGTCTGGGACATCTTTCTGGAAAGGGTGAGGTACCAAAAGCTGGTGATGGTTAACAGAGTTTTTGGATTCACACTGACTCTGTGTAGGAGTCCATTCCTTTCGATAAAGTGAGTAGTTCTTAGACTCTGACACTCTTCTTCTGACACTGGAGTTTTTCAAGCCTGTTGAAACAAAGGCTCAGTTCTTTGGGCCACTGCCATTTCCATGGAAACAGGGTCCTCTTGATCATTCAACCTTGCAGAATTTTCTTGTCAGTCTGTAAACTCTCTGTATCCGGCTTCTGCTTGCTCCACGGGAGGTAAAGTGTCAACCTCCTCTGTTTCTGGTAGAAGTATACATTCGCAAATCAATTGAGTCATGGGTTGTCCTTCATTTATGTACAAGGAAGGTTCCCATGGTTCAATCGGATTATCTTGATCTCCACCTCGATAATC
Source organism: Ambystoma mexicanum (assembly GCF_040938575.1). Classification (NCBI taxonomy): domain Eukaryota; kingdom Metazoa; phylum Chordata; class Amphibia; order Caudata; family Ambystomatidae; genus Ambystoma; species Ambystoma mexicanum. Next base: position 1,032,218,526 of record NC_090934.1, read on the forward strand.
ACAATTGATCACCCCAGCTCCAACATTCAGGGAGTATTTCTGGGTCAACCCCAACTTCGGGCCACTCTTCTATAGGAGCCCACCAGGAGCTCCAGCTTCAATCTGGTCTGTACTATTGCTTCACTTTGGGGTGAAATTGCCACCTCCTCATCTCCCTATACATCACATCCAGCGGTCTCTGTAGTAACTCAGGTGGGAAGTCTGTTGGTCCTTGTTGTTCTCTTGACCTGGAATATTGTCCCAGGTATGGGCTGGTATCTGACTCAGGGTCTTTAGATCCCACTCTGACACCACATGTGACGAGCAGCACACCACAAATAACCACTCTGACACTTCAGCAATGTTCCCAGGGTGTTTATTCTTAAGACTGACAGCATTGCTGTAGATTCTTAGAAAATCTCTTTTATTGGATTCTTTAGAGAAGTTGGCGCTTGGGCTGTCTCTCCCTCACTACTTCCCTCAGTTTTCCTGTTCCATAGCCCAGGCATCCTTAACAGGGATGATAGTCGCTATTGTATTGGGGACAACTATCTGTCTTTTATCTACCTTGATCTATTGACAGTTTCCCTAAGGCGTAGGCTGACTGTCTCGCTAGGGATCTTCTAACTATCCCTAACCTAGTCCTGCTTAGTTCCATGAATATTAGGGATGGTGCCTTCTTCCATGCCACTCCACTTGCTCACTATTCACACACCTTCTCACCTGCCCATTCTCTACCCTGGGACCTAAGATGTTCTCTTCCCACCATACTCCTGTCCCTCTGCTCTCACACGCCGCCTTCGTCATTTACACCCTTAGATTTTCTCACTCTCCTTACTCCTCTACTTCCAACTACTCCTGCCCAGACTACCACTCTACTACTGCCTCTACTACTATTTAATTCCCTCCTCCTTACTACTTCACCTTCTACTCCCACTCTACTGTTACCACTACTACTCTTGCTACCTCTTCCACTACAATCAATTCCACTACTATTGCTATCACCCTCTAACGCTCACTACCATCCACTGCGACCAACTACCACTTCACACCTCCCACAGCTACCACTACCTCCACTACCACTGCTCCCAAATATTACTACCTTCTGCCACCACTATCTCCTACTCTGTCACTATTCCACATACTCCTTACTCTCTCACTTTCAAACACTCTGCAGGTCCCCTCTCTTTAGTATCCCTCACACTCCTTTTGCTCTTGCCTCCTCTGGCCCCCCAGATGTCCTCCTCAACCTTCGGTCCTCACATAAAAACCCACACTGCCTACTCACCAGTCGGCTTCCCTTAAAATAGCACAACTCCCTCCCTTGATTAGCCAACTCACCCTGGCCAATAGCCTACCTTCCATGAGAGCATGTGACAAGAGAAGTATAGCTCAGGTAGTATAGCTCAGTGGCAACGTGCTCGTCTTGGAAGCAAGATGACGCAGAGCAGCAGAGGTTCTAATCCAGGGAATCCAGGGTCCGCACTTAGAAACCTCTTCAATTATAATTTTGAATGCTAAGGGGGGAAACCTAAAAGGACTTGTAAAGCCTGCCCCCTTTCCATGCGGTCGTGGCATAGAGAATGACATTATTAGTAGGAGACTGTTTTCCCCTTGTGTCATTGTCCTCTTGTGGCCCTTCTTTAATATTGTAATCCCTGGTGGGATAGGCACCACAAGTACGCTGCACCCCTCAGCATTGGGGTTCTGCATCCTCCTGCATCTGGGACTAGTGGGGTCATGCTCGTCACATCCTGCAGCGTTGTGCAAACCATCACCCTGAAGTGCCCGCATTCGGCATCTCCTTCAAGGCCTTGTCCTGCTACTCTGTGCTGCAACCATTGCACAGACACATTAGCAGGGTACAGAGGGGTTTGTTGGGGGGCCTAGCTCAGGCACCATTGAAGGGAGTTGGGGTGTGGGCTCCCATCCTCCCCTGTCAAGGCCTGATCCCAGTCCTTTTCACATGAGTAATGAATTACCGTCCCCAACACAGTAAGGTGATGATGGATTGGTCGCTGTGTGGTGGCCAGTCCTTTATTCAACTTTATCTGTGACAGGGCTATCTAATGTGATGTTGGGATGGATTACCATCTGGCAAGGGTGTGAAAGCCCTAGCTTTTTTTGATTTTCAATAAATAATAAAACGGTGTGGGTTTTTCCACCTCTGAAAGGGTAATCTGCTGATCAGGTTCACCTTTCATGAGTGCAATGCCAAAATCATATTATGTATCTGTCTCCTGCTGAATCAGTCTCCTGATTTGCAGTGCCTGTTCTGTCAGTCGCACAAAGCAAGTTCAGAGGTCACAGTTGCCCATTTCACTGTTGTAATGACAGCAACATCTCTGCAGTGCAGGATCTGCATTTAAGATATGCCCCCTAGTACCAAAACTATCATGATCATAGGTTACCCAAGCTGGTGGCAGGGCAGACTCTAAAGATAAGCTATGCCTGAGTTAAAGCATGGTGCATGGCATTACTTGTGATCACTGCAGTCACATTCATTTTGCTATCAGACATGTGTCAGCTCCTGTGAGCTAGCCCTGCTTTGGAAGGTGATGTGTATTCTGCTAAAGGCTGACTGAGCCTGCCAAATGACAGGACAAGAACCTAAATGGTCAGGCCTCTTTCTTATCTCTTTGCCGGGGCAGGTAACACCCTCCACCAGAGACAGCCACACAACTGGCAGCTGTCCTGGGTCCAGGCATCAAAGGAGCACACGCATGCAATGTTCCTAGTGAGTAGGCCAGGGGCACGGTTAGAGTAGAAAGGAGGAATCTATACAGTGGAGTAAGACTTGCTTCTCTATGCCTCTATGTTTCCTTCCTTCCCTCCACTTCCTTTGGAGCAAAGCACTTTGGGTGTGATGTCAGAAGAGCAGAAGTCCATTCCTTTCAAGAACATGGATTGGACCACTAAGTCAGACTAGCTTTAGTCCGATCGCATGTGGACTTTTACCTTTAACAGTAGGGGCCTTCCACCACTTACTGGAATCATCCTTTGGGCTCCAAACCTGCAAGAAGATGTCATTGTCCCCTAACCATCCCCAGGGACCATTGGGGTCACCTGCTAGTGGAACAAGAGCTTCTTCTCTGGAAGCCACAGCAGTACCCCGCCCCTCACTATGTTGGAGGACCCCTGAAGTTGCATGGCTACCACCCTTGGGTTTGAAATGGACCTTTCTCATCCCTGAGTCCCTGGATTGAGCCTAACAGCACCTTTGAAGCCAGAATAGAAAGTATCCCTGTGCTTTCGCCGTCAAACCAATTTGAGCTGAGATTCGAGTCTGTTATACACTGTTTGACCAGCATTACCCGCCGAGCTGTCTTTGGCATTATTCATTTGTTGCACCACATTTCACCCGTTTTGAACCAGTTTACTGCCGCACCATGCCAACTGAAGTGCACTGTTGCCTCAGCCCAAACCAAGAAGTACTGCAGCCAGCGCGTTGCTCAAACCACTTTTCGAACGACCACCTGCATCATCGCCGCCACCACTGTAAGCCAATAGTATCTGCTGTCCCTTGAACCCTGACTGTTCGGGCGTCAGCATCAAATCGACTTGTCTGCATATCCACTTCAATTCCTTTTGCAAGCTCAAGACATATCCTTTGGAACATTGTGGTCTAATAATTGCCTTTTCTCCCCCGGTCTCATTACCCAGGGCGCGGCATCTATTCTATCTTTTCATATTCTGTGTTCCTTCCACATGGGTGGGGTTTGACAGTGTTTTTCAGTTAGTCATTATTGTACATGCTGTGTTTGATTAAAGTATATATTTTTATAGAAACTTGATTGGATAGTCCTTTATTTTGGACTGTTATACATGGATGTTTGGGTTGCTACTGAACCACCTCCACAGCCATCTTGCGAGAATAGCCTCAACGCAGTCCACGTTACCACAAAAGGAGAAGGAGTGATATCTCTTATCTGCGACTGTTTTACCTTTCTGATTGTGTTGGCTCTTGGTTTGTAGACGTGTGAGGGCTGAGCAGGCGCTTTAGCCTCCACTCATCCTTGTACTACTGCAGGGCAGAAGACACCTCGTTGTAGACGTCCTTTTGCATTCTTCTCTTGTGAATGGCTCATTTCTGAAATGCAGCTCATCCTCCACAATTGCTTTAGAGGTCTGATGAGGTGGAACTGAGCACATAGGACAATACAGGGTTATTTGCCCTGGGTGAAATATAAGTGTTTTTCTACCCGCCATTTGCTGATAGCTCTTTCTAAAATGGCCAGTCAGGGTCCACTTGTGCATTCAGTGCATTCTGTGACATCTGGCCAAACCTTAGCCAACTGAACAATAACACATTTTCTATTGATGAAAGGAGGGTTTTAACACTGCAGCCACAACAAAGGTTTTATGTGTAGACGCTTGCAAAGTATATCTGCCTCTGTCGGAATCATGCTGCATATCGCCTCGTCTGATTACTGCTTCGTGAACACAGAATGCATTGAGTCATGAAATCAACGTAGACCATAGACAATATAAAGCATGTGGCGGTATGACGCACACGTGTCACGGATCATGAAAGAGCTACTTGGATTTGCTGTCATTTTCACGTGTATGATTCAGAGTGGTGATGCTCTACAATTGTGTGCAGTTCTTCTCCTTTGCATTATTTTAAAATGGCCTTTGTAGACCAAGAAAGGGGGCATTATCACAGGATAATGACCCGCCACCAAGGTTTGCTGAGGGCCATAAGTTGGAAGAGGGTCATTATCCCACTGGGTCTTTAAGGCTATTAGCACATAGTTGCAGTAGCAATACATGTTTTGGAAGTAAGTGATGTTAGTTTAATGATTATAAAGTAAATCGACAAAATGTGTTAATAAATTAAATGTGGTGTTATTTTGCAGTATTTAAATTGCAAACTTGGTTATACTAAGAAAGTGAAAGCATTTTTCTTTGTTTTGTTTTAAGTTTCTCTTTGCTATGTTAGATAGGATGTTGCAGTGAATGAAAGGTTATCCTAGAGTGGAAGGGCCCTTTAAAAGACATCTTGCCTGCAGATTGCATTACTGTTTCCCTGGCTGACATTTGGAGTCAGAGTGCAGATAATATCAGTAGTTATTGATTGCACTTTGAACATTCGGATTGGCTGAGAGGAGGTCAATACAAATGTTCATGTGCTAATTCAGTCTAATGCCTATAAACCTTACAATAAGTTGCTAATTTGGTCACCCAACCGCCTTGGAGAAATCAGAGAAATTGCGATTTTTTTTTTATCACGGTTTTGTACGCACATTTGATTGATTATTTATCTATGTTAGGTTTTGAAGAGGTGCCAGAGAGTTTGGCAACAGGTTTGCAAATGGAGGAGCAGCATTGACAAAAAAACTTGCAGGGCAAGGGGAGACCACAAAAATCAGCTCCACTACTTGCCTTCCTCTGTTTGGGCCATTTGCAGGCCATTCTGGGCTCACAAAGCAGCGAGCAGCAAACAAACGAGGTCACAAAGTGGCATGCGATCATGCCCAAGGTTTGCCCACATTGCAGTGGATTCTTTGGTAGAAATGAACACAGGACTAATCTAGCACCAGCCGCATACACTCTCGTTGCACGCCAGGATGGACATTTTTTTAAAACACAGTCACACTATTTCTTGAAACAAGAAATTCTGAACATCGTTTCTGTCGACCTACTATGTTTCTGTACTGTCTGCGCCCCACAACAGCCCACGGCCTTGTGTCTTCCCTGCCCCATTTTATGTTGCTAAATGCCAATTGCTGATGCCTGCAGCCTTCTCTGCTTGGAATTGTAGTCTGGCATTCTGTGCTCCCAGGATTTCTGCCTCCTCCTGGACTGACTCTGTGTCATCTGAGTGGCCACTGCTTTCATTGCTGCCTGAACTCTCTCCACTGCTGCTGTCTCCCCTTTCAGGCGGCCCACCTCACCTACCTCGGTAAACCTCTGGCCTTTATGGTGCCATCCTTTACATCGCTTATGTGATGGGTATCATGCTTGAGAAATCCCAAAGAAAACGTGTTCCCATGTCTGGCAAAACCCAAAAGTACATTTTCCCATGATGAGTGTTCTATCTGAGCCTGGATTGTGCCATTTGCGCCCCCTGGGAAATTGGCACGTTGTGTGGTTTATGTTGCAGGGATAGCCCATTAGTACTGTAATACCAAATTTAATTCCAATTATTTTGCAGGCTCATGTTCAAAAAGGACCATTCTTGTATGTGCATGAGTACCTTCCCCATGCAAATCCGAGAATTCCTTTGAAAGTGTGCAAGGCTACACTATAGCATTAATAAGGAACCTTAGGGAACCTACAGCGGGTCACTAACTGGTGGACTGACTCTCCCCTTGTTGCATCCGGGCAACAGCACTAAGAGCAGGATTCGTTTGGATTTAAGAAAGACATCCCACTGCCTTGTTAAGGCACATTGAAGCACTCCTGCCTGTGCCCTCAGGAGTTTCATTTCATATTACCAATGAAATATGGCCTGTGTGGTGTGCACTGCAGTAGTCAAAGCCTTGTGCATGGTGAATCTGGCCACTGACGTATTGGTTTGTGAATTTGTTGGTGAATCTCTTCTGTTCTTTGACGATAAAGATGTCAATGTGGCCCAATGTTGGATACAATCTACACTGAAATCAATCTATGTAGTTTGGAAGACCTGAAGTAGCAGTAGAACAACTTAAAGATGTCTAACCACAGTAGAATTGCTAAACACAACCAGGAGCTCCTTGTCATAGGTGGTGGTGTGCCCTACCCCACCAAGAGCTGAGGCTCTGAAAGAGAAGATCATGAAAATCATTAACCTGGTGGGAGGCCTTGAAACAAAAAAGTTGATAGCGGGTCAGCAAATTCTCACGATAATGCCACTTGAACACCAGGTAGCGAACATTGTGGGCTATCTAGGACTCACAATGCATCGCCATAAGCTGCTAAAGCCAATATCATTCACAATGCTGACATGAAATATGCAATTTCCTTTTCAAAACTTTGGTACATCCCTATTTCATTTAACAAACCACATATCCCATAATGCAGCGTTTGTCAATTTTTGTTACCTGGTTTTCCTATCCAGCAGTCTGAGAACTAAAATCCCCAGAGGCCCTATAGATTACTGTTGCTTTCACTTTCCCTATGTCCAGAGTGGGAGAAGGCACATGATCTTCAAGTGTGGGGCTCCAGGTGCAGCCAACGACGAGCCTGCTTGAGCACATTGTGCATCAGTATTTAAGAAAATGCGTTCAGGTGCACAGTGTTATCAGTATGCAAATCAGTCCTTAATGTTGTCAAATTTTGATTTTCTACTATTCTTAGTTAATAGTATTCAGTACAGCCCTTGTTATTCTAGCCCAGAATTTCTTTCCAGGGTTTCCTTGATTCTAGTCTATAGTTCAGTCCACTGTTCTTTGTGTCCAGTCAATAGTTTCCAGTAATCAGTTCCTGTAGTTAGTACCCTTGTGCTTAAATTCCAGTCCTCTTGCACATGCTCCTAATTCTTTTTCTTTGTCTTGTGCCCTGGTTCCGTTGACTTCCTGTTCTTCTCTAGATATTTATGTGAATGCTTGTGTTACTGTTCTTGGTTTCACTTGTGCTTGTGTAATTCCTTTTCCAGAATTTGGCTGCTCTATGTCCCTTTCCTTTGTTACAATTTAGTATTGTCCCCTGACAAACTGGCCTGCCGCCTGCTCCAAAGGCATTACAGACTCTCTGTCCACTCTAAGAGCAGAGCCTACATCCAAACTTGTTCTCCAATCTTGACTCGAGTCACCCTTCTGTCCTCATTCTCCTCAATCTATCCTCTGCTTTTGACACGGTCAACCATGTCATCCTGCTCAGTCACCTCCACGACAACCTTGGTCTTACTGATCAGGCCCTACCCTTGTTGACCTTGTGTATTACCGAGCGACCTTCTGAGGTCCAACTGGGGTCTTCCCTCTCTTCTATCTCTCTCTCTACTTGTGGTGTTCCCCAGAGGTCTAACCTCTTTCCCTGGCTCTTCAACCTCTATCTGGCACCTCTTGTCCACTGCTTCGCTACTTTCTGCTTCAATTTTCAATGTTATTTGGATGACACTCAGCTCTCTTTCAGGCTCCCCTCAGCCACCTCAGCTTCTTCTCTCATACCAGACTGTCTGGCCTCAATTAAGAAATGGCGTGCCGCCAATGATCTCTGCCTTAATGCCAATAAGACTGAGACACCCACTCTCTCCTTTCCTCTCTCTCTCTCTCTGGTCGCCCATTCTGGGCCCTCTTCCTGCTCCTTCTTGTAAGGCTAAGAACCTGGGTGTCATCTTCGAATCCATCCTCTCTTTTTCGCCTCACATCTCTAATGTCTCTAAGAAGTCAAACTATCAGCTGCAGCTCCTCAGAGATATTTTTCCTTTTCTCACTTTCTCCCAGAAGCTCACTGTCTCCAGTGCTCTTGACCTCTCTAGGTTGGACTATTACAACAGCATCTTTCTAAATCTTCTTGCCGCTACTCTTCGACCTTTACAACTTATCCAGAACAGGACTGCGAGGCTTGTCCTTGGCCTCAAGCCTAGTGTTCTTATGTCCCCAGCTCTGAAATCTCTTCATTGGCTCCCTAAGGCAGCCAGAATCAGGTTCAAGACTATGCATTATTCACAAGGCTTTTTGGGGCCTGGGACCACTCTACGTCCAACTTTCTCTTCCAAAACATCTTCCTTCTCGAGCTCTCTGCTCATCCACCTCCAACTCTCTGAGGGTCAGACGCTTCTCCAAACAGAGAGTTGTGGGCAGATCTATCTCCTGGCTGGGGTCTGCCCTCTGAAACAGCCTTCCTACCTCTCTCAAACTTGAGCAGAACCACCTGCGGTTCCATAAGGAACTCAAGACCTTCCTTTTCGCTTCCGCGTTCTCTCTTCCTCTCCCCTGCTATTGCACCTGACTACTCCGTGCATTGGTCACCTGGTCACCTTCTGAACTCGGGCCCAGGCTTCTGCATGTCCAGTTGCCTTTGCACTGCCTCCGGGCTGCCTAGCACTTAAGGGTCTGTAACTGCAACCCTACAGTCCCTTCTCTCTGGATTTGCCGTTGTTTTACCTTGACTGAAAAGTTTGTGACGGAAATGACGGCATGAGAAATGTCCATAATACAAAATTGTTTGTCCATTTCCCATTCGGTCATACAAGGTAAAACAACCCAAATCTATAGAAACCCTAACCCCCTAGAGTGTCCCTGATCTTATGGGAAACCCTCCCCTCATTCTATCTACACTCCATGTTGGAACCAGGGATATCATTTGGGGGTAGAGAGAGGTCCCCCTGTGACACCTGAGGTATGCCTTGTTACCCCTAAAATAAATTATATATATATATATATATATATATATATATATATATATATATATATATATATATATATATATTACACGGCCACAGTAGTTATGGTTAAGTTGCTAATCCCATAGGAAGAGCACTTTTTGGGCGGCTTATAACTTCGCTCCCCCTGGACGAATCCTCACCAAACTTTGCATATATATGGCCCACTCTGATTTTATTTGCAAAGTTTGGTGAGGTTTGGTCCAGGGGGGGCAAAGTTATAGGGGGGTCCCAAAATTTCATTTTTTCACATAGACTGAATGGGGGAAGAAATGTGCGCACGGCTATAGATCAAACCGCTGGACGGATTTTTACCAAATTTGTGGCAGGAGCAGCGGTTTGGTCCCAAAAAACGTGCTTTTGCAAATTTGGCGAAAATCCGTCCAGTACTTTTTTTTTAAACAATCAAAAAGTAGATCTCAAAAAATGTGTGATATCTATGTCCGCTCTGCGGTCACACTTCCCTGTTCGCTCCATGGACAAGATAACGATAGGCTAATTGGGTGCTTCATGTCCGCGGACATGTGACGTGTTCGCTCATTGGATGGTGAAGAGCGTGAAGTGCGTCAGATTGCTCCCGCCATCTTTCCTCCGTGTTTTGATGTCCACGGAAATTTCTGCAAAAACATATAAAAAAACACAACATTGCACTTGTTAAACTTATCAAATACTGTCTCGGAAGGTGCAGGTTGATGAGGCTGGGGTGGGATGTGGCAGCAAGAAGTAAAAAAGTGGTGTTTTTTTGTCACGAAAGTTATACCGTACATTTGGAGGTGTTCCTCAATATAATGTGCGTAAAGTACAGACGAAGGACTAATGTGTCTGTGTTACAATGTATTTAAAATAACATTGGAGTCAGACTGGCGCCCCTTAGAGTTTGGCATCTGAGGCAGCCACCTGCAGTGTTTGATGGAAACAGCGGCTCTGCACGTGTATGCGAGTACCAGTTCTCATGAATGCGTTCAGCCATGTTGTTGCAAAGTGAGAATGTATGATTTTTTGGTTGCGAGCTAAGGCAGACCGACACATGGGACAGAAACTATAAGGGTCAGTTGTTTTTTGACCTAGAGGGAAAGGGAATATTCAATAAGAATGCAGTGAGAGGAGGTTTGGAATAAGGAACATTTGATAAGGTTATGCATTCCAAAGGTTTGTAAGGAACATGTAAAATCAGTTCATGAAGATTCTTTGGTGCGAGCGCATTGAGCATTGCAGTCTAAGTTACGCGAAGAGAATGGAGACGGTGTATATCATGTAAGTTTGCTTTTGACGACTGTACACCGGAACAAGCTTTAATTTATTATTATCTGAACATTAATTTTGGCAATGTAACTGAAGTACTATCTTTCTGTATGGTTGTCATTTTTTTGTGGTTATGGGGAGTGCAGAATCTAGATGTATGCAGACTATCAGTAGATACACCCAGGTTCAACGCTAATATTTCTTTAAAATGTCATGTATGACCATATCGATTTGTGTATCAGTTTCCACTTTCTTTTTGTCTTTTTTGAGACTGTTTGGTGTGCGTGCTAATCGTTAGTTTAAACTCTATGCCGAATTAAGAAATCAATAGAAGTATTGTTGGGTATTGATACATATTTTCTGTTATGTTTTCCAAATAGCTACATGCTGGCTTACTGCGATTGCCATGGATTCCAGATGCCTACTGATGGATTCTTTATTTGCCAGGTGCACGTAGTCGTCAACGGCTGGATCACTGTGACTGTTTTGTGGGACGATCGCCCAGGGCCCATGTGCCCGTACGCTGCACTAGCCATTAGGAGTAACATAACATCTTTTATGGTGGTCTAGGCCCAAGTTCATGCAGATGCCCTGGAATTCACTGTGCGACCCAAGCGGTTTGTTTATCGAAAACAAACACTTTGTGTATGGAAAAGAACAACGTGTGCCTCACGATTAACATTTTCGATCACGAGCGAAGAAACAAATTTGCAATTTGTTTGAATATGGCAATAGTCGGATGTTCTCAGAAAGTTTATTGTGAAATAAAAGTACTTTACAAATTGTACAGTGTTATTGTTTTCTTTTAAAGACTGGTTTAATATTTCGAATTGTGACGTGCTATGTTGTTAGTCGATGTGTGTTGATTTTCGGGTTCTGCGTCACGGCACATAGGTGATTATGGGCGCTTTTGGCTACGCTGAAGAGGAACATCACTGAGAAAGGTGTTGAATATCACTTGGGTTGGTTATGTGAGGATCAGGGGCGCAGCATATAATTTAGTGACGTCAGGGCAGTTCACCTTAGGCAGATGCAGCAATGGGTAGGAATAGCATAGGATGGATGCGCCCTGCTATCAGATATCATATGTTTGTAAAAGAGGAAAAATGAGGTAATGTGCATTGGAAATGTTTGCGATAGATGAACGTATGTACAAAAATACATGGTCGAACACGCGGGATAAAAATATTTTCTGAGCGTTGCACTTGTGAAACTTATGAAATAATGTTTGGGGAAGTGAGGGGTAATGCCGATGGGTGGAATATTTCTGACGTGATTTCGAATGGGTTTACGAAGTTTGTTGGGATTTTGTGCACAGCTTATATGACAAATCATTTGTGTATTCTTTTGACAGTTTAGAAAAAATAAAATGTGGGTGGATTTCCAGCAAATTTGCGTAAGGCTCATTGGCAATGATCGAAAAGCACGGTTTTGCAAATGTGGCAGCGTTTTCTTATTTCATAAGTGTCATAGGGCCTCATTATGACTTTGGAGGTAGCCATGGCGCTATTGGCGCCATGGCTGCCTCCAAAAGCGTGTCCTGGTCCGGGTTCCCTGAATGGGGGATTACCGGGCCATTCCGAGTATGGAGGGCCCGGTAATTACTCCTTCAGGGAACCCGGGCCTGTTCCTTCTCCATTCCCATTTGAGCCCCCATAGGGCACAATGGGAACGGGGAGGGAGCTAACAAAGGACCCACTCATAATGGGCCCGTTGTTAGCTCCCTGGTTCCCTCGCGGCAACCGCTATGGACGTCTGGATAAACCAGACGTCCACATCGGGTCCCGCGAGGGAACCTCGTAATAGTGTGGAGTGGGTTTAACCCATTCCACACATCTTGTAATGAGGCCCATAATGTAGTTAAAAAAAATAGCGGTATAGCTTTAGTGACTGAGGGGTAGGCTGTAGCCATGGGCAGTGGCAAGAATGTCGGGGTCATGGTACAAGGTCATGATCCGGACAATGTGGCTACTGGGCATGACCAGAAAAGACATAACATAGGATTAAAGTGGCCATGTCCACCTGGGACTGGCTTTGTGATAAAGTTATTCGAAATTAGGATAGTGTTGAAAGGGAATAAAAATGTGCTCATGGTAATATGGTCACAGGGTTTTGTTTTTGCCTTTTGCAGGCTGCTATGGAAAGCGAAGAGGGGACCTGTATGGAACCCCCGCCTTCCCTTTCCATGGTGGCCATCTTGGAAAAGGATTTTCCTTCCTAAACCTAGATGCCAAAGGCATCCGGATATAGGACAAAAAAACCTCGTTTTTAGCAGTTCGGGTTACCGCTTTGGAGACCTAGCCTGCTAATGGCATTCATCCCCCATTTTAGGGGCTGGAATGGGGGGTAATGGTCCAGAGACCTCGTTATCCACTCTCGTTTCGATTGGGTTGATAACTTGGCCTGCTGGCCTTTTATCCACCGTTCCAGTCCCTGGAACGGAGGATGAATGCCATAATATTCCCATTAGCATAACACAAAATGCAAATGGAAATGTTGGAAAATCTTATTGCGTCTATGTACTTTACTGAGAAATATAAAGTAGATAGAGTCTATGTGGTTTTTTTTTAGTTCTATTTTTTAACTGTGAAAGGTGGTTCCTAAAGGAACATTTATTTTGTTTTTGGATGGCTTTTTTTGGCAGGAGAGCTAAGAACGAAAGTTGGGGAGGGAACTGAGGGAAGAGGCACCAAACAGTAATTTGGAGGGCCAGGTGGACGGGGGAAAATGTTGCGCGTGTGTTATTTCTAAGGTAGGGCGCAGTGTTTCTCATGCTCCTTCATTACAGCAGTGGTGGTGGCTCATGGGGAGGAGGGATGGCTTTAGCTGATGTCATTTTAAGATAAATAGTAGTTTTGCTAAATGTATGTAGTGTGTACTACATTGTTAATGGCTGAATATGAATAGAGCTGTGCAAGGGAAATGTTGAAGTTGCAAGTTCCTACATCAGTAGTAAATGCAGATCCGAACTGTCTGCCAAGCAGAGATCTTATCGTGAAGTGCGAACGGGTTCTCAGACACGTCACCATGCCGCGCGCCAGCGTATGGTCATGTGGCACTGTCCGGAAGGTCTGCTATGAAGTCAAATGTTCGTAGACGTCTACGGATGCAAAACTAGTTGAAATAGTTGCAAGATGTGTATAGAAGTGTTAAAAATTATTCTAGAAGGTGGGAAATGGCAGAGTTTTAAGGTGAAACTTTGGAAATTGGACACAAATATTGCTATATCGGGTAAGTATGATATTAGTAAGTTGCAGGAAAATAGCATGCACTGGTAAAAACCTATGAAATTCAATGAAAAACTTTGTTAAAGGGACATTATGGTTAAGTTGCTCTAATAAAAACCTATGAAATTCAATGAAAAAACGTTGTTAAAGGGACATTATGGTTAAGTTGCTCTAATAAAAACCTTTGAAATTCACTGAAAAAACTTTGTTAAAGGGACGTTATGGTTCCAAGTAAAACCAAAAAAAACCTGAAATCCGCCAGTTATGGTAAGCTAAGCAACCATAACTCGTGCCACCACCGTGCACTGCTAAGACTAACACCCAGGACATCAATATATATATATATGTATATATATATATATATATATATATATATATATATATATATATATATATATATATATATATATATATATAGTTTTTAAATTGAAGCTACTGAACTGTGGCCAGAGCCATGTGGCTGTTTGTTTCTGGAGTGTCTGGCTTTCTTGTTCACGCCTCTTCAGGAATAACACATACTCTGTCTTTTTGGAATTCTATGTAATAATTGCTAGACTCATTAAAGGTTTATTTCAGGCACACTTCAGGGGGTGAGTCACTGATTTAGTCTTCTGTTCTTAAACACCTCAAATTCACAATGCAGACAAAAACTACCCAAAAAGCATTTAGAGTATAATAAGCATCCATTTCGGACTATGTAATTGGCTTTTCGCAAGTTGCAGTTATACCATGTTTTTTCTGCTGTTGTCTCTGTTACAAACATGACAAGACATTCTATCTCGCTGTCCTCGGTCACTTGACAAAATCCTTGCACCTAAAAGCTTGTGTACAGTGTAGACATGTTTGACCATAGCACATAAAGTGGCCCTTGATTTCATTGTGCCACAATTAATGCTTCGTTCTAATGTCTATCTTCCTATCTCCAAGGCATGCTGTTTAGGATGTTTGTTTGCATGTATGAGGTAACGAGTGCCCAGAGCACGGGATGCCGTGTGTGCGGGCTGCTTTCCCTGCGCTACCCTAAATTCTTTAATACACAATTATGAACCCTCCTAATGGTATCTATTTTGCCAACCTCTGAAGCATGAAAAGTAGATCCATGCAGGTTTGACATGTGGAAAACTTTGCACCAGACCTGTAGATGAACTGGCCCGTTGTTAAATCTCAGTTACCAGTTTAATGGTATCTACTACAGAGTGTAATTTGCTTTCTGACTTTCAGAACATTCAGACATATAATAGCTCTTTTTACTATAGCCAGTTAGATAGCTCAGTGGGATGAGCGCTCACTGCTGCGCTGTGTGTGTGGTCTGCAGGTTGCAGGTTCAAACCCCGGCAAGGCCAATTCAGCCTTTTATCCTTCAGAGATTGATAAATGAGTACCAACACAGGTTGGGTGATAGTGTATGTATATTTGTTCTATACAAAGCGCTTAATCGTACGTGCTATATAATAACACATCATTATCACTTGACCTTTGACGTCTGAATGCATTCTTGATAATATGGGCCTATACACACTGATATTAATGATGCATATGGTGATCCATCCTTGTATGACATATATATCACATTACAGTGATAGCGTAACCATATTTTTCGTAGTGTACTTAGGAACAGTGCTATGTGATGCCACCTCCTGTTATGACAAGAGTAGAAAGGTAATGTTCTATCGCTTCCCATGATGTCACTTCGGGGTGTGGTCAAATTACATCATTTCCTGGGATATCAACGAAGGTCAAGGGTCGTGTGATGTTACTTTCTCTACCCCTTGCATTTTGGTGAAATGATTTCCCTGGTGGGAACCTAACAGGTGTGTCTTAGTTGTATTCCCTGCCCCCTTTCTGTTCTCTGCCTTTGCTGCCGGTTCACACTCATTCCCTCTCTTTTCTTCTCTGGAGGACTCCTTCACTCCTGTCTCGTGTGCTCTATTTTTCCTTGAGATTTGGGGTCAATGATCGTCCCTCTAGCATTTACATATAGCCACATAGAAGCCACATAGAAGTCACTGCAGGAGCCAGCATTGAAGGACCAGAGAGATTGGTGTTTCTCTCAGACGAATTCTCGAAACTTAGTTACAATGCCTGTCAAAATATAGTACATACATGTGATTACAAGGTGAATTATAATACAGGATACAGTACAGTCAATTGGTATAATGTGGATAGAGATGTGAGGTAGGGTAGTCTTTACTGTTCATGGAGCATTAGGACTAGACAGTATTAGTAGGTAAGTGAGAGCCTATGGTTACAGCAATGGGTAAGTCACAGGTTCTTAGCAGTTATTAGCAAGTGAGGAGATTATGGATCATTCGAACGGAGCCATTTGAGAGCATTGACTCTGAATCTAGTGTATGGTAAGGGGCGTCTGAGGTCGATAGGGAGTGTGTTCCATGCTTGAGCAGCTTTAACTGGGAAGCTGGTTCCTCCAGCCGTGGTGAGTTTGAATCTAGGGATGTCAAGCAGGAAGGTATTGGCAGATCTCAGAGGTCGGGAGGTGAGTTTCCTAGTGATTTTTTATGATAGTTAGGGAGGTGTAAGAGTGTTGAGACATTTGGAAGTGAGGGATATAGTTTTGAGGAGGATTCTGTCCTTTATTTTTAGCCAGTGTGCTTCCTTCCTGAATTTAGAGATGTGTTCTCTGTGAGGGATGTTCAGAGCTGCTCTTAGAGCGTTGTTTTGTAACTTTTGGAGTTTGTCAGTAATATACTTGTTGGCTCCTGAGTATAGGGCGTTGCAGTAGTCTAATCTAGACATGATGAGAGCATTGGCCAGGGTAATGCAGCTAGCATTGGACAGGAATGGTCTGGCGGCTCGGATTAATTTACAGGTATAGGCGGTGGTGGAGGAGAGAGAGTTAACTTGTTTATTTAGGTTGGGCGAGGAGTCCAGTTAAAATCCTAGAGTTTTTACCACCGGCATAACCTTGATGATGTTATTATTTATGTGTAGTTAGGGGTTCGTTTTTTTAAGTTAGAGACAGATCCGAGGAGTAAGATCTCGGTTTTATTGTCGTTCAGGCAGAGGCCGTGGGATGTCATCCATGCCTGAATGAGGATGTATATTTTGTTCACCAGAGCCAGGCCCTCTTCATAGTTGCCCGAAAGGGGTATGAGGATCTGGGTGTCATCTGCATAATTAGTGTAGGTGACACCCAGTCTGTCCAACTTGTCAAATAGTGGCTTGGTGAAGATGTTATACATAGTGGGTGAAACACAGGATCCCTGTGGGACTCCACATGTTATTTGGATGGGTTTGGCACAAGAGGAGGTAGAGAAAACTCTCATAGTCCAGTTGGATAAGAAGGATTGAACCCAAGCGATGGCTTCTTCTGTGAAGTTGGCAATGAGTCTTAGGCGGCTACATAGGACTACGTGGTCCACCAAGTCAAAGGCTGCTGACAAGTCTAGTAGTGGTAACAGGGCGGTTTTGCCAAGTATTCTCCCAAGTCTTGGCTGCACTAGTGCCCACAGTCAAAGCTACTCTGGCTGGTCAGTGGCAGCTAATTCAAAATGAGACGAGTATTGTGGGAGCTGGAAAGACCATCACCCAGACTTTGGAGCAGAGTTTGCAGGCAACCAACATCTTGAGCAAAGTAATGATTAAGGAAGCATGTGATGCAAGACTGGAGTATGCATAGGCCTGGCAGGATGCTGACGTGGTAGGTGAGGAAAGAGGCTGACTGTCCTGTGCTGTAGCACCTACTGTTCATAAGTAGGTCCAGAATGATACCCACCTAACGTCCAAGCAGCCACATTGCAAGTCTTGTATTTGACACCTGGTTCGAACACAGATCTAGAAATGGCTGAAACATTTTCCTTGCCTGGCAAAGGGTATGGATGGTACAGAACAGGACAGGTCTTGTAATACCATAACAGGGCTGCTAGATCACCACATTTGTTTCCCTTCCTGAACCCCTCCCAATGGCGTTCTCCAGCCAGGCACAGGAGATGCATGGCCCAAAGAACAACTGTCATTTTGCTATTTTCCCTACCAAGATTTATAAGAAATACGGGCACATGATTGATGTGGTTATGGTGGAGAGAGGGATGTTGTGGGCAATTCATTCTTTGTATTGGTGGGTTAGGCATGCAGTAGAATGTTCTCAGTAATATTTTTCTGGGTATTGCTATTGTAAAAACATTAAATGTTCAGTGTCAGGTAATCGTTGAAAGTCACAAGTGGCACACGGTCCATGATGTAACCTCTGTAGTAGATTATTTATGATATATAATTGGTTATTTATAACGTGCTTAATACCTGGAGGTTTCTAAGCTCAGACCTGGGGATCGAACATGTATTACTTTGCGTCATCTTGCTTACAAGGCGGACACGTTGCCCCTGAGTTATCCTCCTGATTCCCGAGAGTTTCTCTGTCCTTCATGGAGGAAGCTCTGGGGTTCAAAGGGGCCACGAGACCATTGTGGGAGGTATATATATATCCCCGCCCAGATGGACTAAGGGGAGATAAGTGATACCAGGAGCAGCAGTGCATCAACCCCGTAGAGGCTACCAGTGATTATACATTGGAACTCCAGGTGTGTGTTTATTTCCAGCATTCATGGTAATTGGTGTGCTGTGCCATAGCTCAAACCTAGAGGACACTGGACGAGATGGGCCACGCCTAATCTCCTGAGCGGTGTTATAAGACATTTGTGCAGTGCATCTGGAGGCTGCAGGTGGAGGGCACGTACGCTCCATGTGGCTCTACGGAAACACAGCAAACTTGCTGGTGGGAAATTGGCCACCATTTCTCTGCTGCCTTCCTCCAAAATGGTGGGCGAGGAGTGCAGATAAGGGAAAGAAGAGAAAGATCAGTGCTGCAGCCACAGAAACAAGGCACAGTGTTCGAGCCACACCAAAAGGCCAAACATGATATTATAAGAGAATGGACAAGACATACTGGGGGAGCCCTAAATGTATAGAAACCAGGAGAAGGTCACAGGTAACATGGAGGTGCTTGTTTTCCTGGACTCTGGGACTGGTAGCTCAAAAGCACTTACTGCAGTAAGAGTAAAGAAAAGTGAAATGAAGCAAAGTTAAAGCTAGCTGGGACCTGTAGTCCAGACCCTGGTGTGAGTAGCAAGGCCATCAGTCCAAACAAATGAAGACTTGCTAATTGAGAGTAGTCCTAGGAGAGAGATTATACATTCTATCCAGAACTATCCTTTTAGGGGCAGACCTTCTCTTTCTGAGATGCAAATGACCATTAGGCAAGAGGGTGCAAGATCTTTCTCAGGTAGCTGCATAAAGCCATCGCCTCATCCTTTGGTTCAAAGACATCTCATTGTTGGACACCATCTCTAGGATTTAAACCAGGATAAAGACCACAGCGTGGGGAAACGTCACAGCAATGACAAGACACTATGTATAATGAAAATACATATTCAAGGACACTTCACTCCCTGAGACTGTACATTTGGGTGAATACTGTCCCTGATGAACTTCTGGGAGCCTTTATTTAGTTATATGAGGGATCTATTTTTGACCGAGAGGGAGGAACGTTGACTCTTTAGTTCATCTACACTAGGTAAATAATTACAGTCCTTGAGTTTATTTTGACACCTTGCAGCGATTAGTTTCATATCTCTCCTCTTGATTTACTCTGTTCAGTAGGCCTTCCTTAAACACATCCCTTTACAACCCAAATAAGCATTGGCAGTGCCAACAGTTTGGACCTTTGTGTAGGCACCAGAAAGACACTTGACAGGCTCTGCCACATTGTATTAACTGGCCATTGATGGTAGCAGGTGCAAAATGGTGTGGGTTCCTGGTCGACTAATAGCATTACCTGGCAAATGCCTAATTCCTATAAAGAAGCTACAACTGTTGGCTTTGCAAATGCTTGTTTTTAACAGGACTTCAGTGAAGGATACACATAGTGCTTTTAAATGGAATGGCTGAAGGCAGACCTGATTAATGCTTTTTTATTACACAAATAACGTGTCTAAAGCTCCAATTAAGTAGTTAACCCTAAGAAGTCTGCTTTGAAAAAGAACTGGCAGGCATTTTAAATGCAACATTTGATGGTAATGCTTGATTAAAGCTAGCTAAAAGAGTTCAAATGAGGATGTATTTTGGGCAGGGAGAAGAAGGAACTAGATGCACACGTCCATATGGATTAGCATGGACATAGGCAGTTAATGGGTGGGCAAATAATCAAACAACACCTAGACGTTGTATGTCCTTCTGCATATGACATGTATCGCTATCTGTACACAAATGCAATAGTTTCGGCTTACAGGTGCCACAAGCGCCACCCAATAGCCCAAACTAAAAAGGCATGATAATCAACTCTGCTGATTTGTGTTTCTGTAGCCATTCACAACATTGAACCTAGAGAGGGAACAGGGGTGTGCTAGTGAATATTTTCTATGGAATTCTGAAGGGGAGAAGAGGGATGATCTTGTGATTTTCTCTAAGGACTTTTGGGGTTTAGGTGAAATTTGGAGTCTGTGACATCTAAAAATATAATAAAAGGCCAGATGTAGTTTGTCCGATGGAGTAGCTTTGCCTGTTGTCACCGCTAGAGGGAGCTGTTGGCTTAGGATATATAGAGACAATGCCAATGTGCATAGCTTTGCCTGTTATCACCACTAGAGGGAGATGTTGCCTTAGGGTATATAGTGGTCCTACTGTGTTAATATAAACCTGCACTTTGGCCCCTGTACACTGACTTCTACACTAGTATAGCCATAATGTATTGAAGTTTATGTTAGTATATTTCAGATTACTTTAAGACTCCTTTCAAATGTGGCAGAATGGCAAAGCAGGGCATACAAGCTAGATGTAAAACGTGTATGCCTTGATGTACACCCACCACCCTATGTTCATGCAATAGCTAGGTGGAAGAGGGGCCCGGAGCAGAGTTAAGATCTCTGCCACACATTGCTCTTCCATCTTGTCAGTGAGTTGTCAATTTACACATGCATGAGCTTTCAAGCAGGTGGGAAACAAATGGATTCTTAATGAATCTACCTTGGTTGAGGACCTGCTAAAGACCAGGCAGATTCCATTAGAATCTGTCAATACATGCTCTCTGCATAGCATCATGTGCAGGCAGCGTTTACATGTTCTCAAGGAGGAGAGACAACTTAAAGAGTAAAAGCAAGTTCACCCTGCCTTTACTCTTTGCTTTTCTGCTCTGTCTCATGAACTTTTAAAATTGCATGCAGGGGACACCACAGCACAGATGTGTTAACATTGTTGGTCTGTGGCATGAAAGTACCATGGATTGTAAAGAAGGATGATTTCTCTTGCCAAAATGTCATCAGAGACATCAAACATCCCTGACTCAGTGACCCCCCCTCTTCCTCAGGTGACAATTGAGCATTGTGCCATAGCATCATTTTGTGCAGCCCGTAGCATTATGTTAATACATGCCCCCCTTATATTGGGTCATACCGCAAGTCCTCCAAGTCTTGGAAATAGAACAAAGCCTGTTTTTCTTAGTAGAAAGGCTTTCTCATTGGTGTTGCAGGTCTTGAAATATGTGATGTTGGAACACAGAACTGGGGCTGCATCATGATTCTGCTCTGGAATGAGTAGCCGCTGTTGCTGTATGTATTTAAAGTCTCCCTTGAGAGGAAGGGGAGGGAAATCATTCTGGTTAAATGAACTCAGCATTCATTAATGTTACTTTTGTTATGACTTGCTGTTTTGCCTGTGCTTTCCAGTGTTATTTAGGTTGTGCCCCGTGGCCTATCTGTGGTTTATTGGATGTTGACAGGGTGCATGACCATCACCAGTGTTCCACTTTTGTACACATTGGAAAATAGGAAAAGTCGTGGCTACATAGTATGTTTGCAGGTCAATGCAGTGTTTGCTGGGGTTGCCTGAGATTTCCATATGTGTAACAATGAATAAATGTGAATATGGTAAAGACATGTGTATGAATGTGGGTGTTATTTAGCCTACATACTTAGCACCGGGACATCATTTGGGGATCGCTAGGGGTCGCAGCTGCAACCACTGATGACACCCCTGCAGCCCCTGGCATGGCCTTTGCGACCCCTGGAGCTTGCACTTTTTGAACATTTTTTTGTTGTTTTCAACAGGGTGACCCTGTTCAAAATAACAAACTGTTTTTAAAAAGCACAAGCTCCATGATGCCTGCCTGGGGCGCAGCACAACCATGAGTTTGTCTGACGTCTGTGGGTGGAAGGCACTGCATGCACTCTTTTCGACCTGCCAATAATTTTCTTCAAACCTCAGAGAGTCTTCCTTTACTGGAAGGGACAGAGAGAAAGTGAACAGCATTGTCCGTCAGCAATTCCCACGGGCCCTGCAGCCGGCAAGGGGAAGGTGTGAAGGGAAGGCCGGGAGAGAACGAGGCACCGGAGAAAACAAAGGGCAGGGGCATTTTAAGCAAAAGAAATGGAAATGGAGCTGGTGATGAATGACACAAACCCCATATGCACCTGCAGACAGCCCCCTGATGCCCACAAGGCTTTACAAGGTAAGTTAAAAGGATTATGTGTTCAAATTCTCCAACATTTGTGATGCTTTTTGAAGTTTTCACGTCTGGAAGCACTGTAAAAAAACATGTTTTCTCATGCATTGTTTCTGTTTACTGCAAATCAGAGGGTGGCTTGGCAGATTTGGAATATCTGCATGTCGCTACATTGCTGAATACTGGGCTGCAAGGGAATGCATGAGTAGCATGCAGTATATTTGCATGATGTTGCAAGTGAAAAAGACGCCATTCTCTAGTTTCAGTCATAGAATCTACAAACATATTAAGCCACTAGAGGGCTACGCTTCCCTGGCATTCAGGGTGTGTCAACTGGCTCAGCAAGGAGCCAGATAGGAAAGGTGACTCTATTTTCAATTTGGAGGCAAAGGTGAATGGCTCCTTTCATGCTTTTGGGTTTAGAGCTTGGGACAAATCAGAATGTAAAAACAGCTCTGCAGGGGAGGTTAACTGGCCACTCGGACCCCTGTCCTCTAACTTGCCACTGTGTGCAGACCTCAAATGTCTTGTGTTGTCTTGGGGTCCATTTGTGGGATCATGATGGCCCTACCAGCTTTACTAATATGTAAACACAAGTACAGTTTATCTGTATGGTTGTGAAGACAAAGTAAACAACATGGATTGCCACCCAAAATACTCTGTGCTTCTCCCAAAATTGATGCCTAAATAAGAATCAAATTAAACAACTCTGGTTAGTATAATGTTGATCTCTTTAATGGTAGCTCGAAAGCCGACAAGTGTTTCAACCACTGGCCGTTCTCAAAGCTTAATAGGTGCGTCCTTAGGGCGTGCCTAGGTCCGCCGGCGGATTACACGCTGTTTGCCGACAACCGGGTCGATTCCTTACCGCACATCCCAATGGAGCGACTACAGTGGATTTAGCCGTAATCTAACAAATGGAAACAGTAGCGGACAACATATTACTTTGTCAACACTGAATAAAGAAGGCAATTTAGTCATAAGGGAAACAAGGAAGCAGCCCAATCGTAAGGGAACACCTATGAAGTCTTGGGAAACACCCAGTGGTCGCAACACGTGTCAGCTTAGCGCTATCATTAAAGAGATCAACATTATACTAATCAGAGTTGTTTAATTGGATTCTTATTTAGACAGCAATTTTGGGAGACGTGCAGAGTATTCTGGCTGGCAATATATATTGTTTACTTTGTGTGTTTTAGGGGATAGGGGCTGAATCCCCGCCACCCACAGATTGCAGCTATCTAGTTTTTCATATTATTAAGTTAACTTTGTTCATAAACCGAGCACACACCTGGTCCAAGCAAGCCCCAGGCATTGGTTTTGAAGGCAGACTGCCCACAAATTAAATAAAACGGATCCCTCTGTCATTTAGTATATAGATATTAAATGAGTCTGATTGATATTATTATATTTCAGGAATTGCTTCATGTGAATTTATGGACAATTGCATTTTTTTCAAAGCAAATACATTTTTGACTTAGATTGTGTTTGATATAAAAAGCTAGCAAAATTAACCAAAATACTGCCTAATATTCTTTTGAAATAATAAAATTCAATCCACACATTGGGCCTAATTCGGAGTAGGGCAGTAAGGGATACCGGGCACCGTTGAGGAGACCAGTGCCGGTAATCCCTTAGCGCCCTACTACGAAGTCCCTTAGCGGGTCCCTCCTTTAACACCTGGTCTGACCAGGCGTTATGGACGGGATTCGTTAAGGGACTTCAGAGCTAATAACGGCACCACAAATTGCCCAAATTTCCTATGGGGGCTAAAATGGGAATGGGGAATGGCTTTTTCAATAGGGACTTATCGGTCCCACAAAGGTCGGACTACACCGGTAAGTCCCCATTGAACGAGACCGGTGCCGGTATCATTATTGGAGGCAGTCATGGCGCAAATAGCGCCATGACTACCTCCAATCTCGGAATAAGGCCCATTGTCTTTGTACTTACCTGATTCTATTTGATGATATGATATGATATGATATGATATGGCATTTATTACGCGCTTATACACAAGTGTTTCGAGGCGCGAAACACTTGTGTATAGGTAACCTCTTGTGAGGGAGTTACTTTGCACTGCATAACACTCATCCAATGATCACTAAGTGCAGAGTAAGCCCCCCAACCTGGCAGAGAGCACTTCTTTTGAGCAACTAGCCCTGCCTGGGTATCCTCATGCCAAGCTCGACCTGAGAGGACCCTCTGGACAGCTGAAATGCGGAGCGCCAACTTCTGACACGGTTCCCGGGGAGCCTGCAGACATCTGATTTCATGGACAGTCCCAGCACCAGACAGCTTTTCAAGTTGGCATCTGTTTCGGTTAGAACCTCGCTGCTTGCTTGGACAAATGCATACAAATGCATTTAGGAGCCCAAGGACAAGGAGAGGAAGCGTCTCTCCCACATCAGAGATGAGAGTATAGAAAAAATGCCACACATATAAGCTGAGAGGGTATCCAGGGATAATAGAGAATACAACTACAGAGAATGCTATAACAGAGTAACTAAAATAGAGAAAAAAACATTGGACAATTTTAAAAATAGATATGGGGGTGAGGTAAGCGGGTGAAATGGGTGGGAATATGGTTGGGGTTAGTTTAAGCACATAGATAAATGGGAGTTTGGTTGGGAGCCCCCAAAAAAAGAATTTTGATATTTTGCGACTGTTATTGTTTTTGCTGAAAAAACATTCTCTGTTATGTATTCTCGGTAATCACATAGAGCCTGCCGAGCGCTGCGTCTTCCGCACCACCTCCCCCAAATGTGTGCACTCTGTGTCAGCTTTTGAGGTTGTTGCACATTAGTAGACTTACTGTGTGGTGACCCTTCCCACTTAGAACGTCACAGTAAAGGTTAGACCTGTCGCCGGTATTATCAGTTGGTTTACGTTAAAGCAATCACGCAGAGCAGAAGGAAAACCTCGTTGGTGTTTCTCCAGATTGGGAAAGCAGAGTAATGGGCTCCCAGCCCTGTACTCCCAGCACTCCCCCTCCATCGTGGCTGAACTGACCTTTCAGGCAAGCAGCTCCCGGTCTTGACTTGTCTGTCATGTTTGTTGCTGTCACCAATGGGTATACTGCATTCTCATGCACATCCTTTGTGAGTGTATATACACTATTTATCCATCACTGTCGGTGTACATATGTTTGTTTGTTTGTTTGTTTGTTTATTCACTTTTTATGCGCGCCAGACCCAAGGGTAGCAGGGCGCAGTGGCAAGAAAATGCAAAGCTTACAGGTTACATCAAAGCATAGCGTACAGTATAAAATACAGTGATTACAAAGTATGCAAAATTCGAGAAAGGTCAATCAAGTTACAGGTTACATCATGGCAGAATGTACAGTAGAAAATAATGTGAGGTCATGGGACACAGATAATTACAAAATATACAAGGTTCAAGTGAGGGCAATCAGGGTTGTAGGTGACATAGGTCATGTGAGGTCAGCTGAGGTCAGTCGAGGTGAGGAGTTGGATGACATTTTTTCTAAAGCGAGGGTAGGGTAAGTCCACTCCCAAGTCTTGTGGTAGTGAGTTCCAGGTCTTTGCAGCCTTTGTCTGAAAGCTATTACCTCCGATCGTCTTAAGTCTAAAGTTCGGTATTGTCAGGCAATTGGAATTGACAGCTCTCAGTCGGTCTGAGGGATGTTCTCCTGTGGAATTTGTCAATCAAGTATTTGGGGGCGGAGTTATCAAGGGCTTTGTGGATAGGGATAACATCTTAAGTGTTATTTTGTTCCCAGTGGTCAACCAGTTGTGATGGCGTCTGGCGGCAGAGATGTGGGATCTTTTGTTTATGCCTAGTGCTGCTCTCAGGGCATAATTTTGTAGTATTTGTAGTCTTTGCATTATAGTTTTATTCGCTCCGGAGTAGAGAGCGTTGCAGTAGTCAATCCTGGAGAGTATTCAGGCTCTAGCCAAGATTAAGCAGCTCTTATTGGAAAGGAAAGGTTTACCAGCTCTTATCAATTTGCATGTGTAAGCCGTGGAGGAGGCAAGGGATTTTAGCTGTTTGTCAAGAGATAGGGTAGAATCAAAATAGAATCCCAGGATTTTTACGTCCTTGGATACTTGGATGATATTCCCGTCTATGTTAAATGAGGAGAATTCCTGACCTAGTTTTTTGATATTGGTTTGAGTGCCCAGGATAATCAACTCTGTCTTATCATCGTTCAGACAGAGGCCATGAGTGGCCATCCATGCCTGGATAATAAGATATACCTTGTTCACCAATTCTGTGTCTTTCGCATGATCCCCAGAAAGCGGGAGGAGGATCTGTGTATCATCTGCATAATTAGTGTAGGTGATACCGATATGGTCCAAATCATCAAATAAGGGCTTGGTGAAGATGTTGTATAGAGTTGGGGAGACGCAGGAGCTCTGGGGGACACCGCATGAGATAGGGGTGGGATCTGCCGCTGCCGAGGGGGAGAAGACTCTCATCGTTCTTTCACTCAGAAATGACTCAATCCATCTGATGGCTTCCGGGGAGAAATGGGCGGCGGAATCCAGGTGACTACAGAGGACTTCATGATCCACCAAATCAAAGGCGTCTGAGAGGTCAAGGAGTAGCAGAAGTACTGTTCTCCCTTTGTCTCGTAGCTCGTCAATTTGGGATTTCAAGTCAATAAGTTTCACTTCCATGTAGGGGATGGAAGCCTGATTGTCTCTCTCCTAGGAGGTTGTGTAGTTCCAGATGCTTTTTTGTTTGGTTATAAGCGGCTTTGTCCAGAATCTTGAGAAGAAACGGTACTGTAGTAATAGGGCGGTAATTAGTAGGGATGAGGTATCTAATGTCTGCTTTTTAAGTAGGGGGAGTACCCAGGACTGTTTAAGGTTGGCAGGGATGGTGGCTGAGGCAAAGGAGGCGTTAATCTGTTTGGTGATAAAGGGCAATAATTCTCTGGCAGCGTCTTTTATTAACTGTGCTGGGCAAAGGTCACCTTTACAGTTAGATGGTTTAAGCGACAGGATAATTTTTTCTACTTCCAAGGTGGTCATTTTAGAGAAGTGGAAGGACTCACTGTACGCCAATAGATTATTAGTGATGGGCATTTTAGGCAAATCCTGAATTTTAAGTACTTCTTTTTTTGCTGGATTTTATTTTGGAGAGTAATAATTTTATTTGTTAGGGCTTGCTGGATATCTGTGCACCAAGGTTTGTCCTTGGTACAGGCGTCTGGTGTGGCGATAGGAGACTCAAGTTCCTTTAGAATAGAAAAGAGCTCTTTCATGCTGGAATTAGAGTTGGCTATGCGGTCATCATATGAATTACGTTTTGCCTGGCAAACTTCTTTTTTGTAGAGTGAGGAGAGAGAGGTTAGTTTGGCTTTGGTATCGACTGAAAGGCACAGCCTCCAGGTAGTTTCACTTTTTCTTTTCAGGATGCGTAAGTCTCTTAGCTGTGGAGTAAACCATTTGTTTAGGTGAGCTTTTGGTTTGCTTGATCTGAGTTTGAGAGGTGCCAGTTTATCTAGGGTGACAAGCATGATATTATTGAATTCTTGTACTAGGGTGCTGGGGCTTAGCTTAGCTGATAATGCATTGAGGGTCGGTAATATAGCTGGGATCACTTTCTCTACCGTAATGCATTTTTTATTTCCAGTTAAGCATGGCGGTGCTATTGGAAGGACTGTGGGGTTAGGTCTGGAGGTGGCTAGGTTAAAGGACACTAAAGAATGAGCAGTTACAGTCGGCTATCCAATCTTGCGTTCTTCCCTTCAGGTGCCTAGGCTTGTCAACTCTTTGAGTTAGGCCTAGTGCGTGAATAGTGTTGGCTACCACTGTAGCATTAGTATCAGTGGTGTCATGGAAACCTAAGTTAAAGTCCCCAAGGAGGATTATTTGAGAACAAGGTTTAAGGTTATTAGTGAGAAGGTTGTGGAGATCCTCTTCAAAGGTGCCTAGGGGGACTGGGGGCCTATATAAAAGGTGGATGGTGAGAGTTTGATTATTATTTATCTGGAGTTTAGCAGAGTTTAGCAGATAAGGTCTCGCAAGATTGGATCAATTGGGTGGGTACTAGTCTGAGTGAGAGGCTTGTTTTGGAGATTATGGCGATGCCGCCACCTCTTGCACCTTCTCGGTCATTTCTGATTATCGTATAGCCATCCGGGATGGCTAGCATGAGCGAGGGTCCTGCTGCATTGTGTAGCCACGTCTCTGCAATAGCGAGAAAGTCAAGGTTGCCTTCTGAGATTAGGTCGGCAATGTGTAGGGCATGAGCGACAAGCGATCTCACATTCAGGAGTGCTCCAACGATAGTTGGGGTCTTGGAGACCTCTATGGCTTGGGGGGAAGGAGTAGTAGGTGTGTTAGGTGTAGTGGGCTTATTGTTCTGAGTTGGGCAGGTATTGGAATTGGGTGAAAGAGGTGGTCTAATATAGCGAGGATTACAGATCTGCTGGAGGTTATTTTTAATGTTGGTAGGGGGAAGAGACCTACGGGGAGGTTCATGCAGTTTAGTTAGCCTGGCGCGGAGTCTAAGGTTTCTACTAAGTGTATCACATGGATGTGATACAGAGGTGGCTGTCTCAAGGGATCCATGGCTAGGATATAGGTATTGGCCTGGAGAGTTACAGGTCAGATGTATTACCGATGTCAAAGGAGGCAGGGTGTTAGGTAGCTTACCATCTAGCATGATGAGTAGATGTAGGATAGTCCTCAGTAGGACTGTGTAAATAGCTGGTAGATACATAGTTATATAAGGAGGCCTATCTAGCGTACCACATTAGTAGTCGGTGGGAGCCGTTGGTAACAAGTACAAAGCACAATGTATGCTAGAGGTATTAGAATGTAGGAACAATTTGGTAGTAAGAGTCACCTAGATACTAAGTACTAATATGATATATGTAGTCAGTGACTCAATAGCAATGATTCAACTATACCGGCTACGTAAGTACAGGAGCAAAAATGTGATCAATGGCTCAGATGCTGACCGACTAGGTAGGTACAGGAGCAAATGCAATCAGGGTCTCCGAGGCAGAGGTTTAACTATGCTGGCTAATAAAGTACATGTGCAAGTGTAAACAATGACTCAGAGGCTGGGCCGACTAGGTAAGTACAGAATCAAATGCAAGCAAGGTCTCAGCAACAAAGGTTCAGCTATGCTGACTAGGAGGTTACAGGACCAAAAGTACAATCAATAATTCAAGGCACCAGTTTGGCTAGGTCGAGTAGATGAATGCAGCAGGTTATAGGTAGGTAGGTAGACATCACAGTTATGTGAGTGGTGATCATGAAAGTGCAGTGCGGCATGCATATGAACAATAGAGGGAGAGGTAGTGCTTCAAGCCAAAGTAATATTATAAGCGTAGTGGCCACTTTGGAAATACGCCTCAGAGGGGAATGTTTTGTTGGCCAGTACAGGGGACAAGGAAATCTGGCATGGAGATATCCCCTGTGCGAGCAGTATGGCGCTAGTGTCCATGAGGCACAAGAGAAGAGTACAGACACAAGTTTTATGTGAACAAGTTAAATTACAGCCGAGCCTGGAATTTTACCTTGAATCACTAGGAGTTAGGAGTCCAGGAGGTCTGGCAGACGTCAGTACTGGCAGATAACAGGCTGAGAACAGGCACCAGCCTTGTTTCCGAGGGCCTTGGAGGGAGAGGGCCGGCTTCGCCTGCCGGCGCCCAATGGCAGGGGATGTAGTCAGAGTGGCCAATCAGGCAAGGCCAAGACTACTGCTGTGTGCCTGGTAAGGCACAGGGTGAGACAAGCCTAAAAGCGGTGGCCATCTTGGAAAGAGTACCTCGTGTTCCTCGGTGCTGCAAACAGGGCGGAATCATGCTCTTGCAGGTGCGGGGCAGGTGTAGGGCTGCCTAGGTCCTTAGTAGGGCATCACGGAGCAATTGTGGGCATTTAGGCATCGATTTTGGATTTTCGAATTTAGATGCAATGAAAATTAGCGCAATGTGGAGGCGCTTACCAAATTGCAGCAGCTGATCCGGGAATGATTCCTGGCTGGCCCCGCTGCTCCTGCAGTGTCGGGGCCTCGGGAGATGAGCTCCTGCTCATCCAGGGGAATCCACACTATCGTCTACTCAAACGTTTAACAGGCAATTGGGCCTCATTACACGGTAGGCGGTAAACCATGGTGCTATTAGCACCATGGTTGCTGCCGGTACCATACTGGTACCACCATGGAGGAAAGGGGAATTACCACCCCATTCCAAGGTTGGCAGGGCGGTAATTCCCCCTTTCTCCATGGCTCTTCCCAATTCCCATTTTTGCCCCATAGGGCATAATGGGAATGGGGAAGGAGCTAATTACGGTACCGCAAATTGTGGTACCGTAATTAGCACCAAGGTCCCTTTGCGGGTCCCAACTTTAACGGCTGGTCTACACCAGCCGTTAAGGTCGGGTCCTGCAAAGGGACCTCGTAGTAAGGCAGTAAGGGTTAACGGTCACCGGTACCCTTACTGGTGACCGTTAACCCTTACCGCCTTCCGTGTAATGAGGCCCAATGTATGTGAATTGCTACCATGCCAGCAGAGTGCCTCATTAACACTGAACTTAAAAGCAAAGCTCGTCTTCTCACTTCTATATCCCAAATACATTTTAGGATCATACGAGTGGGGGTGTATGCCATTTGAAGTTTATAGCGACCATCTTCGCATGCAGGCTATTCTTGGAGGCAGCGTGTGTCCCCCATCCCCTTCCTTGTGGTCCACCACAGTGACTCCGCTTGGAAGGGTTCAGTCTCTTCCCATTACTTGTGAAAGTGTAAAACAACATACAATCGGTGGCATGTGCCCGGGTTATTTAAAGCACCCACACAAACGAATAGCTTTTGTACATCCAAAGGGCATGTGCGCCGTAGGCGCTTTTTCCAGTGTTGATTACCTTTTTAAAGGCAAATACTAATTTGTCTTGTGCATGTTCTTCTAAAAGGAAAGGTCCATTTAACTGAATGTGTATATTTTACTTTAAGATACGTTCACTTACTGTACATATCTTAATGTGAGGCAGCTTTTCATTTTTAATACGGGGCAGAGATTCTTACACTGAGTGATTCAGCGTACCCATCCCCAAGTCGAAACAACACATTCTGCAGCAGGAATAGAAAAAATCCATATGATCTAAACTCTCTGAGCTATCCAATTATGACATGATATTCTATAGAATCAATTGTGCAGTTAAAAAGATATATTTATTCAAAATCACGAGTACTTAAAAAAAGATATAGCACTACAATTATCAGGTTTACTTGTGTGGCATGACATATCCCTTCTGCTTCTAAGCACTGTAATAATAAATGTTATGTAAATAAAAAATGTAACCCCCTAGCCAACACATTGCCAAATGCTGTGGTATGCACTATTAAGGATAAATGGCTGGTAAAATAGCTCAGTAGGTTAAGTGCTCACTGCTGGGGTCTATGTGTGTTCTGCCGTTCATAGGTTTGAATCCTAGCAAGATCTACTCAACCATATATGCCTCTGACTACATAGCTCAGAAATGTATGGTTAATAACATATAAGGTCCACAGCATATAGGAGTACAATGATGTGCTGCCAGTCCCTTGGTCTGCCTGATGATGAACCATGTATGTATTCCCTTTCAGTTTGTGTATGAACATTTGATTTAAAATGTGATTAATTATATATCCTTTCTGTGATCCAATAAATAAATAAAGTGTTCTTTCTTACTTAATACAGTGTGTGGGGTTTTGTGGCAGGTGCTCTGACGTTATCCCATACGAGGTGTATGAGTTATTAATTGAAACTGGCTGGCATTACTGGAAATTCGGGGATGCACTTTGCATAGGAAAGAAGCAACTGGATAAACACAGCTGTAACTTACATATGTTGACCATACATAGGCTGCAAGGCTATAACAGACAAAGGGGGCCATAAAGGATCTAATAGCCACTCTGTATCATGGCAGCACCGGGGAATGTGGGGCTTTACTTGGCACATGATTACTTGACCTGACATGGGCAGCAATAATTGGTATACGTTGGCAAAACATTGCTATATGAGGTTAAACCAGCATATGCATAGCAATGTCCCTGGCATATGTTGGTTGTACTGTGTCTACCCCTGTCATAACATGACTACCTCCATGGCATATGAAGTTGTTGTGTGTTTTTATACACGTCCATCACTTTAGGTGTTAATAACGGGATTATATGTCATGTGATGGCATCGAGGTCAAAGTTCATATGACATGACTTCCTGTGATGTCATCAGGAATGTGATGTCACGTCCGCTATCCCTGGCATTTTCGTGAAATGACATACCTGGCCTAGCAGCCATATCTGGTGTAGTAATTGCTTCACCATGATTCCTGGCTATCAGCTTACCCTGAGGACCATAGGGCGGTCATGGATGGAGACAATATACAGGACATAAATGTGCATGATGCATTTCTCATGCGCAAGCACACACACACACACACACAAACGTGTATTAACAGTGTTCCTCATCTGACAGCTCTGTATACTTGCTCTCTTGATTTTGGTAGTATGAGAGCTGCTAGCATGCTAATGGCTAATGAACATACAACACCATTACTGAAGCCTATAGTTGCATGGAATCCGCTTTGGGTTGCGGACAGTATTCTGGGCAGTTAGAAATCATGTGTAGTCTACACACAACGCAGCATTGCATCAAGTGCCTAGGGTTAACATTTTGGAGCAGGCAGCCTGATCAGGAACATACTGTCAAGGGTTTTGACCCATGTTGAATCAATAGACTGGGTAGATGTGGGGATGAGCTGTCGCCGCCCATTATTCTATCCCAGGACAAACTAAATCAATAAACTGGGTGGATGTGGGGATGAGCTATCGCCGCCCACATTCACGCCAGAATAGGAGAATTGCGCAGTTGGCACAAGACCACTCTAAAGATACAACCTTCTTGTGGGGGGTTCCACATCACCACTCTACTGTAAGGATGCCATCAAAACAATTTTAAGCAAGGGTCCTATACTGTCAAGCAAAAGACCATTCTATTGAAATGCAGTAATTCAAGACAACTCAAAAATGGATGCAGTACCGACAAATTCCCCCAGGTGGCGCTAGCGGTTTAAACTCTGACAGGGAAACTGTATTTAGGAGTTGCAAGAGGGGCAGGGACTTCAAAGCTTGTTGGTTAATTGGAAACCTTAGCCACCTGCTGTTCCCAGAGGCCAAGAGGCTGGGAAACCTTAACACCTCAGAGATTCCCACACCAGGAGGCAGGATATCACATGACCCTGTTGATTGATTGAGGAGAGACCTCCAGGCAGCCTGCTAGAGCCCACACAAAAGGCTCTTTCAGTTGAATGGGGTATGTTAATTTTGAGTGTTTCCTGTCAACAGCCCTCTGCCAGCAAGAAGAGACATGTGATCACTGACCCACCCAGACTTCTGGAGGCGGACCCAAACACTTGGGGAGTTGAATTGCAACAAATATATATTTTATAGAAATAGTGATAACCAAATGACAGGAATGTACAACTTCGAGAGTCTTAGTTTGAAAAATGCCCTCACGATTTGAGTCCAAACTCCAATTTGTACCATGTTCTGGGGCAAAACCCTGCTAATTATGAATATTGTAGACAATGTGTTTAAGCTAGAGACATGGAAATTTACTGGGATATATGATATGATATGATATGATATGGTATTTGTAACGCGCCTATACACAAGTGTTTCAAGGCGCGACGAGGCAGGGAGGGAGGGAAACAAGGGGAAAACAGACAAACGATCCTACTAGGCCAGGTGTCATTCAGATCGCGCAAGTGCAGAGGTAAGGGGAAAAGGAGGAAGTGCAGGGGGGAGGAGGTGGGGGGGGAAGTGCAGTACAAGGTAAGTAGCGTAGAAAATAATAAAAAATAATAAATAGAAAGGGCCAGCTGGTGGCAAGTGCGAGGTAAGTGCAGAGCAAGTGCTGGGAAAGGGGCTGTAGGGATACAGTGACAGTCCCACAGTGCAGGGGGAGCCGGGGAGGCAGTGCAAGTGGAGAGTGGCTGGGCCCTGGACCGAGGTTGCTGTGAGTGGCCCAGATGCAGGTTTAGTGCTGAATTCAGTGGGGAGTTAAGCAGGATTAGCAGGGGAGAGGGAGAGAGAAGGCAGAAGCGAAGAGGAAGGTTTTGAGGTGCTTCCGGAACCGGAGATGGTTCTCCTCAAGTTTCAGGGAGGCAGGAAGGCTGTTCCAGAGGGAGGCCCCAGCTGCGGAGAGAGATCTACCCCCAGCTCGTTGCTTCGAGAAGCGGCTGACCATGAGGGAGTTGGAGACGGATGAGCGAAGGGCTCGTGAAGGAAGATATTTAGGAAGAGAGAGTTGGAGGTATTTAGGTCCCAGGCCCCAGAAGGCCTTGTGGACAATGCAGAGGGTTTTGAACTTAATCCTCGCAGCCACTGGGAGCCAGTGAAGAGATTTCAGTCCTGGAGAGATACGGTCCCTGGGCTTGAGGCCAAGGACAAGTCTCGCAGTTCTGTTCTGGATAAGTTGCAGAGGGCGGAGAGTGGAGGCAGGCAGATTAAGATAGAGGCTGTTACAGTAGTCCAGCCTTGAGAGAACCAGGGCTCGAGAGACAGTGAGCTTCTGGGGGAAGGAGAGGAAGGGAAGAATACCTCTGAGGAGGTGCAGCTGGTAGTGTGACTTCTTAGAGACGTCAGATATATGAGGAGAGAAGGAGAGTGTGGAGTCGAAGATGACCCCGAGGTTTTTAGCCTTGCAGGTAGGGGCAGGAAGGGGGCCAAGGGAGGCCGGCCAGAGAGCTGCAGGGAAGGAGGGAGTGGGTGTGCCGATGAGTAGAATCTCAGTCTTACTGGCGTTGAGGCAGAGGTCATTGGCGGCGCACCATTCATGGATAGCAGACAGACAGTCGGAGATGAGGGAAGGAGAGGAGGAGGCTGAGGGTAGCCTGAAAATGAGCTGGGTATCGTCTGCATAGCACTGGAAGTGGGGGCAGAGAGCGGCGATGCGGTGGGCAAGGAGTGCCAGATACTGGTTGAAAAGCCAGGGAGAGAGGTTGGATCCCTGGGGGACACCACAGGTGGAGAAAAAGATGTCAGAGAGGAAGGAGCCCATTTGGACCTGGGAGGGTCGATCGGAGAGGAAAGAAGTCAGCCAGGCCAGAGCCTGACCAGTGATACCCAGGTTATCACGGAGACAGTTGAGCAGGATGGCATGGTTGACAGTGTCAAAGGCAGAGGAGAGATCGAGCAGAATGAGAACACAGGGAGTGTTGGTATCGAGGTTCAGGAGCAGGTCCTCACGGATGTTCAGGAGAGCAGTTTCCGTGCTTCTGGCAGCTCTGAAGCCAGATTGATGGTCATGAAGATTACCAACAGAGTCAGCATGGGGGTTAAGCTGGGAGATGGCCAGTTTCTCCAGGAGCTTACCCAGGAAGGGAGTAATGGAGATTGGGCGATAATTGGCCGGGCAGGAGGGGTCGGCAGAGGGTTTCTTGAGGAGGGGGTGCACAAGGGAGTGCTTGAGGGGGGATGGGAAGACTCCAGAGGCGAATGAGTGGTTGCAGAAGTCAGCCAGGACAGGAGCCAGGGAGTCGATGTGGTCCTTGATGGTTTTGGAGGAACAGGGGTGAACCTGTTTAGACGAGGCTTTCATAGATCGGACTTGTCTGGAGACCTCATCAGCAGAAAAAGGTGGGAAAGCAGAGAAGGAGGGTGGAGGGGTGGCTGCAAGAGAGCAAGAGGAAGAGCTGGGAAGAGAGGGAGGGAGGAGAGAGGAGGAGAGCGATGACAGGATGTCCTGAGTTTTTGAGGTGAAGTGCGAGGCCAGTGCAGTGCAGAGGGCCTGGGAGGGGACAGGAGAGGTAGAGACTGCAGCAGGGTTGGCCAGCTCCTTGCAGATTTTAAAGAGTTCGGCCGAGTTGTTTGATGCCTCAGAGATGCGGGCTTGGATAAGGGCTCTCTTCTTGGTGAGAACGGAGAGCCGGTATTGCCTTTGGAGCAGGCGACAGGCCAGTTTGTCAGAGGATGAACATGAAGCACGCCATTTCCTCTCTGCCACCCTACACTTGCGTTTTAGGGTGGAAGGGAAATGTACCTTTGTATCATTTTTGATGAAAATCCCATATTGCAAAACCCACTTAAATCGAAAATAAGTTGCCATTTTTGAATGCAAGCTCCTAGAAACGCCAGAGTCGGGACAGGGACTATCTTTAGTAATATATGATGTGTGCATGTGATGTCAAACAACTGTGTACCTGGGAAATATGTATTTGGATCAGGAATAGATTTGTGTGCACATTGACCAGGGGAGTGTCATTTCTGCAGGTCTTAAAAATGACATCACTCTGACACACTATCCCTACCCAAATCAAGGACCAAAGAATCTATTAACCTATCAAATCAAGAGAGGGGGAGGCTTAGGGATGCTAGCCTCTCCACCCACTATTTAAAACACATAAAAAGAGACAGCTGGGACAGGTAGGGACAGTCAATTCCATTTTCTGCGGGACGCTCTGCCGGGAGACTCCAGACTTCACATCCATCAATCTCCAAAGACCAGAACTTTACTTCAGAACTTAAAGCAAGGGCCTAAACCCACAAACTGAGAACTCTTCTCAGCAGGCCTCAGCATCCTTAAAATCATTTGCAAACTATTCCACAGCCGGGCGAGCTGTTTGAATTCTTTGCCAAGAACAATTGCCAGAGACCAGACCAGAGATCCAGAGAGACCCAGACCGCTGTGAGCAGAACCGGTGCCTGATTGACCCGCCGAGCAGAGAGAACCAAAGTCCAGTCCAGTTGACCAGATCCGTGACGAGGCCCATTCATTTCAAAATTAGGAGTGAGTATCCACCAGGACTGTGCAGAACCCAATCTCTTAGTTAAAATAATCTAATTCAAGCTATTTTAACCTAATTAGAACAGCCTCCTAGAAATCGTGTCATCTGTCATTTTTAAAGCTGCACAACTGTCACTTGTCAATTCTGCAGCTGCAAGCTGTCACCTGTCATTTTGAATTTTACTTTAAATCCGAAAATCTACCTTTATTAAATCATCCGTATCCCCGGAACCGTTTGTGCTAGGAACGAGATTTAACTTTCATCCGAAAGCTTAGAATCTAGGCCTTCCAACAAACCTAGACCTAGAACCAACTCCCTATACTTTTTCCGCAATCGCAAGACACGCACTCCCGAAATTTACAGCGATTTGCGATTTGGCCCGATTTCTTCATCTGTAGAAATCAGCAGCTTTTTGCTTCTCTTTGCTAAAATTCGTTTGCAATCTGCTAATCATTCATAGAGTATTGTTAAAGTGAGCCTGAACTAATATAAAGTAGCCATCACCTACCCTGAACCTCTAGAGGGAATTAAAAGCAATTTTAACACCTTTTCACTTCCTTGCAAACCACATTAAAGTAATTTGCCTGTGTTTAAAACTCATCCCTGTTTTCCCTAAGCTTGCTGGGTGAACTGGAACTGTGTATTGCATTATAAAGTGTGATTTGTTGGGATTCTTGAAGACTGTGTGCTCTCCTTCCATTTCTTGTATTGCATAGGGGGGAGTGAATTGTCAAAAGAAAAAGTGATCATATTACCTTTTGCTAAAATCATAACAAGTTATTTCTGTACTGCATTTTATTCCACCTTGCGTTTCCTTGAACCATATAAAGCATTATTTCCCACCTTATTCTTCTGTTCCTATTCATAAGTTACCTCTTGCTGACTACTGCTCATATTCACAAGTGTAA
Organism: Ambystoma mexicanum; assembly: GCF_040938575.1. NCBI lineage: Eukaryota > Metazoa > Chordata > Amphibia > Caudata > Ambystomatidae > Ambystoma > Ambystoma mexicanum. Next base: position 1,032,256,388 of record NC_090934.1, read on the forward strand.
TATCCATTATCAATTTATTTATAGAAGTGTGATATATATATATATTGTTTGAATTTTCAAATAAACCTTTTAATTTGCAAAACAAACCTACTTCTTGGCTCAGTGGGGTCAGGGGGATTCTAAGAGGGGGGTGTTATACAAGGGTTGTCATCCAGAGTACTGAACTGGATATAAAAATACATCAATAAGGGTTTTCCTCAGCATCCCAGTCTAGGCATTGACTTAGCTGTAGTGTTGTTTGAATATCGCTTACAAAAGTGGGGGCTCGGAGCCGGGATATTCTGGGTTAGATTTACCACTTGTGCAGATTAATACAGTGTGCCAACTGACCAGATACACATATCCGGTTAGATCACCACGCTGTTTTACACTGTGAAAGCATCCCTCAAAGGAACGCTCTAAGGAAACAGTCTGTTTTGCAAAATAAAATACAAACTTCTGTAAGTCAGGAAGGAACTCAAATTCCAGAATGACGACTTTGGTAGATATGAAAATAGCCAGAGAGCACTTCTTACATAAGCTATTTGTGAGAGGTGAGTGGACTCATCAGGACCAAACAGTCTGGTTGCAGGCAATCGCGCAACAGGTCACTGAAACAGGGTCAGATATATGGAGAGATCAGGGTCCATTACATGTGGCCCTGAGTGAACTATATATGGCCCCTGAAGCCAAAGATTAACCTAATAAAATTGCCAGGATAGCGGCATATTTGTATCTATATATGGGAGCCATGCAGGACAAATGTGCTGAAGGCCAAGATCTGGCAAATAGGCAACAGATGGCGTTAGAAAAGGCCCAATCTGACCTGGTCTCTTCTGAGCAGAGGCTGCAGAGGAGCCAGGAGTCAGAAAATGACAGTAGGCAGTATATCATTAAAATAAAAGAGGACATGGATATACTGCAACAGGTAAACACAGACCAGGATACGAGAATTCTGGCTTTGCAGAAGGAGCACCAAGACAGTTTGGACTCCTTACTGCAGAGCCAGAAAAAGCTGGAGCAACAGATCAATTTCAACAGGGCATGCACAGAGCAGGTAGCCACCCTGCAAATCCAACTAGACAGAGAGAAAGAGGAAAGCAATACATTGATTTTGAAAGACCTGGATACCCAGGCAGAGTTTGATGAAGAACGCCAGAAAGCTGGTGCCTTTCAAAGGCAGAGGGACGACCTGGCGTCACAAATGCAGGCTCTTGGTCAGGAAAGTGATACCTTAGGCCAGGAAGTCTGCCATTTAAAAAGAAAAATTGAAGAAAATCACGTGGTCCTCCAGGGGCTGGGTGACCTCCAAAAAGAGCATCAGGGCTTGCTAGATCACACCAGGAGGGTGGAGGAGGCTCTGGCAAGAAAGGAGCAGGCCAGTAGGGATGGGACTGAGGAGGTAACCCTCCTGCAGCAGGGACTGGCCCAGTACTCCAGGACCAATCAGGAGGCACAGAGAGAAAATGAGGCTCTCTGTCAGCACAATGATAGGCTCCAGCAACAGGTAGCCATGCAGGAGAGACTGATAGAGTCTAGTAAGGCCTTAACTGAGGAACTGAAAGCGCAGGCTCTTGCATTGCAACGGGAAGCATGGGTGGATAGAGATGAGGTTCGCTGGGAAAGAGAAACTCCTGAGCATAACCTCAGGAGCCCTAGTACCAGAGGCCTTCATCTCTCCCAGTCCCTGGACTCTGCCGCCCCCATGTCCCCTCGCGCACATGAGCCCAGGGCCACGGGGATGGCAGATTACTATCCAGCCAGAAGTATGGGGCTCATAGGCCAGTACCTCCCAGGAATGGATGGACGGGCATCCGGGTATGGGCACCCAAGCACAGAGCAATTTAGTGGGGAACCCCAGGAGAGTAGGCCCACTAAGGGCATCCTGAAAACCTCTGCCCAGTTAGGTCAGTTGGGGGGATACCCAGCAAATCCTGGTAGCAAGGAGGGATCTGAAGACTCCTCTGAGTGGGGACCTGGTCTCCTGTGTCGAGCGTCACACGACACAGGAGACCAGGTCCCCACATTCTGCCAGCCATTCCCAGGCTCGCAGAATCCGGGAAAACCTGGAAGATCAGACGGGCACCTCTGGGAGCAGCGTCGGAGGATGAATGGACCAGGGTTACCCGAACCAAAAAGGCCAATAAGGCAAAAAGGGCCTTGCTTAAGGACCCATTGAAACAAATAAAGGCAATAAGGAGTGTCATCACGCCTTATCATAAGAACACCAAGTATTCTCTTTGAGAACACTTGGAGCTCTATGAGCAAATGATGGAGACTTTCCATTTGAAGGACAGCCAAAGCTGTATTCAATATGTAAAGTGGACCTTCTCACCAGAATACTCCAGTTTTTTTGCGGGGCTGGAGGATCAAAACCATTCAAGGTGGTCCACATACAGGGTGGCCATCTTGAAACATTTTTCCGTGCACAGAAATCCTCAAGAGGCTCGCAAGGCAGCCTACAATTTGCAATGTGGGGAGGATCAGGCCCTACAAGAGTTTGTGCAAGAATTAAAGCGTGCTTTTGCACAGACCACCAGAAGGGTGCACACGGATAGCAGAGAATTTATCAATACGTTTTTCCATGCCTTACCTAAATACATAATGACCCAGCTCGTGAGAGATTTTCATGAGAAAAGATCTTTAGACTGGGTCATTGAACAGGCTACCCGGATCTATGAGGTGCAGAAGCCCATCGAAAATAAAAATAATGCGCCGAAAAACCCCAAAACCAACAGCACCCCTGCTGCTGCCAAGTTGGCAGAGGTAAAGGTTGCCCCCGTTTTAGATTTGGAGATGGGGGGCCTAAAAACCTGCCTGCACCAAATAATTCACAGCCCAGAAAGCCCTCGATCCAGTCACAGACAGGGAGTCGAGGAGGTAGTCCCACAAATGGGGTCCCCCGCTCCCCTGACTATGTAAGTCCCCGCTACAAGGGAAACCAACCAATCCTGGGTTATATGTGGACTCCTCCAGCCCAAGGGGGGGGATCCAGCCAAGCACCTAACCCAGGGAACTTCCCTCCCAACTTCCAACAGGAGGGCAGAAATTCTCCAAATCCTGGGCAGAACTTTTTCCCCAGGTATCCACCCAATTTCCAGCCCCAAAATCATCCATCCTTCTTTTCCCAATTCTCTGAGCCCAGACAACCTAATCTCGGAGAGGGGAGGCCAAGGGTGGAGGGGTACCCAAATCCTCTCAATCTGGGTTATTACCAGAAAAGGGATAGCTACCCTTCCCGGGATCAGCCCAGGGGAGAAAATAGAGCCCCGTATCAGCCTGAGCGGGTTTCACAACTTGAGCGCCAGGTCCAAAATATCGCACGAGATCTGGGTCACATACTGAGGGCTCAACAGAACCCTCAGATGAGCATGCCACCGCAGAATGCCCCAAACTCTGGACCTGGTGCTCCAGAACAATGACGGGGGCAGCAACCCGATAACCCACCGGTTCCCAGGGAGGAGGCACAAGGGGAAGGGGGGTGTAAAGCCTTGGAGGAAGCTTCCTTCCTCACTTGTAAACAGCCCCTGCAAACCCAGGAACCGGAAACAAAATCTCCTGCCCCCGAAAGTCTGCCTCCAAAGGAGCAGAGGGGGGTAGGAGAAACAAAGTACCCAAACAGGCCCAGTTTGTGGAGGAAGTACAGATCTTCCAATTTGAGGGAGAGGAATCCTCAGAGGATCCTGGGAAAATGATCTTCTCCTTTAGAGATGGGGGAACTCCTCCCAAAGAAAAATGGGTCCCAATTGATTCCAAATCAGACTGGGGAGATGTGGAGACTGAGCTACCGCCGCCCATCATCTCATCCCAGAACCGACAATACCAAAATCCCATGGGTCAAACCCATCCTGATGACTGCCTCCAAAAAGAGGGGGGCGGGCCAGAACCCAAAACCATTTCCTGTTGCCAACTTTTTCTTTCAGATTCTCCAGGCTCTTCACAGAATTCTGCCCAAATCTCTTCGCTAGCAATGTCCAAAACCAGAAAGTTAGCCCACCAGTTGTCCAAAAATGTGCATTATCTGTGCCCCCTTGAGGAGAAGGAGGGAAGATATTATGCCCCGGTACAAGTACAGGGGCAGGGTACAATTTAGGCACTGGTGGACACTGGATCCCAAGCTACCCTTCTGTCCAAAAGGGCCTTTGATGAACTAAAGGCAGGAAGGGGGAAGAATTACCAAATTCCTCTCACCTCTCTTCCTGGACAACTGCAGAACTTTGACGGGAAGGAAATTCCCGTTGAGGGGACTGCAGACTTGGCCATTAAAATTGGGCGACACAAGGTGAAACACCCGGTCATAGTCGAACTCCAGAGGGCACCCCTTGTTTACTAGGGAATGACCTCCTGAGAAGGTTGTCACCCCCAATAGATTGCGTAAACAAGGTCCTCTGGACCCAGACTAGCCGACCAATAAAATTAAAACAGAGTGTCAACCATGTTAGTTTAAACGGCACCTGCCACATGGTTGAACAAAAATCTGACCAAGTAGAATTTCACTTCCAGAACAACCAAATTCCAGACGTGACAGTAATAGCAGTAGGGCAACAGACTGGTGATGGGGGTCCTCTCTATTTCTGAAACTCAACCTTCCTTCCAGTTTAAGGTGGTATTCCACACTGGAAGGAAACACCCTGAAATGCTTTACTAATCCACAATCAGAAACTCCCACTCCTATAGTCCAGGAAGATGTGAAATCAGCTCAGAGCCTGACTGATATTCAGAAAATTGAAGAGCAGTTGTTCATCCCTGTTCAGTTAAATGATGGGAAGGACTCTGTTCTCGCTCGAGTGTGTGTGAACAACGGTAAGAGCTTCATCAGCGAAGCCATGTTCTGCCAACTCCCAAAAGATCCAGCCATTCCCACATTCAAACTGCGAGACAAATGGGAAATGGACCTGGAAGCACCTAATTCCAAACATCTCCTGCCAAGCAGGTGTATGCTCAAAATCTCCATTGGCAACAAGAGCATAGTCCATAATTGTTGGGTCATGCGAGACGTCACTGCCGCCTTTTACTTAGGCAGTGACATTCTCAATTGCTTTGCCTTTAGTTTGGACCTAATAAACTTCAAAGCTTGGTCCCGATTAGCGGATAATCCCATGGGCTTTGATGATTCAGAAAAAGCATTTAGGTCAGCTCAATTGCTACCTTATGCAGTTGAAATTCAGATTAAAGAGGAAGTCACCATCCCAGAAAGGACCCGACAATTCTCCCTGGAAGTGAAAGTTAAAAGACGACAAAAATTAAAAAAACTGTGATGCTTATATTCATCTAAATGCTTCTCTCCAACAACAAGGGTTAGGGGTAAACCCAACACCATAAGTCAACATAGAACATGACACCATTCCAATAGAGGTGGATAACAGCGACTTACAGAGTATTACTCTAGCCGCAGGCACCATCATTGGAATGGCGGTTGATGACCGACATTTCTCCATTGATTTAGGAAATGAACTGTTAGGACCGATCCCCAAGGACTGTTTTGACAGTGACAGTGAGGACAATACAACACCAGACAGGATTTTCACCCGGCATGGGGGGAAGTTCCTGGTGTACAATTCTTGCCCTTATGGTAAGGAAGATGTGACTTCAGAGGGGATGAGGTGATTTTCCAGGTCCATGAGGGCTGCATTGCCCACCTGAAGCCTCTGGTCCAAATCAGCACTCTGACCAGGGACTTCACCACCCAGCTGGAGGAGGCCGCTGAGATAGCAAAACCAGAAGTCTTTCCAGGCTTCAGGCAGATGGTGGAAGAGAGAGTCAACCTAGCTGATGCCTGTGTGACTCTGGAACAGAAGCAAAAGTTGAAACAAGTTTTCTTGGATTTTCAAGATCTCTTTGCGGTAGACTCATATGACTGTAGTCGCACCGACATCCACACCACAACAATTCCCACGGACCCTGGAATGACTCCAGTGTTTGTGAAGCAATATCGTTTGCCTCTCGCATCCATGGAGTCGCTTACTGAAATAATTAAGAACCTTGAGTCCCGGGGAATAATCCGTCCAGTACACAGCACCTTCAATAATCTGGTGCTGGGAATATTGAAGCCAAACGGCCAGTGGAGACTCTGCGCCGACCTTAGGGAGCTCAACAAATGGGTCCATACTTCCCGATGGCCTCTTCCCTACATTGACCAAGGGCTGGCCCAGATCCAGGGGTCACAAGTATTCACTGCAATAGACCTGACCAATGGATACTGGACCGTGCCTGTCAGTAGGGAGGACCAATACAAACTGGCTTTTACATTTGGGGGCCAGCAGTACACATGGACACGGACTCCCTTCGGATACCTCAACTCCAGCAATGAATTCAACATTTTCTTACATAGGTCCATGCCCGACCTGGGTGCGAGGGGTAACCTGGCTTATATAGATGATGTCCTCATCAAAAGTTCATCTGTGGAGGAACACATAGCGGAGATCCGTTATGTTCTGACGCAGTTGAGGGCCGCCGGAGCAAAACTTTCCTTTCAGAAAGCACAGTGGTGTAGAACCCATGTTAATTTCTTGGGGCATGAGATTACTCCTCAGGGTCTCTGTCATCAGGAGAAGAAAGTGGAAGCACTCCAGAAACTGAAGGATCCCACAACTCTGCAGGAACTAAGGAGCCTCCTTGGACTGACTAATTACAGCAGAAAGTTCATTGAGGGCTACGCAGATATCACCAGAACCCTGATTCATCTCTTGAAGGGTGGGTCAAGTGGGAATGGGGTCCAGAACAATCCGAGGCAGTAAGACAACTCAGAAGAAGCATCTCACAAGCGCCTTGCGTAGCTTACCCTGTCAGAAACAAGGAGTTCTTCCTGGAGACAGGGTTCTCTAATACGTGCTTGACGGCAGTATTATACCAAAAGCATGACAAGGTCAATAAAGTAATCTCCTATGCGAGCAAAACTTTATCCTCTGTGGAGGAAAAATTCAACGATTGTGAGAAGGCACTCCTGGCAACGGTGTGGTGTAAGAGGATTCAATTCAACACTACAGCTAAGTCAACGCCTAGTCTATAATACTGAATGAAAACCCTTATTGATATATCTTTATGTCCAGTTCATGCGTTCTGGATGACTACCCCTATATAACACCCCTCTCTTGGAATCCCCCTGACCCCACTGAGCCAAGAAGTAGTTCTGTTTTGCAAGTTTAAAAGGTTTATTTGATAATTTAAAATATATATATATCACACTTTATAATAAATTAATAATTGAATAGCACACTTAATCTGATATGATAAAGATCAACAACGGAGAATCTGGCACTAGCACACTTCTTATAATCACTAATGAGTTGACATGAAATGGATAAGGTAGCACACTGGTAAATAGGAACAAAAGTATAATGTGGTAGAGGATGCTTTATGTAAGCTCAGGTGGATGCAATATTCAATGAATGCAGTACAGAAAATACTCAATATGATTTCAACCAAACAATGTAATCACTTTTCTCTGGCAATCCCCTCCCCCCCTTGATGCAAGGCAAGGAAATGGAAGGAAAACACACAGTTCTCAGAAATGCAATCAATGTAAATCAGTTCACCCCAGCAAGCTTACACTACAGAAAACAGATAGGAGTTTTGAAAACACAGGCAAAATGCTTTGATATGTGCTAGCAATGGATGAGAAATATGCTGGAAATGCTTTTAATTCCCTTTCAGAGGTTCAGGGTGAGTGGTATCTAGTTAATATTAGTCCAGGCTCACACTAGCAATGAGGCAGGGATAGTTAGCAGGTTAAACGAATTTCTGGCAAATGGAAGGCAAGCAGCAGCAGTTTTTAAACATGAAGAAATTAGCAAATCGCGGCAAAATTCGCGGATGCGCCAAGCGCTATTACAGAGGAACCACAAGGACTATCTCTATCGTTTTGGGGTCCTAGGAAAGCCTAGGATCTCATCTTCCAAATGAAAGTTACTGCAAGTCTCTAGCACAAATGGTCGCAGAGATATGAGCGATTAAATAAAGGTCGTTTTTCAGATTTGAAATTTTAAAGTTCAAAAAGACAAGTGCAGCTTGCAACTAGGAAATGACAAGTGACAGCTTTACAAATGACAGGTGACAGTTAGGAGGCAGTTCTACTTAGATTAAATAGATTGAATTATATTATTTTAACTAGGAGATTGGTTCTGCACAGTTTTCTAGGTACTCACAAGAGATTTTAAACCGGAAAGCGACTTGGTCACGGACTTCAGTCTGGTCAGGTCTTCCCGGGTTCTGCTCACAGCGCCTGGCCTCTGGAACTGCTCACAGCATCGGGGTCAGCACTCTGGATACAATGGCCTGGTCTCTGCTAGGCACCGGTTCTCTGGGTCGGGTCCTGCCTTCTCTTTGGATATTTCTGTCACCAGGTTCTTGCAAAAGTTCTTGGCAAATTTCAGACGGCTCGCCCGGCTGTCTGAAGAGTTCAGTTGCAAAAATATTTTGAGGCCTGCTGACAAATACTCTTGCTGGCAGTGGCCTTTTTGGTTAAGGTTCTGAAGTCTCTGTTTATCTTGGAGTCTAAGTGTTGGCTCTTTGAAGATTGATGGAGGTAAGTATGGATTTTTCCAGCAGAGCGTCCCGCTGCAGATGGAATTGAAGGTCCCTATCTGTCCTGTCTGTCTGCTTTTATGTGTTTAGAATGTGGGTGTGTTCTAGCATCACTGACCCTACCTCTCTCTCAGCTTCTAATTGGTCAAACTTCCATTTATCATTTGATTGGGGAATGAACTGTGAGTCAGAGGGATGTCATTTTATGGCTTGCAGATAGGACACTCCTCTGTCAGATTGCACACATTCTATATTTGATAATAAAAGACATCTTTCACAGTTACACAGTTGCTTGAAATTACATATACATGGTGTGGCTGAATTTAGCCATGTCTCTGTCCAAATCTGCTGTTTCTAAGAGCTTGCATTCAGAAATGGCAGATAATTGACTTTTTAACTGATTTTTCAATTTCTGACATTGACCCAACTTTACATACATGTGTGCAGGGAGTATGGACATTAACTGATGAAGTTTCAGATTTTTAACATGCATACATTTAGAGTAATATCCACTTTTCCGCTAAAACCCCCCTGAACACGCCACCGGGTCGAAAAACCTCTTAAAATGTGGGCAGAAAAATCACAAGAATTATGGTATCATTTATAAAATTTTCACATGTCCGCTCTATGAATGATCCATCTTTTTAAAGTTATGTTCTGGCTCCAAAGGGGTGTGGTTTCCCCTCAGCACAAGGTAGAAATACTGGTTTATCCAGTTCTGCCAAGCCAGCTTCTCTCACAGGCAGTGCTCCTCCCAGCTTCTGCCAAGAGGAAGCTACATTTTACGACCGCTGTAATAAAACCTTTGCCTGAGTCAGGAGAGGCTCATTGTTCAAGAGGAAGCCATTTATGATCCTCTCAATAAACCCTCTGCCTGGGTGAAGGGAGTTGCATTGTTCACTCTCCTGCAGAGCACAGGTAATTCAATTATCAGAAAGATGGCATATCCTTAGTGTGAGCAGCAAAAGGGCAGCTAGGCCTGGGAACACAGCTGTGACTCAAGTTTCACTCCTGATGGGGGTAGTTGCCAGGCAGAATTCAGTTCCTTAAGCCGGGTTTCAGATAAAATGTCACTTTTTGTTCCCCAGTTTCTGCCTTCAAATAAAACTAAACATTTTCACATATGCAGCTAGAAGGCTGATTCTAAGTGCAAAACTATGGCATTTCCACAGTTACAAAGGCATGTGACACCAAACATAGGTCACTCATTTAATCTAAACATTTTCGATTTTAGTGTCTTTAAATCCAGTGCAACTTAAACTGCTGACTCCATAGCTCAGCCAGTTTTGTTATAAGCATTGTTCTGGGCTCTTCATTTCCCAGATTTTGTAGGCACACAACACTCCATTCTACCAAATGTCTGCTGGTGTCCAGTGAGTTTTTAGATGTGTTGCAATGTTTAAAATAGACAGTTTGAGTCTGCCTTCAGAGAAACACATGGTGGTTTTAAACTGCCGGCTTTTGGATAGTGGTGAGTACTGGTACTGCACCCATTTTTGGGATTTAAGAAAATGAATTCCCAACAATTCTAGGTTGCATTTGGCAATCAGCATTGCCATTCCCAATGGTTTCAGACTACTGTGCGGGTAGTCCAATGGTGATTTTAAAGCGCTTTGAAGCTAACCGGCGCTACTGTTTTTCCTTTGGCAACCCATTTCCCTCATGGCAACCCGGCCTTTCATTCTCGCACTGGTGGGTGGCAAGTGAGGCAACCATTTTGGTGTGCGCACAAACTGCGCAGCTTTCCTGGATTTCGGCGCACATGTGGGTTTTCCGCCATCTTGAATTTTCTAAGCCCACAGCACCAAATGTTGTGGCATGATAGCTTAAACGTGGGTCAGGACACCCAACAAGCTCCCCCACGCGACTGCACTTTGAATTTGAGTCGATGGGGAGTCGCGTGCCCAAGGGTTTTGACCCACGCACCGGTCTGTCCGCATAATCTTCTTCCTCTTCTGTAGATGGCATAGTTCAGCATCTTCTTCTCCATCCGGTACTGATCGATCAGTTCTCCTCGCCGGTCCTGATGGGAATATTGGGCGGTCCACTGGGCCCATTGGATCTTCGTTCCCGGTCTCCGTATCATCCTCCTTGGCCCGTCTTCAGGTTTTCTTTCTCCTAGGACGACAAAGGAAGAGCGGCAATACCTACTCATAGACTTTTTCCACCACTGTTGAGATAGTGGGGCAGCATATGCATTTTATCATAACGAAACATTACATTCTTATTTTAATAAAAACAGTATGACTAAGAGACAGTTTCATACAAATCACAGTATGTTAGAGACTAGACGTGGTATGTTTTATGATTGGAACTGAATTAGTCTGATACAGTACCCGCTAGGATTCCAGAGGATTCCTCCAGTTGTTGCAGAGTGTGCCTGGGATGGCAACATTTCAACTGGTTTATGTGGACCCACTTGTCTTCCCCCTCTGCCGAACCGCCTTTGGGGATGCGGATCTTGTAGGCCACAGGGGAGATCTTATCGACGATCTCAAAGGGTCCCTTCCATGTAGGCAAAAATTTGCGCTGCTTGGCCTGGTTCCTTTGGAAGTTGTATAGATAGACCCGGTCTCCCACCTGATATTCCTTCCTGGAAGTTTTCAGGTCATAATGGGTCTTGATGCTATCAGCTGATCTTTCTAGATTCCGCTGAGCATAAGCAAAAGCATGTTGGAGGTGTTTCCTTAAATTCTCTACATACTCATGAGTAGTGGAGGCATTTATCAGTGTCTGCTCTTGGGTCCTGTAGAGCAAATGCTGAGGAAGCACCATCTTGCGCCCAGTCATCAACTCAAACGGTGACATTTTGGTTGCAGATGAAGGGGTAGATCTGATGGCCATTAGGACCAGAGGTAATCGGATATCCCAACTTGGCCCAGAATCTGCCACAAACTTCTTTAATATGCTCACAATTGTCCGGTTATATCTCTCTACTGCCCCAGAAGAAGCTGGCCGATAAGCAATATGCAACTTCCTTTTGACCCCCAGTATCTCCCACATCTTTGTCATTACTTCACTGGTGAAGTGGCTACCTCTGTCTGACTCAATCCTTTGAGGTAGACCAAAACGGGAAAAGAGGTGGTTAATCATCAAGGCAGCTGCAGTTTCTGCCTTGCAATTTGGGGCTGGGAGACATTCCACCCACTTGGTAAACAAGCATGTCACAGTCAACATGTACTTATTCCCCCTAGCCGAGCGAATCACAGGGCCTACAAAGTCGATTTGTAAATCTGACCATGGCAGTGTCATCCCCCTCTTTTGGAGAGGCGCACGGTGCGTGAGGGATGATGGCTGAAATTGTGCACACACAAGACACCCCTTCAAGTATTGGTCGAGGTCCTGCCCCATGTGTGGCCAGTATGCAACCTCTCTTAAGATTTCCAATGTTGTGTGAAACCCCCTATGACCGGCGGTGGCCGCATCATGGGCGTGACTTAACATCAGGCTTCGGAATGAGGTAGGAACCACCCACTGATCGTGGCCAGCTTTGGATTTCCTTACCAGCAAACCGTCTTGAATCCGGAACATTTTTGGACATTTCATCAACACTCTTAGGTCCTCTTTCCCAATGTAATCGGTATCCGTCAGGGGAAAGTTCTCAGGGTCCTCAAGGTGCTGGTAAAATTTACCAATAATTGGATCCCCCTTCTGAGCAGTAATCAAATCATCATCAGGGGTCTCCTTACTCCATTGTGCAATTGAAAGGTCGTTGTGAGCATTTGTCTGGGACCTAGTGATAGCAGTGACCTGGATTTCCCCCAACAGGGACTCAATCTCAATTAGATCCCCTTGGATGGCCCCGGTTTTGGCCAGCTGATCAGCTAAGTCATTTCCAGTTTTGTCTGGTCCCTCTAATTTGGAATGACCCTTGATCTTTTTCCAGTAGATGGTCATCCCATTCGATGTGACCAGATCATCAATGTTTTGGATCAACTTCCCATGTTTCAAGGGTTTGTTGTTAGCACATAACATGCCTCTGGTTTTCCAATTAACCAGGTGCTCCACGAACCCGTTCCGTACATAATCCGAATCTGTGATTATGACCAGTTCGTGGAGTTGATGCTGGACAGCAGTGAGGATGGCCTGATGCACAGCCATCAATTCTGCCACCTGACTACTTCGGGGACCAATTTTGTATCCAGCGGAGGGTTCTGGGGACTCATTCACCCATGCATTCCCTACGCCGGCCACCAGTTCTTTCTCCCCGTTGTTGTCAACATGGTAAGAGCATCCATCCACATACACAGTGGGCATTCCCTCACACTTGTCTTCTTCAAAGACTTTGTGTGGGGAATTAAGGTATGCCTCCATGTTGTCCTTGATTTTCAGACTTTCGTCCTCGAGACAGTTTTCTCTGGCACAATCATGCAAGTCAGCCAGACCTTGCGCGAGGGGACTCTTCTTGTTTTGGCCATATCTGACCTCCACAGGAAAGCCTTGCATTGACAGAATCCAGGAAGTAATTCGGGAATTACTCACATTTCCGGCCCGGATTCTGTCACTTTGGAGATATTGCAGAGGCTGGTGTGGAGTCTCCACTATGATGTGTTCCCCCTGGATAAACGGGCGGTAATTCTTCAATGCCCACACCGTTGCCAGGAGTGCCTTCTCACAATCGTTGAATTTTTCCTCCACAGAGGATAACGTTTTGCTCGCATAGGAGATTACTTTATTGACCTTGTCATGCTTTTGATATAATACTGCCGTCAAGCACGTATTAGAGAACCCTGTCTCCAGGAAGAACTCCTTGTTTCTGACCGGGTAAGCTAGGCAAGGCGCTTGTGAGAGGCTTCTTTTGAGTTGTTTTACTGCCTCGGCTTGTTCTGGACCCCATTCCCACTTGACCCCCCCCTTTAGGAGATGAATCAGGGGTCTGGTGATCTCTGCGTAGCCCTCAATGAACTTTCTGCTGTAATTAGTCAGTCCAAGGAGGCTCCTTAGTTCCCGCAGAGTTGTGGGGTCTTTCAGTTTCTGAAGTGCTTCCACTTTCTTTTCCTGGGGACAAAGACCCTGAGGAGTAATCTCATGCCCCAAGAAGTTAACACGGGTTTTACACCACTGTGCTTTCTGAAAGGAAAGTTTTGCTCCGGCGGCCCTCAACTGGGTCAGAACATAACGGATCTCCGCTATGTGTTCCTCAACAGTTGAGCTTTTGATGAGGACATCATCTACATAAGCCAGGTTACCCCTCACACCCAGGTCGGGCATGGCCTTATGTAGGAAAATATTGAACTCATTACCGGAGTTGAGGTATCCGAAGGGAGTCCGGGTCCATGTGTACTGCTGGCCCCCAAAGGTAAAAGCCAGTTTGTATTGGTCCTCCCTGCTGACAGGCACGGTCCAGTATCCATTGGTCAGGTCTATTGCAGTGAATACCTGTGACCCCTGAATCTGGGCCAGCCCTTGGTCAATGTAGGGCAGAGGCCATCGGGAAGTATGGACCCGTTTGTTGAGCTCCCTAAGGTCGGCGCAGAGTCTCCACTGGCCGTTTGGCTTCAATATTCCCAGCACCGGATTATTGAAGGTGCTGTGGACTGGACGGATTATTCCCCGGGACTCAAGGTTCTTAATTATTTCAGTAAGGGACTCCATTGATGCGAGAGGCAAGCGATATTGCTTCACAAACACAGGAGTCATGCCAGGGTCCGTGGGGATTGTTGTTGTGTGGATGTCAGTGCGACCACAGTCATATGAGTCTACCGCAAAGAGATCTTGGAAATCCAAGAAAACTTGTTTCAACTTTTGCTTTTGTTCCAGAGTCACACAGGCATCAGCTAGGTTGACTCTCTCTTCCACCATCTGCCTGAAGCCTGGAAAGACTTCTGGTTTGGCTATTTCCGCGGCCTCCTCCAGCTGGGTGGAGAAGTCCCTGGTCAGAGTGCTGATTTGGACCGGAGGCTTCAGGTGGGAAAGGCAGCCCTCATGGACCTGGAAAATCACCTCATCCCTCCTGAAGTCACACGTCACATCTTCCTTACCATAAGGGCAGGAAGTGTACACCAGGAAGTTCCCCCCATGCCGGGTAAAAATCCTGTCTGGTGTTGTATTGTCCTCACTGTCACTGTCAAAACAGTCCTTGGGGATTGGTCCTAACAGTTCATTTACTAAGTCGATGGAAAAATGTCGGTCATCAACCGCCATTCCAATAATGGTGCCTGCGGCTAGAGTAATACTCTTTAAGTCGCTGTTGTCCACCTCTATTAGAATGGTGTCATGTTCTATGTTGACTAATGGAGTTGGGTTTACCCCTAACCCTTGCAGTTGGAGAGAAGCATTTAGATGTATGTAAGCATCAGGGTTTTGCAAATATTGTCCTCTTTTAACTTTCACTTCCAGGGAGAATTGTCGGGTCCTTTCTGGGATGGTGACTTCCTCTTTAACCTGAATTTCAACTGCATAAGGTAGCAATTGAGCTGACCTAAATGCTTTTTCTGGATCATCAAAGCCCATGGGATTATCCGCTAATCGGGACCAAGCTTTGAAGTTTATTAGGTCCAAACTAATGGCAAAGCGATTGAGAATGTCACTGCCTAAGTAAAAGGCGGCAGGGACGTCTCGCACGACCCAACAATTGTGGACTATGCTCTTGTTGCCAATGGAGATTTTGAGCATACACCTGCTTGGCAGGAGATGTTTGGAATTAGGTGCTTCCAGGTCCATTTCCCATTTGTCTATCAGTTTGAAGGTGGGAATTGCTGGATCTTTTGGGAGTTGGCGAAACATGGCTTCGCTGATGAAGCTCTTACCGTTGTTCACACACACTCGAGCGAGAACAGAGTCCTTCCCATCATTTAACTGAACAGGGATGAACAACTGCTCTCCAATTTGCTGAATATCAGCCAGGCTTTGAGCTGATTTCACATCTTTCTGGACTATAGGAGTGGGAGTTTCAGATTGTGGATTGGTATAGAATTTCAGAGTGTTTCCTTCCAGCGTGGAATACCACCTTAAACTGGAAGGAAGGTTGATTTTCAGAAATAGAGAGGACCCCCCATCACTAGTCTGTTGTCCTACTGCTATTACTGTCACGTCTGGAATCTGGTTATTCTGGAAGTGAAATTCTACTTGGTCAGATTTTTGTTCAACCATGTGGCAGGTGCCGTTTAAACTAACATGGTTGACACTCTGTTTTAATTTTATTGGTCGGCTAGTCTGGGTCCAGAGGACCTTGTTTACACAATCTATTAGGGGTGACAACCTTCTCAGGAGGTCATTCCCTAGTAAACAAGGGGTGCCCTCCGGGGTCACAACTATGACCGGGTGTTTCAACTTATGTCGCCCAATTTTAATGTCCAAGTCTGCAGTCCCCTCAACGGGAATTTCCTTCCCGTCAAAGTTCTGTAGTTGTCCCGGAAGAGAGGTGAGAGGAATTTGGTAATTCTCTCCCCTTCCTGCATTCAGTTCGTCAAAGGCCCTTCTGGACAGAAGGGTAGCTTGAGATCCAGTGTCCACCAGTGCCGAGATTGTACCCTGCCCCTGTACTTGTACCGGGGCATAATATCTTCCCTCCTTCTCCTCAAGGGGGCACAGATAATGTACATTTTTGGACAACTGGTGGGCTAATTTTCTGGTTTTGGACATTGCGAGAGAAGCATTTTGGGCAGAATTCTGTGGAGAGCCTTGGGAATCTGAAAGAAAAATTTGGCAACTGGAGATCAGAGCCATTGTGGGTTCCCCTGGTTCCAGTTCTGGGCCGCCCCCCCCTTTTTGGAGGCAGTCCCCAGTATGGGTTTGAACCCGGGGATTTTCTTGCTGTTGGTTCTGGGATGAGATGGTGGGCGGCGGTAGCTCAGTCTCCACATCTCCCCAGTCTGGATTTGCATTCCTAGGGACCCATTTTTCTTTGGGAGGAGTTCCCCCCTCTCTGAAGGAGAAGATCCTTTTCCCAGGATCCTCTGAGGATCCCTCTCCCTCAAATTGGAAGATCTGTACCTCCTCCTCAAACTGAGTCTGTTTGGGTCTTTTGTTTCTCCTACCCCCCCTCTGCTCCTTAGGAGGCAGACTTTCAGGGGCAAGAGATTTTGTTTCCGGTTCCTGGGTTTGCAGGGGCTGTTTACAAGTGAGGAAGGAAGCTTCCTCCAAGGCTTTACACCCCCCTTCCCTTTGTGCCTCCTCCCTGGGAACCGGTGAGTTATCGGGGTGCTGCCCCCGTCATTGTTCTGGAGCACCAGGTCCAGAGTTGGGTGCGTTCTGCGCCGGCACGCCCATCTGAGGGTTCTGCTGAGCCCTCAGTATGTGACCCAGGTCCCGCGCCATGTTTTGAACCTGGCGCTCTAACTGGGAAACCCGCTCAGGCTGATACGGGGCCCTGTTTTCTCCCCTGGGCTGATCCCGGGAAGGGTAGCTGTCCCTCCTCTGGTAATACCCCGGGTTGGGAAGATTTGGGTACCCCTCCACCCTTGGCCTCCCCTCTCCCGGATTCAGTGGTCTGGGCTCAGGGAATTGGGGAAAGAAGGATGGATGGTTTTGGGGCTGAAAGTCGGGTGGATATCTGGGGAAAAAGTTCTGCCCAGGGTTTGGTAAATTTCTGCCCTCCTGTGGGAAGTTTGGAGGGAAGTTCCCTGGGTTAGGTGCTTGGCTGGATCCCCCCCCTTGGGCTGGAGGAGTCCACACATAACCCAGGATGGGTCGATTTCCCTTGTAACGGGGACTTACATAATCAGGAGAGCGAGGGACCCCATTTGTGGGGCTGCCTCCTTGGCTCCCTGTCTGTGACTGGCCCGAGGACCTTCTGGGCCTAGCATTATTAGGTGCAGGTAGGTTTTTAGGCCCCCCCATCTCCAAATCTAAAACGGGGGTGACCTTTACCTCTGCCACCTTGGCAGCAGCAGGGGTGGTGTTGGCTTTGGGGTTTTTCTGGGCATTACTTTTGCTATCTACCGGTTTCTGCACCTCATAGATCCGGGTAGCCTGTTCAATGACCCAGTCTAAAGATCTTTTCTCGTGAAAATCCCTCACGAGCTGGGTCATGATATATTTGGGCAAGGCATGGAAAAACGTATTAATAAATTCCCTGCTATCCGTGCGCACCCTTCTTGTGGTCTGTGCAAAAGCACGCTTTAACTCCTGCACAAATTCTTGTGGGGCCTGATCCTCCCCACATTGCAAATTGTAGGCTGCCTTGCGAGCCTCTTGAGGATTTCTGTGAACAGAAAAATGTTTCAAGATGGCCGCCTTATAGGTGGACCATCTTAAATGATTTTGGTCCTCCAGCCCCGCAAAGAAACTGGAGTATTCCGGGGAGAAGGTCCACTTTACATATTGAATACAGCTTTGGCTGTCCTTCAAATGGAAAGTCTCCATCATTTGTTCAAACAACTCTAAGTGCTCCCAAACAGAATACTTAGCGTTCTTATGGTAAGGCGTGATGACGCTCCTGATCGCCTTAATCTGCTTTAAGGGGTCCTTAAGCAAGGCCCTTTTTGCCTTATTGGCCTTTTTGGTTCGGGTAACCCTTGTCCATTCTTCCTCGGACTCAGAGGCACTGCTCCCAGAGGTTCCCGTCTGTTCTTCCAGGTTTTCCCGGATTCTGCGAGCCTGGGAATGGCTGGCAGAATGTGGGGACCTGGTCTCCTGTGTCCTGCGCAGTTCAGAGGAGTCTTCAGATTCCTCCTTGCTGCCAGGATTTGATGGGTACCCCCTCCACTGACCTAACTGGGCAGAGGTTTTCAGGATGCCCTTAATGGGCCTACTCTCCTGGGGTTCCCCACTGAACTGTACTGTACTTGGGTGCCCATACCCGGATGCCCACCCCTCCATTCCTGGGTGGTACTGGCCTATGAGCCCCATGCTTCTGGCTGGATAGTAATCTGCCATCCCTGTGGTCCTGTGCTCACGTGCGCCAGGGGACATGGGGGTGGCAGAGTCCAGGGACTGAGAGGTATGAGGGCCTCTGGTACTAGGGCTCCTGAGGTTATGCTCCGGAGTTTCCATTTCCCAGCGAACCTCATCTCTATCCGCCCCTGCTCCCTGTTGCAATGCAAGAGCCTGCATTTGTGCTTTCAGTTCCTCTGTTAAGGCCTTACTCGACTCTATCAGTCTCTCCTGCATCGCTACCTGTTGCTGGAGCCTCTCATTGTGCTGGCAGAGAGCCTCATTTTCCCTCTGTGCTTCCTGGTTGGTCCTGGAGAACTGGGCCAGTCTTTGCTGCAGGAGGGTTACCTCCTGAGCTGTGTCCCTATTGGCCTGCTCCTTTCTTGCTAGAGCATCCTCCACCCTCCTGGTGTGCTCTAGCAAGTTCTGGTGTTCTTTTTGGAGGTCACCCAGTCCCTGGTGGGTCAGGTGATTTTCTTCCATTTTTCTTTTTAAATGGCAGACTTCCTGGCCTAAGGTATCCCTTTCCTGACTGAGAGCCTGCATCTGTGCTGCCAGGTCGTCCCTTTGCCTTTGGAAGGCACCAGCATTCTGGCGCT
Source organism: Ambystoma mexicanum (assembly GCF_040938575.1). Lineage (NCBI taxonomy): Eukaryota > Metazoa > Chordata > Amphibia > Caudata > Ambystomatidae > Ambystoma > Ambystoma mexicanum. Next base: position 1,032,275,305 of record NC_090934.1, read on the forward strand.
CCTGATCAAACTCTGCCTGGGTATCCAGGTCTTTCAGAATTAGTTTGTTGCTCTCTGCCTTCTCTCTATCTAGGTGGCCTTGCAGGGTGACTACCTGCTCAGCACATACCCTGTTGAAGTCCAGTTGTTGCTCCAGCTTTTTCTGGTTTTGCAGTAGGGAGTCCAAACCTTCTTGGTATTCCTTCTGCAAGGCCAGAAATCTGGTATTCTGTTCTACCTTTTCCTGTTGCAGCACATCCATATCCTTCTTTATTTTAATGATGTGCTGCCTACTATCATCTTCTGACTCCTGGCTCCTCTGCAGCCTCTGCTCAGAAGAGTCCAGATCAGATTGGGCCTTCTGTAATGCCATCTGTTGCCTATTTGCCAGATTTTGGCTTTCAGCACATCTATCCTGCATGTCTCCCATATATAGGTACAGGTATGCTGCTATCCTGGCAATCTTATTGTGTTCCTCTTTGGCTTTAGGAGCCATATATAGTTCACTCAGGGCCACATGTAAGGGACCCTGATCTCTATATATATCTGACCCTGTTTCAGTGACCTGTTGTGTGATGGCCTGCAACCACACATCCTGGCCCTGTTCGGTCCATTCACCTCTCACAAATAGCTTATGCAAGAGGTGCTCTCTGGCTATTTTCATGTCTACTAAGGTCGTCATTCTAGAGATTGGTCTCTGTCCTGACTTACAGAAGTTTGTATTTTATTTTTGCAGAACAGAACTTTTCTTGGAGTGTCCCTTTTGAGGAATGCTTCACAGCGTAATGCAGCGTGGTGATCCGACCGGATGTATGTATCCCGTCAGTTAGCACACTGTATTAAGCTGCACAAGTGGTAAATCTAACCCAACGTCTCGGCTCGAGCCCCCAATTTGTAAGAGGATTCAATTCAACACTACAGCTAAGTCAACGCCTAGTCTATAATACTGAATGAAAACCCTTATTGATATATCTTTATGTCCAGTTCATGCGTTCTGGATGACTACCCCTATATAACACCCCTCTCTTGGAATCCCCCTGACCCCACTGAGCCAAGAAGTAGTTCTGTTTTGCAAGTTTAAAAGGTTTATTTGATAATTTAAAATATATATATATCACACTTTATAATAAATTAATAATTGAATAGCACACTTAATCTGATATGATAAAGATCAACAACGGAGAATCTGGCACTAGCACACTTCTTATAATCACTAATGAGTTGACATGAAATGGATAAGGTAGCACACTGGTAAATAGGAACAAAAGTATAATGTGGTAGAGGATGCTTTATGTAAGCTCAGGTGGATGCAATATTCAATGAATGCAGTACAGAAAATACTCAATATGATTTCAACCAAACAATGTAATCACTTTTCTCTGGCAATCCCCTCCCCCCCTTGATGCAAGGCAAGGAAATGGAAGGAAAACACACAGTTCTCAGAAATGCAATCAATGTAAATCAGTTCACCCCAGCAAGCTTACACTACAGAAAACAGATAGGAGTTTTGAAAACACAGGCAAAATGCTTTGATATGTGCTAGCAATGGATGAGAAATATGCTGGAAATGCTTTTAATTCCCTTTCAGAGGTTCAGGGTGAGTGGTATCTAGTTAATATTAGTCCAGGCTCACACTAGCAATGAGGCAGGGATAGTTATCAGGTTAAACGAATTTCTGGCAAATGGAAGGCAAGCAGCAGCAGTTTTTAAACATGAAGAAATTAGCAAATCGCGGCAAAATTCGCGGATGCGCCGAGCGCTATTACAGAGGAACCACAAGGACTATCTCTATCGTTTTGGGGTCCTAGGAAAGCCTATCTCTATCACAAACGGTCGCGGAGATATGAGCGATTAAATAAAGGTCGTTTTTCAGATTTGAAATTTTAAAGTTCAAAAAGACAAGTGCAGCTTGCAACTAGGAAATGACAAGTGACAGCTTTACAAATGACAGGTGACAGTTAGGAGGCAGTTCTACTTAGATTAAATAGATTGAATTATATTATTTTAACTAGGAGATTGGTTCTGCACAGTTTTCTAGGTACTCACAAGAGATTTTAAACCGGAAAGCGACTTGGTCACGGACTTCAGTCTGGTCAGGTCTTCCCGGGTTCTGCTCACAGCGCCTGGCCTCTGGAACTGCTCACAGCATCGGGGTCAGCACTCTGGATACAATGGCCTGGTCTCTGCTAGGCAACGGTTCTCTGGGTCGGGTCCTGCCTTCTCTTTGGATATTTCTGTCACCAGGTTCTTGCAAAAGTTCTTGGCAAAATTCAGACGGCTCGCCCGGCTGTCTGAAGAGTTCAGTTGCAAAAATATTTTGAGGCCTGCTGACAAATACTCTTGCTGGCAGTGGCCTTTTTGGTTAAGGTTCTGAAGTCTCTGTTTATCTTGGAGTCTAAGTGTTGGCTCTTTGAAGATTGATGGAGGTAAGTATGGATTTTTCCAGCAGAGCGTCCCGCTGCAGATGGAATTGAAGGTCCCTATCTGTCCTGTCTGTCTGCTTTTATGTGTTTAGAATGTGGGTGTGTTCTAGCATCACTGACCCTACCTCTCTCTCAGCTTCTAATTGGTCAAACTTCCATTTATCATTTGATTGGGGAATGAACTGTGAGTCAGAGGGATGTCATTTTATGGCTTGCAGATAGGACACTCCTCTGTCAGATTGCACACATTCTATATTTGATAATAAAAGACATCTTTCACAGTTACACAGTTGCTTGAAATTACATATACATGGTGTGGCTGAATTTAGCCATGTCTCTGTCCAAATCTGCTGTTTCTAAGAGCTTGCATTCAGAAATGGCAGATAATTGACTTTTTAACTGATTTTTCAATTTCTGACATTGACCCAACTTTACATACATGTGTGCAGGGAGTATGGACATTAACTGATGAAGTTTCAGATTTTTAACATGCATACATTTAGAGTAATATCCACTTTTCCGCTAAAACCCCCCTGAACACGCCACCGGGTCGAAAAACCTCTTAAAATGTGGGCAGAAAAATCACAAGAATTATGGTATCATTTATAAAATTTTCACATGTCCGCTCTATGAATGATCCATCTTTTTAAAGTTATGTTCTGGCTCCAAAGGGGTGTGGTTTCTCCTCAGCACAAGGTAGAAATACTGGTTTATCCAGTTCTGCCAAGCCAGCTTCTCTCACAGGCAGTGCTCCTCCCAGCTTCTGCCAAGAGGAAGCTACATTTTACGACCGCTGTAATAAAACCTTTGCCTGAGTCAGGAGAGGCTCATTGTTCAAGAGGAAGCCATTTATGATCCTCTCAATCCTCTCAATAAACCCTCTGCCTGGCTGAAGGGAGTTGCATTGTTCACTCTCCTGCAGAGCACAGGTAATTCAATTATCAGAAAGATGGCATATCCTTAGTGTGAGCAGCAAAAGGGCAGCTAGGCCTGGGAACACAGCTGTGACTCAAGTTTCACTCCTGATGGGGGTAGTTGCCAGGCAGAATTCAGTTCCTTAAGCCGGGTTTCAGATAAAATGTCACTTTTTGTTCCCCAGTTTCTGCCTTCAAATAAAACTAAACATTTTCACATATGCAGCTAGAAGGCTGATTCTAAGTGCAAAACTATGGCATTTCCACAGTTACAAAGGCATGTGACACCAAACATAGGTCACTCATTTAATCTAAACATTTTCGATTTTAGTGTCTTTAAATCCAGTGCAACTTAAACTGCTGACTCCATAGCTCAGCCAGTTTTGTTATAAGCATTGTTCTGGGCTCTTCATTTCCCAGATTTTGTAGGCACACAACACTCCATTCTACCAAATGTCTGCTGGTGTCCAGTGAGTTTTTAGATGTGTTGCAATGTTTAAAATAGACAGTTTGAGCCTGCCTTCAGAGAAACACAGGGTGGTTTTAAACTGCCGGCTTTTGGATAGTGGTGAGTACTGGTACTGCACCCATTTTTGGGATTTAAGAAAATGAATTCCCAACAATTCTAGGTTGCATTTGGCAATCAGCATTGCCATTCCCAATGGTTTCAGACTACTGTGCGGGTAGTCCAATGGTGATTTTAAAGCGCTTTGAAGCTAACCGGCGCTACTGTTTTTCCTTTGGCAACCCATTTCCCTCATGGCAACCCGGCCTTTCATTCTCGCACTGGTGGGTGGCAAGTGAGGCAACCATTTTGGTGTGCGCACAAACTGCGCAGCTTTCCTGGATTTCGGCGCACATGTGGGTTTTCCGCCATCTTGAATTTTCTAAACCCACAGCACCAAATGTTGTGGCATGATAGCTTAAACGTGGGTCAGGACACCCAACAGTGGGCATTGAAGAATTACCCCCCGTTTATCCAGGGGGAACACATCATAGTGGAGACTCCACACCAGCCTCTGCAATATCTCCAAAGTGACAGAATCCGGGCCGGAAATGTGAGTAATTCCCGAATTACTTCCTGGATTCTGTCAATGCAAGGCTTTCCTGTAGAGGTCAGATATGGCCAAAAAAAGAAGAGTCCCCTCGTGCAAGGTCTGGCTGACTTGCATGATTGTGCCAGAGAAAACTGTCTCGAGGACGAAAGTCTAAAAATCAAGGACAGCATGGAGGCATACCTCAATTCCCCACACAAAGTCTTTGAAGAAGACAAGTGTGAGGGAATGCCCACTGTCTATGTGGATGGATGCTCTTACCATGTTGACAACAACGGGGAGAAATAACTGGTGGCCGGCGTAGGGAATGCATGGGTGAAGGAGTTTCCAGAACCCTCCGCTGGATACAAAATTGGTCCCCGAAGTAGTCAGGTGGCAGAATTGATGGCTGTGCATCAGGCCATCCTCACTGCTGTCCAACATCAACTCCACGAACTGGTCATAATCACAGATTCGGATTATGTACGGAACTGGTTCGTGGAGCACCTGGTTAACTGGAAAACCAGAGGCATGTTATGTGCTAATAACAAACCCTTGAAACATGGGAAGTTAATTCAAAACATTGATGATCTGGTCACATCGAATGGGATGACCATGTAGTGGAAAAAGATCAAGGGTCATTCCAAAGTAGAGGGACCAGACAAAACTGGAAATGACTTAGCTGATCAGCTGGCCAAAACCGGGGCCATCCAAGGGGATCTAATAGAAACAGAGTCCCTGTTGGGGGAACTCCAGGTCACTGCTATCACTAGGTCCCAGACAAATGCTCACAATGATCTTTCAACTGCACAATGGAGTAAGGAGACCCCTGATGCTGATTTGATTACGGCTCAAAAGGGGGATCCAATAATTGGTAAGTTTTACCAACACATTGAGGACCCTGAGAACTTTCCCCTGACGGATACCGATTACATTGGGAAAGAGGACCTAAGAGTGTTGATGAAATGTCCAAAGATGTTCCGGATCCAAGACGGGCTGTTGATAAGGAAATCCCAAGCTGGCCATGATCAGTGGGTGGTTCCTACCTCATTCCGCAGCCTGATTATAAGTCACGCCCATGATGAGGTCACAGCCGGTCATAAGGGGGTTTCACACAACACTGGAAATCTTAAGAGAGGTTGCATACTGGCCGCACATGGGGCAGGACCTCGATCAATACTTGAAGGGGTGTCTTGTGTGTGCACAATTTCAGCCATCATCCCTCACACACCATGCGCCTCTCCAAAAGAGGGGGATGACACTGCCATGTTCAGATTTGCAAATCGACTTTGTAGGCCCTGTAATTCAAGTACATGTTGACCGTTACATACTTGTTTACCAAGTGGGTGGAATGTCTCCCGGCCCCAAACTGCAAGGCAGAAACAGCAGCTGCCCTGATGATTAACCACATCTTTTCCCGTTTTGGTCTACCTCAAAGGATTGAGTCAGACAGAGGTAGCCACTTCACCAGTGAAGTAATGACAAAGATGTGGGAGATACTGGGGGTTAAAAGGAAGCTACACATTCCTTATAGGCCAGCTTCTTCTGGAGCAGTAGAACGCTACAACTGGACAATTGTGAGCATATTAAAAAAGTCTGTGGCGGATTCTGGGCCAAGTTGGGATATCCGAATACCTCTGGTCCTAATGGCCATCAGATCTACCCCTTCATGTGCAACTAAAATGTCACCATTTGAGTTGATGACCGGATGCAAGATGGTGCTTCCCCAGCATTTGCTCTACAGAACCCAAGAGCAAACGTTGATAAATGCCTCCACAACTCATGAGTATGTGGAGAATTTAAGGAAACACCTTCAGCATGCTTTTGCCTATGCTCAGCGGAATCTAGAAAGATCAGCTGATAGCATGAAGACCCACTATGATTTAAAAACTACCCAAAAGGAATATAAGGTGGGTGATCGGGTCTATCTATACAATTTCCAAAGGAACCAGGCCAAACAGCGAAAAATTCTTGCCTACATGGAAGGGACCGTTTGAAATTATAGACAAGATCTCCCCTGTTGCATAAAAGATCCACATCCGCAAAGGCAGTTCGGCAGAGGGGGAAGACAAATGGGTACATATAAATCAGCTAAAGTGTTGCCATCCCAGGCACACTCTGCAACAACTGGAGGAGTCCTCTGCAATACCAGAGGGGACCGCTCCAGAGTAATTCAATTCCAACCCTAAAATATCCCACATATAGTCTCTAAAATATTAAGATTTGGAAAAAAAAATGTCTTATAATGGTATCTTGTTTTTGTTAAAATAAGAACGCAAATGTTTTGACTATAAAATGTATATGCCACCCCACTATATCAATGGTGGGGAAGAAATGTCTACAAATAGGTATTGCCGCTTTCCTTTGTCGTCCTAGGAGAAAGAAAACCTGGAGACTGGCCAAGGAGGACAATCTGGGGACCGGGAGCAGAGACCCGAGGGGCCCGGGGTACCGCCCAATATTCCCATCAGGACCGGCTCAAAACCTCCTTTGCACCCGACTTCCCCTCGACTTGAATCAAAGCGCAGTCGGGCAGGGGGGATTTGTCAAGGGTTTTGACCCATGTTGAATCAATAGACTGGGTAGATGTGGGATGAGCTGTCGCCGCCCATTATCCTATCCCAGGACTAACTAAATCAATAGACTTGGTGGATGTGGGGATGAGCTATCGCCGCCCACATTCACGCCAGAATAGGAAAATTGCGCAGTTGGCACAAGACCACTCTAAAGATACAATCTTCTTGTGGGGGGTTCCACATCACCACTCTACTGTAAGGATGCCATCGAAACAATGTCAAGCAAGGGTCCTATATTGTCAAGCAAAAGACCATTCTATTGAAATGCAGTAATTCAAGACAACTCAAAAATGGATGCAGTACCGACAAATTCCCAAAGGTGGCGCTAGCGGTCTAAACTCTGACAGGGAAACTGTATTTAGGAGTTGCAAGAGGGGCAGGGACTTCAAAGCGTGTTGGTTAATTGGAAACCTTAGCCACCTGCTGTTCCCAGAGGCCAAGAGCCTGGGAAACCTTAACACCTCAGAGATTCCCACACCAGGAGGCAGGATATCACATGACCCTGTTGATTGATTGAGGAGAGACCTCCAGGCAGCCTGCTGGAGCCCACACAAAAGGCTCTTTCTGTTGAATGAATTTTGAGTGTTTCCTGTCAACACCCCCCTGCAGCAAGGAGAGACATGTGATCACTGACCCACCCAGACTTCTGGAGGCGGACCCAAACACTTGGGGAGTTGAATTGCAACAAATATATATTTTATAGAAATAGTGATAACTCATTGTAACCAAATGACAGGAATGTACAACTTTGAGAGTCTTAGTTTGAAAAATGCCCTCACGATTTGAGTCCAAACTCCAATTTGTACCATGTTCTGGGGCAAAACCCTGCTAATTATGAATATTGTAGACAATGTGTTTAAGCTAGAGACATGGAAAGTTACTGGGATATATGTGGAAGGGAAATGTACCTTTGTATCATTTTTGATGAAAATCCCATATTGCAAAACCCGCTAAAATCGAAAATAAGTTGCCATTTTTTAATGCAAGCTCCTAGAAACGCCAGAGTCGGGACAGGGACTATCTTTAGTAATATATGATATGTGCATGTGATGTCAAACAACTGTGTACCTGGGAAATATGTATTTGGATCAGGAATAGATTTGTGTGCACATTGACCAGTGGAGTGTCATTTCTGCAGGTCTTAAAAATGACATCACTCTGACACACTATCCCTTCCCAAATCAGGGACCAAAGAATCTATTGACCTATCAAATCAAGAGAGGGGCAGGCTTAGGGATGCTAGCCTCTCCACCCACTTTTTAAAACACATAAAAAGAGACTGCTGGGACAGGTAGGGACAGTCAATTCCATTTTCTGCGGGACGATCTGCCGGGAGACTCCAGACTTCACATCCATCAATCTCCAAAGACCAGAACTTTACTTCAGAACTTAAAGCAAGGGCCTAAACCCACAAACTGAGAACTCTTCTCAGCAGGCCTCAGCATCCTTACAATCATTTGCAAACTATTCCACAGCCGGGCGAGCTGTTTGAATTCTTTGCCAAGAACAATTGCCAGAGACCAGACCAGAGATCCAGAGAGACCCAGACCGCTGTGAGCAGAACCGGTGCCTGATTGACCTGCCGAGCAGAGAGAACCGAAGTCCAGTCCAGTTGACCAGATCCGTGACGAGGCCCATTCATTTCAAAATTAGGAGTGAGTATCCGCCAGAACTGTGCAGAACCCAATCTCTTAGTTAAAATAATCTAATTCAAGCTATTTTAACCTAATTAGAACAGCCTCCTAGAAATCGTGTCATCTGTCATTTTTAAAGCTGCACAACTGTCACTTGTCAATTCTGCAGCTGCAAGCTGTCACCTGTCATTTTGAGTTTTACTTTAAATCTGAAAATCTACCTTTATTAAATCATCCGTATCCCCGGAACCGTTTGTGCTAGGAACGAGATTTAACTTTTATCTGAAAGCTTAGAATCTAGGCTTTCCAACGAACCTAGAACCGACTTCCAACTCCCTATACTTTTTCCGCAATCGCGATACACGCACTCGCGAAATTTACCGCGATTTGCGATTTGGCCCGATTTCTTCATCTGTAGAAATCAGCAGCTTTTTGCTTCTCTTTGCTAAAATTCGTTTGCAATCTGCTAATCATTCATAGAGTATTGTTAAAGTGAGCCTGAACTAATATAAAGTAGCCATCACCTACCCTGAACCTCTAGAGGGAATTAAAAGCAATTTTAGCACCTTTTCACTTCCTTGCAAACCACATTAAAGTAATTCGCCTGTGTTTAAAACTCATCCCTGTTTTCCCTAAGCTTGCTGGGTGAACTGGAACTGTGTATTGCATTATAAAGTGTGATTTGTTGGGATTCTTGAAGAGTGTGTGCTCTCCTTCCATTTCTTGTATTGCATAGGGGGGGAGTGAATTGTCAAAAGAAAAAGTGATCATATTACCTTTTGCTAAAATCATAACAAGTTATTTCTGTACTGCATTTTATTCCAAATTGCGTTTCCTTGAACCATATAAAGCATTCTTTCCCACCTTATTCTTCTGTTCCTATTCAGAAGTTACCTCTTGCTGACTACTGCTCATATTCACAAGTGTAATATCCATTATCAATTTATTTATACAAGTGACATATGTATATATAGTTTAAATTTTCAAATAAACCTTTTAATTTGCAAAACAAACCTACTTCTTGGCTCAGTGGGGTCAGGGGGATTCTAAGAGGGGGGTGTTATACAAGGGTTGTCATCCAGAGTACTGAACTGGATATAAAAATACATCAATAAGGGTTTTCCTCAGCATCCCAGACTAGGCATTGACTTAGGTGTAGTGTTGATTGAATATCGCTTAGAATACACCCCTGTAAGAAATAGACTGGAAGATTAGAGGGGTCATGTGATAATGACGTCTCACAATGCTGGTATGCACTGCTGTAGAGTCCAGGGGAATTTTTCTACTGATGCATTTAAAAGGTTAGGTAGAGTGAGCTGAATGAGCTGCTAAAATCCAGAGTAGATGCTACTGCCCCTTACTTCTGCGCAGGGTTGAGTGCTAGTGGGAACAGCAGTGCACAGAGAGGTTACTGGTGTCTCACTGGATGAGTTGGAGGGCAACAACAATTTCTAGGGCAAACCCTTTGCACCAGCTAGAGAGCACTCGTGGGTAGATCATGATTCACAAAAGCATTATTCATGGGAAGATTCCTTTGAAGAACACTTTGTGACCCAATCCCTAAAAGTCTTGTCAATTCAATGGCAGCACAAAAAAACCCACTGGTTGCTACTCTGGTGGACCCTACTCTCTTGAGTCATACCAAGCCAACATTAAATGATATGGCATTTATAAAGCTCTTGTTCACAAGTGTTACAAGGCATGCCTGTGTTCTGGAGAGATTAATGATATGATAGTTTATTTATATAGCGCCTATACACCATGTGTCTCAAAGCGCTTAAAAGCAATGTGGGGAACAAGGGAAAATACAATGACATTCCTACAGGCCATGAACAGTAAGGATGTGACATTAACTATCGTACTCGGCCTGGCGACATTTCAGACAGTGCAAGACATATATAAGGAAGGGAGGGGAGAGTGGGAAGGAAATGGAAACATACAGGCGACTACCATACTAGGCCTGACAACATTTCTGGTAGAGCCAGAGAAAACAAAAGGTGAGGGAGAGGGAAGCAGAAAGGGAGGGCAAACCTGCAACTGTCGTACTAGGCCTGATGACATTTCAGGTAGTGCTGTAGGGGGGAATAATGCATTATGTAATTTAGGCAATGGACATGTGGGAAAGGGTTTGGGGAGTACAATGACTGACAAGATGCTTTCATCGATAGAAGTAGGTGTTACCAGCCAAGAGGTTCTTGCTGCATGTTGTGGTTTCGGCAGGAGTGTTTCGGAAATACCTCAATGCCACTGGTCACCATCCTGAGAACAGTGGAAATCTAGCAGGGACCACAAGACAGTGGAAACCACCATAACACAGCATGCATTCATCTCTGCTGTATAATGTTTCTTTTAAAGATTAATCACTGGGGCAGCCTGCTAATGAAGAGATGGAAAAACAGCTGTGCAACATACTGCACCTCGACTGGCTGCCACTTACAGGCTCCACTCCGTGTCACTGTGCTTTCCCTAAAGAAAGGGTTTCAAGTATTATATCATATTTATTTACACTGATATCACCAAAGTTAGGGACAACAGTAAAATTGGTACAGCACAATGGCCTCGTTTCAGGTATGGGGGTACGAGAAATAAATAGTAGCAACAGAATTACTGCCACTTTTCCCGCTCCGCCATACTACAAGTTTGGCCCTGCAGTGGAGGATTTACCTCTAGCAATCCTCCGACTTTCCTGAAAAAAATCGGCAACATCGGTGGGATTACGCCAATGGTAATTCCACCAACGATAATTTAGCCAAAATCCCCAATAGCGTCCTTTGGACTCCAAATTAATGGGGACTAATAGGGTCACCACCACTTATAATCCGGCAGTAAATCCACTGGACCAAGTGGCGGTGACAGTAATTCCATTGGGGGGTTTTCTGCCGGATGTAAATCCGGAATACCGCCCAACTCATAATGAAGCCAATTCTGTGGATGCACATATTTATATGGATTTCTAAAACACAAACTCAGCCAGCTATCAATGGAGCGACATGCAAAAGAAGTGGCGGGCAGTGGAATTCAGAGAGGGAATGGACTATGGAATCAAAGATGGTTTGTCGTAGAGGGATTCCACAGCTCCATTATAGAGCACCAGGAACGTCTTTGGTTCTCTGTGAATGAAGCTCAAGTGTGGGAGCTCTTCCTTTCCTCTCTCTCCCTCCTGTTTTTCTGTGATAAGTCTCAGTTAATTTTTTTGGACCTGGTTGGCTTTGGACCCGGCCTAAGACCTTGCCCGATGACTGGCCCTGACCCATTCATTTGTTCACTGCAATGGCTGCAGGCTGCTTGGCCTGCACTAATCTAGGAGGCATCCATCATTTAGTCATGCCGCTCGAGATTAGCCTCATAAAAATGGCCAGCCCCCGCCAGCCCGGATCTCAGCCTTGAACCGCGTACAGCATGTGCCAGCCACACATAACCGACAATATGCCACTATGCACACTAGCAGCAGTTACCAGTGGCTGCACAGTCTACGTACATACCTCGTTGTGTTTTCATGAGAGGTCACAGCCAGTGGCAGCAGGCCTGGCTGGATGAGGCCTGTCTCAGGTTGCTGCAGGCTGTACATGGCTTCATGTTGTCATAGGCCATGGTATAGTGCAGCAAGATCCATAGCACCCAATCTTTTTTGTCACCAAGATGGGTGAAAACATCCGATTTTCTTTTTGGTGGGTGAGAGGCCCATAGAAGTTAATGGGCGTATGAGGGACTTGGCGGTTGATTCGCCTGCTTTCAAGGCGGATGACACCCGCCAAAAGCAGGTGAGTTGAGAGCTATGCAGGTCTGAACCTGCGCAATTGTGAGGAGAGCAAACCAGGACACGTGTGGTGCCAATGTCTCCAGTACGCAGGCGCATGGCTGGGCAGAAAAATAAAAACACCCTCGATATCTCCTCTCACTGCAGTTCACCAACAGAACATGTCTTTTAAATCAAGACTAATGTGAGACAGCCTGTGTCACGTCACGTGCATGTCACGTCACGTGCATGCCACGTCACGTGCCTGAATGTCCCCTTGGAGGAGAATGACTGTCAGAGGGAGAGAGTTAGTCTCAGGTCAGTCCAGGGCTATATTCATTTATGTATCCTTCCACCCCAAAAAAGTGGTCCATGTGTCCAGGTCTGACTTGTTGCAACGTGTTTGTATTACTTAATATTCTCACATAAAATTCACATTCAAAACATTTTCATTTATTTTTTATTTAAGTCATACATTTATATACTTTGCCTATTAAGCCTCGTTTAAATAACATATTTGTCTGTGTGGTCATGAAGATGACCAAATAATCTTTAGAATTATAGCACCAAAGATAAGAACTTTTAGTTTCCATGGCCAGTTCGTAGAAGAACAGTAGATTAGTACAATATTTTTTTTACATCTCCGAATGGAACCCAAACAAAATGAACTTATATTTTATTTACCCAATAAAATGAATATTAAATAATCTATTGATCATATCACTTTTCATTAAAAAGACATATATCACACCCTCGTCCACTAGTCAAAATGCTGGAGGAGAGTGTCTAAAGGAAAATATCTGTATGTAAGAGCACCTCTTTTTACTGTCATTAGAGGATCCCACTTGGCAGTGTGGGGGGTGTTTAGAAATTTGCTATGCAAAGCAGAGAGTGCATATCGTCTCCATTGCCTGGAAGATGCTCTGGTGTTGTCACAAAATGCTCTGTGGAACCTTTTCTTAAGAATAAGGTCTTTAGAGCAGAACACATCAGAGAAGCTCTGTGATGAATTGCCCCTTTGCAAGTGTGTAGAAGCCCTGGCCTTTTTGATTTGTATTACATGTTATTACATGATGCAGGTAATTACATCTAAGAAAGGGTGGTTTACTAACAAAGTACCCCTTTCATTAAGCTCCATGCCGAAGGCATAGTGGACACCCGTGTCCCCCTGCAGATGTCAGTCTCCTGATCTTCTTCTTCTTCTTCTTAATTATCGGAGACGTGAGCAGACCCACGCAGGCGCTTCCCCATCCTATAGGATGATGTGCACAGTACCCACTAATTATTATTTAGCTCCATTTAAGCTCACAACTCCTCCCACCTCCCCGTCTGCCTCAAAAAATCCAACATCACGTCTCCTGATCTGCAAACCCTGCTATCCAGTGACACAGATTGGGTTCAGAGGTCAAAAACGCCTTCCCTGTTATAGGTATGGCCGGTTTGCTTGCGTCTGGGCGTAGCTGTGGTGTAGACGGTGATCATCTGTATATACAGACGATCGGCGTGAGCCTAGCAGACTGCCATCCGCCGCCCAGCCGGGCACCATAGCTAAGAAGCTACACCCAGACGCAAGCAAACTGGCCATGCCTATACAGGACACGATAGGCCCATCACTCCACTCCTTGAGAAAGACCTATGGTTGAAAGTTCATTCCCTCTAAGCATTCGGTTAAGCGGTACCTTCATTACCGTTTCATTTCTGTGCTGCAGTGCATTGAAACAGTCTTTACTTGGAACCCTCACATTGGTAAAAGGCTGCGGCGCTGTTAACCCATTAGCGCCTGATTACGAGGTCCCTTTGCGGGACCTGACCTTAACGGCTTGTCTATACCAGCCGTTAAAGTAGGGACCCGCAAAGGGACCTTGGTGCTAAGTACGGTACTGCAATTTGCGGTACCGTACTTAGCGCCTTCCCCATTCCCGTTGAGCCCTATGGGGCAAAAATGGGAATGAGGAAGGGCCATGGAGGAAGGGGGAATTACCGCCCCGCCAACCTTGTAAAGGGGCGGTAATTCCCCCTTTCTCCATGGCGGAGTCGGTAAGTTACCGGCATGGACCATGGTGCTATTGGCACCATGGTTTCCCGCCTGGGTCGTAATGAGGCCCAATATTTGGTTTTGCCAAACAATGGCGTTTGGTCGATAGGATAGGGTGAGGGGCTGCAAGTGTATCCTCCCCCTCCCCCATTGTAGCCCCACTGCACGGATTTCTTCTGCACTTTTGTACTGTGTACATTTCCCTCTGGTATCGCCAGATTTAATATTTTTATTTTCTGGTTTTTATCTTTTGTTTCTAATCCGATGCATGTGTGTTTTTAGCATATTGGGTCTGTGTGCATCCTCTTTGTTGCTTCTTTCTCTGCACTTGCACTTAAGGTAATTTACCAACACTTTCCTTAATAATAGGGGCCCTTGGTTGATGCCCATTAAGAAACAATTTAGGCCATTCTATCTGGTTAAGCAGGTGTTGTCTCTTTTTTTTAATACTCATAAAACATGTCTAAACCTAAGGCTAAACCTCCCCTTTGATCCCCAATAAAACAAAAAAAAAGCAAACCCAGTTCCTTGGGTGGTCAGGTTGGTTCTGACCTAGGGGGCAATATTTCTAAACCAAAGGCCAGAAAAAGTAAGGGCCCCCGAGATCTCGCCAGGACAATCAACCCTGAACGAGTATTTGAAACAAATGGCAGGGAAACTGGAAGAGCGTATCCTACACACTGAAAGAGCTATTGAAGTTGCTAGTCTACAATCTAGTGCAACTGGGGAAAAAAGAATGCCTCTTCCTAGTCTCTCGCAATGTCTTGAAACCTCACTAAATAACAATCCCCCAGAAAGGGATCTATTGGGAGGTGGCAGTGTGGGGACCCCTAATGGGGCTCGGCCGCTTGAAGAACTAACAACAACTGTACTCTCTGATAGGCTGGTGGATAAAGGACCCAATCCCAATTTGGTGGTGTATCTAAATGACTCCATGGAGTCAGCCTCTAGTGACTTTAAAATCCTGGAGGCAGTGCTGGACAGAAATCTTACACCAGTTTTGGATAAAAGAGACGCCCTTAAAACCTCTTTAAGTACAACCCTTTGCATTATGGATGACCTAATAAGAGGCCTCAAAAAAGATATTTTGGAAATTAAAACTCTGGTTGTAGAATCAGCAGGGCTAGTAGTGCCTGGGATTATCCCTGAAAACCCTGCTCACCACCTGCTCACCACCCCCCATGTATCCCTAATAAACCACTTATGGGTGAAACCACAGTTCATAATACCTGTAGGGTATTTTGTGGAGATTTGGGGCCTGACGGTATTTTATTACCGCCGAAAAATAACTTAGCAATAATCACTCTTTGTATTCAGATTTGGCCATGTGCAACAATAATACAATGGACATGCATTATTTCAGCACCCAGACCTGCATATTTGGTATACGTGGTTGGTAGGCGCGGTTGGTGGTATTTTGGTGAGCATAATTCCCTTGTTTTATTTGTGGCCCCAATGTCCAGAATCCCTTATCTTTGCTTAGATTTTTCGTGTGATCACTAGAGAGACCTCAGACCTACATTTTAGGAATACCACATTTTCAGTGATAGTGTTGGTGTGCCACCATGGGCGAACTCACTGACTTATTTACGACAGAGAGCTATATATGGTAGTCTTGTGGTAATTTCCACTACCTTATATACGGTAGGGAGCTATGTTCAGAGAGTCTCTCTTCCCGTTGGCTCATGTACCTCCAACAAGCTATGCTACAGTCACTCACAATTATTCATACTGATTCTGACATGCACACATCTGTCTTAAAATGACCATTGCACTGTTTAAAAATCTCCCCACATCATCGGCATTGTAATGGTAAATAGTAAATACACCACCCGTCTGTTTTCAAATATTTTTCTGTATTATAAAAGTTGCATTTAAACACGATCTCATTCTTTACAGAAATAAATAAAATGGTACAGTAAAAGCATTGTCTATGACACACTGCAAAGAGAGTGGCGGAGAACAGAACTCAAATTGCAACATTGGTATTTGATTAAGACACGCACAGGAATCCCCTTTCCTACACTGACTGCATATTTTCGTGCACACACGGCTCCCACGCTTATGTAATTACCTTATCTGTTCAGAGTTTTCTTTAGCTGTTCTCCTTCGGAATGTGGTTCCCTTGAAGATTAACTCCAGCAAAAAGGAACGCTTGCCTTCTCAAACCGGGGTCATTGCCTGGAATTCTCAGCTTTTGCAGATAGGAACGCCTCAGCCAGTGGAAAGGTCCTTCTTTCAGCTCTCCCCAATCTCGACTGCAGCAGGACGCAGGAATCTGCATTCAGTCAGGAGTCCCACAGCCAGGTCTTCTCCCCAGTAGTGCAGAAAAATGCCTGCCTGTCTTTTTCCCCGATACTGCCCACTAAAACTTTCATCTCAGCCCTCTGTATGACGTGTCCCAATGAAATCCATCATCTCTCATCCTCCTACTCTCAACAATAGCTTCGCTTATACATTTGCAATTGTTGCAAATCTGACTTCCTTCTTGCTGCAGTTACTGTGCACAAAAACACGGAGAAGCAGACAAAGAAGAGAAGAAAAAAAAATCTGCACACACATTTAAATGGCTTTCAGAGTATGCCTAATTCTGCAGTGGAGAACACATTTTATTAGTGGGTTATGTTAAATAAGGTTTTATTAGTCAGGTTAATGGTTAATAGGTTAGCTGTTAATTTTCAAATGTGTCTCTCGCACCATAGGCATTTCAGGTGAAAATAGTGTGCATTTTTAAATGAGCACGTGTGCTTTTAACTGTAAAAATAGATTTGCATCTTATATGTTAAAATCGTTTTTGACTGAATAGTCTGTCTTTCCTTGTTAATCAGGTAACCCATATAGCAATGCACCGCACCCTTGTGATGGTGCTGCGAAAAAAATTGCTACCTCTGCAGTAGTGCTGTACTCTGTGCTGTTAGCTACCTGTGTAGTAGTGCTGTACTCTGTGCTGTTTGCTACCTGTGCAGTAGTGCTGTACTCTGTACTGTAACACGCCAAATATCCTTACATATACCCTCCTTTGGTTTTTAGAACTTGGCTATAATCCAAGCCAATTCCTAAAAACAACTTGTTCTTTTTTTTTTTTACAATATAGCAATCCAACAAAATGAATATTCATGTGCATCAATGAAAATTTGCAATCAACATTTCTTCTGAGTCCATCAGTTCATAAAATGTTCCACATTTGCCTTCTCAGTGGAAGTGGCATTACTTTAAGTTTCAATTTTCCAAGTCAATTAAAAACAACGAAATAAAACAACTAACTAAAACAAATAATTAATATAACAAATTAAAATAAATAATTAAAATAATAAATACGTGGAACTTCATATGCCGGAACTTTTGTTTTGTCTCTTTTGGTATGTCCCGACCAGCGATGTTATTCGGTTCATTCGATTACTCTTTCATCTTGGCAATCTTGAATCCACAGTATTCATCTCTTTTGGCATTCCGGTTATTTTGTCTTCACCTCCACCTGGAGGCAGGCATCTTTTGGTCTTCATCCAGGGGACTCCAGGACTCCATCGTCTCCCGTGGCCTCTGATCCCGGAACCTCCGACCAAATAATGTTAATTGTCTAAATCAAAATAGAAAATAAACAGATTAAGTACATAGCACAATACTAACTTCATCCTTTTGCCAAAAATAAAACATGCTTGGTAAAAATATTTCATTTTTTTTTTCCTGAAATTAAACACAAGTTAAAAGAAAACAAGCAGATATTCAATATTTAACACACTTTCTCTCTGCACACCAACCATGAACTTCCATTATATGTGCATTTATTTATTCATTTATTTATTTGTATTTATTTTATATTATATTTTACATATACTACAGTGTTTATGTGCCATCATAACAATCAACTTTTTAACTTCTTTGTCACTGCCTCCTGATTGTACCCATTTATTTTCTCAAGGGACTCTATCTGTTTCTACATGCTCAAGCCGCCTGATCTCATGTCTGGGATGGCATGGTTTGATTTGATTTACATGGACAAACTGCTCGATTGCTGTTTCACCTTCATTTTTCAAAATTTTATACACTACAGAAGAGACCTTATCTATAATCCGAAATGGCCCCTGCCAGGCTGCTAGAAATTTAGAATTTTTCTGTTTACTTTTTCCAAAATGAAACTTGTACACCTGATCCCCTACACTGTATTCCTTTACTGATGTCTTTTTATCATAATATGACTTTGCACTGTCAGCAGCTCTTTCCAGATTTCTCTGCACAAAAGCAAATGCATGTTGCAAATGCCTCCTCAGTTCATCAATATATTCATGAACTGTGGATGCACTCACTAGAGTTTGCTCATGTGTTCTGTATAGTAGGTGTTGTGGTAACACCATTTTCCTACCTGTCAAGACCTCATGAGGGCTAACACCTGTTGCTTTGGCAGGAGTCGATCTGATTGCCATCAAAACCAATGGTAAACGTAAATCCCAGCTGGAACCTGCTTCTGCCACAAATTTCTTTAAAATATCCACAACAGACCTATTGCTTCTTTCAACTGTACCTGAAGACGCCGCCCGATATGCGATATGTAGTTTCCTTTTCACACCTAGTATTTGCCATACTTTACTCATTAGAGTACTTGTGAAATGACTTCCTCTGTCTGACTCAATTCTTTGTGGCAACCCAAACCTTGAGAACACATGGTTCACCAGCAATGTGGCTGCTGTTTGCGCACTACAATCTGGTGCAGGAATGCACTCAATCCACTTTGACATCAAACATACCACACTCAAAATATAACGGTGTCCCCTGCTCGACCTTTTTAAAGGACCTGCATAGTCTATTTGCAAATCTGACCATGGGAGAGTTAGGCCTCTTTTCATCAATGGTGCTCTATGCATTGGTGAAGCAGGTTTAAATTGGGCGCATACTAGACATCCTCTAGTATATAATTCCACATCTTGGGACATATGTGGCCAGTAAGCATAATCTTTTAGTATTTCTAATGTTTTTTGTGAACCTCTATGGCCTGCAGTTATGGCATCATGTGCATGGTGTAGCATTAGTCCTCTGAATGAAAGGGGTACTACCCACTGTATTTGCCCTGTTATGGACTCTCTAATCATGAGCCCATCCTGTAATCTAATTCATGTTTTGTTCTTTAATAACACCCTCAACTCTTCTTTTCCCATACAATCTTTTTCTGTTAAAGGATTCTGTTCAGGATCTATCAAATGATTATAATAGATTCCCAAAATTTGATCATTCTTTTGTGCCTCAATCAAATCTTGGTCTGGCGTGTCATGACTCCACTGCACCACCGGTTGATCTACCTCCTTTGGTGCTTTAGAACGTGTCACTGCATCAATTTGTATTTCACCCATTAAATAATCAATATGTAGCAATTCTCCCATCACAGCCCCAATCTTAGCCAGCTGGTCTGCCTTATCATTCCCCTCCTTATCCTCTCCTGGTGTTTTTAAATGCCCACGAATTTTTCTCCAGTATATTGTTACATTATTTTCTGACACCAATTTGTCTATGGCTTGTATCATTTTTCCATGTTTAAGTGGCTTTTTGTTGTATGTAACCATGCCTCTTGCTTTCCAACCAGGCAAATACTCCACAAAGCTATTCCGTGCATAGTCAGAATCAGTCACCAGGACAATTTCACTGAACTTTTTATCAACTGCAGTAGCAATTGCTTTATAAATGGCTGCCAATTCCGCCACTTGACTGCTCCTATCCCCAATCCTCATCCCTATACTGGGAACGCCTTCACATTTCAACCAGACATTTCCTATTCCTGCCACTAACTGTTTATTACTGTCATTTTCAATGTGAAAAGCACAACCATCCACATATACAGTTGGCAAATCCTTGCATGTTTTTTCATCAAAAGCTTTGTGTGGTGATTGTTCAAATTCCTGCAAACTAGTTTCCACTTCCATTTCATTTGGTATTTGTTCAGCTGCACAATCATGTAAGTCAGCTAACCCTTGAGCAATTGGGCTCTTTTTATTTTGTCCATATCTCACTTCTACGGGAAAACCTTGTAATGCCAGCGTCCATGAAGTGATTCTGGATTGCACTAGATTGCCTGATCTAATTCTTTTACTCTCTAAAAATTGCAAAGGTTGATGATTTGTTTCAATAATCACCTTTTCTCCCTGAACAATGGGGCGGAAATGTTGTAGCGCCCACACAGTGGTTAATAGGGCCTTTTCACATTCATTAAATTTCATTTCAACTTGGGAAAATGCCTTACTTGCATATGCAATGGTTTTGTGATTCAAATCGTGTTTTTGTGATAATACTGCTGACATACAATGTTCAGAAAAACCTATTTCTATAAAGAAATCCCTGTCCTTTATGGGGTATGCTAAACATGGTGCCTTTACAAGACATTCCTTCAATCTAGCCACTGCATCAGACTGCTCTCTTTCCCATCTCCAGGGAGTATCTAGTTTAAGCAGTTTAGTCAATGGTTGAGTGATGTCTGCATAATTCTCAATGAACTTTCTGTTATAGCCTGTCATCCCTAATAAACTTTTTACTCCTTTCACATCTTTAGGATCTTTTAATCTTTGTATGGCCTCTATTTTCTTCCTTTGTGGATTTAGCCCACGTTCAGTCACTTCATGCCCTAGAAAGTTCACTTTTTTCTTGCACCATTGTGCTTTTTGCAAAGATACTTTGGCGCCTGCTTTCTGCAATTGGCCAAGTACATGTCTTATTTCATCAAAATGGCTTTTCAGGCTTTCATTTTTTATCAGGACATCATCCACATAAACTATTGTCCCTCTTTCCGCTGCATCCGGCATGGCCTTTCTCAAAAATATGCCAAATTCACTCCCACTATTGATGTACCCGAACAGAGCTCTAAGCCAGGCATATTGAGTCCTGTCAAATGTAAAGGAAAATAAGTGTTGTATCTCCTTTGCCAATGGCACACACCAATATCCAGAGGTGAGATCTAATGTGGTAAATACATTTGAACCATGTATCTGAGCTAGGCCCTGATCAATGAATGGTAGTGGCCATCTAGATACTGGTACTCTTTTATTTAACTCTCTTAAGTCTGCACACAGCCGCCATTGACCATTTGGCTTTAACACACCTAAAATAGGCGTATTGGATGTGCTATGAATGGGCCTGATTATTCCCCGTGATTCCAAATTTTTAATAATCTCTGCCAATGATTCTAAACATGCCAGCGGTAGTCTATACTGGCGTACAAACACTGGATTTCTGCTACAACCTTCTGGTAGTGTGGCCACATGTAAATCAGTTAAACCACAATCATAAGCATCTTTTGCAAATACATCCTTAAACTCCATAAATATTTCCCTCAGGTCGTCTCTATCCTTATCGCTGTCACATGCATCCGCTAAGGAGATCTGCTCTTCTACCATTCTGGAAAATTCTGGAAACTCTTCTGGTAAAGGAATCTCAGCGCTTTCCTCTAACTGTGTGGCTGTGTCTTTTTGTAGAGCTGCCACTTTTAAATATTTTGGCATATCAGCTTCCACTTCAATGGGCTGATTTCCTGTTTCATTTTCATTTAAATTAAATATTACGCAATCCTCTTGATGGCAGCACACTGTCTCATTTGAACCATAAGGATACACAGAATGAATTTTAAATATTCCTTTGGGCTGAGAGTCCAGGTGTTCTGGCAACTCGCCCTTGGCATCTACATATTTTTCAGGAATATTCCCAATCACCATGTTATTTAAATCTGCCGTATAATGTGACTTTTGTATGGCCATTCCTAATGGGGAGTTTTCCTCTAAATGAATATCCTGACAACCTTTATTATTTACCATGATTTTTACAGATCCCTCACCAATGTCTACCAATGGAATGTATTCATAATCCAGGCCTTGCTGTTTTATGGATTCATTCAGGCATACAAATGCATCAGAGCCATCTGCTGTCCATTTTTGCATTTCAGTGTTATTGCAAACTGTTTTGTAAATGCAGGAATAATAGTATTTTTCCTCATTTGTAATTCGACTGCATAAGGAACCAGTTGTGCACAATGATAAGCCCTTCTTTTGTCTTCAAATTCAGGTGCCGGACCACCTAGGCGTGACCATATTTTTTGATTAAGGAAATCTAACACCATACACATTCTGTGCATGATGTCATTGCCCATGTAAAATTCATTTTGTGCTCCACTCACTATCCATACATTATGGTAAATTATTTTCTGCCCAATGCTAATTTTAAGCATGCATCTGCCTGCAATTCGGTTTTCAAAGTCTGGACTGTCCAACCCAGAAACATATTGGTTTTTAATCCTAAATTTCGGGATTTCTTCCCTCTCCATAATTTTTTGCAACAATTTCTCATTAATGAAACTCCTTTCATGTTCAAGTGCTAAAGTGGCTTTTATTGTTTTAAGATAATCATTTATACCAACATGAACCCATGGTTGCTCATCTTCCATGTGTATTTCTGCCAGAGTGGTAATGTGTTTTTCTGAATCTGTTTTAGGAGCAATATTCTGTTTGCATGTTTTCTCTTTTAAATAGAAACGTAATGTGTGCTCATCTATGGCAGTCTGCCAATCTTTCCTTGGGTCCAAGTATATTTGTACAGGTAGTTTTTCATTGTCGCTCTGCATTTTGTCTTGACACATTAATATAACAGTGACACTAGGTATGCAGCTATTCGGAAGATATACCTCCACAGCATCATTTGTTTTGGCAACGGTGTGACATTCATTTATATTGCTGTTTTGTGATTTTAGTTTCTTAGGCCTCAATGGTTTTTTGGTTAAGGACCACAGCACTCCATTCACCCCATCTATGAGAGGAGACAATCTTTTCAGGCAATCTGTCCCCATCAGAAATGGAATTTCACAAATAGATGTGATCAATACCTCTTGTTTCATTCTGTGCTTTCCTATTTTTATGTCAACCTCAGTTACACCTATGATGGGCACCTCCTCCCCATTAAAGTTATGCACTGGGCCTTGATTTGCCTTCACTGTGATCTGACTCTGTGGAGGCCTCCCTTCATTGATACTCTTTACCAGCTCCTTGGACATAATTGTGGCCTGTGCGCCAGTGTAAATCATAGCGAAGGTGTGGCATTTTTCTTCTACAGTGATGGGTGCATAATATCTGTCCTCAACTTCCTCTAATACACATAAGAAATGTGAATTCTTACTGATTTCAGGGCTCACCTTTCTCAGGTCTTTTTCACTTTTGGCTAAGCACATTGGTAAATGAAAAGACATTTTTCCCTCCTTTTTACCCATTTCTGTGCGAGATATTTTATTCATTTCTCCATGTTCAGAGGTTTTTTGGAGTGTGGCCACTGTTCGCCCATCCATCTGGGTAACATCAGAGACCACATTACAACCTTCCAACTGAACATGTGTAACAACATCATTCAGCAATTTGTCATTTTTTAATTCTGTGCATTTGTGATCATTTAGTGTAATACCAGCCCTTTCAGTCTCTTCAAAAATATGTGGCTCAAAGAATTCTTCAGGTGATTGACTTGTACCCTCCTTGTGAGTATTTCCCTTTTCTGTCTGTGTTTGGTCATTGTTTTGCTTGCCCAGGGAAGGAGCTATGGCATCCCCACTTACTCCCTGTTCACTGGTATTCCCCATGCATGAGTCATTTTTCTTAAATCTGTTCCTTTGTTCTTTTGGAATTCCTAATGTTTCTTTTTCATTTGTGCAAATCTTTACTGTTTTATTTAGCTCTAAGTTAAACCGTACCTCTTTTTTAGAAGTGCTTGCACTTTCTGTCACAATTTCATTTACTGGTACTTTCATTTTTAATCCATTAGGCATCTCAGAGTCGTTATGCCAAATTATATCAGAGCAATCTGTCATTTTGGCACTGCGATTATCATGAGTACTTAGTCACTTTTCGGAAGCCCCCCGGTCATTGCTATGGCCATCAGCCCCCTCTTTGGAAGGTTGTTTTTGCGCTGTATAGAGCTTTCCTATTTGCTCAGCTAACATTTTCACTTGGGCCTCAAGGCACTGGAACCTTTCCATCTCTCTAGGATCCTCTTTCTGTGGCCTAGGTCGATATTGGTTGTTTTCCCCCTGATTGGATCTATTCTGATACCTCTCAGGTGATTGATGTCGGTTGGGATGGTTTCTGAACTCTTGATTCATTTGTGGAGGGGAGCGGGTTGCACCCATCCTTTGATTATAGTCCCTTGGTGGGGAATCATTGTACTGGCGTGGATTGTAGTTCACGTTTTGTCTTAGGTCCTGTCTCTCAGATTGTGGGTACTGGCCCCTATGTTGATTTCCATTATCAGTAAATCGATCCACATATCGGGGCCTATCCTGATTACCATATATCATGGTGCTGGGATCAAATCTGCTCTGTGTCCCCAATGACTGGTAGGGACCATCATTTCTTTGATCTTGATTTTGTCTCTGGTTATTGTTTATACCTGCCATATCAGGCCGATATCCTACCCGGGGTCTATCCCCTAAATATCTAGGGCTGATGTAGCTCTCTCTATTACTAGGATCATGTGTTTGGAACATTGGTACAGGAAATGGCGATCTTTGTTGATTACCCCTTTGTTCAGGTGTCACATTATTTTTACCTTGGCTTTGAGCAGACTCAAGGGACATTTTGGCTGACCTGATTTCCATTACTGTGGCTGAGGGTTCTTTAGATTTAGGCCTGGTATCTTTCATTTTATCACTTTCTCTACCCTGACAATAGAGTACCTCATATAGCTTTGTGCTTTGATGTACAATCCATTCAAGGGACTTGTCACGGTCAAATTCACGGACCAATTGGGATATGATGTCTTTCTGTAGCCCATAGAAGTATGCAGTTTTATACTCATTGGAATTTGAGTCAAAAGATACATCAAAGCGAGAGAATGCTCTTTTTAAGTCTTGTAAAAATTGGCGAGGGGATGTATTAGGTCCAGCAGTAATTGTGTACGCGACTTTCTTTGCCTCCTGCAATGACTGAAAAGGAGAAAAATGACGCCTAATTTCTTTTTCAAACTCCAGCCATGTCATATTCTGCTGTTCATTTAATCCCCTTATGATGCTGGCCGTCGGGGCATCTAAAGTTAAATGAAAATATTGTCTGTACTGTTCCCTAGGTATCTGGAGTGCTTTAAAAATGTCATGTACCGCTTCTAAGTGATCCTCAATGCAGCATTCACCTCCCTTTTTAAATGGTTTGATCAGGGCTTTAATGGATTTCATTATTTTTATGGGGCTACTTGTTGCAATGCATGGAATTGCACTATTTTGTGATTCAATCCTGTTTTCAGGTGTATGAGATTGGTGGCTGCCCCCAATGGGAGTATCAAATCCCCCAAGGGCGCTGCAACCAAGTTCAGTCACCGGCCCAGTCACTGGGGCACTAGCTCTTTGGGCAGAGCTAGAATTCACCTCCACTCCATTGAATGTGGTACCCTGCCGCCTCTCCTGGGACCTGGGAATGCACATTTGCTGTTCTAAGTCCTTACACTTTTTAAGGAGTCTGTTGGCTTCATCATGCAAATAATTATTTTCATCACTCATTTTATTAATCACCTCCTGCATTTCGCACATTTGCATTTGGCATTCATTGAACTCTTTATTTCTCTTGTCTCTTTCTTGGATCATTTTAATCATTTCTTGTTCTGCACTCTGGAGATCACCTTCTTTTTCACAATGTTCTTTTTGTAAAATCTGCATTTCTGAAACAACCTCACCTTTATCCTGCCTAATGTGATCCACTAAGGCTTTTAAGTGTGCCAATTCTTGCTCACTATCTTCAAATTGTTTCTTGCTTTTGGATAACTGAGTATCAAAGTCTCTGCATTTTAATTGCATGTCTTTTTGGCATACATCCAATTCTGCTCTCAACATTTCCTGATTTTTACTTGCCCCCTCTAATTCAGTCTTTAACCTGTTAATTAGCTGAGTATCATTCTCTTGCATTCGCAGGGACTTGTTTAAAATAAACCATATTTTGCCGCATAGCCGTATTAAACAGTCTTTCTCTGCACTTTTATCGGCTGCATTCAATAATCTTGTAAGGCAGACCTGAATTATGCTGCCTTCTGCAAAAATATTGTCTAGTTTTTCTTTCTGCACCTCACCCTGAATGCGGTTACTCCATTCTAACGTACTATTCGAAGACCAATTCCCATCTGCAAATAACTTTGCCTCTAAATATTGCACTAGATCTGAGAATGTGGTTTCCCTTTGTGACATTCTGAAATTCGTTTTTAGTGGCACACTGCTATTATAAAATGGGTTCCCTTTAATGTGCAAATGGCAGTGTGAGACACATTTGCCACGCCCAGTAGGTACTCTATGATCACTTTCCCGGCCTGCAACGCACCATAAATATGTAGGGTATTTTGTGGAGATTTGGGGCCTGACGGTATTTTATTACCGCCGAAAAATAACTTAGCAATAATCACTCTTTGTATTCAGATTTGGCCATGTGCAACAATAATACAATGGACATGCATTATTTCAGCACCCAGACCTGCATATTTGGTATACGTGGTTGGTAGGCGCGGTTGGTGGTATTTTGGTGAGCATAATTCCCTTGTTTTATTTGTGGCCCCAATGTCCAGAATCCCTTATCTTTGCTTAGATTTTTCGTGTGATCACTAGAGAGACCTCAGACCTACATTTTAGGAATACCACATTTTCAGTGATAGTGTTGGTGTGCCACCATGGGCGAACTCACTGACTTATTTACGACAGAGAGCTATATATGGTAGTCTTGTGGTAATTTCTACTACCTTATATACGGTAGGGAGCTATGTTCAGAGAGTCTCTCTTCCCGTTGGCTCATGTACCTCCAACAAGCTATGCTACAGTCACTCACAATTATTCATACTGATTCTGACATGCACACATCTGTCTTAAAATGACCATTGCACTGTTTAAAAATCTCCCCACATCATCGGCATTGTAATGGTAAATAGTAAATACACCACCCGTCTGTTTTCAAATATTTTTCTGTATTATAAAAGTTGCATTTAAACACGATCTCATTCTTTACAGAAATAAATAAAATGGTACAGTAAAAGCATTGTCTATGACACACTGCAAAGAGAGTGGCGGAGAACAGAACTCAAATTGCAACATTGGTATTTGATTAAGACACGCACAGGAATCCCCTTTCCTACACTGACTGCATATTTTCGTGCACACACGGCTCCCACGCTTATGTAATTACCTTATCTGTTCCGAGTTTTCTTTAGCTGTTCTCCTTCGGAATGTGGTTCCCTTGAAGATTAACTCCAGCAAAAAGGAACGCTTGCCTTCTCAAACCGGGGTCATTGCCTGGAATTCTCAGCTTTTGCAGATAGGAACGCCTCAGCCAGTGGAAAGGTCCTTCTTTCAGCTCTCCCCAATCTCGACTGCAGCAGGACGCAGAAATCTGCATTCAGTCAGGAGTCCCACAGCCAGGTCTTCTCCCCAGTAGTGCAGAAAAATGTCTGCCTGTCTTTTTCCCCGATACTGCCCACTAAAACTTTCATCTCAGCCCTCTGTATGACGTGTCCCAATGAAATCCATCATCTCTCATCCTCCTACTCTCAACAATAGCTTCGCTTATACATTTGCAATTGTTGCAAATCTGACTTCCTTCTTCCTGCAGTTACTGTGCACAAAAACACGGAGAAGCAGACAAAGAAGAGAAGAAAAAAAAATCTGCACACACATTTAAATGGCTTTCAGAGTATGCCTAATTCTGCAGTGGAGAACACATTTTATTAGTGGGTTATGTTAAATAAGGTTTTATTAGTCAGGTTAATGGTTAATAGGTTAGCTGTTAATTTTCAAATGTGTCTCTCGCACCATAGGCATTTCAGGTGAAAATAGTGTGCATTTTTAAATGAGCACGTGTGCTTTTAACTGTAAAAATAGATTTGCATCTTATATGTTAAAATCGTTTTTGACTGAATAGTCTGTCTTTCCTTGTTAATCAGGTAACCCATATAGCAATGCACCGCATCCTTGTGGTGGTGCTGCGAAAAAAATTGCTACCTGTGCAGTAGTGCTGTACTCTGTGCTGTTTGCTACCTGTGTAGTAGTGCTGTACTCTGTGCTGTTTGCTACCTGTGCAGTAGTGCTGTACTCTGTACTGTAACACGCCAAATATCCTTACATACCACAGTCTCAGGTGCACCACTCTCGCTCCCAATACGCCATAATGCCTCCCTTCTGGAGGGCACTCTGTGAAAGGGGTCCAGGAGTAGTTTGGGGGTCTTAGCCGTGGGATCACAAAATACATTAAAGGATAAACGTCCCTCTGGTGCGCAAGTAGTCCTCAACCTTCCTCCAGAGGCCGCCCCATTGGTTGGAGTAATCACGGGGCTCCCCCAACTTGATCCAGGTCAGGTGGAAATCACCCCCTCTCTTATAAACAAAACAGCACAATGGATCAACACTCGTTTGCCAGGGATGAAGGTGAATCCTAGAGGCATTCTTACGGCTAGAAGGGTTTCATGGGTGGGGAAGCAAACCAAATGGGCTAAGGGGGATTGTGTGGTGGTGTCTATGACTGCCCCAGCCATGCTTAATTACGCAGTCTCCTCTCTTAATCCTGAGTGGCGCTCGTGCACTCTTCCTCCATCTAACAGTGCCTTTTTCCCCCTAGGAGCATTTTATCCCACAGGCCCCCCTCTGTCTGAACATAGGACCACTATTATACTTTCGAATCCACGTATGGCGCGGGAAGGTACTGGGGGAGGGAGCCTGCCGGTACCATTGATACCAGTAGCCACAGTAGATTTGATAAACCGTTTTCAGGCTCTGGGGGAAATAGAAGAATTGGACTGACCAGATGAAGTGGGGGAGGTGGTGCAGATCCAGGACAAATTTGGAAAAGGAGACGAATTTTGTCCAAATTCCCCTTCAGATGAACAGGTGTCCCCTTCTTTGTCCAAGCTCTCTGAGGGGGAGATAGCCACCACCCTGAGGGAATATGATATTATATTCCTCCAGGAAACTTGGGCACTCTTCCCAATTTGCTTTGATGGTTACATTGCAGAATGTGTTCCTGCAGAAAAGGGCAAGTGTGGGTGATGCTTTGGTGGCCTGGCAATCTTGGTGAAGGCATCTTTAGCTTTAACATTAAGGGGGAGAGAAACTAAAAACCAGAACATACAATGTCTCATTGCACGCCCTGCTAAGGATGGCCCCCTATTTTTGGTTGATCTCTACAATAGCCCACACACTGCCAACCAGGGGTGGCCAGGGGCTTTGAGAGATTTGATTGAAGAATATGCCATTGCTATTGGGAGTCAGGCTTTATTACTAATTAAGGGATGTGATTTTAATGTAAAATTGGGGGTGGGAATACCAACAGAGAATACAGACCCGGGTGAAGACCTCTTGCATGGGGTTGCTCCCGCACAATTGGTGGATGAAAGAATGTGTGCAAGGGGCCTGCAGTTCTGTGAGTGATTTCTGGAGTGGGGCATTCGCTCACTGAATGGTCTTGTGGGAGCGGACCGGCCAGGGAGGCCAACTTTTGTGGGCACTCAGGGATCATCCACGATTGATTACTTTTGTGCCCACGTGAGGGATTGGCCTCTAATTAAGGAGTTTGAGGTACTTAAGAACCTACGGAGTGACCATCACGCACTCCGATTCTTCATGGGAATAGACCCGTCAGTGGTCCCATTGGTCAATTTTCACCAATTGGATCAGTGTGGCATCAACCCCCTGTGCAAGTAGAGAATTAAATGGGCCAGATTGGACCCTGTGGACACTCAATCGTCCATTTGTAAACTCAAAATGGAGGAGCTTTCTATTATTTTGTCAAATGAATCTCCCCCAGGCTCCATAATTCTGGAATCCCAAAAAATGTGGAACTCTATGTCTGCTATATTTCAAAGGGAATTCAAAAAAGGGAATAAGAACCTAGAAACATGCTTCGATGAAACTTGCCGGACAGCACAGAAAGGTCTCAAAGGCATTTTTGAGGCAAAAGACAGAACCCGACATGAGATAATTATTGCCCGGGCGCGTTATACACTCGTCCTGCCAAGAAGGAAGACCTAGTTAGAAGAGCAAGCATGGGAAGATCTCATCCAGGCTGTGCAGTCAAAGGACACCAAGACATTCTGGGAAATTGTGGCCAATGGGCCCCCCACAAAAGAGCAAAAACACATAAAGAGAATAATATAAGCGCACTGGCTTGGTCTAACCATTTTAGCACCTTGTATTGAGCAAATCCACCAACTCTCTACAGTGGGCCTAGTGGCTCCCCCCTCCAATTAATTATAGAAGAGGTAGAGACGGCTATTAATAAGCAACTCCCTAACCGTGCCCCCGGACCAGACGCCATCCCTGTGAATATTTTCTGCGATGAGGTGGACCTCTGGGACCCAATATTGATAAGTGCTTCAATGCATTCTTGGAGCTTGGTACTTACCCGGCAACATGGAGGCAGGCAATCATTTTCCCTATTTTAAAGAAGGGTGACCCTAGTAGCCCCCTTTCTTTTATACCAATCTCTTTTTTTGACACCTCCTTTAAAATCTTCGGTCATGCGGTTTTGGCATGGCTCGGACCTTGGATCTCCTATTCTGGGGTCCTTACAGAAACTCAATATGGTTTTCGTCTGGGCTTGGGAACCAGGGACCACGCTTTGAATCTGTACTTGGTGGGAGCTACGTCCATATACGTGAGGGGTGAGCCATTGTACCTGGCATTCATGGACCTGAGCAACACGTTTGACAAAGCAGACAGTGCCATGCTCTGGCCGGTGCTCAGGTCCATGGGTTGCCTGGAGGATTTGGTCAGGGTCCTCCAGATAATCCATGAACATACACCAGCTTGTGTCAGATTACGGGAACAGGGACAGTGCACAGCTTTTGTTTAGGCTTTTTTTGGCATTTGCCAGGGCAGTGTTCTGGCACCGGTATTGTTTGCCCTTTACATTAATGGTGTTTACCCGGGATTGGTTAATTCCCACACTGACTATATCAGCGTGGGCGGCGTCCCCCTCCCAGTTCTAGGCTATGCTGATGACATGGTTTTAATTGCTCATACCCCTAGAGCCTTACAATGCCTGGTGGATGTTTACACCCAATTCATGGCTTCCCATAAATTGACTGTGAACTCAAAAAAATCAGCAGTTATGGCATGTAACAGCTCGGGTGTTGGAACCTCAAGATGCGCACGATATGGAGTGGAGGCAAACCCATCCCGAGGGTCACTAGCTTTGATTACCTGGGAATCTGTTTTACAGAGAATTGGCGAGGGTTTGGCCATGTTGATAAGCAATGTATGAGGATGAGACAGGTGCTGGGGGCCTGTCCTGCTTCCAACACAACTGTGTGGGGCGCCCAATCAAACTAATTGTTGCAGTATATAGGGCTCAAACAAAAACTGCCACCAATTATGGGGCAGCACTGTTGGGTATAGAAAGGATTCCACAGATTGAAAATGCGGAGAATTCAGTTCTAAAAAAAACTTCTTGGGCTACCACAGTCTGCTCCAAATTATGGGATACTTTTAGAATTGTGATGTCCCCATATTGCTGGTGAGTGGTTACTGGCCCCAGTTTCGCATTGGTTGGCGCTATGGGCAAACCAGAAAGCCACTCGCTCACACAAGATTATAAGAGCCCTGGTGAGTGGCTCAGCTGCAAAGAAAATCCCCTGGCTAACGTACTTCCAGAAATGTATTAAACAGTTAAACTGTGTTCATCTTGTTTGCCCTTTAACCTTCTTGACCCCATGTGCGATCGGGGCACACAAGCAAATGTTTAAGTCCATCTTGGTGGCAAATAGGGAGTCCGCTGCCCTGGGCATTTTTGCAAACAGAAGGCACATTGTGTTAACAACTGTGGATGCTATTCAGCCGTACCTGCTCCACAGTGATAATCCTGCAGGTCGTTGGGCTTTGACTCGAGCCCGGTTTGACTGCTTGTGGTTAGGGGCACGAACAAAAAGCTGGACTCACAATGTACAACCCACAGCTTGCCCCTGCTGTCAGTGGCCGGTGGAGGAACTTCTACACTTTGTGTTGTTCTGCCCACACTATACAGATCTGAGACGGAAGACACTCTTGCCACTACTCAGGACCGCTGGTATGTCTCAGGCTAGGCCTGCGTTATGCTATCTGCTCTCAGCTGCTATGCTGCCAGTGGCCTGCGGTACGGTGGACTACTTATAAGGGCCTGGTATCGGAGAACTAAATCCACTGCCCAAAATTTGATCGAACTTTGAAACCTTATCGTATTGTTTGGATGTCCCCTGAGGATATTACACACATGCACATTTTAAATCCTTTTTTTTTTTTTACATGTAATGTTTGTCAGTTTATACCATAATTTTATTTAAAAAATGTTGAATTGGATTTTGTACTGCCATGCATTTTTATTCTGTTGTGGTTTATGGATAATTTGTTTCTGAAAAAACTTATTATGACAATGTTGAAATGTTGAAACACGTGTCGGCATTCTAGCAAATGCAAACAGCATATGGCATATATCCAACTGCACGCAGAGATGTCTGCCAAAAAAATGGCAAAATTGTAAAAAAAAACTGTAACTGAACCTATGGAACATTAAACTCAGCCAATCTCAAGCACACAACGGTGTCCGTTATCATTAGAGACTGAATGCAGGGTATGAAAATACCAACTTGCAAATGCCACATCCAGCACCACGGTAAAACAGGGTTTCAACCCCAGCCACGTACATTCTTAAACCCCGGTTCTGCAGGAGCTCTGTCTCACCGGAACCCCAATTACAGGCGGCAGGAAATATAACCTCATGCGGAGAAACTGACACAGATAAGCACGGAGATCCACAGTTCCATCAAGCTCCCACCCTCGAGTAAATATGTGAAGTCCTTTCTTGATGTTCACAGAATGGAGACAGAGCTATGGGGGACTGAAGATGAGGGTGGATATTCGGGGCTGCCAGTTGAGAAAGGT
The DNA here is from genome assembly GCF_040938575.1 of Ambystoma mexicanum. Classification (NCBI taxonomy): domain Eukaryota; kingdom Metazoa; phylum Chordata; class Amphibia; order Caudata; family Ambystomatidae; genus Ambystoma; species Ambystoma mexicanum. The sequence goes on from NC_090934.1 coordinate 1,032,308,513, forward strand.
GTCTTGCAAGGACAAGCAGCACCACTAAGATAAGTGTAGGAGAGGAGGCGGGAAAGCAGGGGTGGGGCTGGAGAGTAGAGAGCGTAGAGTATATCAGCATCCAGGGCTACCCTAACGAATATTGTCCAGAAGCCACGCATCCTGATTGCCTATCAGAATGTGAACGTTCTACTCCCGGTATTAAGTAGTTTTAACTTTACATGATTCGTTTTTCACAGATTCTGCAAGAGTTGTACTTACGTATTTTGGGGTTTTGTTTCTGTCACCTTTTTTCTGATATACCTACTTAAAGAAAGGGATCCCCTGTAATGAGAGACCCTGATGTTGTAGTGTAACCGAGGGATACGGTTCTCTCTCCAATGGCCCGTCACTCAAATGTCTGCCCATGGAAACATACCAGGCCACATTCATAATCAATACTTTGTAGGAATAAGCCCCCATTCTGGTAATGACCGAGGGACGCAAGTTCACTCTGGGCCCCAGTGGCGATACCACCCATTGAAGTCCTCAGAATGGGGGCTTACTGCATTTAACACTGCAAGGCTAACCCTTGGCCGACAGCAAATTCGTTTTTGTGTGAACCAACGCGTTGCGATGAGCTTGCGTCCCATTCATTCATAGAAATGCATCCTCAACTAACATGGCCGCAATGGCAATGGAGGTTCAGGCTCTGTGCGGAGCCTCTGTTGCATATCCATAGTGGCCTTGAGGAGGGTGAGGTGTAGCGTGGTGCCACCCCATACGATGAGTGGAGGGCGTGGCTGGAGGGCATGAGGACTTGCGGGGGAGCAGGTGGGAAGATGTTTGGCGTTTGCCTCCACTTCTCGGGTTCCTCAGAACCCTGACTTGGGTCTTTAGATTCAGCATGGGTTTTGAGCAACCTGATTGGTTTATGCACCCGCAGAGGGTGCTAATATTGAGTAAAGACCCTGCTTCCTAAACAAAAGAGCCAGGGCAGAGAGACGAGCATTACATAAGAATAGAATCAGATAATGGGGGAAGATGGCAAGAAATGATCCAGGTCAAGAGGGTCATAGTATGAGAAGGAAATACAAAAAAGAGGAAATGTGCAGCCAGTGGGGGAGAGCAGAGATGAGGGGGTGTAAGGCACCCACATAATTAACATGAAGGGATGAAGGGATGGGAGACTACCAAGCAAAAAAATAAATAAATAAAAGGGTAGAATGGCAGAAAAAAAGTAAGTTAAAAAAGGAGGAGAAAATGCAGAGAAAGGCTGGTTGGCCTGATGTATATGGGGACAGCCACGGATAAAACAGCGATAAAAAAGATGTTGCTGGTAAGCAACCTGGGGACAGAATTGGTGCCATTACATACTCAGTGTGAAACTAGTGAAATATGGCTGGGGAGAGCTTCAGGCAGATCGATTCTGGAAAGAACACATTTAGGCAAAATCAATTTATCGACTTTATAATCTCCAAACTGATTTCAAGTTCAGAAATGGTCTGTGGCACTCGGTGGGAAAGTCAATATTCCATTTGTCAATAACCTTTCTACTCTCACACCAAAATTGGCCCATTCATAAAATGGGAGAATGGAACTTTGGAATATGATCTTCTCTGTCTAGTTTTCAAGGAACTGGAAAGACATTCTTCGGATTTATCGCTGCTCACAAGGAGGTGACTTGTTTATGAATTGCCTCTGATGGATACAGTAATAAAAAGGCTTTTAAGATGGCGTAGTAAATCAGCCCGCTAATTGCCCGTGCTTTACATTGCAGCCTTGTTGCAGTGCCTGTAGTACTCCAGGCAGGACACCCTGACTCTTTCAATCTGCCCGAAGGACACATCATGATAATCAGTCGGGCATTCCACTCAACCTTTGCTGATAGAGTGCCAAGCAGTAATTAATTGGTCAATAAAAAGAGCCGGGGTTACACCGACAAGAATGCCATACGCTCACATTATTTATTTTTGCTTAGAAATGATTTCATGAAAAGATCTCTGCAGGCACATTCTGAAGGATGAAATTAACCACAAATATCTTAATGAATTTCAACATGTTGTGGCTTTATTATAGAAGCATAATGTTTGGCAGTGGAACATGGCCACTCACTCCATTTGCACCTTGATGGGAAAATGCACCCACTACAGCAATCTGTGTATGACTGTGTGTAACATTTGCATACCGTCAGGTCTGTCAGCCCTTTTCTCTATTCGAGGTTGATAAAATGCGTACCACCAAACTCGGTATCAATGAAGATTTGTAAACCATGCCAAGATACCCCATTGGGGTGAAGGTGCACTTGATGAATGCACATGTTGTGCCATTCCCAGTATGACTCCCATACCCTTAATTTACAGTCACTAAACCGTCTCCGGCTTTACCCATCTTTGTGTACTGTTGCTTCTTGTTTTCTATCCTAGTCATTTCGAAAATCACAACAGTGCCATGTTTCAGCTGCAGAACTGGTGAGCAATGATATCATAGCATCAAGTAGTGGACAAGAGAAATGGGAGAATAAGAGGGGATAGCAGTGCTTTTGTTGCCACTAATTCAAGAGCATATTCTTGATACTATTTGGAAAGTCAGGATTTGCAGTAGAAAGATTTTGGTCAGTCCGGGGCCTGAGCAACTCATTCCAAGGTTCAACGATCCATAATCATTGGTCCAGAGTGACCAAGGTGATTCACCAGCTAGCCCTAGAACAGCCGCCTCATTGAACTGCACATCGATTCACCCAAGATCACCACTTCATCGTCCATTTCCCACCGGCACGAACCGCTGGAGAGTCACTCATCAATCCCTCCCTGGGGCTAAAACCCAACTTGGCCTGTCCCAACTGTGAAGTGATCCTGGGTGATTCATTTTGGTCACTGGGTCATTTCAGAAGCTTTTTGCAATGATGGGTAGGTCTTTTATTCTGCTCTTTCTGATCCAGTGGTGTGAGGAATTGCCATCTGGCAAGGGTGCAACGCATTGTTTTTAAAAAAAAATGTATTAAGGCTTAAAATAATGTGGGTAATTCCATCCCCAAAAGAGTTATCAAATTCCCCTTTCTGTCAACTCTGTGCCAAAAAGCATTGTGTAACCGTGTCCTGCTGCATCAGTAGCCTGATCCGTAGCATCTGCGCTACTCTTGGTATAGAGCAGGTTCCGTGGTCACAAGATACCCCCTCGACTGCCGCCGTGACAGCTATGTCGCTGCACAGCAGTGGCGGCGTTTAGGATATTCCCCCTGTTCCAAAACTACGATGATCATATGCACCCATGCAGGTGGCAGGATACACTCCAAAATACAGCTATGCCTTAGTTTAGGCATGGTGCATGGCACTACCTATGATCATGGCCTCCACATCCCAATTGATATCGCACATGTGTCAGCTCCTGTGAGAAAGCTCTGCTGTGGAAGGTGAGGTGTGTTCTGATCAGACAGGTTGATACTGCCAAATAGCAGATGAGAAACCCAGGGGACCAAGCCTCTTCTTTGATCCCTTTGTGAGGCTCAGTAACAGTCTCCCCCAGAGACATCCACACCGCAGGCACCTGTTCTAGGCACAGGCATCAAAGGAGCACATCCATTCAAAACGAGTAGCCTCACACCAGGGTTCTGCTTCGCCAAGACCCTTTGTTCTTAGTGGGAAGTGAAGGGGAAGGATTAGATTAGACAGGAATGACCTTTGCTGTAGACCAGGACCTGCCACTCTTCATACGAATATCCTAGAGCTGCGAGAGCAGACCCTGAATAGAACCATCCTGTCCTTGAGTCGAGCTCCCTGTTCTTCTGCACCAAACTGGTCGCTCCGTGTTCACTGCACCTTGAATGAGAGGGAAGGTGCTGACTTTTGCACCCATCTACTAATCTAAACTAGTGCTTGCACTTCGAACCAGCTTGATGCTGCATTGTGCCCTAAATAAGCCGTTACCTGCTAAGCCTGAATCGACTGCGCGACACTGGGGCCCAATCTGAATCACTAGTGAGTCACACATCGACTCTGACCAAGGGTCACAACCCAGCTAGCCCTAGAACAGCCGCCTCATTGAACTGCACATCGATTCACCCAAGATCACCACTTCATCGTCCATTTCCCACCGGCACGAACCGCTGGAGAGTCACTCATCAATCCCTCCCTGGGGCTAAAACCCAACTTGGCCTGTCCCAACTGTGAAGTGATCGTGGGCCTGCACCAACCTGCATCCTTGAGAGCCTCCTTTCTACCACACAGAGTGACCGCATCTGACCCTTCTCGATGCCCGCTTGCTACTTGAACCCATCCAATTCAGGTACTGTTGACCCTGATCTGCCATTTTGGTCAACTTGGGCTCTAGAAATAGGTTAGGTCACGGTTGCATTTTTTTTCTACAGCAAAATATTCTTTTTGTGGCTTGTAATTCAGCTGCCACCCCTGGAACCACGCTCGGAGTCCTACTTTCTTCAGTCTGTTGCAACTTCTCTGGTTCTTCCTTCGCTGTGGATTATTGCACATTAGTTTCTATTCATTCTATTTACAGATGGTTTGTTTAATTGTTTGGGCACCTTCATACCCCTCTTAAAAACGAAGCCTTCCTTAGGCCCACTTCACCACAAAAGGCCACAAAAGGCGAAGGAAGTATTTCTCTTAGCTGTCCCTGTTTTACCTTTTTGATTGCATTGGGATTTGGTTTGTAGAAATGTGAGGGCTGAGGTCGCCGTTTTACACCTACTCATCCTTGTACTCATGCAGGACCAAATCCAATTCATCACCAGCGGTAGCCTGTTGCAGTGTCACTGAAGGTCTGCGTTAGTTCAGTGCTGATAATCACTCGGCATTAGGGCCTTGCCACCTTAACATTGTTAGTTGGGGGGAAGAACACCATATTTGGCTTTCTGTCTGAGATCTTAGTTAATTTTCTCGGTAACTCTGAGTGAACCTGCTCTAGCACCTACACCTGTGAGACCAACAGGCGCTATGAGTCATGCACAGCACCCAAACAGCAATTCCCTTTTACACCTGGAGTCTGAAAAGGGGCTATAATGCAGGCTTATGTGGTTGCCTTCTATCTGAGATCTCAGTAAATTTTCTCTGTAATTCTGAGTGAACCTGCTCTAATACCTACGCCTGTGAGACCAACAGGCGCTATGAGTCATGCAAAGCAGCCACAAAGCAATTCCATTTTTCCACCTGGAGTCTGAAAGGGGGCTATAACGCAGGCTTATGTGGTTGCCTCCTGTCTGAGATCTCAGTTAATTTTCTTTGTAATTCTGAGTGAACCTTGCTCTACAATCCTATGCCTGTGAGACCAACAGGCGCTATGAGTCATGCAGAGTACACACAAAGCAAAGCAATTCCTTTTTCCACATGGAGTCTGAAAAGGGGCTATAACGCAGGCTTATTGTGGTTGCTTCCTGTCTGAGATCTCAGTTAATTTTCTCTGTAATTCTGAGTGAACCTTGCACTAGTATCCTATACCTGGGAGACCAACAGGCGTTATGGGTGATGCACAACACCCACCAAGCAATTTCTTTTTCCACCTGGACTCTGAAAATGTGCTATAACGCAGGCTTATGTGGTTACCTCTTTTTATCTGAAACATTAGCCTTGCTTTTTTTTAAAGTGCATATGGTTGTATAACATTAGTCTGGCTTTTGGATTCAAACCCACAAGTTCCAGCTGAACTCCAGCCACTAGTAACAAGAGCCTATGTCCAGATCACCCTGGAAATAAATTAGAAGTGACTGATACATATCCATAGGATTTCCAGAATTACAGCACAAATACCTGTTGGGATTTAAGCGCCCTTCCTCCCATCCTAAATATATTGCTTCTTGGCAGGTCTACTAAGGTTAGAAACATTTTGAAAAATGTCTACAGTCATGCAGAGTATCATGCTCCACCGCAGGACACGAAACAATACAAACACAGTACAGGAATGTTTATTTGGATAATTAGAATGCTTCAAATTCAACCAAAAAGGTTCACAGAGACATACAACATTCTTCTAAAGAGTCTAGAGCTCACACCTGAGATGGATTAATCTTTCCTCTAATCTAAAGTTGAAATACTAAAGGAACTAAGTGAACAAAATCATCTGAGAAGATTCAAACATTTGGTTTTCCATACCTAGATCACCTTATCAATGATCTGCTCAAGCACGACCTGGAGCAATGAGCTTCTCAACAAGCAATCACTGAGGATCAGGAGCAGGATACATACCCCAGGAAGCCTGTGTCCCAAGACATCACATTAGCATCCCCATTTCTAAATAGGGACCCCTCCAGCTAAAACATCTAAAAGAAAGTATGAATGCCATGCTAGATGTGGGGATAATACATACGATTCAAGTAGAACAAACAAGCTTTGTTCTAGAAGCAAAATCACAAACTTTATGGTTTGTTAAAAAATATAAATAAACAATTGAATTCGGAAAAAAAAGAGATGATATAAATATAATGAAATAGAAGTTTCATTCTCATTAAATAACTCTCATGAAACTTGTACTAACAACTACGCAGGCCTGCGGCTTGAAGATCATCACAAGGTAAGAACTGGCTCAGCACTTCCAAGTCTTATTCCCTGCTTTCCAAAAAGAGGTAGTGGGAATGTATGTAGTCAGGACAGATGTGATAGCACACCTTGCAAGCAAGTCTTGAGGTAGCGTGAAGCATGCAGACAATGTGTATGCATCCTCGTCCGCCTTGGAGAAAAGCCATAATTAAATTTATTGTGCCTGAATAAATAGTGCACCTGAAAATGAAAGACATGAGTGTAAGAAACAGTGGATGAATTCCTAACCAGTGCCTGGGCAGTTTACAAGCTACACAAAAGAACTGCGTTGAAACTGAACATCTTGAGTGAAAGCGGCTACTAAGAATCAGACGTCATTTATTTGTAGGGATAAGGCAAATAACTACCTCAGGTTGTATGAGTCTCTCCAGCACAACTTGGACCATTTTCCATTGATTTGCATCAGCATTTACCTGTTGCAAAAGTATCTTACCCATGAATACTGGCCTTCAATACACGCAGGTAGACAATCAATAGGGGGGTGTCAGACGGACAAGGGAATTTGTCAGCAACAGGCGGATGGCCCTAAACAGCATCCCCAAACACATTTACCATCCAAATAGTCCCCCGCCAAGAGAAGAAATCCCTGGGTAGTTGGTCTAAGCCTCAGAGACAATATTTTCATGGGTTATGTATGGGAAGGAGTCTGCAGGAGAATTCTTAAATAGTCACTGGATTATGATCTAAAGTACTTGATATGGCATGCAAAGTGACCAGGACAGACATTGCATGCTCAAACCCTTTTTCAGGATTTCCATGTTCAAGAACCTCTAGCTGGTACATCATCAGAAGTAGTATTAGTCTTTTTAGCATGGTGGACTGGAGCTAAAGAATTTGTGCTGAGGTGTTCAGAAATCAATAATACCCAGAGGCAACTTACTTCAATGATATTCAAGTCACATATCTCCAAGATAGAAGAGCTTGCATTAAAACAAACAAACAATTTGCTTGAAGTGAGCAAGAATTTATCCATTTAAAAACAGTATTAGATGATGTAAGGCAGGACAAAGATGTCACAATTTCAGAAGTTCAGACCCTCAGAAAAGATAAAGATACGGAATTCCATGCCATGGAACAATAAATATTTAAATTACTGGATGAGAATGAAGAAAAATCTAAAGCAGTTGACTGTAGTCAGTCACAGATTAAGAGTTGCAAGAGATAATCACTAAAGTCAAGGATGTGAATTCAAATTTTTGCCACGAAGCACAGCAGCTTCATGTGCAGTGGAGAGAATTGAAACAGAAAATCTTTCACCTTAAGTCTCAAGAAAAATGGCAATGCACCATGTTTACTGAAGCAAAATTTGGTCACAACCCTAGCCAGGGCAACCTACCAGTAGATGTCTAAATGACCAGGCCTGCTTATGATCCAATATTAGGGTCTGAATCACCTGAAACTGCTCACACACATTCTCACCCACAAGAGAATCCGAATGCACCATGTAGTCCTTAAAACAATTATGAAAACTATCAAAACCTTGATTAGACTGTTCAAAGATGGACTGGATTGCTGCATAGAAGATCATTTGAGGGTGGTCCATGATATATTCAAAACCATTCAGATTCCTATGGAACAATATGGGCGATATTTTCACCTTACTCTTGATGCGGCTTCTCCTAGTGTAATCTGTGGTCTGAATGAACAGGGAAATGTATCATGGGAAGATTTTGATAAATAAATTAGATGCAGAGTCTCTTCCTATCAGTCTACACAGCAAGCCAAGAAAGCTGCTTATAGCATGGCTGCGAAACCAAATTAATCCCCTCACCAGTTCTTTCAAAACTTAAAAATGGCATTCTCATGTTTTTATGTGACCTTTAACCCTAACTCGGCAGAATTTAAAAATGCGTATTTCTATGCTCTAAAAATAAATTGTTGTTGTAAAAAAACTTTATTTGTCATAAGCTCTTTCAGTTACAAAATAATAAAATTCATACAATAGATGAAGCCACAATACACAGTACAAGATTTTGAGCAGTAACCTCTAAAACCGAGTTAAAAGAAGTAATTCCATTATAAAATTAACATAATCTGTCAATACCAATTCATGATAGCACACTAAAATGTTTAAACTACCTCGATTCCCACTGCGTGTCCATACTTTATCTTGAATGAACTTTATGCAATGATCAAGATCTTGGGTCATTAGACAAAAGAGCCTTGCCTCTTCTTAGCCAGGCTCTTTGAATACATTTGCAGACAAAATAGGCCACATTCAAGTCCGATGACTGCCTACACAGCTGTAGGTTTCAAATACTTTGCTCTCAGATCTTTCAAGTTTTCACACACTTATAAACAATAAACCATTGTTTCCACACCCTTATCATAGAGTGGGCACACAGAATTTTCCTGTTCCAACCCAGTTTTTAGTAAGGTCATGTACTGGTATAGTACCAAAGTGTAATCGCATATACAGTGCAAGTGCATATGGTGGATTAAGTATATCTCGGTCGTTTTCAAAATCCTGAGTCTCTTTTAGTTCTATATAAAACTGAGCCATCTCCAAGGCCATAGTAACTGTCACAGCCCTCATCGCCCTATGCCTCTGAAAGGCTTCTTTCACCCTAGATTTTTCACTGTTGTCCATTTGGTGACGAATTTGCTAGTAAATAGAAAGACCCAGCCGGTCAGGCCATCCTTGAACATAGACCAACCATGCAATATTTTGCAAGCCCCCCAGGGATAACACATGGTTCAGGATCTCACAATATTTCTCTAGGTGCTGGTTTCCCCACACCCTGACCCAGTACATTGCATGCCTAATTTCTAAATCCTCGTCTGTTCTTGGAAGATCACACTCCAATCGGGTTGGACTACTCCGGGTGCTATGAGGGAGCAGGAGAATGGACTTCAAAAATTTGTCTTCGGACCTTCTTAGTGATGATAAGTCAACATTACCTGATATTTTAGTTCCATATATGGCTGACACCTTTGCTTGGGCCTGATAAAGGTCAAGTGCCAGTCCTACAGCCCCCTGCCATGCCTAGCATGGAAGGCCTTTACTGCCCCACTTGTTTTCTGAAGCACTGCATTGGCCTTGATTACCTGTTTCACTCTAAGCCCCCACTTGAGAACTGGATCCCCAGGTTCTCGTACCAATCCACCTGCTCTAAGGTGCTGCCGTTCATTTGCATTTTTTGTTTGTTTCTTTTTGTGAAAAGACCATTGCCTTAGTTTTGTGATGTTGATCTCTAGCCCCAACTTGTCACATTTGTTTTGGAAAACGGCCACAGCCCGCTGCAATACCATTGGGGATGTTGACATCAGGAACACGTCATCCTCGAAGAAGAGAATTTCTCTCCATTCTCAGAGAGTCCGCCTTTTCCTCCAAAATGCTCTCTATGATAGAATTAATGCAGAGGCAAAATAGAATTGGGGCCAGGATGCATCCCTGGCGTACCTATCTGATAATGGCCTGTGGCTTTGTCCCCCAGTCCTCATCGTATGGCTGCCTTGTTATTTTGATACAGGAGGTGGATAGGGTGGAACAATTTCTCAGGGAAGTTTTTGGGCCGTGAGACAGCCCAAAGAGTATCTCTTGGCACATTGTTGAACGCAGCTTTTAGGACCGTGAACACCCCATACTGGTTGGTTTTCAAGATCCTTATATACTTTTGGATGAGTAAATGGAACCTAAAGCTCTGGTCAATTGTGCTTTTTCCAGCTTCGAACCGGCCGCAGGTGACTTAATTGGTTGGTTTCCTCAACCCATGCCATGAGTCGCTGCAAGAGAACCTTTGCAAAGGTTTTTCCAGCAGGGTTCAACAATTAAATGGGTTGGTAGTTACTTCGATCTGCTCTGTCTCCCTTCTTAAATATTGGGATGATCACAGCCGATGTCCAGGATTATGGTACCTGTTCCTGCTTTAATTTTGAGAGCACCGGACCCCAGGCTGCCACTTCACTTCACTTTTATATAAATCGACCGGGATCCCATCCAGACCCAGAGCCCCCCCTTCTGGATTGTCATTGCCCTCACCACTTCCTCCACCGTTATAACTAAGGGGCTTTTAACCCCTAAGATGTCTTCTACACTAGAACCTACATCAGGCCTGACGTTAACTTTGAGTCCCTAGATGGTAGGCTATATAAGGCCTCAAAGTAATTACACCACCTTGCCTGGGTTATGCTTTCTGATACACTCACATCCCCCTTTAAGTCAGAGTCAGTTGTCAGCCTCCAAAACCCCACATGGTCCTTGAATTGAGCACAGTCCTGAATTACTGGGCATATACATGTTGTTTTTGGTGGCTATAATATTTTTATAGGTTTTCCTCAGTGACTGGAGGTTTCCCCTGTCAACCGGGCCACCCGCCTCATATAGGTGATCAAGGCACGATTGGGTATTTTACAGCCCTTATCAAACCAGGTATCCATCTTCTTAGCCCCTTTTCTAGCTTGCTTTACTGGGACTGATAAAAGATGCCTAGCTATCTCCTGGATGCTGGCATAATTCATGCATCTATTTTCCAACGGGGTGTTTGTATCACAAATTACTTCAGTTTGCCCAAGAATTTTGCTATACAGCTAAGTCCTCCGCCTTCACTTTTGCCAATTTGACAGAGCATCTAGCATGACCCTGCACTGAAATGTCGACTATTCTATTCAATGTTTCAGATGGCAATTGACCTGGGTTCTTCAAGGTGAGTGTGATCGCTATGGTCGCTTTCCAGGCACTCCAAGACCTTAAAGCCCATCACTTGATACCAGTCTGTACCCAAAACCAGGGCATAGTCTATTCTCAAAGAGCCATTTGGCTCATAATATGTACGTTTGCCAGCTGATCAGTTGCAAACCGGCATTATGGAGTCTCTGCACCATCTCAAGGTTCTCTGGGTGTGCCCTCCCGATTGGGGTTGCTACAAATTTAGGAATTTCCCAAGCCTCATCCTGGTCATCCATAGTCCTTCTAGAGATCTAAGCAATTCCAATGAAGTCTTAAAATCCCCCAGAGCAATGATGTAATTTATTCCACCACGGGACATCCCTATTTGTTCTACTGCATTAGACAAGACAAGGACTGCATTGTTGTTTGTTTTAACCTTCAACCTATTGTAAACATTGAACAACAGGGTCCTTGCCCGATTTGGTAAAGTTAACTCCAATAGGAGCAGGTCCTGGGACCCTTACTTTATCTGCCTTGCTCCCCAGTTTAATGATGTCATCATCCCGACAACCAACCCCACCAAAGGGCCTGCCTCTTTCACCTTGATTGGGTTTCACCTCAAAGATCTCATAGCCCTGTATCACTACATCCTCCATGGCCCAAGTCTCTTGGAAGACAATGATGTTGTATGGCTGCAAAGCACCTATTATTGAGATGTTTCTTGAGCCCTGCTATATTCCATGAGAAGAACCTAAGTATGTCCTGTTCCAGCACCAGTTGTGAAGTATCAGTCAAACCCTTCCAGGTTAACTGCCCCATCCAAAGGTCCCCCCTCGTTGCCCATTGCCCACGGGCCCTGCAGGTGCCTCGATCCCCTAGATCCCCAGGAATAATCACTCTTTGGAGCTTGGCTTACCCCGGGATATGAAGACCTACAAGCTGCGAGGGGTGGTGCCCTGGAATTGTAGATTTTATCACAGTATTACAGCCCAATGTGTGATAAGTTCGGGTCTCAAGGGCTAGTAAGCCCTGGACTAGCCATTCCTCTTTCAGGAAAACCCAGATGCAATCAAATTGTTGGCCCTGTGGACTAGTGCTTTTACAATGTATGATATCATAATCACGTATAAGTGTAGTGCATCCCCTCTTAAAACAAATCCACTGAATTACTTTGATTACACGTGCCCCCTGACTCTCAAAATTCCCCTTCCTGACTTTTGGGACATTACGTAGCACTACTTGGTGGATATTTTGAAAGGAATCACCACCCCTAGGATTAGGTGCCACCTAGTTGACTCATTTCTGTGGCTCCCCCCTGCCTGCAAGGTGTGCTGGAGGTAAGCGGCTAGGCAGGAAAGTTCTTTCAGGGGCCAGATTTTCACAAAGCGGAGGCCCTCTTTTGCCCTCATAGCTCTCTGTGACCTCTAATACGGGGTTGGCCCAACTACCAGCTTGAGCAGGAGCTTTTTCATTATTAAAATTTGGCAATAGGATCCCATTGGGGTAGAATGTCCTTGTAAATTTTGGTGGGGGTGGACAGGGTTTAGGGGATTTGCAAAATCTGTGATGCTTGCAACCTGTTCTTGATGTGGTGGCCGAGGACCAGGGTGAAGGATAGGCCCATGATCAAGGAGATTTGACAATCTGGATAGCTCAGTTGACATTTTGGCCATAACTTCCTTCACAGCTGTCACCACATCCTTTAGAACTTAGACAGCTCCTGCCAACCCTTTGGACACAATCTCTATTTCCCACTCCCCCTTGAGTTCCTTCATTACCTCTTTAGGTCTCTTTCTCCCAGGCTTCCTGGCTGGTTGTGCTGTGGGTTACTTTCCCTCTTTCCCATCTCATTTAATCCTGCCATAGTGACCTTAGCCAGGGATGTATGCACCTTACCCCTATTCATAGCTCGCTTTTCCTATGTAGGGATAAGGACATCAGCTTACTAGACAATCTCATGGGGTTAACCTTTCCTTTGGCCAAGGCCCGCAAGTTCCCCTTTACGCCCCCAGCCTCCTGCTTCCCCTTCAGTTCTAGTGGTAACCTTCTTATCATCCCCAGTTAAAGGTAAGAATCTATTTGCTGTTGGTATGAGTGAGCATACTGTGAGCGGCTGCTTCCCCAGGTCCTTACGGCTGGTACCACTCCTATCACCACCCACCTCTACCTCCCCAATAGTGAGATCTATTTTGTTTGCAATGGAGGGTCCATCTTCCGGGGAGCTGGACAATGTGGCTAGAACCTTGTCCTCCAATAACCCCTTTAGTACTCTAGCAGGTGGCGGCTCAATCATACACTGCACCACCCTTCTCTCAGCATCCAACATCCCTGTCATGAGTCTGTATGTATTACGCCCACTTTTTATCTCTACAATGGACTCATCAAGCGATTCCGTCTGAGCGATTCCGTCTAGAGCCCACTGTTTCGGGAAGTCGACTGCCCCCATTACTGGAACAATCTAACCCAATCTCTGAGATGCCCTTGTCCTGTTCTTCAATCACACAATTGGAATTACCCAATATATTTTCTCCCAATTAATCTGTGAATTTGACAGGGAAAACATTAGAATGGATAACAGAACGGGGGACCAAATTGTAAGAGGTAATATTTAACTAGAAAGAGGAGGAGGGAAATGATAAGGTAGATAAATTAGACAAAATTGGGTCTGTGCTGGGGGAGTTATTTCCCATTGTACACATGCTGGGTGAAATCCAGGTGGATGTGATAACACACTTCAAATCTCTGGAAACAGTTGATCAGCCTGTGGCACAGTCGAGTTTTGGTACAGCTGTTCAAGACTTCATTGAGGCACAAAAAGAGGATCTTATTTTAGGTACATTTTACAACAACTTGCTAGATGCATAGCAAAATCCTTTGACTGAGGAAGATTGTGAAGGGTAGAGGAGCTGAAGTTTTTGTTAAAACGCAAAAAGAGAGTTAGTTTACAAGATGGGTTGATGGTTAGGGAATCCGTATCAGGCCAAATCAAATGGATAGTGCCTTTGTCATTTCGGGGTTTGATGCTACATTATGCCCACAATGACATAACTGCAGGCCACAGAGATTCCCTGAAAACTTTGGAAATTTTAAGAGATTATGCCTATTAGCCATCCATGTCAAAGGATGTCAAACTCTATACCAGGGGATGTTTAATGTGTGTGCAATTTAGCCTGCTTTCCCAACTCACAGAGCGCCATTAATCAAAAGAGGTTTGAAACTCCCATGGTCTGATCTGCAAATCGATTTTGTAGGGCCCGGGCAAAAGGTCAGCAAGGGGAAACAGGTATATGTTGACGGTTATTTGTTTAATGTCCAAATGGGTGGATTGTATTCCAGCCCCAGACTGCAGTGCCCAAACCACGGCCACTTTGTTGGTCAATCATATCTTTTCAAGATTTGTTTTGCCTCAGAAAATAGAGTCAGGCCATGGAAGCCATTTCACTAGTGTAGTAATGACAAAAATGAGTCACATTTTTAGCGTGTAAAGGAAGTGTCACATTTCATACCGGCTGTCCTCTTCAGGGAGATTGGAACGGTGTAATAAATCAATAGTTGACATGTTAAAAAAGTTTGTAGGTGAAGCAGGACCTAGCTGGAATCTGTGACTTCCTCTGGTGATAAGGGCTATGAGGTGAACACCATCTAGATCGACAAATGTGAGCCCATACAAAATTGTAACAGGTAGGAAAATGGTTTTGTACAACACCTACTTTACAGAACTAACAAACTGGTCCTTGTAAATGCATCCACAATCGGAAGAGCTGAAAAAGCACTTGGAATATGCTTTTGCATTTGCGCAGCAATATTTTGAAAAAGCCACTGACAGTGCAAATCATACTATGATAGCACAGTATTGCCGAATTTGTTTGAATTAAATTGATTGCATGGTACATCTGACCAAATTCGGCCAGTACCGTTTGATCAGTTTAATTCAAACAAATTAGGTAATCAATACCGAACATGGGTAGCAAAGGTAGCAGGGGTGTCCCCCACTTCCTGAGGACTGGAGGCGGGGGACTGGAAAAAATAAAAATAAAAGCAGACCCTGCAGCATCGGATCTGAGCTGCGTAAGAGGGATGGAACTGACGCTGCAGGGTCAGAAGCAAGAGGAGAAGCGAAAGGTAAGTGGTGGAGGGTGGAGGGATGTATTGGGGGTCAATGTTTTGCCAGATTTGGCCATGCGGAAATTGTATTTGCGGCGAAATTGACCACGGTCAATTCTGCCACAAACAATTCTCCCATGGTCAAATCACATATATCTGATAGGAAAACATCTGTGAGAGAATATGAGGTAGGTGACCAGGTATCCAAATTTAATTTGGGAAAAGGTAAACATAAAAACTCCAAATTCCTTGCATCATAGTGCGGCCCATTTGAGATTGTAAACAAGGTTTCACCTAAAATCTACAGTATCACCAAAAAGGAGGGAGATTTAACAGTAGGACAATTTGCCCATGTTAACCAAATTAAGCCCTTCAACCCGGAATATGACATTAAAATGTCAACAAATTGGAGAAAACAGGGAGTGAGAAATGTACTTATATTCTGGAAATAAAGCACTTGCATATCAAATAGACTCCCCATAGCAGGTAAGTAGGTGTAAATATTTTGAAAAATATCAACTTGGAGTGTAAAGGTGTCAAAAGGAGAGATACATCAGGTAAGTAACTACGTACATCTTTATAATTATATGTGAGAAAAGGAGGGATGAAACAGGTGAATACATACATAGAAATATGAGCCCAAAGTGTTCAGGAAGTAAATAAATAAATTAATACATACATAATTAAGAAGGGGTATAGTAGGTAAGTAAGATGTATATATAAGAGATGAGAAAGGTGTAAAGTGGTATCACAAGGTGAGCATGATTTTGAATTAAAGTGTATTTTGTAGCAATGTTTAATTAATTTGTATGATTTCTTTTCCATTAGATACTGTGTTGAGCTTGGTTGTGTGGACACACATGCTCATTTATGGTCAAGTCAAAAGTGCTGTATTGTGTTTTTGTGCTGAATTTGGGTGTTATTTACAGGTGATTGTGGAGACATCTTGATTGAGTCAAAAATCATCATTGTATTTAGCATATTTCATGTACATAATCCTTTTGATTTCAGGTGATCAATAGGGGAGGTTAAGAGAAAAGGAAGATGAATGTATTTGATTCTTACATTTTTTTTCTCCATTTGCTCCAGACACTAACTGATTCTCTCACCAGCGCTCCGAGAGCTGGAGTTCGCAGGATCTCTGGAGGATGTCCTTGGAAGAACTGGAGACCATGGGATCAAAATCCCCTCTACCGAAAAAGGGGGAGAAGGTGGTAACCCTGAAGGAGGCCCCACTTGCAAAGGAAAGATTCATTGGCTGCTTCCCACATATGGTGGAAGGAAACAGTACCTTTTCTGGTCCTTTTTGGTGCTGTTAGCTACGATGAACAATCTGTGCATCACTTTAGTGGAAGGACAAGTTCTGATAGAACCAGGACAAGTTTCAGGAATTGCAGTGGAAGAAGCACTGGGTTTTATACTAGGGAATAGAAGATTTTTGTATCAGAACATTTATACTAGCCTTAACCCAGATTTGGTGATTGAAAGGTTTCTTAATGGATCGGAAATAAAAAAATCA
Source organism: Ambystoma mexicanum (assembly GCF_040938575.1). Lineage (NCBI taxonomy): Eukaryota > Metazoa > Chordata > Amphibia > Caudata > Ambystomatidae > Ambystoma > Ambystoma mexicanum. The sequence continues at coordinate 1,032,325,248 of NC_090934.1, forward strand.
GTGCAAGTGGAGGAATGGGTGCTGTCCCGTAGAGAGAAAGCTCAAAAATCAATTAAAGGGGTGTTGCTGCAAATAGATAGGGATTTTATGAGTTCATCTAGTGTCAGGAAATGAAGGGGGAAAAGAGTGACCAGTCTTTTGGCTGCAACAATTGTAATGACCATAGTTGGCGCTGTGGTGGGTATGACAATATCAACAGCTAACGTTGTATCTGTTTACAAATTAGGTAGCAAAGCACTTGAATTGGGACATGACCTGAGAATGTTACAACAAACTTTAGATGGACTTAAGGGTGAACAGAGTGAAGTGATTTGTTATGTGAATCAAACAGGTAATGGTAGAGTACCTGCAGGATGAGTGTATGAAGAAAAAGATTTGTTGTCCCGCAGATTTGATAATAATTTATAAGAGAGCATTTTCGCCCGATACTGCTTTGACTACTTTGTTGTTCGATTTAGCTTTATTGCTTAACAGACGTTCGGGTTGCCTACTTCTCAATTGCCAATGAGAAAGGTGAAGTGATTCGTTATGTGAATCAAACAATGTTGACCCCCTGATGAGCAGGCTAAAATATTAGAACATAGCACCAATATTGTTGTAAAACTTGATAAACTGCTGCATGACATTTTGAACGTGGAAGATCCATTAGAAACTATTCGGACAAAGTTTATACTTGATATTCAGAATGCAGTGTCTCAATTGGTTGAAGGCCATATACCCTTGTACTTTGTGCCATTTGCCATTATTCGTCAGATGATGTCACAAATTACACAAAGAGGGATGGAAGAAATTCAGGAAAAGATTCTATTTGAAATAGTGAGTGTGATCCCATTGTACATTGATATAGGGAGAATGGAAGTGGGGTATCTGCTATGCATTCCATTTGATACTCGAGAATTGATTTATCAAACTAGATTATTACATAATGTAGGTTTTTGACAAGAAGATAAATATGTAAAAATGGTGACTCCTGAAATGGTGGCATTTCAAGCTTGGGAACCTGACTAGTATCTGATCCCAAAATGAGATACTTGTGTAAAGTTCAATGAGCAGAATTATGCATGTCCAGGGTAGCCCTGTATGCCTGATGCAACGATTGCAATTGTAAGTTGAGGACAGACCATAGGGTCTCGGAATTATGTGATGTGTCGATAAGTAGCCCAAAGAATGAGAATTTGCCCCAAGCTAAACTAATTAAGCACAGGCGGTTCGTGAGTACTTGGGTAACTAATAATACAATTATTCACCTCAATCTTGGTTCTTTCATTGTTAAACAGTTACATCATAACGTATTCTTCATATCTGTCTCTAAAGATACAGTTGTGTCAGTTGGTGGGTTGACCCTTTTTCATGCAGATGGTGACTTATGGGAGGGGAAAGTAGAGAACAATGATTCTTATCAGGAAAATAAGTTTCCCATTGAAACCACCATTCAATATTTACCAAGACACAAAAATATGCACACAATTCAGATGAATTTAAATAAAAATAATATTACTGTGAGTGACTTAGGCCTGATGGAAACAGACATTTTCGTTTGGGGTACCTGGATGGAGAGAGGTTGGTGAGTCTGGAGATTTCAATAGTGATAATTTTGGTTGATAATATTTACAGTAAAAATGCATATGATGATGTGCGAATTAGTGATGCTAGGGAAAGGGAAAATCCAATTGGGTGAAGCGCACGTATTTTAATTTTTTTTCTGCTTTGATCCTTTGCATACATCCCAGCATTAAAAAAAGGAGGGGTGTAGGGAGAGGAGACTCTGAATTTTAGCTAGGTCTCCACATTTCAACAAGGATAAAAGTTTGATCCGACTAGTGAGCAAGAGTGTGACACTTATGTGTGAGACTCAGGCTGAATCTAGTAGATGTCAGTATTGTGAATGCACAGAACACATGCTAGAAAATGAAAGTTTTGAGTTTGGCATGGAATAACATGATGTTATCACTTTGCACCACTACACCATGTTAAACCTTAATCATATAATACCTCCTTATTATAAATATTGGCCTAAGCCCATTCGCATTACACAGAAAACCATGTTCATAATGTTCCGACTTTTGATCGATGTCGCCGCCATTTTAAGAATCATCCGCCATTTTGATTTTGACTCTTGTTCAATGTTCTAAAATGGTGGACTGTGTTTTCAAACTTGCTGTCGAGCCGAATGACCTTTGAGTTTTCGTTAATGTTTAGGCTGACCGAGAGCAGACTGTTTAACTAATGCAAAGAAACCTTGTGTTTCATATGAACTGCCATCCAAGTGTTGTCTGCGCTCACAAGCCTCATCCTTGTATAAACAAAGAAACAATGGAAAACAAACTCTGGTCATGTGTTTTCGCTGAACTGCATTGTAGCGATTCGTGGAATAAGGCTTACCATGGATCAGAGAACCAACAGCATCATTGAGACTTCATGGACATGCAATCTTGTTTATTCATTTGTATCCTTTTGTAACATCTGTCATATGAACTAGGCACAAACTCTAGCCAGTGAATTATTATCTTGGATAGAGGCTGGATAATGTTGCAAAAACGGTATAAATATGTCTGTGTTTAGATGTCCAGCACTCTCACCCCTCACTGTGTCTGCTGGTACACACTGCGACATGTTGGGAGCCAGATAGCTATCTCTTTTGCTTTGTAACTGTACAGTTATACAAGATACTTGTATCTTTTCAACCCGTGATTGGCGTATTTCATTTGTGGTACTAAGCTTCGATATTTCTTTGGTCTTTCAGATGGTGCCCAAATAGGGACCCTCAAGATTGATGCCAGCTCGCTGAAGAGAAGATGCAGCTGTGGGACCGGGACCGGAAAGTGAGAAAAAAGGGGGCCCCTTCGTATGAGACGCGACACCTCGACAGTACTGCACAATCCGATCCTTGAACGGTGAGCACGTGGTTCGAGAGGGCATCTTGACGAGGGTCCTTATATCGAGGCGGGCTGTTTTGCTGAAATCGCCAACCACGAGGTTGTCCTTTGTAATCCGATCGGACCTCCTCAGTCCTTTGTAATCCGGTGAGTCGTTCCCCGATTCCTAAGTATCCTGATATTTGGTTTCAGTTTTGTTCTCATGAGTACAAACGACACCAGGTAACACTAGTGATCTGATATGCCTGGGAAATTGTATGCCTGTTTTAGGGGTTTATTCCGCAGAGACAGACAATCTTTGGATTAGGCCGACCGGCGCCACAGGAGGGGTCACCGGCATGTACTATGTACTGTAAGTACGGCATTGGTAGTATAGTATTCAACGATTTTTGGCACAGATAATCTAGACATGCTACTGAATTTCAGTGGCCAGTTCATGGTAGTTTTGAGATTACTCGTATAGAGTATTTATAGTCTATATTGTTAAAGAAAAAAAGGCTAGGCCTGCAGCATTTGATGTAATTCAGAATTGGAAAAAGGAAGCTATGTAGCAACTTAAGAGTAAAGAGAAACATACACATTGTCACATGTCTAAAGCAAAAAAATCATTATTGAATGATCAACAGAAACAATCAGAGTCTGTTAGAAATATGGATAGGGCTTTCCAACTTGGTATACAGAAAATATATCCGTCTAAAGATTTTCATGCCTCAGACAAACTAATTGATAAGTTTTTAAATGAACTTACGACTGTTGCCAGTGCACCACCTTATGTGCCTCTTCCTGCTGTCTTACCGCATCCTGCTGTTGCAGCTCCTCCTGATGCTGTCCCTGTTTCTCTCGTTGTGCCTCCGCCGTCAGCTGTTACTCCTCTTCCTATTGTTGCTCCCCCTTCTGCATCTCCATCCTTACTGACAATTGTTGTTCCTGTGATTCCGTCTTTGTCGCCAGTGGTAGTGTCTCCACTACGTGTTGTACAGGATTTGTCTGCTCTCTCTTTTCCAAGCGGTTCTGCTCTGCTTGTAGCAAATGAAGGGGTGAGTGCCGATTCAAAGATAGTGGCTCGTAGTATAGTCACTAAAACGAAAAAGAGAGAATTGTATGCATGGGCTAAGAAATGTATAGAGAAAGGTGAAAACTCAGCTGTTTTAGCTACAATCTTTGATCTAGAAAGTATTCCCAAACAGAATGTTTTGATTGAGGGGATGGGAATACACTTGGCCATAATGTGGAATGATTTGACGGACATGGATGTCCCACAAGGGTTGAGGGATTTGAATGTTTTAGCTTATTTAAGGGACACTGCAGAGAAAGTACATGAGCATGTTGAGAAGGTTTTCGAGTTTAAAAGGGAGTTAGATCAGTTACAGAATGATGAAGCAGATGGTGATAGATTGGATGCTCTGTATGTGCAGAAATGGTTTCTTCCTTCTTGTAAGTCAACGAGTGAAGAGACACGCATTTGGACAAGGGATGCGCTTAGATGGATTTCGGATGTATCGATATCTCCCATAGAAGTATATGAAACGTTTAGTCAGTATACTCCAGAAATGCAAAAGAAAGTGTTACAGGTAATGGTAGAGTACCTGCAGGATGAGTGTATGAAGAAAAAGATTTGTTGTCCTGCAGATTTGATAATTATTTATAAGAGAGCATTTTCGCCCGATACTGCTTTGACTACTTTGTTGTTCGATTTAGCTTTATTGCTTAACAGACGTTCGGAGTTGCCTACTTATCAATTGCCAATGAGAAAGGTGAAGTGATTCGTTATGTGAATCAAACAATGTTGACCCCCAATGAGCAGGCTAAAATATTAGAACATAGCACCAATATTGTTGTAAAACTTGATAAACTGCTGCATGACATTTTGAATGTGATAGATCCATTAGAAACTATTCGGACAAAGTTTATACTTGATATTCAGAACGCAGTGTCTCAATTGGTTGAAGGCCATATACCCCTGTACTTTGTACCATTTGCCATTATTCGTCAGATGATGTCACGAATTACACAAAGAGGGATGGAAGAAATTCAGGAAAAGATTCTATTTGAAATAGTGAGTGTGATCCCATTGTACATTGATATAGAGAGAATGGAAGTGGGGTATCTGCTATGCATTCCATTTGATACTCGAGAATTGATTTATCAAACTAGATTACTACATAATGTAGGTTTTTGACAAGAAGATAAATATGTAAAAATGGTGACTCCTGACATGGTGGCGTTTCAAGCTTGGGAACCTGACTAGTATCTGATCCCAAAATGTGATACTTGTGTAAAGTTCAATGAGCAGAATTATGCATGTCCAGGGTAGCCCTGTATGCCTGATGCAATGGTTGAAATTGTAAGTTGAGGACAGACCATTGGGTCTCGGAATGATGTGATGTGTCGATAAGTAGCCCAAAGAATGAGAAGTTGCCCCAAGCTAAACTAATCAACCACAGGTGGTTCGTGAGTACTTGGGTAACTAATAATACAATTACTCACCTCAATCTTGGTTCTTTCATTGTTAAACAGTTACAGCATAACGTATTCTACATATATGTCCCTAAAGATACAGTTGTGTCAGTTAGTGGGTTGACCCTTTTTCATGCAGATGGTGACTTATGGGAGGGGAAAGTAGAGAACAATGATTCTTATCAGGAAAATAAGTTTCCCATTGAAACCACCATTCAATATTTACCAAGACACAAAAATATACACACAATTCAGATGAATTTAAATAAAAATAATATTACTATGAGTGACCTAGGCCTGATGGAAACAGACATTTTGTTTCGGGGTACCTGGGTGGAGAGAGGTTGGTGAGTCTGGAGATTTCAATAGTGATAATTTTGGTTGATAATAATTACAGTTAAAATGCATATGATTATGATCGAAATAGTGATGCTAGGGAAAGGGAAAATCCAATTGGGTGAAACGCACGTATTTTAATTTTTTGTTTTGCTTTGATCCTTTGCGTACGTCCCAGCATTAAAAAAAGGAGGGGTGTACGGAGAGGAGACTCTGAATTTTAGCTAGGTCTCTACATTTCAACAAGGATAAAAGATTGATCCGACTAGTGAGCACGAGTGTGGCACTTATGTGTGAGACTCAGGCTGAATCTAGTAGATGTCAGTATTGTGAATGCACAGAACACATGCTAGAAAATGAAGGTTTTGAGTTTGGCATGGAATAACATGATGTTATCACTTTGCACCACTACACCATGTTAAACCATAATCATATAATACCTCCTTATTATAAATATTGGCCTAAGCCCATTCGCATTACATAGAAAACCGTGACTTTCGATCGATGTCGCTGCCATTTTAAGAATCATCCGCCATTTTGATTTTGACTCTTGTTCAATGTTCTAAAATGGTGGACTGTATTTTCAAACTTGCTGTCGAGCCGAACAACCTTTGAGTTTTCGTTAATGTTTAGGCTGACCGAGAGCAGACTGTTTAACTAATGAAAAGAAACCTTGTGCTTCATATGAACTGCCATCCAAGTGTTGTCTGCGTTCACAAGCCTCTTCCTTGTATAAACAAAGAAACAATGGAAAACAAACTCTGGTCATGTGTTTTGGCTGAACTGCATTGTAGCGATTCGTGGAATAAGGCTTACCATGGATCAGAGAACCAACAGCATCATTGAGACTTCATGGACATGCAAACTTGTTTAATCCTTTGTATCATTTTGTAACATCTGTCATATGAACTAGGCACAAACTCTAGCCAGTGAATTATTATCTTGGATAGAGGCTTGATAATGTTGCAAAAACGGTATAAATATGTCTGTGTTTAGATGTCCAGCACTCTCACCCCTCACTGTGTCTGCTGGTACACACTGCGAGGTGTTGGGAGCCAGATAGCTATCTGGTTTGCTTTGTAACTGTACAGTAATACACAATACTTGTATCTTTTCAACCCGTGATTGGCGTATTTCATTTGTGGTACTAAGTGTCATGCCCGCGCCGCTGGCGCACGCATTGGCAACCATCATGGACTACCTGGTACTCATTTATCCTCCTAATACTCCTTGAACAACTCCTTTTCATGCCTTGGTCTTTTATTTCCATTTGCTCAACTTTGATTCTTTCTTATTTTATTCAATTAACTACATTTACCATAATGCACTTGGCTGCAGTCCTCAATTCCTGGCTATTCTCATTCATCGTTATTGGGACCACAATCCCCAGAAGCCCTAGCGGCCAGTGCTGCTTCCACCTGCTCAGGACCAGAGAGGGAGGAGGCAGATTGTCTTCAGGTGTGCTGTTACAGGTGCTGTCAATTAGCCTGCCTCGGAACAGGGCAGGGCTGTATATAAGCAGCTGCCTGCAGCAGCACAGTGTCTTGCATCTTGAGATCTCCCCGCTCCTGTTTGCCTTGACCCGCTACTTTGTATGCTGTTCCTGTTGCTGCATTATCCTGTTTTGATCCAGTACCCTTTCCGGGCTCCCTGCCTTGCAGCCGATCTCGCTCTGCTGCCTTCTACCTACAGCCCTTGTCCTCTGGGCTCCCTGCCCTGCAGCCTGCCTCACTCCAGCTGCCTACGGTCCTTGTCCTCTGGGCTCCCTGCCCTGCAGCCTGCCTCACTCTGGCTGCCTACAGTCCTTGTCCTCTGGGCTCCCTGCCTACAGCCTGCCTTACTCCAGCTGCCTACAGCCCTTGTCCTCTGGGCACCCTACCCTGCAGCTTCCAACCCTCTGCTGTCTCCAAGCCCTTGTCCTCTGGGCTCCCTGCCTTGCAGGCTGGACCTCTTCGCTGCCTAGAGCCCTTGTCCTCTGGGCTCCTTTCTTGCTGCCAGCTCCCTCCGCTGCCTACAGCCCGTGTCCTCTGGGCTACTTCCTGGCAGCCTGTCTCCCTCCGCTGCCTACAGCCCTTGTCCTCTGGGCTCCCTGCCTTGCAGCTTGCTACACTCCTCTGCTTTACAGCCTGTATTACACTTAGCTACCTACGGCCCTGCTCCTCTGGGCTCCCTACCTCGTGGCCCTATTCTTTTGGGCTCTCTGTCTGTCGCCTACTACTAATCTCTCTCTGTCCGGTTCTTCTGGACTCCCTGCCTTGCAGCGTACTACAGACCTCCACAGTCCACTACAGTTTGCCTGCACCTAGTGCCACTCTTGACTGCAGACCTACTTCCTACTTTGCAGCCCTTCTGTATTCCTGACTGCTGCTCCCTTGTTCTCTTCCTAGAGTCCTCTGTACTCCACCTTAGGTTATCTACTTCAGTCTAACTGCCTTTCCTTCATTTCCTTCTGCTAGATTGCTCATTGACTTCCTTTTTGCTGGATATATCTGTTCTTGTCTTCTCATGTGTCTTATGTAATCCCTTTGTACAGAGCTTGCCTGTTGGTTTCCGACAGGCAACCTCTGCCCCTTCCCTTGTCCTGTTTTCAGTGTTACAGACACCCACTGCTGTTGTTCCCAGCCATGAGCATACAGCGTGGGCCTCTGTGATAGCAATCTGTGCAGAAGGCTGGAGTTTCCTAAGGTTCGTGGAACACTCTTTCCCATTTCAGCATACACCCCAAGAGGGAATCCAGTTTGTTTGTACCTTTGTATCTTTTGCCCCTTTTGGCTCACATCTACAGTTTCCTACTCTTCTTTCTTGTTGAACTTCCTGCTGTGTGTGCTCATCTGCTACCTTACTTCAGCACAGCCACCCAAAACCTACCTGGGTACCCTGTGCCACTCTTGACAGAGTGCCATTCTTGACAGAATGCTAGACCAAAAAGATTCTTGTTCCATAGGCAGGAAGGGCACACACAGACCAAAGATGCTTTCTTTTCGGTTCAAGAAACCTCTGCAAAAATCTAAAGTTTTCTTAAGGACTGCATACAAAAACCATAGTTTAAAAGACAGACTCGCCCTAGTAAACAAAGGTTTACAAGCACAGTACTACATTCACTGGCTCACTGACCCTTCCATGTGTGACTACTATGACATTTGCAACTATGATCCGCAGTCTCTATCTATAGAAGAGCTACAGCAAGAAAATGAATTCCTGCAGATTTTGTTAGCCCAACCAGTGGAAAACAGTCATACGGTTTCTGGCATTTCTTCTGACACTACATTCGACATTCAGCCAGTACACAAACCTTGTATTCCTTTATCCCAGGCTACCCTGTCTCAGGACCAATGTCATAACACTGCTACAGCCAAGGATATTGCACTCATTGTGGCAGACTCTCAACCAGAGTACGCTGTTGCCAAAGTGATATGCTCAAGATCAGCTTGGCAAGCTACACAACCTCCCCTGACTGCTGTAAACACTCATTTAACCGGACAAGGCATTCAGTATCCTGCGGTTAGTGCGGCTGGTCCTGGATACAAAAGACCAATACTGACCATTGGTTGTCTTAATGCTTCCCCAGTAACTACTAACCATGATAACTCTAAGGTCAGTCTTCCTATTGTAACACCCGAATTTTCTGCTGCACCAGATTCTGAAGCTGTAGAACAGGCTAATGGAACATACCTGTTACAATAACAACTCTTAAGCCTTAAAAGACAAACAGAAGACCTCTATGATGAATTTGTCTATCTGCATTATAGGAATCTAGCTAAGGGACACAATTTCCCAGACCATCTGACACTATGTCCAACACCCGACATTCTGTCTTTAGAGTTTAACATATTAAGGCCTGTACTGGTAACACAGAAGAGGATACAGACTTATACAGAACAGTTGGAAGACCTTAACTTGGCATATACATACCAGTTAAAGCTTGACACCGCTCATTCACTTACTAGCCACAGTAATACAGGCTGTCGTTCAGATAGTGAAGAATGGACTCCTCCAGTGGGCCAGATCGCTCACACGGCCATTACACCAAAGATCAAGTGTAATCATCTGACTGGACATTCCGCTGAGTCAAAGGATTGTTCCATTCTTGCCCTTGATATCAGTCCTTTACTCCCACTTACAGCCTCTACTGAAGTGACCAGATCTGAGATGTATTCTGCTTCTATGAACATTGGCACTCCTGACCATGAGTCAGATCCTGAAACATATCCAGTACCTGTCTGGAATCCAACTTTGCCTACTGTCAATACCCCAGATCCATGTATCAACTTGGGCACACAAGACTTTGCAGGCCAGACTTCGGAAGGCTTACCCTTTCCTGGTCCAACATCCACCATGCTACTTGTTACAAGATCTGCTAGCCCAATCTCTGCTGCTCCCCCTGCTAGTACTCCTGAATCTGCTACTGATGCCTCATCTCAGATCACTCCTACTGCAGTCGAAGAACCCCCTTCCTCTCTGCCTGCAAGGACAGTACCTGTTGCAAAGCCAGTTAAAAGTTCTCCTATTAAGGCTACAGCTCCGGTAGATCATGTTGGTTCCTCTGCAGCACCTAAACTACCAGTCACGACGCCATCAGTCTCAGTTGCATCCCTGTCGGCTGGTGCTCCTGTGACACCTATACTTCCAGCTGTTACAGCATCTGAACTTCCTACTGCCATTCCTGATCTTCCTTCAACTCATGGTGTTCCTGCAACATTTGTTACTCCTGAAGTCTCTGTGGCAAATCTTCATGTTGCCATTGCTGCTTCCGACTATTTGGACGACCGTCCTAGAGCAACCAATTCAGCTGAATCTCTGGTTCCACCTTTCAGCACTGTACCATTGCCAGTCCTAAGGAAGACCACTTCTTTCAAAGCAATATATGCCATGGAGTCTGCAGCACATCTCCACAGTTCCTCAGTTCATGAACGTACTATTGGGTTTTTGGTCCCTAAGAAGTTGTCTTTTCTGAATTATACCTCAAAGGTTCGAAACATTGGTAATGTCTCCTCCCTTCAAGACTCTCACCTTGCAGCCTTAAACAGTTTTTGGTGCTTCATGATGTGCCTTTTTGGTATAAGACTCTCTCGCGTTGTGACAGGCCTTGGAGGTGCTCTTCTTGTTGGTCAGTCTTCAGGGGGCCTGGAGAGGGGCATGGAGAGGGGCATACTGTCATGCCCGCGCCGCTGGCGCACGCATTGGCAACCATCATGGACTACTTGGTACTCATTTATCCTCCTAATACTCCTTGAACAACTCCTTTTCACGCCTTGGTCTTTTATTTCCATTTGCTCAACTTTGGTTCTTTCTTATTTTATTCAATTAACTACATTTACCATAATGCACCTGGCTGCAGTCCTCAATTCCTGGCTATTCTCATTCATCGTTATTGGGACCACAATCCCCAGAAGCCCTAGCGGCCAGTGCTGCTTCCACCTGCTCAGGACCAGAGAGGGAGGAGGCAGATTGTCTTCAGGTGTGCTTCTACAGGTGCTGTCAATTAGCCTGCCTCAGAACAGGGCAAACAATCGGAGTCTGTTAGAAACATGGATAGGGCTTTCCAACTTGGTATACAGAAAATATATCCGTCTAAAGATTTTCATGCCTCAGACAAACTAATTGATACTTTTTTAAATGAACGTAGGACTGTTGCCACTGCACCACCTTATGTGCCTCTTCCTGCTGTCTTACCTCTTCCTGCTGTTGCACCTCCTCCTGTTGCTGTCCCTGTTTCTCTCGTTGTTCCTCCACCGCCAGCTGTTGCTCCTATTCCTATTGTTGCTCCCCCTTCTGCATCTCCATCCTTACCGACAATTGCTGTTCCTGTGATTCCGTCTTTGTCACCAGTGGAAGTGTCTCCACTACCTGTTGTACAGGATTTGTCTGCTCTCTCTTTTCCAAGCGGTTCAGCTTTCCTTGTAGCAAATGAAGGGGTGAGTGCCGATTCAAAGATAGTGACTCGTAGTGTAGTCACTAAAACGAAAAAGAGAGAATTGTATGCATGGGCTAAGAAATGTATAGAGAAAGGTGAAAAATCAGCTGTTTTAGCTACAATCTTTGATCTAGGAAGTATTCCCGAACAGAATGTTTTGATTGAGGGAATGGGAATACACTTGGCCGTAATGTGGAATGATTTGACGGACATGGATGTCCCCACAAGGGTTGAGGGATTTGAATGTTTTAGCTTACTCAAGGGACACTGCGGAGAAAGTACATGAGCATGTTGAGAGGGTTTTCGAGTTTAAAAGGGAGTTAGATCAGTTACAGAATGATGATGCAGATGGTGATAGATTGGACGCTCTGTATGTGCAGAAACGGTTTCTTCCTTCTTGTAAGTCAACGAGTGAAGAGACACGAATTTGGACAAGGGATGCGCTTAGATGGATTTCAGATGTGTCGATATCTCCCATAGAAGTATATGAAACGTTTAGTCAGTATACTCCAGAAATGCAAAAGAAAGTGTTACAGTTAATGGTAGAGTACCTGCAGGATGAGTGTATGAAGAAAAAGATTTGTTGTCCCGCAGATTTGATAATTATTTATAAGAGAGCATTCTCGCCCGATACTGCTTTGACTACTTTGTTGCTCGATTTAGCTTTATTGCTTAACAGACGTTCGGAGTTGCCTACTTCTCAATTGCCAATGTGAGAGGTTCCTCCTACATTTGTTCCTAAAGTGGAAATTCCCGCTGTTGCTGTAGCAGGCACACCAGCTACCACCATCGAAGCTCACTATGTTTTGCAATTTGTTCATGTCCCGTTCTCTAGACAAGAAGTGAATACTATTAGTCAGTCGATTCCAGATATTAGGAAAAATCCAACTGGATTTTATAAGGAAATAGAATCTGTCTTGCATTCATCAGTTTTCTGGCTGAGTGATATAGACTTGTTTTTTCCTGTGATCCTACCTGCTGATTTATGGAAACAGATTAGAACTGCAGATGATAAAGCAGGGCTGGGTGACTCATGGGTTAATTTGGTACGGTTAGACGGAGAGAGGAAAGCTGGTGAGAGACCCCCGCAGGTGATACTGACTTTGCCAGACAGAATAGTAACAAAATTGAAGACTCTGGTTCCCGAGAGAAGGGTAGTTTGGGACAAACTTACTGCTTGTACCCAAGGGAAATCTGAAGGTGCTAATGAATTTTTTAATTGTTTCGAACAGGTATTTTCAGATTTAAGCGGTCAAGATTTAAGCACTGAGCAAGGAAAAAGATTGTTTGTGGATCAATTTGTGCGTGGATTGTTGTCTGATATCCAATCACAAATTATGACTTCCAAAGTGCCTGGCAAGCTAAATCACAGGCCGAAGTATTGCATATGGCTCAGTATTACGAAAATAGAGTCAATAATGAAGAAGAGAGAATTGAAAAAAAAATGGAGACCTGAAAACCAAAGTATTGTTGCAACAGATAGTTAGAGGAACCAGAAGTGGGAGTACACAGTTTAGAGATCAGTTTGCTCCACAAAGTAATGTGCAGATGGGTCCTGTACACATGAACCAATGTGCTTATTGCAGACAAGAAGGTCATTGGTGAGCACAATGCCCGATCCTTCAGCAGAGATCAAATAACACATATGGTGTCATGGGTAGACAATCCAGAGGCTGCCCTGGGGTAGGGGGTCCTGGTAGAAGCCAGTTCGCTCAGAATCCACAGTCATTCTCACAGGATAGTCAGCAACATAGTGTTGATAATAGGAATATTTTTGATAATTCTTCGACTGCCTATCTTTCTGAGGATCTCATATTTGATGATATATTGTTCCATTAGAACAGCCGGAAGTAGAGTTTGGAACCAGTGTCTATTCCCATTGATAAGAAAGAGCCCTACATAGAAATGAAGGTGGGGAATAGGAAACATCTATTTTTGATAGAAACAGGAGCACAGAAGTGTTCCATCGATCATTCGCGGGTTCCAGATATTCCACTGTCAGGGCAGAATAACATTTCTGTAGGGATTTCTGGTGTGATAAAAGATAAAAAATAATAAAAAAACATACCATAAACCACATAATTTATCTGTTTGGAATCTGAACTTAAACTTGTATTTGTTTGTACCTCTACGGTGCATAAGGCAGCCCTAATTTTGGTCTTCATAGACCTATGAAAAGAGACGCAGTGACTTGCCCTGTTGCCTCTTAAGCATTTATTGTGCATGGTAGATATGGGGAGTGACTTTGGCTTTTTTGCTTTGTTTTCCCATAGGTTTCTCTCATGAACCTTCCTGCACTGGCACTAGAAAATGGGGTAAAGTATTTAAAACCCCATGGCAGCAATATGGTGATGGAATATTGAGCATTGCAAGAGAAAATGTCCCCCTTGTTTTAGAAGACTGTCCTGATGAAAGTGGTTACACCAAAACTATACCACTGAAACCGGTAGACGGTGGTTGTTACATGGTGGAGAACCAAAACATACTCTACCTTTACCATGCACAACCTGTTTTATGTCTTTTTATGAGGTCTCACGTCCCTTCCTACTATTTAAACATCTAATAGGAACGGCTAACGTGACCTATATGTAGTCTTCACGTTTTGTCTTCACCTGAAATTGGCTCACCTCATCCCCACCAGGGGATATTTGCTGGACCAATTAGCTTGGCCCACAGCAATATATTAATATGGTGTTGAGCTGTTTTCCTCTATAATTTTACTTGTAGAGTCACCTTGGGAAATCTCGACCTGTCTATGGGATAGTAAAGGTGTAATGTACCCACAATAGACAGCCTAGATTTGTACCCATCCATTTGGATCTTTAGACCAAGGTGTAAACTTTACTTTTATTTTTACATCTTTTCCCTTTTTTTGCCCATTCTTCCTCTGTGAGGACCTACAGTGATTTTCAGGAGTTCAACAACCTTCATGTTGTTGTTGCTTTTTCAAAAATGAATTCTCTTTTGACTTCTTTTACTGTCTCTGCCTGTTTGTAAGCGGCACATCATCGCTTCCTAGGGATAGGGTTTTCTCTTAAAACCTCAAGGGTAGGACAGGTTCAGACAGTTTTTTCCTCACTATCCTACTGTCTTCCGACTGACCCTGCATCTCCTTGGCCACTTAATGCTAGTGTTTTTTTGCCTTATAACTAATGGGTGTCTCCTACTGCCTAATTTTAATGACATACAGTTGTGTGTTGCCCTCTTTTGTGATACAAAAAAGGGTTTTCTGGCATGCCAGTGGTTAGTCCGGTTTATCAGCCGCTACCGATTTCACTGGGGCCATTCACGGATCAATGTCCATTTCTTCTAAAGATGACTTGTGGTGAGAATTTGTTGGGGTTGAATCTTTTGAAGGAATTAAATGCAGTAATTCATTGTTCTTCGGATGCAGTACATTTGACAATTTCACCTCCGCAATCTACTGCTTCACAATTTCTGCCTATGCCTTTACCGACTGAATTGGATAAAGTTGCAACATGTTTATGGGCAGTTGACGATAATGATGTTGGAATTTTGCAAATTGAACCTGTTAAAATTGTCTTGAAACCAGGTATTGAGTTGCCACGTATTCCACATTATAAGATTTCAGTTGATGGTGAGCAAGCTCTAAAAAGTATAGTTTCTGTTTTTGTTCATCGTGGAGTGATTGCGGAAATTGCAGGAAGTTTGTGCAATAGCCCGATTTGACCAGTGTACAAGAAAGGGGATAATGCGATTCCTTTCCATTTTATTATTGATTTGCTTGCTATCAATAAGATTGTTTCTCCACAATTTCCAATTGTGCCTGATGTGACCACAATATTAACAATGATTCCACCTTCTGCTACTCATTTCAGTGTTGTGGATCTTAAGAATGCCTTCTTTAGTATTCCCGTACAAGTTGATAGTAGATATTTCTTCGATTTCACCCTAGGGGGACGCTTGTTGACATTCACTCGTGTGCCGCAAGGGTACACGCAGAGTCTGAGTATTTACAGTAGAGCTTTGAAGGAGCAGCTCAATACACTGGAGTTGCCTTCCACTTGTACATTGTTGCAGTATGTTGATGATCTTATTTTTAGCTGCAGACTCAGAAGTTGCTTGCAAGGAGGGCACGGTATTGCTGCTTATTCATCTAGCAGATTATGGGTATAAAAGTTTCAATATTGTCAACAGGAGGTCGCCTATTTAGGCTATCTGCTGTCAAAGGAGGGAAGAAGACTGACACCTGAACGGATAAAAAGCATCTCTAGCATGTCTGTCCCAAATACATAGAAAGAGGTCAGAGCCTTGATAAGCATGGCTTCATACTGTAGACAATGGATCCCGAACTTCTCAGTAGTGATAAAACCAATGTTGGCATTGACAAAGAAGGGCATTTCTTTGCCATTACCATGGAACTTGGACTACCAGAAAGCTTTTGATCTGCTCAAGGCTGTGCTGTGTTCAGCACCAGTTTTGAGAACACCACATTAGGACAAGGCCTTCGTACTATATGTGCATGAATGTGATGGATGTGCTTTGGCTGTGTTAACGCAGGAACATGGGGGGAAGAATAGACTGTGCGGTTATTTTTCCTCCACGCTTGATCCTGTTGCATGCGCTTTGCCGAGATGCTTGAGAGCTGTTGCTGCTGCTGCTGCGTCCATAAAACAAAGTGAGGGATGGTTTTAGGTCAGTCTTTAATCGTGATGGTACCCCACTCCGTAGACGTTCTATTGAACAGAACGCAAATGCAACATCTTACTTCAGCACAATTAACAAGATATGAGCTGATCTTATTTGCAACGCATATCCAAATTAAGAGATGTTGCGTATTAAATCTGGCCAAACTATTGCCTCTTCCGCAAGACATTGCTTGCAGTGACAAGATGTCACAGGACTGCCTTTATACCACAGAGCAAGAAGCCAAAGGCAGAATTGATTCAAATGACACACCATTGAAAAATCCACAAGGAGAGCAGTTTTGCGATGGCTCCTGCTTCAAACTTCTGGTTGGTACATTCACTGCTGCTTATGCCATCACTACATTAAGCACGATTGTGGAAACCAAGGAAAATTTGCATAACTGTGCGCAGGCCGCAGAGATTATCGCATTGGCTCGAGCTTGTGAACTTTCCGAAGGGCTTAGAGTAAATAAATCTACAGACAGCCAGTATGCCTTTGGGGTGGTTCAAAACATTGGTAGACTATGGGCAGAGAGAGGTTTCTTGACCTCAAGCGGAATTAAGATTCAACATGGTACCTTGATAGTTCGGCTACTCTCAGCACTTGCGCTTCCTACTCAACTAGCAATTATGAAGTGTGCCACATACCAGAAAGTAACATATGATGTGGGGAGGGGAAATGGTTTTGCTGACAGGATAGCCAAACAGTCTGCCACTGATTTGTATTCAGAGATGTATGTAACAAAAGAAGCTACGAACACTTGTATATTAGATGACAGAATTGATTTGATAAAAAATATTCAAGCTGATGCCACTCCAGAAGAGCTTAAGCAATGGGCTGAGGGTTTAGCAAGTTTAGATGATGAAGGTTGTTGGATAGACAATATCAAGAAAAGATGGATGCTACCCGATGCTTTTGTCACTGCTATGGTTACAATGGCTCATGGTCCACTCATATATGTGCTAGAAAAATGTGTAAACTGCTAGCACCTGTCTGGGTAAATGTAAAAATCTCAAAGACTGCTGAGTGTTTGGTCCGAAATTGCATGGTATGCTTACAGCATAATGTGGGAAAGAGTACATCGACACCGAGGGGTAGTTTTGGTCCCCCCTCTGTGCCTTTTCTAGTGATACATTTCAACCTCATCGAAATGGAGCACTGCCAAAACTACAAATATGTTCTGGTAGTCATTTGTGCTTTTAGCAAGTGGGTTGAAGCCTTCCCTGTGAAAGATGCCACAGCAATATCAATGCCGAAAACCATGCTTAAGGAATATTTTCCTAGGTTTGGTTTGCCAAGTGTCATCTGGTCGGACAATGGTCCACATTTTATCACTGCTGTTATCCTGCAAGTATGCGCGGGATTACAGATCGATAAATGGTTCCATTCAGCCAGACACGCTGAGAGTGCTGGATTTGTACAACGCCATAATGGTATCTTAAAGAATAAGGTGGCTAAGATCTGTGCCAGTAGTAATTCGAAATTCCTTGCCGGTAGCTTTATTGTCCATGCGGACAACCCCAAAAACAAGAACTGGACTCTACCCCTATGAAATAGTAATGGGGAGACTAGCCAATATTTGGAATATGCCCAAGCCCAAAAGACTGAAAGACGTGGAGCATTTGCTCCTTTCTGAATACTGGGACCAGTTAACTCAAAACTTTTTTATTTGATTTATCAACAGGTGCAAGAAGCCCTCCCAGTAAAATACAAGGGGCCAGGTCATCAACTTCGACTCAGCGACTGGGTGCTCACCAAGGTCTTTGAAAGAGCATCCTGTCTCGCACCGCGTTGGCGAGGACCGTTCCAAGTTTTGTTGGCCACACAGACTGCTGTACGAGTAGCAGGCAAGAAACACTGGATACACGCAAAGCATGTGAAAAAAGATACCTTTTCCTCTGCCACTTGACGAAGGAGAAGAAAAGGAGACTGTTTGTTCTGTTCCGCATGACAAGTCTGTTTTGAACGACACCAATGGTGTCTCGGAGATTCTTCCTGAGCCTGTGGGGCCTCAGGAGACTGCTGCTTTGCATTTGAATTCTGCACCCTTGAGCAATCTTGCTTCTGTTTCACCACTTCCCTCAGGAAGCAACAACTCTTTGTTCGCAGATCACACCGTACCCAGAGTCTTGAGGTATGATGTGCGTCCTTGGCACAGAGACTTACAGCATAGCATCGGTGGTGCCCACAAGAAACCACCGGTGAGCTAGTCCCTTGCCACATTCTCACTGAAATGGGAATAAGTGGCAGGGACCGGCAAAGTTACCTTCAAGCAAGATAGGCCACATGGTCAGGAGATAACCAACGGACAAACTAAAAGAGCCTGACAGAGAGACTTTCTAAACAGACTTTGAGGAACAATGCCCTTTTCTAACTCTACTCGTACGGAGCAAGCTGTTGGTCTTGTGGTTAACAAAGAATTTGAACATCAAAAATCATGTTCTTTGAGGAGTCATTGTTTTCTTGTAATCATGTTAATTGGTCTGACAGTTGTATTTGCGTATAAGCCTCGATATTTCTTTAGTCTTTCAACCACACTTGTGGGCTGAGTTGCACTGAAATACAAGAGACTAACATACACTAAGGGATACTAATATCCCCTAATCACTAGTATCCCCTTGTAATATTCAGAGCAAGACAGTTCATGAATTTTAAAAACACCTAATACAGATTGATAAACTGAATATGCAAGGCATTTGGGCTGTGCAAGGTTAGCTTGGAAAGGCAATAAATAAAACGTGCAGAATTAGGGCTGCGCTATGTTTGAATGAAGATGTGACAAGTTAGACTTGTGTAATGTGAAATCCATTTTGCTCAACACTAGTCCATTGTTTAAAAGACTTTCAGAGTAGGAAATAGCACAAAGATGAAGCTATTTGCATCCATTGCTACAGGCTGAATCACATTCAAAGGTGGCAGGCAGAACACGTGTTTCTTTGGAACTTTCCAAAGGGAGGTGGTTTTTGATGAGCACATGATGTCACTATCAGAGGCAGGATTTTATTACATTTTCTTTAAGGGAACACACATCAGGAGGCAGATTTCCGGGATTGGTTTAAAAGGGTTGTGCAATGAAGTCAAAGGGGCTGTTCTTCCAGGGCTATCGTTTGGAGCATGGGGCACTTTCTGGTGGTGTGCAGGCTTCCTCTCGGAAGAGTGTGGGCTAAGCTGTCCTGAGCACGAAGGGGAGAAGGCAAATAAAGGAAGACCCGCTGAAAGCGATGTGCAGAGGGCTGCCATGGGGGTGTTTCACGACAGCTGATCTGAGGGGAAATTCCAACCTTGCTGTGTCCAGGCACACGCTAAACTAGACATCCTCTAGGTGAGCATAAAGGTATAACTGTGGTCTGTTCAGTTTTAGAACCGCAAATGTAGATATCGAATTTGCATGGGTTTCTACATACCAGGCATCCCAAAGTCTGTTTGTTCCCCATTCTACTAAAGTGAATTGCATTTCACAATGCAAAATCAGTTGCCAAAAATAATAATTGCAAAGGATAGAAGTTACCGCTCTCAGAGCTATGTCTCAAGGTTGTTGCATATTGTTCTCCGCCAAGTTAGTGGTGGGAGAGAGAGCTACAGTAATTCTCTGAATTTCTGGAGGGATCATCGTCTGGGGCGAGAGAGAGCAAAACCTGTGCTTAATATTGCTGCGGGAATTGTAAATGCATTGTATCATATTAACAGATTGTGAAGTCAGCATGGGCAAGTGAACAAAGGCACATATGTCTTCTGTGCATTATATGTTAGTTTTGTTTTATTTGTGAGGCTCAATTACTTATAAAGTGCTTGCAAAAGAAAGAAGTCACTCGGTTACTTATTTTTGGGGTCTACCTTGTGTTATCATACAGAGGTGAAGCAAGTGGTAATTGCATTTTACCACAGGTGGTATTTGACTGTATCACATGTGGTAAAAATGCAAAGCAAAGATTATCACTGTAAATTGTGTACTTCTAAGAGGCTCTGGATGAATGTTCATATTTGGTTTACATGGTAAATGTGTTCTGATATGCTGCCAAAAGAGTATAAAGTGGTATTATAAATAAAATACTGCAAGAGGATGAAGTTATTTTTTTAAGCCTAGTCTTAGCTTACTGTTAGTGACCCCAGTACAAAAACAATCACCATGCAGTTCCCTATATTCTATTCTCACCACTAGACTAAAGAAATACACTGAAAAATACCACCAAAATGTACTGCCAAGAAATATCACTAACAGCCACTAGCAACCTTGGCATCAGTTTCTTCTGAGCAGGATTTTTCAGTCCAGGGCTTGGAGCATGCTCGTAAATGTCCACAGTAAGAACAAGTTATAGCAAAGCCAAAGGGAACAGTGGAAACATATAATCTCTGATAAATAAAGACAACTACAGGATACGGGTGATATGATGTCATAAGGACAGGGCAAGGATCTATTTAGCTTTTGTCTTGAGAATCCACCAGAAAAGGAAATTCCCATCCCTCATTGTTTATTCGGCTATGCCATTATTTATTAAAACAATCATGTCTCACAATTCCAATCCCTCATTCTTTATTCAGAGCTGTCATTATTTATTTATTAAAACCATCTGCTATCACAGTAGTCCAATGTGAATACAATCATATTTTCTCAATAGTTTAATATATAAGAGCATAGAGCCATAACTGATCGAAGTTAGTTCCTTTGCATTGTAAAATCTGGCAGCAGCTCTCAGAATCCTTATCTTTTTAGATGTTACTCATAGGTGTTAGAAAGTGACACCAAGGTTAGTCACATATCATTGCTTTGAGTAACAAAAGTGGATGATGGCACTCCTGAGTGCATACATTTTAAACAGCACCTTGTCCACACACCCACTCTCTTCACACTCAGGCTGGCTGTGCAGGGATTGTTGGTCCACAACAAAACAGAGGATGCCAGACATTTTTTTATGCTATCATTCAGGATTGAACGGTGTGAGGTTTTGAGGATAGATTTGTTTCTGGAAGTAAGCATGTTTATAAATCGTACTTGCCTATTATCTTGATTTATTTCCACCTAATGGGCCACAGAAGTGTTAGCAGTTGGCTCTGGTGGTTCTGAGCCATAGTAAATATGTATTTGCATTGCCCAGCTTGACTCCTGTTCTGTGAGTAAGTGAAAATGAATCATGCTTATGGAGATAAACATCCTCAGATGATGATTGATGAATTAACTTTGTGCTTAAAATGTGTTGTAGAGCCATTGATGCTGAATTAAACTGATTGCTCCATAATATTAGTTCTGTACTTTCAAAATGTCACTATCATATTTTGATCAGTTGAATTGTAGTGAATCCAACGATCATTCAAATGTGAAGTGTGTTATTATTATATGTGAACTTAAAGTGGTTCAAATAAAGGAGGCGGCTAACAACCCTGCAGCATCAAGAGAATACACTGTTTATACTAGAAGGAAAGGAGCTCAGCAATCTCAAAAGAGAAAACCCACCCAGCAGATTAAACATCAAACCCAATCACAAGGGCAAAAACCTAAAAATCAAGAATTGGCTCCTAAATAGCAATCTAATGATTCACGTCAATTTGTAAGGAACTTGAACCTACCAGTGAATACAACAGTGATAGCTTGTGTCAGGCAATCTCAAGCCAGACCCTGCAAACAGAACAACCTTGGAAAGGGTAGCAAGTCACTTTGTCGACTGTCAGGAATCCCAATCGGACACTTCATCGGTGGACTTCATGAAAATCTCAACATATTCAATATTGGACCAATAAACATCTAGAAAAAGGGCACTTAATGAATGTTTCAATAACAGACCAAGAAACATCTAATAATGGGGACTCACTGGCGACGTCAACCTCAAGGCAACGCCATTGTCGAAAACATACCATAGACAAATGATGCGTGCGTACAGGAAGCTGTAAAGGAGGCCATACAGGATCCTTCCGGCAGATAGGTTGCCTTTTTTGACCCGCTTAAAAGAAGATTTTGTGCTGAAGACCATTTCCAGGCACGTCCAGTTCTATCTTACCTTGCCAGCTCAAGATGAACTGGCCCCTTCTGACATACCTTTGCTATCACCAACAACCTCTGTCCATCAGGAAGTAAAAGGGAACACCTTGAGGTTTAGTCATAGGTTGTCTCAGGCAGAAATGTCAACTCTGCCCAAGAGGTGGGTAGATGCAAGAACCAGGAGGAGCAGCTACCACTGAGGAACAACGGGTCAGCCAGAGCGGTGGATTGGTGTATGGCAGACGCCAATTCTAGGATGATCTCATAATGGAAGAACATCTCAGCCCACCTTTGTAAAGCGTAGAAAATCTGATGAGTCTCACTGTGCAGAATGGGCGAGCCCCCTATTCTCAAATCTGGAGGGCAAGCGGAAGGGGTTGGCCCGAGGGCCCAAAGTAGAAGGGGATAAACAAACTTGGACGAGAGCCCACCTAAAAGGAATCCTACCCATAGTAGTCCCAATGTTACTCAACATCATATGAATTGTCTACTACTGGAATGTATCTTTTATATCAACAACGGCCTTAAATTAAATTAAATAGAGGAAATGTGCTTAGATTACTACACCAGGTTCCAAACGTACAGTTGATATCAACTAACAACCTACACACAATTGAATTCATAGAAGAACAACGCCTGGATATGGTGGTAATTCACCTCATATCCAACTTAGTAAGGTAGTCCCTGTTGGAAGAAGTTGATAACCTCTTACGTTTGGGGTTTTATTTGACAGAGCTACCTGATTAACCACACCACTCTAACGTGGACCACCATTCTGGGAGGAGTAAGAGACCAAGAGATGCTGTGGTCAGAAGAAAGGAAGAGGTGGTTTCGTTCCACCGTACCGCCCCAACCAATTGCAACCCTTCAGACAAGCACAGGCTGTTATTCCAAGAAAAGCCACCACAGGACAATGGTAAAGCTAGTTAGAGGCGGCTATCTGAAGCCTTAGTGGCCGACAAACAAAGAGCGTAACTGGCTCAGCCAGACACGTCAGAACCTTCCATCTTGGGATGTTGGAACACAAGAGGGCATACTCATTTGTTTGGTGAGGGGGACTTGGACTTTTAATCATATGATATCATATGCCTGCAGGAGACCTGTCCAAGAACAACGCCAATCTTGGATAGCTTCAGGTTATATCTGAACCAGGAACCAAGGGAGCATAAAGAGAGATCAAGCTCAGGACTGCTGATAGCAGTTAAAACTGGAAGAGGCCTGGCAGTGATTGAAACAATGTATCCAAATGATTATATACAAATGCTAATTATCCAGGTTAATGGCTCATGATTCACTAGGAAATGTTTAATGTTACTGAATTTGTATTGGAACACTGAAGCCGAAAGCCATGGCTAACTTTCAGACTACAATCATGGGGTTGTTAGATAGGTCTTTTGAGGCTTGTCCAGATTTAGCGATAATAATATGTAGAGACTTAAATAGTCACTGCTTTGATTGTAATAATACCATGATACAGGAGATCCACACCGCCTTGTCCAAGTCAGAATTGAGAGGCTATGCTTGGCGTAAAGATCTGAGCCATAGAAATATACACTTGCTAAATGGCCAAAGTGAGGGCGATATGCTGGCTCAAACGACATGGAAGAGAGGTTGGGAGAAAAGGGTATTAGGTTATATATTTGTGTCAGAGAATATGCTGATAAGAACCCTAAAATTGAAAATTAGACACTCTAATTCCAGTGATCATAATATTCTGAAGCTGACTTGCATAGAATGTGAAAGAACTGTTGGAGAAACATACACTCAGGCCATTGAAGTTCCTAGGGGCGGCCCATGCTAATCATGAATCACTCAAAAATAATGTGTCTGAGAAAGATACGGCTGATCAAGTAGATACAGTGCTGACCTACACTAAGCTCTTGTTTTTTTTTACTGAATCAAGAAAATTTGGTCAGAAGGTTAGCTTCACTCATTCACATGTCTATGACACGGAATTGGTGAAGGACAATAGAAACTTAAAGGTTGGTTTGAAGGAACTCAAACACAATAGAAAAGGAAAGAGTGTGGACCCTATTAGAAAACTAAAGCAGAAATATCGCAATTGGATTAAAGCGAGAAAATTCATGATGTTACAGCATGATGGAGAATTAATGCTCAACCATATTGAAACAAAAAGAACGGGAGACATTTGGAAATTAATACATTCTTTGAACAGGCACAAGTAGGCACTGTTAACAAATTCCATCCCGGCTGCGGTATGGGGTGAGCACTTCTCGTTGTTATTTCCGGAAAATGGAGGGGGAGGACCAGCATACGCTGATCTGACTTGTAGGAAATGGACAGTAGTGTTGGAATTGGGTATAACCACCATGATGCTAAAAGAGAACTCAGAGGAACGGGCACTGTTTATGTTGAAGCTGTTTATTTATGTAGGAAAGGTGGGAATAATTCTTATCATCATGGAAAACATTGGTGGTGAAACCGATTTTAAAGAAGGGCGACAGGTCAGAACCCAAGAACTATAGACCCATCGCCCTTCTTGATGTAGTCGGGAAAATCTTTGCAGCACTTGTGTTGAAGGAGCTTTTGGGGTGGGCCTCTCTATCTGCAAACTGGTATACTTTGCAGTCGGGTTTTATAAGAAGGATGGGTACATCCCTGAATGTGTCCTTTACAAATATATTGAAAGCATGTTCATAGAGGAAAAAGTGTAAAAAGTACCATGCCTTCATAGACCTTGCCCAAGCCCTTGACATGATCGATCGACAGAGACTTTGGACTAAACTGAAATGTTGGGATTGCCCAGGGGACATTTTGGAGCCAATACAAGGTCTGTACTCTGGCACTTCCTTGCAAGTGTGATTGGGCTCTAAAGGGACCCTTTCTGCTTCTATCCCTACAGGAAAGGGGTTAAAGCAGGGATGCCCGTTGGCACCAGTTCTGTTCAATTTATTTATTTCAGACTTGAACATAACATTGACAACTGTAAGAGGATTTCCACCTAACATTGATGGGGTGCACCCAGATAGATTACTGTACGCATGCGACTTGGTCCTAGTGGATCAAGCCCCAGTAGAGCTGCAAAAAATGGATTGAAGATCAATTTTTCTAAGTCTAGTACATTGATTTTACAGCCACCAACAGAGAGTGCCAGGTGCAGACATCAGTGGTTCTTGGGAGGAGAGAGTTTGCGAACGCTTAATTGCTTTGTATACCTGGTGATGCACCTGGACACCAGCATAACGGACACCCCAAGGGAAAGCGAAAAACCTGGCATACCAAGCAAGAGTCATCTCAAAAGGATATGATTGATTCTCCATTTCTCCCATAGTGTCTTTTTATCGCCTGAAAGTGATTACAATTTTGACATATGGAGCAGAGGCTTTTTTTCACTCAAAGCTGATATGTGGGAAATGTTGGAGAGTCTATTTTGGAAAAAAGTGCTTTCGCTGCCAGGGGGTGCCCAATTCATGTGATAATTATGGAACTGGGCCTCACATCTATGTACGCAATGGTAGTCTGGAAAAGCCTAAGGCTATATCGCAAGTGTATAGCAACAGCTCCAGTGCGGGGTATTCACATTCTCAGGGGTGCGTTATTAAATAACTCTGAAACTACTTTATTGGAATGGAAGAGTAGTTTGTGGGGCAATTTTGGTGGACTTGAGGGTGTCTGAAGAAGTCTTGGTTTCGAATCCAACTTTGGTTAAAAAAGTTATGTGCAAAAGACTTGATAGAGAAACAGCAGCAAAGGTAGTCTTACAAAATGCATGCACAGTCAATACCTGAAGCCTGGTGTCTTAACCTAAATATTTAGTAAAATTCCCTAACAGCTTTTATCGAGTGCAATATATGAGGTTTAGACTAAACCTATTTTCTACAACAGAAATTTTGGCCAAACGTAGTAGAGACAAAATAGCTGATCAATCGTGTAAGTTGTGCAAACAGGAGAATGCCAAAGAGACTCTGAAACATCTGGTTCTGTTTTGTACTAACAGAGATGAGAAATAGGATATGGGGCAAATTCATGAATGACCGATGCATGAGGTGTGCTGATCAATTGTGCATAGCACTAGACCATGGTGAATGACTTGCACTAATTTTATCATTGGTTAATTTTTTAAAAGAGATAATTATTAAAATAGGAACATTGCCTGTAGAGGTTAAGGAGGTGCAAGACGTTGGCATATAGCATTTTTCTCTCTAGAGAAGTTCCATGAGCTAGATACCGATTTCTCACCAACGAAGGCTAGAACTAAATGTGCGATATGTTAGGAATGTATTATGTATTTCAATAAAACGTTTGTTGATGATGTTCTTAAACTAAATGTTTTTCTTTCTTTTTTCCTGGTGTTATTTTATCTATTATGTTGTATCATTATGGTACAAATGGTAAAAGGTTTTGAATAGTAAACCAATGGCAATAGAACATTTAAAAAATGTAAAATATGTGCATTTTTTTATACATTATTGTGACGATTGTATTATTCAGTGTCCTCTGGATGTAACAATTGATGCGCAAAGAGGAATCATGATTGGGTTATTTAGCAATGTTGCCCATTTAAGTAATATGAAGTGGTAATTGCTTTAAATCTTCCTTCTTGGAGGTGAGGAAAGAAGTGATATGTTGGAATTAACTTACTGAAGAAGGTTTATCCACCTGAAAAACATTTCAAAAATGTATTCTTTCAATTTGGCTAATATACAGCATATTTGATGGTATTCTTTTGGATTCATTTGCAAATATATGGGTTTAAGCCCATATCATGAATTCCTAAAAAGCAAGTTCTAATAGTGATTTTTTTGTAGGCACTACATTTTCATTGTTTGTTATCTAATTATCTATCTATCTATCTATCTATCTATCTATCTATCTATCTATCTATCTATCTATCTATTATTTTATTGATCTCATATTAAGCAAGTTGTAATGTTACCGTTCTCACAAGAGCACTGGCAAAACCGCCCCACATTGGTTGAAAAAATTGCAGCTTTTTATTTCCATCAAATCTCTTGTTGCTGCTATGCACCTGGAAGATATTCAAAGATATAGGTGCTGGGGGCACAACAAATGCCACATTTCTGAAAAAAATTTACACTAGACCACCCTGTGAGAATGAATGCAGGATACCCGCCCGCAGAACATAGAGACCCAGGATGGTGGTACTAATAATGGATACAATCATCTGAACCCAGGAACCCCTCCAAATGACAATGTGGAAGAGACATTCTTGGAGGCTACATCACCAGAATAGCAGGTTATGAGAGGACCACACATCTACCAGGCTGAGAAGTGGCTACAACCCGCCCCATCCTCTTTGGCCAATATGACCAGAAAGATAAAACCCAAACAGTTCCTGGAAGCATTACCAGCCTCTGTTCAATGGTGGGTGCATAAAAACCATCGACCCAGTTTGGCCGAAGCAATTAACACCACAACAGCCTATCAGAAGGCAGGAATACCCAGAAATATGGGGAGTGGAGAACCCACATGTTTGAGCCCCAACAACCTTCCCAGTCACACCCCAATAGTGCCTGGTTGGAAATTGGCAGAAGAACCACAGGGTGCACCCTTGCCCATGGGCCCAAGACACCAGGAGTGTTTCAAATGTGGGGAGCGGGCACACATAGCCTGCTTCTGTCAAGAGCAAAACAAACCAGAACCTATGGAAATCAGAGGGTTTCAGACTCAAACCTTCAGAGGAAGAACATATCCTTACGCCATGGAGGTAAAAGTGAGTGGTGTTACAACACAAGCCATGTTGATAGTGGAAGCCAACAAACAGCAGTCATCCCACAAGTAAGAAGAAAGGGGGAAGAAGAGCAACACCCAATATGCTTTAGGTGGGTGCATGGGGACGTAAAATCATATCCATCTATGGTAATTATCCTCAAAGTATAGGCCAAGGCTGTAGATATAAGGGCTGCCAAAATGCTGACCTTGCCCTGATGCTTATAGGGTCAGATCATGCCCAGTTTAAAGATTTATCAATGAAGCAAAGAAATGAATGGCTGAAAGACATACTTTTTAATAATTATGAGATCTCGGCCCATCTACCGGAAAGAAGAAATCGCAGAAGGCAATTAGACAAGAGAAGGTGGCCTGGAAAAGGAAAGAAATCCATACCAGTATACTGGGTATATTGTTTAGGCAACAACCAAGAAAGTGAACAATTACTGGTACAAAAACCTCATTGTGAGATGCTCTTACTGTTAGCACATGACCATGTCACTGGTGGACATCTGGCCTCGCAGAAGACACAAGAGAATATGTTGAAGATGTTTTTATGGCCTGAAATTAATGGGGTTGTCGCAAGTTATTGTAAGAACTGCCCCACGTGTGAACTTGCCAGCCCCCATGTGCCTCCTACAGCACCATTACAGCGAATGCCACATCTAAGAGTTCAGTTGCAGAAGATAGGGGTTGACGGAGTGGTACCCCAAAAACTAGCAAGCAGGGGTGATGAATACGTTCTAGTCATAGACTATCCCACAAGGTACCAAGAGGTTTTCATCCAGAGGGGTACATCTGCCAAAAAAGTGTGTGACCTATTGATTCTGTGTTTTGTCTGCATGGGGATACCAGATGAGATAGTCAGTGACCAGGACACAAACTTCATATCGACAGTGAGGAGTTAAGTATGGCAACAAATACACATCAAACGGCTACCTATGTCTGTCTACCACCCCCAAAAAGATGGTCTATTGGAACAATATAATAAAACCCTTAAACAAATGTTCAAGAAAACATCCAAACCCGGGGGAAGGAACTGGGAACAAGCATTGCCATTGCTCTTAATGGTGCTTAGGGATACCCATCAGGCCTCCACACGTTACTTCTCATTTGAACTCCTTTTTGGAAGACATCCCTGGACCATTTTGAACATAGTAATGGAAGAGTGGGAACAACAAGAAGAGAACACTGTCACTGAATACATCGAAACTCTAAAAACACACTTGGAGAACTTATGGGGCCTTGCCCAAAACAGCCTGAGCCTAGCCCAGAACAAACAAGAAGAACAATATAAAAGAAAAAGCTGGGTCAGGACCTTTAATCCAGGTGGCAAGGTCCTCGATCTGTTACCCAATAGTAACAATACAATGTTGGCAAAATGGAGGTGACCTTATAAGATAACCCAGGTTCTGGGACCAGTAAACTATTTAGTGAATCAGCCTGACTGCATACAGTTGGAAAATAATGATCATGTCAACCTATTGAAGCAATGGAATGATCCCTGAGCGACAATAGCTCTTTTCATCAAAGCCTCACTAATCACATACAATTATTCCCTCAAGCACCCAAGGTAGAGATGCAAGATGTGAAGTGAGAAACAGACCTACTGCCCACAGTACTGAGACCGCTATGCTGGACCTACATAACCACATGCTAAGTGTTCTTGACAAGGGCAAGACAGGGCTTCTAATGCTCCTGTACCTGAGTGCTGCGTTTGATCTAGTAGACCACCAACCGCTCCAACTGGTCCTGGATAAAGTGGCTGGATGCTCGAAGGAAGCATTGGCATGGTTGGCATCCTTCCCAGCCGATCGGGTGGCTAAAATCCACAGGGCGGGCGGGGGGACATTCTGCAAGGCAGATCACATAAGGTTTGGGGTCCCACAAGGGGCAAGCCTTTCCAACCTCCTTTTTGACCTATACATGAGATGCCTTTGTGAATTGCTGGAAAGTGTCAGGCGTTTTTCACCAATTATGCTGATGACACCCAGTTGGTGGTCGAGTTGGATGGCGACTACCTCAAGGACAGCACCAGTATCTCAGCATTGTATAACGTCATTGAGAATTGGATGGAGGGCAACTGGATGTGCCTTAATGGCAAAAATACGGAGATGATGATCTTTGGCACTCGTCAAGCCACAGCCAAACTGGGGCCCATGTATGAAGCCTTTTAGGTTAAAACACTTGGAATATCATGCAAGCAGGTATGGGTTCAGAGGCGCAGGTACACTACCTGCACAAGAACAACTCCTATTACCTCTGCCTACTTAGATCCATCCGTCCATTCTTAAGCAAGAAGAACAGCGCCACGATTGCTAGGGCGACTATACTATACCACTTAGACTATGGAAAGTCCCTCATGCTTGGGGCCAGTAAGAACTGTCTTGAGAAATGCCATTTCATGGAGAATAATGCTGTGCAAATCATTAAAGGTAAGAAGAAATGTGAACATATCTCAGCAGCTAGGAAAGCACTGCATTGGCTTAAGATAGAAGACAGGATTCAGTGCAAGGCTTGGGTGTCTGTATGGCACCGCCCCCGAATATCTAAAGAAAAAGATCTCCCGTTAAATCCCTAACAGATCACTGAGAATTGAGGCCAAGGCAGGATCATAGTGCCCCCTCACAGAATGGCAACAGTATCAGGCAGGGCCTTTCCTGTATTGGCTGCCAACGAATAGAACCATTTACCACTAGCTCTTCGACTGGAACCAAGTTACCGGGCTTTCAGAAAGTGCCTCAAACGTCCTTTTTCAAATAGGACTACAGCCCTTGACTATTAGACAGTGTAGATCAGTTGATAAAAGTCTCATTTGTAGTATATTTGTTTTATATTATGCGCCCCGATGCCTGTGGACTTTCAGCGCTCTATAAGCATCTAATAAATAAACAAATAAAAAAATACCATAGAAGCAAAGGACGGAACTCCGCTATGTGTCACAGGGCTCTTGCATGTCCTTTTGAACTTGCTGGGATGGACCACATTGTGGGACTAGAGGTTGGATCAGTTAGAGATATCGTGAGAGAGGAAAGGAGTGAAAAACAGAAAAACTTTTACCCAGAAAGCTCTGATTATAGAAACCTTATGGTGTCAATTCTCACATGCACCACAGAATCCCTTGTTACCTCACTGAATCTAAATACAGAATCTACATATAAATGTAGCTATACAACCACGATTCTGTTGCACTGGTTTTCCAGGTAAGCTAATGATTTCTAAATGCTGTAGAAGAATTCCGTTTTCATGCATGCTGTTGTACGTTCGCAGAGGCATTCTTCTCCATTTTAGGAGATCATGTCATGCACAAAAGGCAACTGAGAAAATCATGTAATGCATCAACTCAAATAAAGTGCACAAAATATGCTTAAGACTTATTTACACTATAGTGCAGAGTACTGCATTGGGGAAGACTGTCAGTTTCTGTGCAATTTAGAATGATCACTTCTGACACATAATAATGACAGCAGCACTAGAAGCATCATACTACATTTCAAAACCACTTCAGAAACTATGATTGGGTGATAATGTGCCTAGATCCCAACCTTGAGGTATAGCTATGGTACCTCTCTGCATCAGTCAGTATAGCTATAACACCTCTATTATACTGTATATGAATCACTCCAGAAGTGTGCATAAATAGGATGGATCCCCAATCAGCCAGCCTAGTATAACTCTCTAATCAAGATGTGCAGGTATACCAACTCACCCATCGAGCACCATGTCATGAACCCTCCTGAACTACCAGTTTCAGAGCCCCCTCCATGAACAATAAGGGCCTACCAGCCCCAATCACTGATTGCAGAAATGATTACAATCAGGCGTATACGTATGTCCTAAACATTTCCAGTAGGTACGACTACTCTCTTTCAAAAAGCTTGCGTAGGTATGACACGTCGTGACCCCACCGGGTGCTCTAGTAGCGATGGCTCCATTTCACCATTTGGGCAGTGTGGTTACAACAGCACCAGGCAGTATAACAATTATTCCTTCACCTCCCTCTAATTAGGCAGTATGGAGACCACCCACAATGAGCAATGTAAGGGCTACCCCATTAGGAATCATACCGAAGAGCCTAACAAATGCTATAGCAATGATACCACTTTTGTTTGGTCAGTACTGATATGACCCCATTAGACAATATAATAAATTACACAGTTGTGCACCATAGGTGTTGCAATCCCCTTCTGCCATAAGTTAGTATAACGATGGACCCCACATCACTGTAATCATATATACCTTTAACCAACCCAGTCAAGCATGAGTCTTCAATTGGAATGGATATGTATTGAGGAATAGTGGAGTGTGCGTGGGATGAGAACAATTTTGTTAAAACCTCACTCGCATGGGAATTCACATTACATGGTGTCTTCCTCATGCAGCATAAAGTGATGATATATCTGTCCCACCACATCACTATTGCCATCCCTATAAAGATTAAGAATTTCCAGACAACTGCATCAGCATTTTTCAAAAAGAAGCCACAGACCAAGGCCCACCCTGACGTAAAAGTGTCTGTAGTTCCACCCAGCTTTTTTGCCTATAGGATCTGCCCATTTTTGTCTTTTGAGGCTTAGGGTATGATTAGCGAGGTATTTACTCTTCTCTTTCTTGAACAATGGCAGAATCCAGGACAGCTGTTTTTCACCAGACAGAACAGACTTGAGCCTAATCAAAGTGCAGTGAGGTTAGGAAACAGCCCACATGGCTTCTTTCAGAATGGGCGTACAACCACCTAAGTGCCTATGTGTTCATAGCTTTTGCAAGGTGGGGAACCAAAGTGTACCTTTCCCCCCATAGCAGACAGAACCCGACTAACTCATCGTCAAAATGGATGCACCACCACCAATTAGAGGACACTCTAATAGTCACTCTCCTCCTAACTCAAAATTAAATCATGGTGATCAATCAACAAAAGGCAATACTTCCAGCCCAAAATGTGTTATGGGGCCCTCAGACCAAGAAAAGAGAAGGTGGAGGAAGAACATTGTCTGCGTTTGGAGCAAAAATGTGATGCTATCCCATTAGACATTTGTCAGGAACCCTTCTTAAAGTTGTTAAAAAAAACTCATAGCCTGTTTTTTGACAAACCCCCATTAAAGGAAGAAAATATAGCTTTATCTTTTCACTTATTCACGTATTCTCTTATTCCCACCCACTCACTGTACAAATGTAGAGATGGGTGAGCTCTCTATCAGCTAAAACTGATACATGACTGACTGTGCATGAGCTCATCCAGATGTGATTAGACTGACTTAACCCTCGCTCTTCATTCATGTGACTTTATCTGATTTCATTTGGTTGCAAGCACTGCCATTGGTGATTGACCCAGAAGAGGATGTGTTCTGTCCAGTATTGTAGGATAGTCTGTAATGAAAACTGATTGACTGATTCTTTGATTAAAGCATGTTAGTATATACACTTGTGTCGAGGTGGCGGAAAACCTATATTAGAAGGGACACACTAGCCAAGACCATTCAACATCGCCCAACATCACCCTAACTGAATAAGCATTTCCTAAGGTCTTTCAGGAAACTACACATGCTGCCTAAATGAGACAGGAGGGCTTTTCCAGAAACAAGGTCTGTTCCTCCAAGGGTAACACGTTTAATCTTAGAAAGGGTCTGAAGATTGCCATCAGTGGAACGTAACAGTCTTGTGCATTGATTTTAATAAGATGGAGCCTGACCAGTGAGGCCCTTAAAATCTTAATATCAACTCTGGCTTTTGTGAGGGATTTTAAAATAGAACTGCGTCATAACACCAATAAAATGAGACAGGCCTTCCTAGCATGAGAAATAAGATCTACTGGCATTGGCGCTTATTGGTGATTTCTGACTCTTGCTTGCTGTCATGTAAAAAAAAGGGATGCTTCTCAAATGGTGGTGCATGCCCAAATGTTGGAAAATAACTGTTGAACTAATTTATTTTCAAAGCTGGGCTTCAAAGTACCAATGTACCAGTGTATCAGAAAGGTATTTTCAGAAATGCCCCTCTTGAATATGTGTAATGTAGTAAACAGGCCTTCTTGGCAAAGTACATACCTGGTGTGTCTGGAATCGTAAGCCCAAAACAAGGAAATCAGGATATCATACATTTGGAATGCAGCTTTAAGCAGAGAAAACAGTAATAATTAAAGTGAACTGACTTAAGTTCCAAGAATGAACCATGCTGCAAGTGAAAGGCAGGTCCAGAATTAAAGTAATTAGTTTGCAGTGCATTCCAAAAGTCATTTAAATAAATGCTTATAATTGGATTTCTTCATATTTCCTTCCAAAGCGAATATATGCATGTGCAAATATTATATAATTTGAGCAAAAGTTGTATTCCAGTCAATGTTCCAATTAATGTTAATGGGCCTCATTGTAACTCTGCCAGTGTTGAATTAACGTGCTGCTATTACCGAATAGCAGAACGTATCTGTGTCGGCAAAGTACAAGTTTGCCACTGGGGTGGAGAAATTACCTCCAGCTGGAGAAAAATACGCCACCCTAAAAATAGCTGGTATTACCTGCACCAGTATTACCGGTGCTGATAATACTGGCAAATCCCCCATGGAGTTCTATTGGACTTCATGAAATGGGGATTTACCACCCTTACCGGCACTCGGAATCCAGCGGTTATACCAGACCGAGTGCCAGTAACAGTGTTACCATATGCCAATATCTTGGTGGAATTACCACCAGGTTATGAGCAGAGTTATGAGGCTCAATGTGTTCCTTTATTCTGCCATGTGTGAGAAACAAAGTTTTTTTTACTGAATTACATAGGTTTTAGTAGCGCAACTTAACCATAACGTCCCTTTAACAAAGTTCTTTTACTGAATTTCATAGGCTTTTAGTAGCACAAGTTAACCATAATATCCCTGACTTTATATACATGTAACATAGAGCATATTGAACCCCCAGCTAGTAATTTTGATGTCTGCGGACTGTGCGTATGTCTGCAGACAGACGCGGACAACAGCAACATTACCCAAAAACTCAGGGGGTATCTTGAATTATTATATTGTGCCATATGAACAGTGCACAAATTGAAAAACCAGCACACAAACACATTATATGTGGTAATAAATCAGAAATAGAACCTCTATATCTAACACATCAACCATCCATTTAAATACCATATGTACTAAATGGAATATACCAAAATTAAAAGAAGATAGCCTTCAACATAATTACCTCACAGAAACTGCACAACTAGGAGCAACAGCAGATCTACAGACCAGTAAGAACACAACTTACCAGAAGCTAGTAAGTGCACTTCATTTTTCTTATATATTTCTAAAATGTCTGTATTAGATACAATAAAAGTAATATAATTTTTATTTTCTCACAGAAATGTCCAGGTGGCTTGAGGAGAATTTCCCATGTGAGGAAATGTCTGAAGATAGTGATACTAATGATAGACACTTCTCTATATAACCAAATTAATAAACATTACTTTATGTACACTTAACACATATATATATATATATATATATATATATATATATATATATATATATATATATATATATATTTTTTTTTAACAGACCATACAAACATTGAAAATAGTACAACAAAAGATAGATTGAATAAGACTCTCCAGCGCATGGAAGAAAAAATGGACATGCTCATGGCAAATTTCTACCATTTGAAGAACTTTGTGGAGGACCACATACAAGGAGAAATTAAATACCATTGTCCCACATGTACCTGTCCCCCCTCTCCATATCCCAGTCAATTATCCCCATCCCTTCATCTCCTCCTATCCATCCTCTTGAAACCCCCAATTCCCCTGTGTTTGTATCAGTTTCTGCTACCCCTTCTCTTTCATAAATTGTACATCTATATGTAATAAAACAAAAACATTATGTGTCTTAATTCAGTTACTTTTCTTTTAAAAAGTCAGTTAGGGTGTCCGCGGACAGTGCGGGTGTCCAGAATGTCGGTAAAACCGAAAATGGAGGTGTCCTAAGGACACTATACCTCTCCGTACTGTTCGCAGGCAAGTTGAAACTGTTCTAAGAACACAATCGGTGTCCGGGATGTCGTAAAACCCAAAATGGAGGTGTCCTAAGCACACTATACCTGTCCGTACTGTTCGCAGGCATGTTGAAACTGTTCTAAGAACACAATCAGTGTCCGGGATGTCCATAAAACCCACGCTGATCGTGTGTTCTGAATTGCGGACACTTTCCGGGTCCCCAAACATTTTTAAAGTGCATTTTCAGGCTATCCACAGTATTTTATAGTAAACATTCACCATAGCACATGTCCCAGACAATCACCCTGACTCTCTACATAATTTTTGGAACTTTTTGAGCCTTTTTGGGATGTTCGATCTGTCCACGGACAGCGCGGGTTTCCGCAGAGCGTGCACACGCACCCCTATAAAAGGCCACACCCAGAGCTCATCCTCATTGTGCTTTTGGCTATTTGACAAAGCATTGTCTACTTTGGCTGGTATTTTGCTGCCAATCTTCAGATTTTTCTGAAACCTGATGGCATCCATTGCTCCTCTACTGCCACCTGGTGCTACATCTGCCACAGCACCACCCCACCCCCTCCACCACCACCACCTCCCCAAGGGCCTGAAGAGGAGAACAGGCGTGAGGATGCAGAGGAGGATGAAGAGGATGAGGTAGTGGAAGTCCCTACTACCAGCACTCGCCGTGAGTCTTGGGTGTGACGGTTATTTACCATTCATGGTACCGTACCTAAGGCACGTGTGAACAAAGTCACCTGCAACAAGTGCAAAATGGTGCTGAGTCGCGGGAGGCTCGGTTCATACAGCTTTGGTACGACTACTATGAAGCAACACCTAAGGTCGTTCCACGGTGGGGCCGTTCGCAAGGTTGTACCTTGCGAGCAGCGTAGTAGGTTGAGTTCCTCTACTTCATCCTCCGTTTCCACTCCTCTCACCACAAGAGACACTCCTGTGGGAGAGCGCATCCCTCCAGCCTCCTCACAGGCTGTTCACAATGCTGATGACCCTTACCTTTCGAGGGTCACAGTTTTGTGTATGTACTGCGACGCAGTACTCTGTAGGGGGGAGAGACTTTGAAGTGCTTTCGAGACTACGGTCTCGGAGCATGAGAAGACCTGCCCACTACCTAAGTAAGGCCCACCCTACATCTTCCTCTCTCCACCTGCCCTTTCTTATCCCTGTGGTTGGTGTCCCCCCTTTCCTTCCTTTCCCCTCCTCTCCTAGTGTGTTGTGTGTAAAAAAACCCCAAAAAAATTAAAACAAAAAAAATCAACAATAAAAAAAAGGCTGTTTTTTTCTATCTTAAAAACTTGAAATAATCAACACCTACTAAAAAGAAGATGGCTGTAATTGCACAAAAGGAAAGGGCATTTTGTACATTTCTCAGAAAAATCTGATTATCAGCATAAGTAAGATGGACTCCATCTCTATGAAAAATGTATGTGCTACGAAACATAATATTTTCATTGTGAAAAGAGGACATGCCAACATCTCTTAGAAAGGCACACACAGCCTTATTAACATTGCGCCTCGCTTTCTCCATTTGTGGAGCAAATGAAGAAGAATGCAGCCACATTTGTCTCTGCGCAATACGAGAAAATATCACTTAGTAATTTGGAAACATTTTCAAGACCTTCCCAAGTCCTTCTTTCATCGCAAATTGCAAAGAAATTCCTGACACATGTCCCAAACTATTCCCTTCACAATGAATTATAATTATGTCTGGATGATGCTCTGTCTGCAAACTAGCACAGAGAGGTAGCAAGTCTAGCCACTTAATTCCACGCACTCCATGCCAGTGCACTTACACATGAGGGAATCCAAGATCTGCAGCTACTCCACAGTGTTGTGCATGCACCTCCAACCAATGTATCCATGAGTCTCCCGAAATCCACACAATCTGCTTTCTGAAACACACAGCCATAGCTAACTGTTCTTCTCTCAGAAAAAGCTTTCTGACAAACTCTCTCCTTAAAGAACACACCCACTAAACTTTACTAACCAATCAATTGCTCTGCTCACTCTCATTTACATGCCTCTCCACCCCAAAATCCCTGTATGTAATAGGCGATGTCCGCGGACTACCGCCATGTCCGTGAACATATCGTAACTTGGACAGTCCTTCTACCATTTCCACTTCACTCTCTGTGTATTCCCTCATTGGATACAGCTAACCATTCACACAGCCATCCACC
Organism: Ambystoma mexicanum; assembly: GCF_040938575.1. Taxonomy (NCBI): domain Eukaryota; kingdom Metazoa; phylum Chordata; class Amphibia; order Caudata; family Ambystomatidae; genus Ambystoma; species Ambystoma mexicanum. The sequence goes on from NC_090934.1 coordinate 1,032,363,309, forward strand.
AATCACATCCACGAACTCTACATCTAACTGCATCATCAGAGTTCAGCACTTCAAATGTACTGTTGATCACTCTGCGTACAAGTCTCATTTCATTGGAAAGCACCTACAACAAAAACTGCTCTACAAGTCTCCAAGATTTCTACTTGCAGCTGCATGCATATCCACATGCATGAATACAAGCTACAGGTATGCATATTTTCCACACAGTACATATACAACTCTTATAAATGCATAGAAACAGAGCAAATGCCACTTAAACTGTTTAACCTATAAAATGAACTTACTGCCATTTTCCCATCTGATATAATCAATTGTCACTTCCAAACCTGTCTACTATCTATTTTTTTATTACACACTCACCTATATAAAAAATTATAATATTAGAAGATGGGAGAAATAACAATATAATAGTAGAAAAACACTTAGTAGTGTATTATAAAATTATACACAGCCAGTAAAAGGTCATGCATCTTCACACATTCACACACATACACACTATAATTGAAAAGCTCCAAGCTGCAATAACTCCAATACCTGTAAATCACATCCTTCTGCTTTATTACCCACACCTTCACAAATGCATACATTCCATGCTTTCAATACAGTGTCTGCCATTTACCTTATAAACATTGCAAAATAAATATATCATTATTTCTTCTTTCTCCTAACATTCTATAACACAGCTTTAAAAAAACAAGTGAGTTTCATACACTTAATATTCTACTCATTTGTAAAGCATGTTGAACTAACATATTGTAAATGAAATATGAAAGCTGAACATAGTCAAATGAAACTGCATGTTCACTATGTTCAGATATCAAACAAGAATACTACTGCAAAAACATAAATATGAATCTCTCAATTAACATCAGTGCTATAAACACACAAAATTAGTAACTTCTTTCTTTTACAATTGCAGTGAAGACCACTCTCCTGGAAAGCAACAACATCTGAACTACAAACACCAACTACGAAGAAACCTGCTCATTCCACAAAAAAAGAGTAAGTACAATAGTACCATACTTTCTCTGCCTAGCCTTTAAATCTCTCCACAATCTTACTCTCCCTTATCTCTCCTCTCTCCTCTCTTTCTACACTCGCTCCCACTCCCTTCATTCTGCTGGCCACTTTATTCTCACTGTTCCTCCTTCCCCTTATATCACACCCCATTTCCGCTCCTTCCATCTCCTGGCCCCCCTGCACTGGAACTCCTTACCTCTCTCACTCCACTCTATTTCTACCTTTTCCTAATTCTAAACTTTACTCAAATCTCTCCTTCTCCATTCCCCAACATGAAACCCCTCCCACGTTCTTCATCCTCCCCCCTTGCCTTATCTCCTTAATCATCTCCCTCCCCTTCCCTCTCCCCCATTCTCACCTTTAACCTCATCTGTTTTCCTCCTCCTCCTCTTCCCCACCCTTCCCTCTCACTTCTACTTCAATACTCACCTTCTTCCCTTCACTTTAATTGGCCTACGTACTGTTTTCTTGGTCTGATTCTCAATTTTAAATTGTTCCACTGTTACTTTTATAATTTATCATCTTGTTATTAAAATATATTACTCAAACACACTGTGCAAGTGAGTCATGTAATTTGTGCACCAAAAAGACGAACATTTGTGTACCATTCTACCCACAAATCACCATTTAATAAACAGGGATTAGCACGTAGAATGGCACACAAATCTCCGTTTTTTAGAGCACAAATAACATAACTCAGCCCCTAGAATATTAGTATTACAAAACAAAGAATAGTTTTAATGTTATACCATTTGATTTACTATTAGTGCTTATCCTCACCACTAGCTCACTTTTTACTATCATCTGAACCACAGTATAGTAACACACAAATAGAAGAGTAGCCTTCCAAACTAATTGTAGCTGCCCAATGCACAATCACAGACCACCAGATACATCTTTACAATCATACTCAAACACTCATGCATACAGCACACATACATTCACAACAGCCCAACCCATGCCTTCTATATTTTTGTTTCAACAGACCCCACAGAATGCCTACCAGAAAGCAAGTCCATAGAAAGCAACGCAGAAATAGAGCAAATAAAAATAAAAATGTCCAAAATAAGCATCCATCTCTAGTAGAGTTTGTACAAAAAGTTCAAACAAAACAGCTAATACAGTCACTTAACAAAACTAAACAATCTTCCAGTACAGAAACTGTGCCTCCTCTATCAAAATGCAAAAGAAAACAGAAAATGATTAACAGAAATACAGTACCACTACTGCTAAAACTGCTCCTATAAATCTTGCTATAGCAGGAAGTAACCATACCAAAAAAAGTATATTAACAAAAATGTTCCGCCACAGAGTCCTTCAGAATCTTATAAAATCAGGAGACAAATCATGCACAACCCTTAAAAACTACCATATAAAATTAATCTTAGAAGCTTTGATAGACAGTGCAATCCTTCTCAAAAGAAAATTATTTATTTTAGTGTTAAACAGAATGAAACCACTAACAAAACTAACTACTAAATTACAAAAAAAGCTTCTCAATAAACAGAATGTCAACAAAAATAACTTCTTAAATATCTGTGGAGGTGAATGGGGTCACACCACAAGCAAAGAATGATATTTCAATGAAGAAGCAAATAAACAAAATCAGACAAACACAATTGCCATCCATGGCTGTGGACGAGGTTATGAAAAACGTAATAATACCATAATGGAACAAGAAATACTGCTTACAAAAATATCTCCAAAGAACTCAGAATCAATTCTCTATTTGACTGAACCAGAAGATCCAGTATACAAATGGCCATGCGCGTCAATGTGTAACATTGCCAAAAAATCATTCAAATCTTTACGCCAGTTCCTCAATCAATATGTGAAAGGCAAAGACAAAATCAAAATAAAACTGCTGAACAATATGAATACTTGTCCAGTGCGCAAATACACAGGACTGCAATGACATGACCTATTTGCAAAAGCAGCTTCCATCATATCAAAATGATATCAACACATCATTCAACTATTGGAAATCTAGTCTATGAACTGTACTATGCTAAAAGTCCTGCTTTAGCACTAGCCAATTTAAATAACAATCTTCTACATGGTACAGCCAAAGACCTACTCGAAGAAATCAACCATTTCCAGAGTAAATATTTTGGAAGTGAAAACCACTTACAAAATGCAATAGCTTTACAACAGACTAGCAACAATTCTGCACATGGCAACCTTCTACTACACAAATACAAAAAAGAAATACTAAAATTCAAAAGTAGATCCGCTGAAATACCAAACCATGAATGTGTGTGTTGCTGCAGAACTTTTTATAAAAATAACACAAAAACTATAGATATAACATACAAAATAGAAGACAATGAAGATTCCAAATGGTTTGAATTAGCTCTCTACCTTATAGCAGAAAACAAATACGAAACAACTGACCCCTTAACAGTTTGCAGTTACTGCACTACAAAACTTGACAACATTCAAACTCCTTCACGTGATATCACAAATAATTTGGAATTATTCCCTCTGCCAAAACCCCTGCAACAACTCAATTTATATGCGAGCATCATAATTCAAACAGTACACCCATTCTAAGCAATAATACACCTTCAATCAAAAACAGCAAAATTGCCTCCCTCTGAATTGGTGAAACGTACCAAATGCGACAAACAAAGGGAATACCAATCAGCATATGGGAAAAAAGTATAGAAGACGTGCTTTTCCATTACTCCTTCCTACTGGCAAAGGAGGAAGGTACGATGATAGACCCACTCTTTTAACAGCTTCAGAATACCGCTCATTACGAATGTATTCTGACAATCCCAGATTTAGACAAAATGTGGAATACATATTCCACCTACTCTTTGAAAGTGAACTAGCAACTCTATGTTACAGAGTTGCACACACAATAAAATCGACAACCCATTTCAAATTATGTCAGCTACGCAATTACTACAAAAACTGCAAGAAAAAGATGAAGTTTTAAAATCAAGCATCACAAATCTGTTAGAAAACATGCATGGTATGAAAGAGTACTGGTTCCAACGCCACTGAGATGTAAGTTGCATGATAAGAAACCTTGGCCCACCAACTTGGTTTGTTACATTAAGTTGTGCAGAATATGCATGGGAAGATCTACATGATTTCCTACGCATATCAAACAAAAACAAAACAAACACAGGTATCCTAATACCTGGTGAAATGTTTTCTCTAGATCCTGTTAATGTTTCAAGATATTTTCATCATCGCTTCATTGCTATGCTACACTTTATTTGTAATAAAACTGTTCCTCCCCTCAGAGAAGTGCAACACTTTTTTGGGAGAAAAGAATACCAAGCCAGAGGAGCACCACATATCCACATGCTTCTATGGATTAAAGATGCTCCTAAATTTGATCAAGACAGTGATGCCACTGAGTTACAGTTTATCAAAAAATATGGCACTTGTGAAATTCCATCAAAAGCAACAAATAGTGATCTTCATGCACAAATTGTACAATTTCAAACACACAAATGTGGCAAATATTGTCGTTGCAAATACAAAAACAAAGGGAAATACTACACCAAATGCCGATTTGGTTTCTCTAGATCGGTTACAGAAACAGGTGAAGTGAACAACTTCATGTCTTCAGTTAGACATAGGGCCTCATTCCGAGTAGGGCGCAAAGGGATACCGGGCACTGTTAAGGACATAGGATTCCGTTAATCCCTTTGCGCCCTACTACAAAGTCCCTTTGCGGCTCCCGCTAAGGCCGCCACGGGAGCCGCAAAGGGTCCAGGGAGCAAATAACGGTACCACAAATTGCGGTACCGTTATTTGCACCTTCCCCATTCCCATTGAGTCCTATGGAGGCTCAAATGGGAATGGGGAATGGTATTTTCAATGGGGACTTACCAGTCGCGCAAAGGTCTGACTAGAACGGTAAGTCCCCATTGAATGAGGGCAGACTCAGTACCATTATTGGAGGCAGCCATGGCGCTATTAGCACCATGGCTACCTCCAATCTCGGAATGAGGCCCATAGTGTTAAAGGCAAATCACCTAAAAATACATATTACATAAAAAGAACAGAAGAAGCAAAATATATCAATGATTACAATGTAATCATTGCCCTATTGTGGAATGCAAACATAGATGTGCAGTACAATGCAGAGAATTCCACTGCAGTTGCACAATATGTTACAGCCTACTTAACAAAAGCAGAAAAAACAGAACTTCAAGACCTCTGGAATGACCTGTCATTAGACAAAACACTGTCTCAGAAATTGTACAGCTTGGTCATAAAAATACTCTCCCATAGAGAATGTGGCTGCTATGAAGCTGCATATTGTTTAACCGGTACTGCTTTATATGGAAAATCTGAAATTATAGTATGGCTAAGTCTTGGTCCTGCTAAATCTAGAAAAAGAGTTCTCAAATCATACGACGACATAGAAACAATAGCCAAAAATGATCTGAACAGCCAAGACATTTTAAAAAACATTATAATAGACACATACTACCTAAACAGAAGTACCACTTTGGAACCTATGTGTCTATACCACATAGCTCAAAACTTCACATACAAAAATAATATAAAACCAGATGAAAAAAAGGTAGATACAGAGTGACAAATTGTGAAGGCAGCTTAGTAAAACTTACCAAACACAGTTTAATTAATCATATCAAATTGTCATTAAAAACCCCTCAACAGAAAGAACTATATTACATGTCCCTGCTACAACTCTTTAAACCATGGAGAAAAGAAGAAGAGTTACTAGATAACTATGACTCCTATGAAGACGCTTTCAAAGCAAATGAAAGCACTATCACCGATGTAAACTTTACACAATACAAAACAATGTTGCACAATGAACAGCAACATAAAGAAGAACTCCAGGCTCAACTAGATAAGGACACTCCTGACAGTAGTCAACCTTCTGTAACAGGAAGCCAAGAACCACTGGGACAGCCATTAATAGCAAATGAGGCATAATTAGCTATGACAGAAGTAGAAAACGCCATGGTGTCAGTATGAAGATACAGAAGACTTAAGTACACTACAATCAAAACTAAACAATGAGCAGCGTAGCATTTTTCAAGAAGTGACAAAAGAAATTGCACATGGTGTACAACATGAAAATAAAGAATGTACCTGTGAAAATTACAAACCTATCCTATTATACGTTAGTGGTGAAGTTGATTCAGGCAAAACATTCTTAATCAAAATCATCAGCAAGTTCCTTCAACAATTGACAAATAACAAACTGTCAGCTGTTGTAACTGCCCCCACAGGTTTAACTGCCTACAACATAGGGGGTGTAACTTTACATCGATTACTACTCCTACCAGTAGAACACCAAAACAAGTTAGAATATTGAAAACTTTCTACAGAAGCTGCAATGGAACTACGCAGACTGTTAAAACAAATGAAAATGCTTCTAATAGATGATGTGAGCATGGTCTCCAACCTAATGTTGGCTTTGATTCACCTCAGATTACAAGAAGTACTTAAAACAAACTATGAAGAGCTCTTTGCAGGAAAACACATTATTGTATTCAGATATCTTCTTCAATTGACACCAGTGAAAGGTGAACCAATTTTTAAAACCTTAGGACACAAACTCTGCCGGAAAACTATTGGTAGCATAGCAAATGTCAACCTTTGGCAACATTTCCAATGCAGAGAATTAACAGAAAACATGCGACAGTCTACAGACCTCACCTACGCCAACATTTTAAAAAGTATTAGAGTTGGTGTACTATCTCAAGAAGCACAAGCAATATTAAAAACCAGGCACATCCATGCACTTTATGGGCATTACTCATGTGCTACTGATGTTATGGAACAATTAGCACACAATAATATCAATTATATGGCCTTAATGCCAACTGTTGTAAGCTGTTCCAAAATCTATGAAACAATGTTGAAAAAAGAAATGCAACCAATAATTGAAATTTCCACAATAGACAAACTGGACATTCATGGTATGACACTACCCATGTGTGAACAAGACACAACAAGACTAAATACCTTAGAAAATTCTATCTCCAACATGGAGCAAGGACTAGTTAATGGAGCACTGGGTACAGTTGTTGGCTTTCAAACATACCCATGTGACAATAACATTCAGTTTGTCAATATTCTCTTTGACAAACTTTCAGAAATAAAAAGGATAGGCCGCTCAACTGCTCGATTCCTTCTCTTCAAAGACATGTATGTACTTAGAGAACAATTTTCTCTAACTCTAGCATAAACAGTCACCATTCATAAATCACAAGGTCTTACCCTGGACAAAGCATTGATAGATATTGGTAACACAGTCTTTAGAGAAGGCATGAGCTACGTAGCACTATCACGCTTACGTACACTTGATGCAAATAAAGTAAACACTAATATTCCTTGCATTTTAGAATACAATAGACTATGTTCTCTATACACCCCATCTAAAAACATATCCTGTTCCACAAAAAAGAAAACGTTGTAAAAGAAACATAATTCAAACAGAAATGCAACAGGATCTCCCTGCAAATCCTCCAAAGAGACAAAAAGAAATAAATACTTCTTCAATTACCACAACCAAAGAAGAATCTATTACTCAAAGTAACTCAGGTACTTCTTCAAAGAAGCAACAAACACTCCGAAAAAATTACTTGGACACAGACCTATCTGGTCCATTCAAATTTTCAAATATAACTGGTGTAAGTTGCTACGCAAATGTAGCAATGAATATTCTATTTCAATTACCACCAATTGTTGAGAACATTTACTTACACAGCAGTACAGGCCAATTGTGTTTGCAAATGTTAGTACTTCATAGAAACGCAACAAACAATCCTGACAACACGTATAGTGTTCATGGAATAAGACAAGAATTAGACTACTGTGCTATAATGGTGAAATTCACTATAAACTCACAAGAAGATCCACAAGAATTTCTAATGTACTTACTACAAGTATTGGAAAACAAAAACATACCTATAAATGAAATCTTCCAGATTTCATACATGTGGAAACATACATGCACTCTCTGCAACAATGTGACACAGGAACAAATCCCTAATGAACGCTTTGTGTATGTATCCATACCTAATTGTGAATCTGTTCCATTTCAGTAACTTGTACAAAATGCAAACCATGGTAGATTATGTACTACCTGCAATTCAGAGAATCACTCCACCATACTAATACAAACACATAGTAAATACATAATACTAATGTTTCTACGTTACAATGCAGATGGTACCAAAAACAACTGCAAACTGACTGGATTCACACATGGTCAAGTATCACTTGGTAAGAATACCTTCACAACAATAGGTATAATCTAACACGCAGTAGCCACAACCAATGCAGGTCACTACACTACATATATTCAAATGTAATGACAGTACCATTACTCTAAAGCAAAGTTTTACCAGCAAATCTTACAAACGCTTATTTAATATTCTTAAAACCAAAATTTTATGACTAATCTGGACTTAAACATTAACAAAACTTCAATTAAAAAACTATAAACAGTTAGAATACGCCAACAGGTATCTAACTGCCCCAATATTTTGCAACAACCAAACAAATAAATCAACACCACTAAATTATAACAAAAAATAGACAGTTACAATACACCAACAGGTATCTAACTGCTCCAAAAATATGTAACAAACCAACAGATAGAACATTAACCAGAAACAACAAGTAAACTCTGAAAACAAACAAACCAATAGACTTTAGCATAACAAAAACGTTTTTTTTTATCCAACATGGATTTTTTTTCCCCACAGACCCAATGATTAGAAAAACAAACACAGTAACTGAGCAAATAGCACATTACACTGGTTTGTAATCTTCTAAATATGAGTGTCAAAATGAATAAACAATGTCTATTATTTTATGCTATAAGTCCTTACAAACTACCAATACTAACATGATCTTTTCTGTTATCACAGAAATTGACAAAGAATAAATGTCCTGCAGTTACCAAACCAAACAGTAAGTATACTACAATAAGTATAACTCATAAATAGTGCCCCATAACACAACCACCGCAGCATATCACACCCATGAAAGCTTATAACTTTGGTACTTATAACTTTGGTCTTGCGTAGACCCTGGCCACAACCACCACATACACCCAAGACTCTAGGCCCTGACCACAACCACCACATGCACCCAAGACTCCAGGCCCTCACCACAATCACCATATGCATCCAAGACTCTAGGCACTCACCTCAAACACCAAATGCACCCAAGACTCTAGGCTTTCTCACAACCACCCCAGCATATCACACCCATGTTCGATTCTATGGGTGTGATCTATGGGTGTGATATGCTGTGGTGGTTGTGCCCAGGGCCTAGAGTCTTAGGTGCATGGCCAAATCCCTACGCCTTCGGCATTGCACCCAAGACTCTAGGCCCTGGCCACACCTACCGCAGCATATCACACCCATAGATCACACCCATAGAATCAAACATTTTAACCATGCCATATAACCTTTTTAATGTCCGCGGACACCATCCGTGTTCTTAGAACAGTTTCAACTTGCCTACAAACAGTACGGACAGGTAGAGTGTCCTTAGAACACCTCCATTTTTGGGTTTTTTACAGACAACCCGGACACCATGTGTGTTCTTAGAACAGTTTCAACTTGCCTACGAACAGTAAGGACAGGTGCAGTGTCCTTAGGACATCCCCATATGCGTCGATTACGGACAACGAGGACAGCGCGGCTGTATGCGGACAAAACAAATACAACAGTGGTGCCTACTACCTAAATAGATACAATATTTGAACCATCTCTTACTCCCCCACCATCCCAAAACAGTCTTACAGACCAACACACTTGCCAAAATTGTATTTCCCCACCATTTGTCACTGCGCTGTCTGCGGACATCTGCGGATACAAGATGGCGGGCGTTTCCAAAAATCTGACGCATGCCACGCTCTCCACCATCCAATCAGCGGACACGACGCAAGCCGATTAGCCAATCAGGACACTGTTCGCAGAGCGAACAGGGAAATGTGTCTGCGGACCGAACATAGATATCACCATTTTTTTTACCTACTTTTTGGTCATTTTAAAAAAAAATACTGGACGGATTTTCACCAAATTTACTAAAGCACACTTTCGGGACCAAGCCGCTGCTCCTGCTGCAAATTTGGTGCAAATTCGTCCAGCTGTTTGAGCTGTAGGCGTGAGCAAATTTTTTTTCCCCATTCAGTTTATGGGAAAAAAAGACATTTTGGGACCCCTCCTTTAACTTTTCCCCCCCTGGACCAAACCTCACCTAACTTTGCAAAATATTCAGAGCAGCCCATATACTTTTTTTACAGAGTTTGGTGTGGATTCATCCAGGGAGAGCGAAGTTATAAGACGCCCAAAAAGTGCTCTTCGTATGGAAACAGCAACTTAACCATAACTACACGACCACTACCGGGGTCATGTAATATATATATAAAAGTGAGATGTGGTTTCTTTAAGGCCCTGTCCACTTTACAGTGAAAAACAACATCCAACTATGAAAGGATTTTTGCTGCCACTTTCAAGTTGGATTCCCTTTGGAAAGTTAAGCATTATTTGGAAAATAAGTAGTGATTTGAACCCGTGCAGAGCCACATCAGATCATAGTGTAAATGCTTGGTACTATTCCCTGGAGTGACATCACACAGTTAATGCCGCTCATGAGAGCTAATGAATAGTCTGGATGTTTGTGCGATGAAATGCATGTTGAAAGAATTATTTTTTTTCATTAAGTTCTCTGCGAACTGTAAATCCTCTGCAATCTCATGTCTTTCAATACCTAGGCAGAGTAAGGTGTAGTGTGGAAGGGAAGAGAGTTTTCAACTAACTCTTGGTTACTAGAGAATGGTACATCTTCAGCCCAGAAATATCAAGAGAATGAAAGCCTTATTTGCAAGCCCGTTTTGAAACTGTACATGCATCTGGATAGAACAGATTACATTCACGTGCAAGGAAAGTCATACTCATATACACACACAAACACTGATAAATAAATGTGAACAGCGCCCACACATTCAGAAAACAAGGGATACATGTGGGTTTAGGACAAAAAATATAGATTCCTGAGAACATTACCTGTGAATTCAAACTTATATGAGCCAATTAAAACAAGTCACCTTTTGCATGTACATGACTTCACAAATAGTCCATTGTCTACATGTCAAGTGGCCTCTACATATCTTATACATTCACTATCTCACACCTGCACCGGAGAGTTGTTGTATTATTATTTACTTATCATTTTGATTGTTATAACTTTCTTCGGTAACATACTTGTCTTGATGCAGGAGAACCTCAAAGGTTTAACCATACTTTCATTATTTAAAATGTTCTCGTAAGAAGGATTTGTGATGTTTATATAGAGATCAACCCAATCAGTAATGTCAGTATGCCTACTGTCTCTTAGATTATCATAATATTTAAAGGACAACTTTCTGATTGAAAGTTGATGCCTTTGTGGATTTATAATAGTGAGATTCATATAGGCAGGTTCAATTTCATTTTTGGTTTAAATAATTGTTTTTTTGTACATACCATATTGCAATGGGCTGCTGGGTAATGCCGGAAACCCACTTGCCTGGAAATAAAAATTATTCTTTTAAATAAACGTATATTCTTGACTGCCCCACTGCCTGTTTCTTGCCCATAATTGTGGGGCGTGATTACATGAGGGGGAGCATGAGAAAAGAGTGTCACTTATATTTAAGCCCAATATTAAAATATTTTCAAATATACTTAAATCTTTGACTGCAATCCAGTCCAGGGAGCACCTCAGGTTTGAGATGTGGTCCAGTTTACAGACCGTGAAGATAAGATTTTCTGCTGCATTTTGGGCCACCTGGGAATGACATAAAAGAATGGCCAGAGCATTGGTCATTAGGGCATTGCAAGAGTCCAAACGCAAATGTTGTATCTACCACCCGCCACCCTGCACTTATAATTAGAAAAAGTACCCTGGGGCAGTTGATGCAGGAAGGATCAACATAAAAACAATTGGTGGCATGACTGATGATGGAAGGGTTGAGGGCAGCAGATGGGGGTCAGTGAACCAGCCAATAGGGCTTGATGGCTGTGGGACGAGACAGTGGTGTCAGTGGCAGACATGGGGAGAGTAAGTAACAAGAGTCCGGTGGTTTTGTTGAGGTGACAGCTCCAGATTGATGTGGGTTGGGGCAGAAAAGAGGAATGGAGGGGGCCAGGGTTAGGAGATGGGTCTTGGGAGACTTGACATGTTCAGCACACATTTAGGAGGGTAGTTGTAGCCAGCAGATGAGTAGGGAGTATATGGCAGCAATACCACTCTTCGTATTAGAAATTAAGGAGGTAGTATGCTGCTTCATCTCAGGGGAAATATTTGGAGCAACAGAGAAGGCTGCAAAATAGGTCTTAGATGTCACTGGAGGTGACACTTCACATAGAAATATTATGCATTGCCTGGAAAGAATATGAACACTTGTTATTGATTCCTATAAAGTATTCCTGTGCTGTATTGTGCTGGGTGAGGAGAAGATAAAGCTCTGGGTGGGTGGTAAAATGTACAGATGGGGTAGTTAGGTCTGTGGGAGTGCAGATGGGGTTGGTGTAGAATGACAGGTGCTTTGGTGGTGGGAGATTGAAGGGAGCAGACAAGTAGGGATGGGTAAGTGTTGGGGATGAGAAGGGGGAGAGTTGTTAAATCATTGACTGACGGGCTGGTGGTTTGTTGGGTCAGAATGATGGTGGTAGGTGGATACGGAAAACAGTCAGGGTGGGTGGCAGACTGACAGCGATTGATTGGTGATGGAGGAGAGATTGGTTGGGATGAGTATCAGGGGAGTACTGAGTAGGATGGGCTGATGGATGGTTATGGTGCCAGACTGATGAGGGTGTGGATAATTGTGGGGGGGCAGGCCAATGGAAGCTGGAGCAAATAATGTATGGGTGTACCAGTAGTAAGTGGGCAGAGAAAGTGGCTCAGTGGGGTTAGGATGCTGCACGATAGGGGTGACAGACAACAGGGTGGGCAGATAATGGGCACATGACAGACTGGAGTCGCTAGGGACATATGAGGAATGGGGTACAATCGAACATGAGATGATGGATCGGTTGGGTAATGGAATGAGGATTGGTGGGTGGAGTTCATAGATGGGGTGGTTACTTAGGTGCAGTGACAACAGACAGCCCTGGGTTGTTGGGTGACAGTCGGTCAAAACACAGGAGGTTGGGGAAAACAAAAACTACTCGAGGATGGGTGACAGTTTTGTGTGAAAGATGGGAGAAAGGGGATGATAGGAGTTGAGTGGAGAGATGTGGGCTGTAGAAAGGGGGTGGTGACAAATGACAAATGAGAAGAAAATGGGAAAGCAACAGTCTGAGTGCCAGACAGGTGGAGGGTGGTTCATGAGATGGGGATGACAAGAGATTCAGACTTTCTGAGTGGATGAATTTGTGGCTGAATCTTGGGCTGACTGCGATTAAACCTCAGTAATATGGCGCTGGTGTAGGAGGGTGGCATGCAATTCATGTACAGCGTGGCTCTCGTGCTTCGGTTGTTGGCTGTGTGTTTGCATTTTGCACTCATTTTTTAGGAAGGAGACATTCTTTCAGGTACTTTCAGCACATATGTGATTAGGGGGAGAATGCAGAGCTCTTCTGCTCTTCCTTGTAGTGCCAAGAACTGTCCTTTGGACCAGTTTGGGTTGTGGGAGGTGAGTGCTTTTCGCAGAAGAAAAGACAACCATCTAGAATTAGTGGTGAAGAAATGGTGGTATGCAAACTTTCGCTTCAATATTTCACCTCAAGAACACACATCATTTTTAGCGAGGTCCCTGCTAGAAAGCCAGCTGCTTCTTATGAAACTTAAGAAGCTGTGTATGGGTTACTTTTTGACACGGTATCATGGGATGTCACCTCATTCTGCCCTGCAGGGCTAGCAGCAACAGGTGAGACACCCTCTCATTTCAGATTGTACCCCATAATAGAAGTACATTTCTAGCATTAGCTTTATAAGGCTGAGTAGAATTTAGTGCCTTGAAGCAGAGAAGCAAATATGTTCCTACATTATATCCTGTGAGGATATACTAGGTAGAAAGAGTAGCAGTGTGACCCATGCTCAAGGGCAGTCCAGACTGCTGTACTTAAAACACTAACAGTAGTGCTGAACATAGCAAAGGTATTCCTAAATCGCTTTGCTCTTCAAAGGGGCTCCTAGAGGCCCATATTAGCATCATAGTGGAAAGCAGCTACATAGCAAAGGAGCTTTAGTAGTGTCACTGACACATATTGATAAGGGTGTTTTTGAGCAAACATTCAATCATTCATGTTTGTAACCATTCAGCATAGCAACGGTATACAGCTTGATCACATCATACATGCATACATCCAAACATGTTTACATATGTATGCATGGGCCACCATTCCGGCTTCCGGCTTGGAAGCTAAGGAAAACAACTTGTGACGTTGAGGCCTTCAGCTAAGGACATTCAGGGCATGTTGGATAATTCCTCTTGGTGCCGTTAATGATAAATCGGCCTGAAGCCAAACACTGATAATTCAGCAGAAAGCTAAGGGGCGGTAGCAACCATATTGCTTACCATTTACTTAAGGAGGAAGGGATGTACTTCCAATTCAGATTCATAAGCAGGGGATTTGCCTAACAAGTGACAGCATCTATGGTAAGGGGGATTTCCAAGTGGGAAACCTTATAAACAGACAGCTGACCCATAGACCAAGGCTGCTGTTGCTGAACCCAAGCCAGAGGACTAAAAGGGAGTGCAGGCACTGTGCCTCACCTTGAGTGATGTAATTTATGCTTGAAAATGCACTGGCTTTTTGCTAGGCTGAAAAATGTGCAATTCTGATCCCGTGACTTAGTTCTTTGCATGAATTGTTTCAATTCTTAAATGCACAAGATTGCTTCATTGAATTAAGTTTTTGGTTTGATTTGCTTATAATAGAAATAGATTTGAGTTTCTACTTCAATATCGATTCATTGTACTTAGTACATCGGTTTGTTTTAGAAGTGCTGCACCTTTACTTGGAAAGGGCTTTTGCATTCAGAACATGGATCGTGCCCCAAGTTGGGGAAATTGATGTCCAGTTGATTTAGTTAAAGAGCGGAGATAATGAGCAATTTGAAAATGACAAACAGATGTGTTTAAGCCTGATGTTGAATTAGCAAGAAATGACAAACAAATGTGTTTGTACAAAGTGTTGATTTAGCGAGCAGAACGGAGGGACTGTGATTGTAAATAAAATGCTGATTTTATATACAACGTTGGACATTCTTTTTTTTTTTTGGACATTCTTGACTCTGGTCTATTGCTGGCACAGTGCATATGGGGCAGTGCATTACTTGTTTCATGTTGACTCTCTCCAAAAGTATTTCTATTTTATATTTCTCCTGCCCGTGTGTGCATTAGGAAATGTCATGACAATTGACTAGGAATGGTTGCAGAACCAGTGCATTAGATGTCAGCTTTTGAGGGTTGGAAAATGCAAACAGTATGAGGAAGGGAAAGGAGAAACACACTTTGAGGCCCACAAATCAATTATTGTAGCAAGAGCACAGATCAATTCTGGACTGGCCTGGGGAGATGTCCCTTTGTAGTCGATCCAGTGACTGACAGCTCCTTCCGTTTGCATTAGAGGGCTGCTACACCTTGCTATGAGCCGAGTTAAGAAAGAAAGGGGCAGAGTCCTTATCTAGCCGGGAGGTTGTTAAAGATACAACACCCGACAAGGGTGGTTCCTTTCATGACTTTGAGATCTGCATAACTTTCGCGTCAGACGATGGCTAATAACTAGGGCTATAACTGGGCACCTCTCCAGTCAGCACGCTGTAAGAGACCATGATATTCCTTCACTTGTGCATGCAAGTCTGTCTCCTGGACACAGAACATTCACTGACACAAAACAACACACCACGCAACCATATCCAGGGGCTTTCATGCTATAGATGAACAATCATAGAATTGGGCCAGTCTTATTTATATTTTCAAATGCAAGGAGCTCATGCCAGAGACTGCACAACTGTGCAGTAAAGGCAGTGACGTCATTTAGGGGTCGCCAGAGGTCGCAACTGTGACTTCTGAGGTTTCCCTTGCTACCCCTGTGGTTTCCCTTGCCACCCCTATGAAAAAAAGGAAAAACATGCTTTTTGTTTTACATGAAGCTCCTGGGCTGTGGCAAGTGTGGCTCTTTGTTTCTGGGGTGGCTGGAATTTATGTTGAGGCCTCTTAAAAAAAACAGGGGGTTTCAAAAGTGTAACACTTTGAGTACGTACCCTAAATAAGAAATAATAGGAATAGCAAACAATTTGTAATTGCTAGACTCATTAAAGGGGTGAAAAGTCATGTTCTATCGCTTCCCATGTCACTCGGGGCGAGGTCAAATGGCATCACTTCCTGTGATGTTATCAGAGGTCAAGGGTCATGTGATGTCACTTCTGCTACCCCTAGCATTTTGGTGAAATGAAGTCCCTGAGTAAAGGCAGTAAACACAAGGGGGCGGGGCGGTAGGAGAGGGGTAAGCATAGGGGATAAGTGTGAGACCTCAACTGATAGACCCAAGTCAAGTCCAGGACCCTGTACTGATGTGGATGCACAGAATATATCTGCCTCATTAGTTCAGAGGATAGGTGGGCCGTGCAGGCACTTGGGGCCTCCTTTGTTCTTTAGATCTAGGGTAATGTATGTCTGGTTCAGTTCTATATATACGAGTAGCCAGGGTGGATGTTTTGGGTGAGTGGGGCATGCACATCTGTCAAAGGTGTAACACTGATGCTGCATTTAGATGTGCATGTAGATGAATATGGTCTGCCAGTGCCGTGCTTTGTATTTTGCACGCTGGTGAGTGATGGATAAGGCAGTATTGGGGGGAGCCTTAGATTTAGCTTCCTCTATAATAATAATTTAGCATTTATGTAGCAGTAGAACCCTCACGTATCTGAGTGCTGTTTATTATTACCCGCAGTGTGTAGTGCTCCATTATGAACCTCGGAAGGATGAAAGGCTGAGTTTGGCCCTGCCAAGATTCGAACCTGTGTTAGCAGGCTCGACATAGATGTCAAAGCAAGCGCTCTACTCCCTGTGCTATCGGACCAGCTACACTGGCGTGCACCTGTCGCGCCTAGCAAACGTGCTTATTGCACTGCTCATAAATGCAAAAATACAATCCTAATTAGCTCCAGTTGCTCCCTTGAAATACGATACTACACTATCGCAGTGGGGTGGGGGAGTCACGCCCTGTTGCTAGTCAGCGTGAGGTTTTCTTTGAAGCTTTTCTCTGGCCCCTCTATACACCACAATTGCCCCCCCACACCTTTCATCAACATTCAGGATGTGTGTCCCTTATTTTCTCAGGACAGCACTTCACCCGCCCCCCACTACAATGATTTGACCCGTCCCTTCATATACATCCTCTCCTAACATACACCTAGCACCACTTGTCCTCTCTCTCTTCCTCATTGCCCGTCACAAAGGGCTCTCCCTGCCCTTGGAGCTCTTCATACTTCTCATCCAGACATCACGTCTCCAGTCCCAGGCCCCCACCCCTGACACCATCACAGTTTTTACCTCTTTGATGTACAAATCAGATTCTCAACCTCAGTAACATCAAAAACATCCCCACTGCAATATCCCTCATTGTTCACCCCAATTACTATTATCTTAACTCCTCTGTCTATCTCACACCAGTGATTCAATGGCCCCAGTGAAACCCCCTTCTTCATTCCTAGCAAGCACTACACAATGCAAGCTTAACAGACAGATGCCCCTGCTGAGAAACTCTGGTGCTCCTACTCCCCACTCCTTCCAGATCATGCTTGGATCTCATGATTTTCAGCACAGAAAAGTTGACAAACCCTTCATCGCGTATGTATTTCTCAACCTCTTCAACTATTATCATTGCTTTGCAATTTAACAATCACTTCCCTCCTGTGTCTCTCCAAAGGTTGGACATCAAAGAATTCTCTGCTAATGCTCCTCCTTCTATTGTATCGCTCCCAAGCAACCCCCAAATCCCCCCACAGGACCTAATTAGTGACACCCCAAAGCCACCTACTTTTAATCTAGTCACTGATCATTATATTCTACTAATCGAGTCTAACCCTGGTATCCCACAGACAGCCCACATGGAGATGTTTCCCTATTCCCCCTTCACCCGTAGTGATCTACGACCTCTGACATATTGCATACATTATTGCATCTCTGGTCAAATAGCTGAACAGAAACCAATCAGAGATTAGCCTATTTGCATTTCACTTAAACCGTCCCTTCCTTCCTTCATCATCTAGTGTCCACTCATCAAAACAACCAATCCAGCGAGGCATCCTCAGGGATGTCGTCCCTTCTTCCACAGTGGGGCCAGTACGCTGCATCAACAGTACAATAGTTCCCTTGAGGTGGTACACACAAGGGGAGGATCACCTGGGAAGGGAAGCCCCTTATGGGACTAGGGATGATCATCTTCAAGAGGCACGATATTACCCCACTGAAAGTCCTTCAAACCCTTTTCAGGCATTACATTCCCCTCCCATCTGTCCTGATAGTAGTGATATGTTTTACTGTGAAACCAATCCAAATAATTTATTCATTCATAATAAAGATCTGTCTAGTTTTGACATTGACTTATTATATTTGAAACGATGTACCAAAACGAGGAAGAGGACTGCGAGGATGAAGATCACTCAGATAAACCAAAGTGAGCAGTCTAGTCCTTTAACAAATCAGATTGGTTCATGACAACTCCTTTTCCCAAAGCGGGAGTTTAAATGTAAGGCAGCTGAAAGCCAGTGGAGAAACCCTGCGGGCAGATATTGCCGGGAAAGCAAAGCTGTCAGCTGTGAAGCAGAGAACAGAGAAGCAAGACTCCCACAGAAGTGTGACGCTGTTTTCTGAGAAAGTAGAGAGCACGAGCAGAGCACGGGAGCCGTCTATTCTGGAGCTTGTGTACCGAATAGACACAGGGGCGTCTTACCACGTCCACAGCAATGCCAAATCAAGAGCAAACTGCGAGAAGGGTGCGGGACACCACAGAAGAACTACCAAACTGAGATGAAATCCAAGGCCATCAGAGCTTCAAGATGGAATTCTACCACACAGAAGACAGAAACCAAAAACGAAGGTACGCTTGCTAGTGGGAATTGATAGGAGGTCTGGGGAAGCCTGGTGCAGGGTGGAATGAGGGTCACAAAATATTGTGAATTAATACACTAAGAGAAATACGGAGAAGCGCAGGGTAGATACCTCAGTCATTGATAAATGCATGTAAAGTGAATACATGACAAGTGAAAACGTAGCTGGACAAGTGAACATGTGTCTGGGTCTGCTGATGGTACTCTTGTTCGGTAGAGAATCACCTACATTTCAGTTCTGGGTGGACCAGACTGATATGCAAATAGTTATCTCTCCTCTGTGAAAGGTACAGTGAGATCAAATGTGGTTATAGACCCTCCCAAGTGGGTACCTTCCCAAACAACAATTTTTTTGCCCATGTTCGTTCTTGGTAGAGGGACTCCTATACTTTTTTTCAATCAATCCATTAGTTATAACCAGATTATCAGCAAGGACCCAAAGAAGTGACCGGCCCTATGCAAGCTTTGAGCCTCTCAAACTTTTAATGTAACCTCTCTTTTAAATGTGCCACTCGCTACCACCTCCATCTCAAACTCAATCTATTTTGTCCACTGTAAGGGATGTCTTTTGTTCCACGCCCTGCCTCTCTTCATTCTGCCTCCCCTACTATGTTCACCATATCACACAGCTTCCCATAATAGACCCAATCTCACTTCATGAGGGGTTTCATGGACATCCAAATTCACCCGTGACAATAGACATATCTCTCAACTCTCATCCTTTTTACCCTTATGTTGCACACTCAGGCTCAATCGACACTCAATATCACCATCACTCATCAAGACACTATACGTTAACTCCTTACTCATCACTCCTAGAACCTTCATTTATTCTCCTAAGCAATCCTAAGACCATACCACAACCATCTACTATCCCTTCCCATTAGTAAGACATCAAGAGACCAGATTACTCTGCATCCTTCCCTTAAACTGGTCACCAACTAGGAAACACCTCCTCTATTTCTACCTCTCGACCCGGGAGACTGAATTTGAGTGTTATGTCCAGACTTCTCAACCTCCTAGGCCGGCATTATTATCAGTACCACCCTCTCCCTTTAGCCTTTCTCAACATCATGTCCAATGACTTCAGATTCAGGGGTTATAAATGGCGAGTTATAAATCAGTATACACTCACCACCAAATTTCATCCCTATCCCCTAAGCAAACATTTTCATACCACGCTTCCTGAAGCCTTCCCTATTCCCTCTGTCCAAGTCAGGTTACATCGAGCCCCATATCACATCCAGCCTCAAACTATCCAAACAGAATTGAACTGTGCACCCTCCTGTCCAGGCAGATTTTATTAATATCCACTTAGCAAAAGTGAAAATAACTCTACTTTAGTCACTGAACTCGTGCCCTCCCAGCACCTGCATGCCTCCTGTCTCAATGTATTCAACCAGATATGCACCCTACAACCCACTCCCTAGTTAGATTTCATCCCTTTTCCCCTGGACACCACCCTCTAAATGTTCTCGCCTACCCATCGTCTGCATGCCTCTCACCCAAAAAACCATTCATTCGTTCAAGCCCTCCCTTGAATTTCTATCCTCCACATGATACAGCCATTCTGGGGGAAAGCAACTCAATTGCACAACTCTGTACACTGACACCGGCCTCTCGACCCAACTCCTTAGCCTACCGCAAACCTCCCATTCATTCTCTTCTTCAATGCCACCCCTTTCAGCCACCCCAGTCCTTCCTTTTGCTCTCGCCTCCTCATGCTCCACTGTATCCACCTCATCCTCTAAGACTTCCTCTCACCCAGTCACACATCAGTGTAAACATCCCTGATCATCTCATTTATCCTCCACTACCTCCTTCCACTGCAGCCCTAGCTATATCCATCAGACACTCAGAATCCACACATGCCCATCATATATCCCCAGTACATTCAGCACTCCCCGACCCTACCAACCTAGTATCAAATTTAGTCCTGCTTCAATTGCGATTCTCCAAGCGTCCCTCGCCTCTGCCCCTTAAACCGCTGACCCTCCAACCCTCACACACACTTCCACCCTTCCACCCAAAAAAAGAGTTAAGCGACACGTCCCCCCACTCTGCATTTCATCTCCTATTAACTCCCCTTGCCACCTTCCAAGGAAAAATTGCACAGAGGAATTGACCCATTCACCAACCTCCTCAACTTAACCTTACCAGGTAACTCTTGATTCAGTTTATTAAATACCACACTAGGCCTTTATCTTGCTCATGCCAGTCATCTAAGAGATTAATCTATCACTCCCATCCCCCCTGTCTTGACCACATCTCCTCTCAGAACTAAAAGTAGCTTTTCAACCCTCTTTCTTTTACACAGGCAGGTTCAGGAGAACCAGAGAATTCAGTCTATTCTGACGTCTGTTCCTTCCATTCCATCTCCCTCCCCAGCTTTTCCTGCTCTAAGATCCCAGGCTCCACAATACTCTACTTTCCTTCCCTCCACCCCTCACCATTCCAACGCACTACCTCCTCTCCCAACACAAGTTCACACGCTACTCCCCTCTACACATCCAAACACAGTCCCAATAACTTAAACTGTATACTCCTCAATGCCAGATCTGTACCCAAGAACACACATTACCTACACAGCCTTATCACTGATGAGTGCCCAGACCTTTTGTTTATTACTGAAACATGGCTATCTGATGACTTCATTCTAGTAGCTCACATATCATTTCATTCAGACTACAAACTGATAGCCCAGAACTGCACTAGCAGGGGAGGAGGCATTGTCATTATCCAAAAAGACTCCATACCTGCCTCTCCTAAAGACTCCTGCATCTATATCCTAGATTGTGAATCCTTTCTAGTTATGCTCACACTCTCAATCATTTCCTCTCACTCATTCCTGCTTATATACAGTTCCCAGGAACACAATGGATCCTCCACAAATTTCCTCCGTGATGCAGTTGCCTCAATCCTGACTTCCCATCCTTTCCTTACAATTTTAGATGACTTCAATATCTGGTTTGACAGACCCCGCAACCCCATGACCCGCTCTCTACTAGTAACCTGGAGCCTACGCAACTTTTCCAGTTAATCTCAGCCCACACACACACCCAGTTTGGCATAATTTACAGACCATATTTGGATCCTCTAGTCCCCACCCCATCCTCCCACCTTGTCCTTTGTTATGGTCAGAGCATCTTGCAATCTTCGTCGAACTAGCCCTTATCATTCCTCCCATTCCTGTCCTGGGCCCAGGATCCAGAAGAACTGCACATTATTGGAAAGATTCAAGGTAATTCCTGACCTCCCAAACCTACTTAGAAAATAAGCAATTAGACAGTTGGCTCTCCAGACAGCTTAAGCCGATGAAAATGTACAATCAGCCTTTGGAACACTGTTGACTTGCAAACCCGTCATCATCAAATCAAATTGGTTACGGCCCCAGCTCAAATTCTACTGGGCCAGATTATGCAAAGCAAAGAAAATCCTTTCTAGAGAACTCTTCAACATAATTGAGGACTTCAGCTCTCCTGCTTATGCCACCAAATTTCTGCCCCACTCTCATATTCTCTGAGATGCTATATCGAAACACTTATAAACAATAAAGCTCTAGAGAGGAATATTGCTATTCTATCAAAAGAATCCTTGACTCTCTCCCTCCCATCACCCTGCTACCCCACGCCTGCCCCGTCCCTAGCCCTCCACTTTTCACTTCCTTCAATAACCTCTCCCCTAATTTCTTGAAACATTTGTCCTCCAAACAACCATCAGGCTCACCCGAAGACCCTTGCCCACAGCACATGCTAACGGAAATCTTATCTCATACTTTTGCTGGAGATCTAGCCCTTGCCATCATAAACTCCTCTTTCGACTATGGCATCTTCCCTCCAGCACCCAAAACCTCAATCAACAAACCTCTTCTAAATAAGCCTTGCTTTGTCCCACTAGATGTCTACAACTAGAGACCAATATATAACAACCGCTACCTAGCTAAGCAAGCAGACTAAACTGCGTACTCTCAACTATGCACATTAAAAGAATGCCATTGCATCCTTGATCAAGCTCAGTCAAGTTTCAGACAACTTTGAGGAACAGAGTCTTCTTTAGTCTCCATTTGGGGTGACCTGAAAAGAAACTGAGACTGTTCTGCGGCTCTCATCCTACTCAACCTCTCTTCAGCATATGACACCACTGGTCATTCCCTCCTCACCGACAGACTACACAATTTATAGCATCTGCAATTTAGCCCTGAAATAGATCACCTCCTTTATCACAGACAGAACACAAATCGTATCCTTTCCACCCTTCGCATCTGCCCCTCGGCCGGTTCTTCATGGGGTCACCCAAGGACATTCGCAATTGCCCAATCTCTTTAATCTATATCCCAGCCCTCTAACTGTACTAACTCAGTTCTATGGACTATCCTGCTACAGCTATGCAGATGACACTCAAATAATCTGTAAAATCCCCAGTGATCCCACCTCAACTACACCGAACCACACGTCATGTCTAGCTGATGGATGGATGTCCTCTGGATGACCTGCAATCAACTCTGCCTCAATCCAGGGAAAACAGAAATCTTGTCATGCGGAAGGACTCAGATCCTTCCCCACGCCGCACCTTGGCTTCCTAACTAGGAACCCCACCTACCCCATCTATGAAAGTAAAAACCCTTGGCTGTCTGATGGATTCCAACCTTTTCCTCACATCCCACATTAACATCTTAATGAAAACCTGCTTCCATCATATCAGTGTCTTGCAATGCATTTTCCCATTCCTGATATTCTCACACAGAGTGTCTGCAAATATTGCCATTATCTTCTCCTGCTTAGACTATGCCAATGCGCTGCTTCTCAGAGCCCCCCATCTCTCCTAAGGAAATTGCACTGTGTACAGAACACAGCTGCAAGACTGATCCTACACCTAAGACCGAGGGATCACATCTCACCTAGAGTCCATCTACTACACTGGCTCTCGATTGCTCGACGAGTCACCTTCAAAGTCATGTGTATTACTCATTGCACCTTACACCATAAAGTTCTTGAATACTTCAAAAGAAGTTCTCTCGATACATACCCACCAGACCCCTCAGATCAGCCTCTGCATCTCTACTCTTCATTCCAATGTATTTATTTATTGGACATTTGAATGGCGCCTATACATCGGTGTTTCCAGGCACCAATGACAAAATACAGACAATTTGGCGGATCCTCCTTCTCAGTTCAAGCTCGTACAATCAGGAACTAACTCCCACTAAACATCTGCACCATAGAGGACCAGCTCCTCTTCAAGAAATTCCTGAAGGCCTGGTTATTCCCTGCAACCCCCACAGAGCCATACATTTCCCAGCCCTAACTCAGATACTCCCCATCATCTACCATGCCAATTCACCTAGGCTCTGATTCTCTAAGTCTCCTGCTGTCACTCATTCATCCCTCCCATAGCAGACACATGGCCTCCACCTTTGCCCTCACTCCATCCAGAACTTTGCGGCCTACCTTATTGACCTCAGAACTGCCCCTACTGATGTCACTTTGTGAATGCTAACACACCCAGTCATCCACCCACTACCAATCCCCTTCACCTCCAAGCACACTGTCCACTCTCCGCCTCTGTATTTTCCACCAGGTTGGAGCTCTATGCGTTCTTACACCTCATTTCACATTAATCTCTCTGACATCTTGGTCCTGAAAGACCAGATAAAACACTCATACGATCAGTCTAACAAAGATGACTGAGGCTTATTCCTGAGCCAACATCTCAATGCTAACACTACCTCTTACAATGGGCTCCCATTCAGTAATCGCCCCAAGGCACAAACTCGACCTGACCAACCCTTTCATCCTCCCATCCTTCCCTTCAAGGATTCTAGTTTATCACCAGTAGACCTCCTCTGACCTTGCTCGCCCTAAAAGTTCTGCGTATAAGCTTGCACAACTCCAAATCCTACTTGATACTTTGGTGGCGAGGGAAGTATAAGACCACCAGGAACGGCAGGTAAGAAAAGTTACCCATTGATTCCTTTGAATGTCACACTTCAACAAATCAATGCTATATTGTTCTTGAATTCAGCAGCATCATGACCGGCACAAGGCATACAGTGATACAAATCAGAAAGATGCTCCTTTGCTGCGACTTCTACATCTCTCTTGCTGCCCCTTTCTCCTGCTCTGTGTCCCATAGAATACAGCTGAGCCCCACAATTCGGTCCAACTGTATACATCGTTTTTCAGCTCTTCGGTCTTCTACTCTTCTACTTTCTTCCCTTTCAACCTTTTATTCTTTCCTTCCAGTCCTTCTCTAGACTCCTTTAGTGCCTTATCTATCCTTCTCCCCAATCAGATCTGTACACAACATTTGGCTATCCTCTACTGTCGCAAGCTCCTTCCCCCTCCTCTGCTTGTCACTGAGACACATACAGCGCTTTGAAGCCATTAATTATGGCAGGAGGCACTATACAAATGAAAGTTAACATAACATAACATCAAGCATTTTGTGCTGTTGATTTCTGGTAGGAAGGAACTGCAATATGACCAGCATCTTGGACAACAAGCAATCTGCATCTGACTAATTTGTTCATAAAGGTTTAAAAAAGTGACAGGGTGGGTAGATGTATTGATCGTGATCACAGGGAGTAGTCTGGTTGGTATTGGGTGAATTTAAAAATAATTCAGGCCCACTACCATGGGAGGCTTTGTGGGTGATGCAGAGGGATTTGAATTGAACCCTGCGGGTGTCAGAAAGTAATAGAAGCATGCACAAGGCCAGGTAGGTGTGATTCTTTTCATTGAAAATAATTAGTTTGGATACAATGAAATGGCCTAGAATATATAACCTACGAACCCAAGCTCAAATCTCGGCATACCTAATTCACCCAAAAATCGACACAACCACTCCTCAGCCAGCAAACCGCACACACTTCACCAAACCACAGCAACAACAAACAAACAACACATAAACCGCACCAACAGCCCACGAGGTCTTGCATCGGTCCGATAATCAAACCAAAGCTCAGCACATGGTGAAAACCGAGCTGCCAACAACACACCACTTCTCTCACTTTTCTACTCCCTCATCCTCCGACTAATCTAACCCGCCTGCCTTCTTGTTTTACAGAGTCACCTGAGCGCCTGGGGACCAATTCTGTTGGTTATGGTGCACGGTATAAATACATTTACACGGCCTTAGTGTCACACAATATATGGGGCACTCTACAAATGTGGTCTCTAATATCACCTGATGTCATTAACCTATTCACACACTAAAAATCTATATCTTATGTACTTATCAATTGCTTTCATCCCCAAATCCTGCATTTCTTTCTGAAATGTATGAGGAAAAGGATCATCTGGCAGGTTGCTCTGAATCAAGGAGCAAATATTGTGAAACTGAGTAGAAAGACAGACTATGGGGCTCATTCCAAATTTGCTGGTATCCTGCCGGTAATTCTGGTGAGATACCAGCAAACTGCCCCTAGTGTTTCATCTGTCTGCTATCCTGATATTACTGTGTTATTACAAGCAGCGGAAAGAGTGGTAAATTCCCATCCATGGAGTCCCATAGGACTCCAGAGATGGGATTGCTGGAATCACTGGGACCGGTAGTACTGGTGCCAGTGATCCCGGCATTTATATTCTGGTAGGGACCTGATTTACCAGTAGCTCAGGCCTTTAGATAAATCAGTATCCCAACTGGCAAACTTGTGTTTCCCCATCCAGAAGAAATTCTGGTGCCGGAATTACCAGCAATTTTACGAGCATTTCTTCCAGACCAGACAACTTGTAATGAGCCCCCATATCTCTAGTGGAGTAAAATCATACACAGGACATTGGACCTTCTCAAGCAGTGTGGGGTAAGTTTTTACAGAAGTGAAATGAACATTACTCAACATGAGCTCATCAATGTTCCTATTAATTTACTAATTGACTATGATTACCTCCTGATCAATCTTCCTTCCAAAACAATCCTAACCTCATGAGGTTCTGACCTGTGAGAAAGACCTTACATAACACTCTTCCCATTCAAACATGGATGATCAAACTCTAGTCCTCTAACAATGTTTGATAAACATGTCTTTCAAAAGGGATTTCCCCTTGTCCTAGTACTTTTGTTTGTGCGAGACTGAGCATGGGTGCCCTTTCCAGAAACCAGATAGGTATATGTTTATTACCCCTGAATTAGGTATGAATTTGTGGTTATTGCTGCGCTCACCAATTGTGTTTCCAGGTTAATCTGTTATCCCTCCAGGAACGGTGTTGTGTGGCAGGCTGTGCCCAGATCTATTGGGTCTGAGGCATATCAACTGTGTAACAGCTGGTCTGGGTTTGCTAGTTTACTTACACTGCGGCACTGCTCAGTGGCCTGGGTGGGGATCTTGATAGTTTCCCCAGGCAATGCAAGAAAGAATGGGGATGCAGGGCACAACATGGGTGCCAGCAGGATTCTGCCTCTAATTAAATGGGATGAGGTGTCTTTGGGAAGCTCCCATAAATGTCCCTGATTAATGTCATGTATTATCTATGGAGCACTGCAAATTACTGAGGAGGTTACTCACTCCCTCCAGTGGCATGGAGAGAGACATAGTAGCTCAGTACTAGAAGAATCAGTCTTCTTGGCTATGAGCGAGCAATTCGAGTGCAAAATGCAGCACCAGAGAGTCATGGTGGTCCGAATGTGTCAAGCAGTTCTTGAAAACAGCTCCAAGCAGTTCAATGGTAAAAACACTAGGATCCTGGCTGTCTTGGCTCTAAGGGTGCTTTGACGTCTAATCCAGGTACTCAGGGATAAGATGGTTCGTTTTCATGTGCGCCAAACACTGTGGAGGCAGGCACAAAAATGCAGGGGTCCTTCAACATGGTGAGGTCCGTGGTGCTGTTGTGGCTGCCAGAGAGCCAGGTCTTGCTTCAGCAACAGGTTCGCCCCCAAGTGTCCCGTGGATGGTTAGGGGACAGAGCTTGCCTCTGACTTGGAACACCTGCCTTCGTCTCACAACTGGAGGACTCTGGAAAGGACTGCTCTCCCATATTATTCAACGGTTGGAGTCCAAAAGATGATTTTAAAAAGTGTGGATAGACACCTTCTTTTAAAGGTAAAAGTCCACAAATGATTGAAGCTAGCCTGCTTTAAAGGTACAATCTGCTTGTTTGGGGAATGTCAAAGGGAGCAGGGACTTCCCTATAGACTCGGCTTCTTGGGTTTCCTTTTATACTAAGAAATATGCCCCGCCTGATGCGTTTGGAGCTTTGGATGACTATGATTTGGGCTCTCTGTTAGGCAGAAACCTGTGCAGTTCCCTTGGGGAACACTGCAAAAGATTTAAGACTACAGGTAGAGCAGTAAACCCCTTTGGTAGCAGTCTGTACCACCCAGATTTACCTGGTAGCTGTGGCTGAGCAGTCAGACTTCTCTCAAGAAGAGTTAGGCAGTATGTAAAGTATACACAATATGTACCAAAACACAATAGCACAAGCAAACACTGACCAGAGCTTGGTTTCAAAAGTATATAGTTATTTATTTAAAATACACATAAGTTAAAAACACTCTAGCAAAAATATAGTAAAAGCACTTCAACACAGTTATAATGAAAGTAAATTCAATCCTTTCTCCTATCTAGACAACTCTAGGTAAACACCACTTAATTAAAACAGAGGTGAGTGCTTAACGTTAGATGACACTCTAGTAGTTTCCAAGAAAGGGAGAGAAAAAGCAGAAATGGGTTAAACACACCACTCTAAGGTCCAGAACACTTGCAATAGGCTCAAAGAAGCACAAAGTCACAGGTGAGCAAAAGTCACTAGGCAGGGCCCACTCTTAGAGTAGCCGGAGCGAAAATGTGCCCAAGATCACACTGTTAGTTAGAGATTCAAAGTCTTGCAAAGAGTCAAAAAGAGTTTAGAGTGGCTCAGAAAGTTTAGCCAAAGTGTCCCAGGCACTCCCAGGTTCGAAAGCCGGGGACTAAATCTACCCCGTACAGTCGGTAGCAAGGGAAGCCAGGCGGAACACAGTACCTTAAGCGGAAAGGATCCTCCAGCGGGGGCAGTTGTTCCAGGCAGTGGCAGCAGGGCTCGACGTCGGTCAGGGGAGAAGAAGTTCTCGCTGAAGAGCAGAAGAAGAGGGTCGTTGCACTGCCCGGGAAGAAACCAGCCGCGGAGTCCTCCGGTTAAAGGGTTGGTACCGACTTTCGCGGTATGGGGGTAAAGTGTGGTATTCCGGTTGCCGGGGTGCTTGGCACAGGCAAGGCGGCCACGAGATACCTCAAAGAACGGAAAGAAGGCGAAAACTGGTTGTCCCCACCAGTCAAGGGAAGGAGCCACTCCGTTAAGAGTTCTCCTCGGTCGTCGGGAAAAAGTGGTGAGACGGTTCAGCAGGGCTCCACCGGGTGGTGTCGTCGAAGCAGGTCGGCTCAGCTCTTCCCTCGTCGGATTCTTGGTCCTGTGGCGACTTCTGAAGTCCCAGTCCCCAAAGCCCTGCTTTTATGCAGCAAACCCCCATTCACCCAGCCTAGCTGTCACTCAAACATGCTAAGTGGTGAGCCGGGCGGCTCACCACTTGGGCCAATCAGGACGGAGTGCGACTTGAGTTACCAAGGTAACTCAGTCCAGGGTGCCTAAATCCCCCTCCACCCCTCCTAAGTACCCCAGACAGAGTGGCACCACTTTGGAGGGCTTCTGTGGAGAAGCCCGCCAAAAGTGGGACAAAGGGCTCCACTTTGGGTCAGAGTTACAGAGGCGAACACCAACGCCATTTTAGAATCAAGTTTTGGCAAAAAGTCCCAACCGGAGTTATAAAAATAAATATATAAACCGGCGGTATGTTTAAGGCTACCGTAAATAAATAATTAAATGTGTTAGCCTAAAACAATGGGAAATCCCATAGGGAAATATTCGCGGTCGAATATAAAAAGTAGTTTCCACTGCCACCAGCCAAAACTCGATCAGGGGGGACGGAGACGTGCCCCCTCGACTAACAGACCCTGGGGCAATCGAATTGCCCCAGCCAGTACGTCCACAATATGATGGTTTGTACTGGTTCTGTTCAGGATTCAAGACTAGCAAAGTCTTTGGTGACTTTACATGCCCTGGGAGACAGTAGTCAGTCCCAGGGTATGGAGTCTATGTTGGGGAGTCCCTAGGACACCCCTGGGTCACGGCACAGAGGGTGCTGTGTGACCCACATCACAAAAATACATGAGGCCCTATGGAGTAAAAGACCCCATAGCCCATTCAACACAAGGTTTGTCCAAGATAACACACTTCAACATGTCCAAGAGTGAGGGTAAAAGAGTCTCACTCTTGGCAGGAGAAAAAAATTAAACCCCAGAAATCCAGCAAAGCTGCTGGGGGACTCACTAGGTAGGGAAATTCAGCCTAAACAGAGAATTCTCCCTAACACTCGCCCCCCCCAGACTAAGGGACAGGAGGATTTAATCCACTCCTGGATGAACCTCATACCTCTAGTCGATGATATACATCCTAGAGAGTCCATCAACATTTTGATGGTGACACCCTGACCTGTGCTCAATGGTGAAATCAAACCCTTGCAGGCAGATTGACCATCTCAATAGTTTTGGATTTTCCCCTTTCATTTGCATTAACCATCTCAAGGGTTGGTGGTCAGTCTGAATAACAAAAGTAGAACCATACAAGTATGGCCTAAACTTCTTCAGTGCCCACACAATAGCAAAGCATTCTCTTTCGATAGTTGCCCACCTTGTCTCAGGATCCTTCAGTTTCCTACTGATGAAGCAAATGGGGTGCTCCCTACCCTTCTCATCCAGTTGGCTTAGAACTGCACCTATACCTACATTGGAAGCATCAGTTTGTACAATGAAAGGTTGGTGGTAGTCAGGAGCTCTCAATACTGGAGCCTGGCAAAGAGCTCTCTTCAGTTTTTCAAAGGCCTGATTGCACTCCTCATTCCATTTTACCTTCTTAGGGAATTTGGGAGAGGAGATTACATTCAGTGGAGAAGCTATGGTCCCATAGTTCTCAATGAAATTCCTGTAATACCCAGTGAGGCCTAGAAAAGCTCTCACTTGGGTTTGAGTAGTTGGTGTTGTCCAATTTTGCACAGCTTCAATCTTGCTGGGCAAAGGCCTTATTTCTCCACCTCCTACCTCATGTCCAAGGTAGACCACTTTACTTTGACCAATCTGGCACTTACTGGCTTTGATTGTCAAATGGGCCTGTTTCAGAGCCTGCAGCACATGTCCTAGGTGGTTCACATGTTCTTCCCAGGAGTGGCTGAAGACTGCAATGTCATCCAAGTATGCCATGCAGAAATCTTCCATCCCAGCCAGAACTTGGTTCACCATCCTTTGGAATGTGGCAGGTGCATTTTTCAGTCCAAAAGGCATGACCTTAAACTGGTACAAGCCAACTGGGGTTGAAAATGCAGTTTTCTCCTTGGCATGGTCTGTCAGGGCTATTTGCCAATAGCCTGACGTCAGGTCAAATGTGCTGAGGTACTTGGCTGCACCAAGTTTATCCACCAACTCATCTGTCCTGGGCAAAGGGTGGGCATCAGTCTTGGTGACTGCATTTAGAGCTCTATAGTCCACACAGAATCTCAAGTCTTTGGATCCTGCCTTTGGTACTAACACAACTGGGCTAGACCATGGACTAGTAGAGGGTTCTATTACCCCGAGATCAAGCATCTTCTTGACCTCTCCTTTGATGTGGGCTCTGATATGTTCTGACATTCTGTATCCTCTGCTTTTGACTGGCAGACAGTCACCAGTGAGTATCTCATGCTGGCCCCAAGGGGTGAAGCCTGGTGACAGTGAGAACAGGGAGGCAAACTGATTTAACATAGATTTGCACTCCTCTTGTTGCTCAGGTGTCAGGTCTGAAGAGAGATTGACTCCTTCAACTTTTTCATCTAAAGGTACACCTCTGAGGAGATCAGGGAGGGATTCACTCTCTTCCTCCTCTGCAGCTGAAGCTAGGAGCAAGGCTCCTACATCAGGTCTGGAGATGTATGCTTTTAGTCGGTTGGTGTGGAAGACTCTAGGAGCTTCCCTGGGTCTGCCCAGATCCACCAGATAGTTGACCTCTCCAAGTTTTCCCACAACCTTGAAGGGTCCCATCCATTTGTCTTGCAAGGCCCTCTGCCTTGTTGGGAGCATAACTAGAACTAGCTGGTCTTGAGTAAACTCAACCATGTTAGCCTTCTGGTCGTGCCAATGTTTGACCAGGGCTTGACCAGCTTTCAAGTTGTCACTTGCTTCTGCCATCATGTGTGACATTCTCCTCCGGAGACCTATCACATAGTCAGTCACTCTGACTGGCTTGAGGGGAGGAGCACCTTCCAACCCCTCCTTAATCAGGGCCAATGGACCTCTGACCGGATGGCCATAGAGAAGCTCAAAGGGAGAATAACCTACTCCCTCCTGAGGGACTTCTCTATAAGCAAAGAGAAGGCATGGCAGTAGAAGGTCCCACTTTTTCTTAAGGGGTTCTTCCAAAGCACCTATCATGCTCTTCATGGTTCTGTTAAACCTTTCAACCAACCCGTTTGTCTGAGGGTGGTAGGCGGTTGAGAACTTGTAGGTAACTCCACAGGTCTTCCACATGGCCTTCATGTAGTGGGACATAAAGTTTGACCCCCTGTCAGAGATTACCTCCTTAGGAAACCCAACCCTGGTAAAAATACCAAGGAGGGCCTTAGCCACAGCCGGAGCTGTAACAGTCCTCATAGGAATGGCCTCAGGGTATCTAGTAGCATGGTCTACTACAACAAGGATAAACCTGTTGCCTGAGGAGGTTGGAGGATCAAGGGGACCAACAATGTCAATCCCTACCCTCTCAAATGGGACTCCCACAACTGGGAGAGGCACTAAAGGTGCCACATTCTTGGAACCAACCTTACCAGAAGTCTGGCAGGTATGGCAGCTCTTACAATATCTATCTACTTCAGCCCCCATCTTTGGCCAATAAAAGTAGAGTGAGAGCCTTTCCTTGGTCTTCTTGAAGCTCAAGTGGCCAGCCAAAGGTATCTCATGGGCTAGTTGTAAGAACTGTTGTCTGTTTTCTTGTGGGACTACAAGGCGTTTGTAGTCTCCAGGTTCAGACTCAGTGGGTTCACTGTAGAAGAGGCCATCTTCCCAGTGCAACCTATACTTCCCAGGCTCTTGCCCATCAGCTTGAGAAGCTGCCTGGTGGCGGAGACCTTCCAGAGTTGGACATTCTCTTTGCCCCTTACGGAAAGCAGCCCTGCTAGGCCCACCTTCTGCCAGTAAAGACTGCAGCTCAGGATGGTCCTCAGGGTCCAAATCTCCAATAAGGTTTGGGCCTCCCTCTAGCTCTTCCTCAGAGTCTAGCTCAACCACACAGGGTTGTACCTCCCTCTCAGCCTCAGCTGGAGGTGGAGTTACAGGTGTAACTTTGGACAACCTAGGGGAAGTCCTTGTTGGAAGCACTGGAGTGCTTGCTGCTGGCTTTTTCCTAGGAGTCTTGGGTTGCCCCTTTGCTCCTGATCTGGTAGTTACTGCAGTAAGTTGCTCCAGTGGTAGAGGAGTGATTTCTGTCATCATCTCCTGAGATAACCCTCTCAGGGTTTTCTCCCTTGCAGGTTTTGTGAGTTCCTGAAACCTTTTGCTAGGAGGTCTGGGGGTATGAGATACAACTCCAAGAGCTTTGAGGTCATTACCCAACAGAACCCTACCTGGCACTTCACATTGTACACTGACAGGTATTTTTACAGCCATATCATTACATTGGATGAGAACTGGTAACTGGGGACACATCTGCACAGGCCCACCAGCTAACTTGGTGAGGCATTTGGGTGCCTTAGCAACATCCTCTGCCTTGAAAAATGATTCATCCACCACAGTTATGCTGGCTCCAGTGTCCCTAATGGCAGGAGTCTCCTGACCATTCACCTGGACACTGTCCTTATAATACTCTTTAGTATTATCTGGGATAGAGTTATAGACATCTAAATTCTGTTGCTCCCACAACCCCAGAGAGACTAAAGAAACACTAGCTGAGACTCCAGTGGGTTCATCAGCTAGTAATAGAAAGTTTCCACTTGCCATAGGTACTTCCTCTTCTGGAGCGAAGGCTAAGGAGGCAAGCTGGACCCCTGAAGGTTTACCCTTACATCTGGGATCTCCTTTCACATGGTCAGTAGCCTTACAAACAAAGCATGAGCCAAAGGCTCGCTGGAATGGAGGCTTGTTCTGACCTCCTTCTGGTCTGGGACCAGAAGGTACACTAGCCTGATTTGGTTTCCCTTGTGGCTTACCCTTATAGTTTTGTTTGGGGCCCTCTTTGGAATTTGTAGTATTAGAATTCTCTTTGGAGTCCTTCTTAGACTGTTTTTCCCCATCCTTCTTCTGAGTTACCCCAGAATCCTTGTGAGTGGCCCTGTTGGCAACCCACAAGTCAGCAGCCTTAGCTAGCTTCCGGGAATCTAATTCCCTGGAATCAGCCAAGTGTTGTCTGAGCTCAGGAGAGCAGGCATCATAAATAGTCTCCAACATAAACAAATTCTTCATACCTTCATAAGTGTTCACCTTGTAACCCTTAATCCATCCCTCTAAGTTTTTCAAACATTCATTCACCCAGGTAGCCCAAGGGGTACCATCATGCTTTTTGAGGCTCCTAAACCTCTTAAGATACTGGGAAGGGGTCTTCCCAAACCTAGCTATCAAAGCTAGTTTCACACATTCATAGTCCTTCCTATCCTCCTCCCCCATCTCCATTACCACATCAGTTGCAACAGGGGGAAGCCTAGAGAACAACCAGGTGAGTAAGTCATTTCCTGTGATGTTCTGGAGCCCATGATTATATTCAAACAGAGACAACCAATCCAACACATCCAACTTAGGCTCATACATACCAACCAATTCTTTAGGCATCCGGGGTCTTTTAGGACTGGAACTTCTAGAGGAGCCAGAGAGAGAAACATTCTCAACAGATAATTTCTTCATTTCTAAGTCATACTTGAGCTCCATTTCCCTTAGCCTTAGTTCTTTGTCAGTTTGAGCATTAAGTTTCTTATACTCCAATTCTAGCTTCATTTTCTCCAGTTCAAAGTACTGAGGACTAAATGTGGGACCTGGTAAAGGTCCAGTAGGCACAGCAGGTAGAGCAGGCAGAGGCCTAGGGGGGACAGTTACAACAGCCTCACCCTCCTCTTCTGACTCTTCCTCAGAAACATCAACATTTTGCTCCATGTTAACTTCAACACTGTCATCTACAGTTGCTGGAGTGGTAGGTTCCTCTGAACCATCACCCAGACTTTGGTTAGCTAACAATCTTTCAATCAGCTCCATTTTCTTGCCCTTAGTCAGGAGATCCTTATGTTTACAGAGCACTCTTAAACAATCAGCAGTTTTGGCTGCAAGGGACTCTTGACTATAGCTTTCTATAACTGACATGTTAGAGGTTTTACTTTTTCAGTGCTAAGCTTTGTGGTTAGTTGCACTAAGGTATCTAAAGCACAATAAAATGTATACTCAATACAAATCCCACCGCTGTACACCAGTGTTAGGCAGAAACCTGTGCAGTTCCCTTGGGGAACACTGCAAAAGATTTAAGACTACAGGTAGAGCAGTAAACCCCTTTGGTAGCAGTCTGTACCACCCAGATTTACCTGGTAGCTGTGGCTGAGCAGTCAGACTTCTCTCAAGAAGAGTTAGGCAGTATGTAAAGTATACACAATATGTACCAAAACACAATAGCACAAGCAAACACTGACCAGAGCTTGGTTTCAAAAGTATATAGTTATTTATTTAAAATACACATAAGTTAAAAACACTCTAGCAAAAATATAGTAAAAGCACTTCAACACAGTTATAATGAAAGTAAATTCAATCCTTTCTCCTATCTAGACAACTCTAGGTAAACACCACTTAATTAAAACAGAGGTGAGTGCTTAACGTTAGATGACACTCTAGTAGTTTCCAAGAAAGGGAGAGAAAAAGCAGAAATGGGTTAAACACACCACTCTAAGGTCCAGAACACTTGCAATAGGCTCAAAGAAGCACAAAGTCACAGGTGAGCAAAAGTCACTAGGCAGGGCCCACTCTTAGAGTAGCCGGAGCGAAAATGTGCCCAAGATCACACTGTTAGTTAGAGATTCAAAGTCTTGCAAAGAGTCAAAAAGAGTTTAGAGTGGCTCAGAAAGTTTAGCCAAAGTGTCCCAGGCACTCCCAGGTTCGAAAGCCGGGGACTAAATCTACCCCGTACAGTCGGTAGCAAGGGAAGCCAGGCGGAACACAGTACCTTAAGCGGAAAGGATCCTCCAGCGGGGGCAGTTGTTCCAGGCAGTGGCAGCAGGGCTCGACGTCGGTCAGGGGAGAAGAAGTTCTCGCTGAAGAGCAGAAGAAGAGGGTCGTTGCACTGCCCGGGAAGAAACCAGCCGCGGAGTCCTCCGGTTAAAGGGTTGGTACCGACTTTCGCGGTATGGGGGTAAAGTGTGGTATTCCGGTTGCCGGGGTGCTTGGCACAGG
Source organism: Ambystoma mexicanum (assembly GCF_040938575.1). Taxonomy (NCBI): domain Eukaryota; kingdom Metazoa; phylum Chordata; class Amphibia; order Caudata; family Ambystomatidae; genus Ambystoma; species Ambystoma mexicanum. Next base: position 1,032,399,805 of record NC_090934.1, read on the forward strand.
CAAGGCGGCCACGAGATACCTCAAAGAACGGAAAGAAGGCGAAAACTGGTTGTCCCCACCAGTCAAGGGAAGGAGCCACTCCGTTAAGAGTTCTCCTCGGTCATCGGGAAAAAGTGGTGAGACGGTTCAGCAGGGCTCCACCGGGTGGTGTCGTCGAAGCAGGTCGGCTCAGCTCTTCCCTCGTCGGATTCTTGGTCCTGTGGCGACTTCTGAAGTCCCAGTCCCCAAAGCCCTGCTTTTATGCAGCAAACCCCCATTCACCCAGCCTAGCTGTCACTCAAACATGCTAAGTGGTGAGCCGGGCGGCTCACCACTTGGGCCAATCAGGACGGAGTGCGACTTGAGTTACCAAGGTAACTCAGTCCAGGGTGCCTAAATCCCCCTCCACCCCTCCTAAGTACCCCAGACAGAGTGGCACCACTTTGGAGGGCTTCTGTGGAGAAGCCCGCCAAAAGTGGGACAAAGGGCTCCACTTTGGGTCAGAGTTACAGAGGCGAACACCAACGCCATTTTAGAATCAAGTTTTGGCAAAAAGTCCCAACCGGAGTTATAAAAATAAATATATAAACCGGCGGTATGTTTAAGGCTACCGTAAATAAATAATTAAATGTGTTAGCCTAAAACAATGGGAAATCCCATAGGGAAATATTCGCGGTCGAATATAAAAAGTAGTTTCCACTGCCACCAGCCAAAACTCGATCAGGGGGGACGGAGACGTGCCCCCTCGACTAACAGACCCTGGGGCAATCGAATTGCCCCAGCCAGTACGTCCACAATATGATGGTTTGTACTGGTTCTGTTCAGGATTCAAGACTAGCAAAGTCTTTGGTGACTTTACATGCCCTGGGAGACAGTAGTCAGTCCCAGGGTATGGAGTCTATGTTGGGGAGTCCCTAGGACACCCCTGGGTCACGGCACAGAGGGTGCTGTGTGACCCACATCACAAAAATACATGAGGCCCTATGGAGTAAAAGACCCCATAGCCCATTCAACACAAGGTTTGTCCAAGATAACACACTTCAACATGTCCAAGAGTGAGGGTAAAAGAGTCTCACTCTTGGCAGGAGAAAAAAATTAAACCCCAGAAATCCAGCAAAGCTGCTGGGGGACTCACTAGGTAGGGAAATTCAGCCTAAACAGAGAATTCTCCCTAACACTCTCCTGTGAAGGGATTTTGTAATTGGAGCTAGGAGGATGTAGCTTGGGCGATTGCCAGACTTAAACCATCTAGGGCCCCTGTCCTGATGGCATTCACCCCTTGTTTCTTAAAGAAGATCCTGGAACCTGGGTTGAGCTTTTCAAATCTATGTTTGACCATATCTTTCTGTCTAATACAATGCCTGCTTCCTGGTCCAAGTCAATCATACTACCTATTTTCAAAACAGGAGATAAACTTGATTTGTCCAACTATCGTCCTATAGCATTAACGGATGCCACTATTTTCTATTTTGCTGTTAAGGGACCTTGAATGTGCTATTAGGAAACTTAATCTTCTAAGAAGTTTTCAGGTTGGGTTCTGTGCTGAGCTTGGTACTTCTTTGAATGCATCTATTCTTTCTCACCTTAGACATTATGTTCATCATTCTGAGGTTGGGGATGTTTATCTGGCCTCGTTGGATATTACTAGATCCTTCGATGGGGTGATTAGATCGAGGCTCTGGCATACATTGCTTTCCTTGGGCATTTCTCGTAAGATGGTCCAGTTGATTGCCTTGCTTCACTCTAAAACATCTGTCTGTGTATTATTAACAGAGGATGGTGTTCTTTCTTCCGAAATACCTACCTGTACAGGTGTTAAGCAAGGATGTACGCTGGCCCCTACGCTCTTCAACCTGCTGAGGGACTGTGGCAGGGTCCCTCCATCGCACCTGCAAGGTTGGGGAATGTTAGGTTGGAGTGGATGGCCTATGCGGACGATTTTATATTGTTCGATAGAACCCTGCGAGGTCTTAGAGCTAAGATGCAGCTCTTCTGTGAATATGCAGTGAATAATAATCTGTTCCCTAATGCTTCGAAATCTAAAGTCCTGGTTCTATCAAGAAGAAACAAGGACATTCAATATTCTTGGAACATGGGAAGTGATACTGTCGAGCAGGCCACAACTGTAATTTATCTTGGATATCATTTGGCCAACAGGGTTAGTATAGATCAATGGAAATTCATCTTAAATGAAAAAGTTTAGAAACTTACTGATCATATGAAGTTCTAAAGCACAAAGTATGTAAGTTTTCTTTACTTCCCCTGAGACAATATTATCTGGCCAAATTTGAGGCAATTATCCTTTACAGACTTGACCTTTGCTCCCAGAATGGGTGACCGCTTGAATACTATTCAGGGAACTCTATGGAAGAATGGAAGAATGTACTATATGGCTATCCCTAGTGAAGGCAAGGTATGTCTGGAGACAGCTTTCTCTCCCCAGAAGAATAATTGCTCTGCCTAAAAATTCCCTTTATGAGAATCTTAAGGTTGCTATTACAGCAGGATCTGTACCATCATTGAATGATCTTAATACACGGATGTGCTCTGTTTTGGTGTATATTTGTGCATCTGAAGAGGATTTGATACTTAGACCGGGGCATGTTAAAAAGATTCTGTTTAGGTCTGATTGGGTTGAGGGCATCAATTGTGTTAATTCATATACAAGCTTTGTGGAATATTCTAGATTTATCCATGCTCGGGAATGTCTGCCTTTATATATTCAAAAGTTTCCCTGCTCTGTTATACGCATGAACTTATTGCGTTTTAGGTTTAATCAACTATCTGTCTATGAGAAAGATAAGAGTTGGTGGAGCATGAAAATGCTGGATGACTCCAAAAGACTAAATAATGAATGTAGGTTTTGTGGGGTAAGCAATACCTGTGAAACCTTGAAACACCTGGTAGTTGAGTGTACGTTCTTTGATAAAGAACAATCTGGGTTTTTCAAGGATAACACCATTGAACGTACAGAGGTATCGAGAAATTTGTTTTGGTGTTGTGGTATGTGGGGCACTGCTATTTCCTTAATTTTATCGCTTTCTTGTATTTTTAATTTCTGAGTTGAATAAGAAAAACATATCTTTGGAAGTATAACATTTTGTAAACTAATGTCATTTTTGTAAACTGAATTTTGTATTTTGTTTTCTTTTTCTTTTGATTTTAGAAGATGTCTCTTGTTGAATGTTATTTTATTCATTTTATTATCTCTTATCTTCTTCTTTTGTATTTTGTTGTGTATGTTTTTTTTGTAAACTGTAAAAGCAACAATAAAAAATAAAGGTACAATCCTTGTTATTGAAAGAAGTGGACCTTGCCCTTCTAACATTCTGACATCACACCCAAAGTGCCTGCTAGAGGAAGTGGAGGGGACAAGAAGGAGAAGCAAAGCCAGAGAAAAACAAGATGGTGGAACCCTCCCTCAACTGTACAAAGCTCTCCCTGTCTACATTAACCCTGCCCTATCTCTTCCCTGAAGGATCAAAGGCCCTTAGATATACAGCACCCTCGTGTGAGGCCAGGCTTTTTGTGAACGGGTGTGCCTTTTGAGTCTTGTTCACAGCAAGCTTCATGTGGTGTGGCTGTCACTGTGGCTGTCACTGGGAAAGGATGTTACCTGCCCTTACCATGGTCTACATTTCTTTAAAGTATCTATCATAGAGGTGGAAAGAATTATTCTATCCCTCAAACCAACCAACTGCCAGGGTGATCTCTGCCCAGCACAACTCATCAAGGATGCGGCTTGAGACCTGTCACCTTTCATATCCAAGCACATCAACGCGTCCTTTGCCACCAGCACCATCCTCACCAACCTCAATGAATCATGGGTACACCCACTACTAAAGAAAACCACCCTTGACCCGTTACCTCCCACCAACTATAGGCCAATCACAACATTCCTGTTCCTTCTAAAAATATTACATAAAGTGGCATACATGCAAATTCAAAAATACCTGGAACTACACCACCTGCTAGGAGCCAGACAGTCAGGCTTCTGCCCACAACATGGAACTGAGACCGTGCTCATCGATCTAAAAACCCAAGTCGACTAACTCAGAGACAGTGGCAAATCAGCTACTCCTGAACCTCTCAGCTGCTTTCGATCTGGTAGATCATACAATCCTTTGCAACCAATTCGACACAGCCACATACTTCTCCAAAGATGCCATAACCTAGATTAGATCCTTCCTAAGCGGTAGAACATTGAGGGTCTTCTTGCCCTCAGCAGCGGCAGATCCCACTCCTATCGCCTGCGGGGTGCCACAGGGGTCCTGCGTCTCACCCACACTGTACAATATCTTTACCAAGCCCCTCTTCGATGATCTGGGCCATCTTGGTATCACCTACACTAATTATGCAGATGACACTCAGATCCTCCTCCCACTTACAGGGGATTACGACAAGGATTTGGCCTTGGTAAATAGAGTGTACATCATCATCCAGGCATGGATGGACATGCATGGTCTATGCCTGAATGACGATAAAATAGAACTCATCATCTTGGGTACACCCATTACCCTAAAAAAATTAGGACCCGACTACACCTCCTTCCTAATTGACGGCAACCTCAATAAGGTGGCACAAGAGGTAAAAACTTTAGGTTTTTACCTGACTCCACCTTATCCTTCTCTAAACAGGTCAACACACTAGCGTCCTCCACAGCGTACACCTGCAAACTCATTAGAACCGGCAAGACATTTATCTCGAATAATACCTGTACCATCCTGGCCAGAGCCCTCACCCTGTCCCGTCTGGACTACTGTAACACCCTATACATAGGCTCCAACAAAACCATCATGACTAGAATCCAAACCCTACAAAACAATGCCCTTAAAGCAGGCTTAGGTATCTTCAGAAGAAAGCAAATTTCCGAGAGCAGACGACAGAACAACTGTTCCCCACCAATGACAAAATCCTATTAAAAACTGTGTTGCACACTCACAAATGTCTTAACAATGCTGCACACATGTACCTCTCTGAGAGATTCCATAAACGGAGATCCTCAAGACCACCTTGATCAATAAACCTGGACTGCTTGACCATCCCCAATTTCAAACGGTCAACGATTGGTGGCAACAGCTTCCCTGTTAAAGTGGCTAACTGTGGAACTCCATGCCTCCCTCCCTAAGAGAAGACCAGCCCTATCAGAATTTCAGAACCAATACCATTTTATGGCTAAAATCCTCTGACGCCTGATAATCCCTTGGTGCTAACCTCACTTCCATGTACAATACCTGTAATACTCTGTAAATATCTGTATATCCCGCTTGTATAATAATGTATATTAATGTATTGCTTTGCATGACTGCCTGTAACTTGTGACTCACCGTAACTAAGCTTTGCATATCCTTGTATCTGTTGCACCCTGATACCCTTGGGTCTGGTGCACATTACAAATAATAAAACAAACAAACAAACATTCCTGCCAGTAGGGCAAGGTCCCGCGTGTCTGGGGAGAAAACACATAATCCTTCCACAGCTGAACTGAGCCCAAAGTGCTGACACATGTGTTAAATCAATTTAATGTGGCTTGGATAACTATTAGAGATGCTGACCACCATAGCCTAGTCTCAGGTATGGCTGCTAGTCACACTTTAACTTGCCACCAGGGCAACCATCTTATAGTTATGTGGTCTTTGGGACAGGGTTGCATTCCTTAAACGTAGCCCCTGTGTTGCAGAGACTTTGCTTTTACTGCAGTTGTCAAGAGGGCACCTGTGATATCTGAACCCGCTCTGTGCCACTGGTAGAGCAGGCACTGCAGATCAGGATACTGATGCACCAGTGCAGAGGTACACACTATGCTTCCAGAGATTGCATTACCTGAATCATTGTATTCATAATTAAACATCCAAAAAGTCATTGCTGCTACACCCTTGCCAGTTGGCAATTCCTCACACTGGGTGGCTTTAAAGCTGGTTCCATGCAGACTTGGATAACATAGTGCTCCACGCATGAGCGATGGAGTTCCTATGTCTTTGATTTCTATGTGTGCTAGCCGGACTGCCTGCTCTTGTAATGGAAGTTGCTCGCTGGTTACCATAGTAACCTTGCAAAACACCAGCTGAAGTGAATCTGCTAACATGGCATCCTTGGGCAGCTATGCAGGTAGGTATAGAATTCAGGTTTGGGGTGACCACACCTGCAGTTATCTGCCATCTGTTCCCCTCTGACCACAAACAAGTTATGCCTGTTTGAAGCTATAGATTTTCATAAAGCAAAAAGGTAATGTGATGCATGCATGGACAACACATGATTTGTTTTCAGTTAAAAACATTTTACAGATGTATTTTAATTGAATAGAATTCTCCATTTAAGTCACTCATTGACTACCAGTCATGGTAACCTCTCCAGGAAAATAGTAGGTGCATTGGGCTTTGATATGATAGGGTATTTATAACATGCTTAATACCCAGAGGTTTCTAAGCGCGGACCTGGAGATTGAACCTGTGCTGCTCCATGTCGTCTTGCTTCCAAGGCGAGCAGGTTGCCCCTAAGCTATCCTCCCGAGAGCCTCATGATTGGGAATTCATAACCCTAATAGCTCTGGTTCTCTCTCTGAACAGAAAATTGGATTGTGTCTCCTTCCTGGCAAAGGGTTCAATTGTATAGGGCAGAGGCTGCAGCTCAGGGAGTTTAACACTTGCTATGTATTCACTACGAAGATTTCATGTATGCATCCTGGCAATGCTGGTTCTGCCTTTCAACCTTCCTGAAACATAATCTTCTATGATTAACGTTTTTTTTTATAAAATGCTATTTCAGATACCGAACTGCTAGACCTATGGGTGCCACACAACTTAAATCAATTTGGCCTGGTGTAAAATACATAACAGTCAAGCAAGTATTTCTTCATACTAGTCTTAGGGCCTCACCAGGAGTTGGGCGGTAGCCCTTAAAGGTGTGCTATTACCGCTGTATTTAAGGGCTGGCCCAATCATGGGTTGGGCGGAATGTTTGGAGTTTTACCTCCAACTTTTTTGCTGGAGGTAAAAATCTCCACATTCCGCCCATTTTCGGTGCTATTAGGTGCTATTAGTGCAGAAGAAATCCCCATTGGACTCAATGGACCCAATGGGGAATGGGAACATACCGCTGCACGTCTACTCGGTCAGGCGATATACCGACAAGGCCCTGTTGAGGCCAACAGATCAGTTTTGTGTTACTGGCCCTTATATATCTCCTTGTGCCATTGTTTGTATTGGCTACCAAAAATGCATGTGCCAAAGAAAGTTCAGGGCAGGCGTATCATGCGTATTTAGTATACAGCACACAATATGTCAGTCCATGAACGCCATTAAGAAGACAGTCTTCACTCTGCCATTCCAAATATAAGGTTTATGGTGGGTAATGTAAACCACTATGTGATTATAACATTTTGGGTAAGTGAAGATCATTTACAGTTGTCTGATATATGTGCTAATTTTCGTGAATTAAATGAAAACAAATAAAACGTAATTTTCCTTAAGGGAGAGCAGTCATGCCATTTGTTGTAGCACTGTGAGTCACAAAGCTGATCACGTTAATAAAATACATTTTCTGTGATACCACAGTTAATGTGTTTAGCTGCCACTGATAATGGTCCACAGATCGTGATACATTTAGCTTGCCCAGCCACACTTTTTTTCTTTTCACAAGAGATAAATAGTTGCATACAATTTCTCAGCAACCCTTCCATTTTACTGCTCCATAAAATAAGTTCCTTGCAGAATGTACCCTGTAAAGACTTTATGTTTACTCAATTTTCACTTTACAGAATCAGAGCTGAAGTCCTTCGTCTTGAAGAATGAAGATTACATTGTAAATGGACAAATCATGCGTGGGAGGTTTTGGTCACAAGGAAGACCATGGACACTATTCCTGGTGTTTTTTGCCATTTAACCGTTTTTTTACTTAGTCTGACCTGACTCAATTCCCCTAAAGGATATTATCTTCAAGTATGAACTATATTGCTGACTTTTGCCTTTTTAGTATCCTTGCTGTTTTTATGGTGTCAGATCCGTTAATCCCTGGTTGATTTTAGGATTCCGATCTTTTGGGTCTTAATCTGTGGCAGTGAACTGCAGCTATGAATGGTACCAACTAGATTTGTGTACAGGTTGCTGACATTGAGAAACCAGTTCAAAGCTTCTGATGAGTTTTGAGGATGGGGATTGCCCGTTCATCTAGGAGTTCCACCTTGGGATCTCCGGCTAGTGTTTCAAGGCCTCCAGGGGGTCCCGTTGTAGCCATTTTCTGAGGTCCCACTTAGTCCCATCATGGCCAAAGTGACGTTTTTCTGCTAGCCATTACTAATTCTCATGTAAGGTCAATTCAGGGTCATTCCACCCAGCGGTGGGATTGCTGGCAGATGAAGGGGGCTCCATTCAGGATATTTGGCATTCTGTAACCTGGGCAGTACCCTCCACGTTTGTCAAACACAGCAAACTGCAGTTTGGAGGCTTGGCTTCTAATCAGTTTGTGTCTGCTTGTATACACTGATGTTTATTTTGTTATTCCATAAAAGTGCTAGTGTAATCCTCTTTTATGGTTACATGGGGCTTGGTAAGTTATCATATGAATAGGACTGTGTAGAGGAAGATGGACAAAGGAGGAAATGACCCGATGACTTCATTACTCCGAGTCCTGGTCTTTCTCATCAGGGTCCTCCGATACCGCCCTCCAACCCTGGGCTTGGTGCAGGATATCATCATAACAGACTGAGTGGTGAGGGGAGGTGCCTTTAGAAAGAAATGTTATAAACATGGAGAAAGTACTATAGAGGTCGGTCTTCCATATTTGATGACGAAGGGTATTTTGGAAGGTTGGTTTTGAAGGTCAGAGGCTCAAATGATTAGGACTCTGACTAGGAAGAGCAGGGGCCTTATTACGAGGTCGGCGGTAAACCGCTGGTGCTATCGGTGGGTTGCCACCAACCTCATAACACTGTTTCAGTCACCAAGCTTCCCGGTGCCACCGGGACATTACAAGTCCTGGCGGACCGGGAAGCTAGGAGCATGAAAATGTTAGTCCCCATTCCGTGGATTCCCACACGACTCCATGGGAATGGGTTCACAGAAGCACAAGTATCGTTACTAACGGTGACATTGCTTCCGTGATGAGTCTGCCTACCATGGCCGTTCACCTGGCAGGGTCAGACCTGCTGGGGGCAGCAGCCCTGGCCGGCAGACTCGTAGTGAGGTGGTCTAGAAACAAGGATCCTGGTAAGGTTACCAGCACCCTTGTCGCCGGATCGCCACACTTGTAATGAGACCCCAGAACTCTGAGTAATGAAGATTACCAGTAAGTAATCGGGCCATTCTTGGTACTTGAGTTAATCAGGTAAAAAAGAGCTTCAAGCTATCGATGAAAAGGAATATGAAATTGCAAATAAAAAAGGTCTTTCCAGTATTTATTTTGTAATCCACATATAGTGAACACTAGGAGGCAGAGGCCACACATGTTCTAAGACTGTTCTCAATTTCTTTCGAGTAGATGGGTTTGTATGCATTTTTTATTTTTTATTTATTTATTTGTAATGTGCCGGCAGCCCACAGGCTTCAGGGTGCAAAGAATTAAAACGCTCATACAAACATAGAAGGCAGGAAAAACCTCCTAAGCATTTGATACATTTGATGTGCAGTTAAAATAAATGTAACAACGTTTCCTAACTTTCAGCACCAATTAGGCGCTACTATTAAATATGTTTTCCACCGATGGAAGTTCACTCTTGTAAAAATCTCTGTGTTACCTTCATGTCTCTCGTGTTCTGTCTTCTGTTATTTTCAACTCTGCATTACACGCCTCTTCTCTCACCCCTTCTCAATGAGGAAAATATGTACCGACTACTGGAAGCTGAACAGTCACATCTATCCATTTCTTTATATTAGTTTTAAAAGAACATCATTCAAGTCAACGTGTGTGAAGTTCAAACTTTGCATCGTTGAAATCAGCAGTTTCTGTTTCGAATGATTGATTCTGTGGCAGGTGTATGCTCTTAAGTAATTTCTCATGTCCACCCTGCAGTGGAATTTCAGGAGTTTTGACAATGGGGTTCTTTAAGTTTGGATGCCGTCTTGGAAATTAGACCTTTGGCCGAGAATCTGGTCGCCTATGGTCCCATCTATTTAATACTCTATTGCTATCCTTACTTCTTCTCCTCTCCCTTTTTCTCTCTCGCTCTCTCTCACACGCCAGTAATGTGACACACCGCAAAAACGCTAACTGGTTCATTCAAATGGTGTATCTTCCAAGAACACATTGAACCCTTATGACAACAGTAAGTGTCCTATTCCCAAATGGAAACTTGCTGTCTATAAACTGTGCCCTCATTATTATTTACATTGTTTCTTCACAGAACATTGAGTAGCTTTTCACAACTAACCAGAAGGCAGCCCAGCAGAGAAAACCTTGTTTGTCCTGAAGAAGGCTGGGCTATACTGACACAAAAGGCCCCCATAGCCGAAACCCATTATATATGGTTTGACATATAGACACATAGACACTGTTTCCTTTAAACCTTATGACCTGGAATTTACCACTGCTCTCGATGTGTTCTTTTTTTACTCTATTGTGAACAACAAATGCTTTATATGTGTGTTTTTCTATTACTTTTCACACACCTGCGCAAGTGCTCCAAAATACATGAGTATTTACTTTATACACTACACACATTTTTCGCTTCTGTTTAATGTTTATTCTTTATGCCAAATGTGGGCTTATAAGGTTTGTTGTGTTTTTAGTATTGTTGCAATTTTGCATTCAATTTATGTTCAACTTTCTTTCACCTTCTTTTAATTTGCTCTCACGAACATAGTTGCATTTGGAAAGCTGACTTTCTAGGAACCTCCTTTGATAGCAGATCAATTTTGATCATTTCATCAATTAATGGCATTGGACTGGAGTCAAAGGGTGAGTTCTCTGGTTGCCTTAACTTTCTGAAAATCAATAAAGAACCACTAGCTCCCGTATAGGGCTTTCCCCACTATTATGATTAGTTACGTGCAGATACTTCCAGAAAGTTTTTCCAGCACCTTCTGTATTTGCCCCTTAACAATCCACCAATGTGCTTCCAGTAGTAGTAGTTTATTCATCGAGCGCAAAAGCAGTTATCAGTAAAACTAGTTTCAAGGCACCAAATTAAAACAAGATACTAACAAACAATATCAATAACATAAAAAAACAAAATCAAGCAATACATTACCACACAGGATTCAATGTTCATAGTACTTTGAGGGACCTCAAACATTGTTTCAAACGATGTTTGAAGCCGTTTTGTGTAGTGCTGTTCCTAATGTCAATTGGTAGGTTATTCCACAAACTTCAACGAAGGACTGCCAAACATTTGCCACTCAGGGTTGTTTTGCGTGGTTTTCCTGCCACACGCAGATTTTTAGCACTAGATCTGAGCGAACGAGTTGGCTGAAAGCTTTTGCCGTATATGATAGATAATCAGGAGTGATTACTTTCACTATTTTCCAGATTTCAGCGAGGGCCCGTTCCTTAGCCATGGTTCATGTCATTTCACCGAAACCCGTTTTTACAACAGGGTTTTTGTCACAGAATATTTGCCGAAAAAACATGATGACATTTTTTTATATTATTTATGGGGGGTGTCCCCACCAAGTCATTTACCTATTTGTTTTACTACTGACACCCCCAAAGCTTCATATGCCCTTGCCCACCCCTCAAAAAAGTTGGGAAGGTTTTTTCGGCACAGAAAAAACCCACTGCAAAACACCTTTCGTAAAAACGGGTGTTGATGAAAGGATGTTACACCCTTAGCCATACCCTCAATCTGTAGCCAGATGAGCTCTTGAAGGTCATGGAAAATGTGGTTATATTTATTCATGCCAAAAATTGCGCGAATAGATCTATGTTGTATTGCTTGCAATTTAAAATGTAGTTTCTTTGAGATGCCAAGATGAATTGACAAGCAATACTGAATGCTGGAAAGAGCTACTGCTTAGAGTAGAACCTTCAGATGCACTACGTCCAGGAGAGTCTACTGATTTTTTATAGATGAAAATTGACTGCTTTACCTACGCCTCCAACTGAGGTACGGAAGTCAGTTGACTATCAAATAACACACCTACATTTTGAACCGCCTTCATTGGAGCTCGTGGACTCCCAAAAGAGGTAGGCCATGGAAATGGAACAACTGATTCCGTTTCACTGCCTAGCAAGGGAAATTCTAGCATATGATAGTCACAGAGTCATGCAGACTTTCCTGGAGGCACCTGGATGTCATGAAGGAAGTCTTTCATCCACGATGGTTTCTCTGAAAACACATCCTGGAAGTGGTTGAGGAAGCCACTGAGTTCTCTGGATTGGTAAACACATAAGCTCTCTGGGATCATCCCTTGGATTTAAGAACAAATTCTGTGCTTTAGGCTTCTACAGTCTGTGGCTGCCGTCCAATAATGTAAGTCTCTCATGACTTCAGTGACTCAGTAGGGTATATGCCAGTAAGTTATACTCTGAGGTTTGGAGCAAAACTAGGTCATTGTGCCCCCAACCTTATTTTGCATAGCTGGCCATGGCAATTGTATGGCCCTTTCTGCTCATCCTGGCACTGTCACATATGTTGGTTCACCAACTCCCAGACAAGTTCTGTGTGGTCTCCCTTCTGCTTGACAAACTGGTAGAGTTCAGTGCTGAGTCTTCCTGGCTTTCACAGCTCTCATTTAGCATGCTTCTAAGGGTTTCTCCCCCATAAACCATTAAAAGGGTTAGAATCCTGTTGAAACTTGCAGAGTTGTCCACACAGTAAACAATGCCCAAGGAATCCGACCAAAACTCTTATTGCCCTATTTGGCCACTAACTTTCTCACAAGGTTCTTTAGGGTTTCTTTGACACGGTCAACTATACCATTCATTTGAATGTGGTATTGTGAGGTCTGGAGAGTCAGGCATTATAACAGAGTTTTAATGTCTCCTTAAAGGCGAGACATGGATTTAGAATTGTGTCCAGTTCTCCTTCTTGAACTCAACTCTCCAGAAACGCGGAACTACGAATTTCCGAATCTTTTGAGTGTAAATGTGAACTTGGGGAATGGCCCACACTACCAGGACTAGAACATGTCTGTTTGCTGCATTAGGAAGAGCCAGAAGTCAAATACTGCCCATTCTCCCATGGACAATAGGACTTCAATGATTGCCAGTGATTAGGTAGGGACCCAGCACACATCTGCTCTGGAAGCTTTCTGGCACATTTAGCAAGTCTCTTCGTATCACTTGAGCAGTTAAAAATGTTCAGGCCAAAAGAACAGACTCATGACATGATCATAGGATTATTTTATTCCCAGATGTCCAGCCAACAAATAAGAGTGGGGTCATTTGAATATGGCCTTATGAACCGAACTTGGTGGGCACTTAAATTGGGTACCAGGTGGTTTGGTGCCTCTTAAAATTATTCTCTACCAGGAGACACAAAGAAGGACATGCTGCCTCTTCTACCGGACTCACCTGGTCAACTGTGTTTCATAAAGGGGAGTCATTTTGTTTGGCCACTGTAAAATCAGGAGATGGAGACTTATCAACTGTGGTCAAGATTTTGTGTAGCAAGTAGCCTGAGCATATGAATGGTGTTGAACCCTTTCCCATAACTTAAGTTTCTTGTTTGTCTCTTCACACCCTTCATCTTATGTAAAAATGACTCCCCAAATGGGTTGCATATTGCTATCTCCTTGATGGACGGAGAAGGGTTCTGAGGACCGCTGATGAGAAAAACCATGACCACCCCTCTCTAGTCTGTGTGTATTACTCATCCTCCCACCTCAATGCCATGGTTGGTGCTGCCCCAAACTTGTCTTTCACTGTTACCAGAATTGTTCAATCCCTAAATTCTAGAGTTTGTCTTCTGGTAGGACTGACAATGTCTTCAGCACTCTAGAAGTTAAACCTGGTTGCATCCAGTGTGGATTGGTCTTGAGAGCTTGGCAAGGTCAGATTCCCACATCATGGGCTTCAATATAAGTTGGGCGGTATCCCAGTGGTAAATCCACCTGAATACCACCCAATGCAATTACTGTTACCGCCACTTCATCCAGTGGTATTACTGCCAGATCACAAGTGGCGGTGTTAGTCCCCATTTATTTTGAGTCCACAGGACTCAATGGGGAATTTTCAGTGCAATTACTGTGGTGGTAATTGCGCTGCAGTAATTTTGCCAAAATTGGTCAGAAACTGGAGCTGGAGGTGTATGCACCGTCTTGCCCCATAACTCGCGGTTGGGCGGTGAGGTAATGCGGAAGTAACGTTATTACTGCTGAATTTCTATCCCAACTTCTAGTAGGTCCCATGTTTGGTGGCAGAGGAGGTAGGCAAAGTTGCAACCCTTAGTTGGGCCCCGTTGTGACAGCTGTTCACAGATTGAGAGAGGAGCCTGTGATTGGTCTGGGATCACGCGTACTGCAAATCACTGTAGTGGACTTTTTGGTGCAATACACACCCATCACAGTTCTGCATAACAAAGTTACCTAATCACTTGTCACATATTTTGGAATAAGATGCCGCTTTTCTCCCAAGCAGTCTCACTGTGCTCTGGGGCATAGCAGTCATGTTGCAGTATGATTCTTCTGGCACTTTGGCATAAGCGTGAGCTCACGAACTCTGAGGTGGATGGTGCTGGCAAGCAGAATGTGCATACCGAACCCTTGCGGCACGCATACACATATTGTCAGCAAGGCAAGGATCATACAGTTTTGTGGTGGTGGGCCTGTGAGATGCTTCTTCTATATTCTTCAAACCCCCTCCTTTTAGGATACTCTTCATGAGTCTGACATCACGATTCTGTGGTGAAGACCGTTTGGAACACCTGCCCCTCAAGCCCTGGTGGGGGGGTCTAATAGCATACTCAGATAATCTGGGGCTAGGATCTCTGGGTCCAGTGTCGCAAACATGTGACCGTTCTCAGCCCTGGGGGTCAACCACTCTACATGCCCCACCTTTCCCCTTGTGATCTCGTCACAGCTCCCTTAGTTTGCTGAAAAGAAATCACACCAAAAGAATGTTTGCAGGATTTTTTTTTATCAGCAAGGTATGTGGAAAACGTGTGTAAAGGCCCTTCACTTCATTTTCTGAAATAAATCTGCAGCAAATGTTAAGCTCCACTTATTTTTTTTTTGTTGCCGAAGTAGATGGAATACACATACAATAGTTTCAAATTATTCATTTGAGTTTTCAAACTACATTGCTGGATACAAAACTCAAAATAAACATTAGCTGGAGATACACTAAGAAAGACTCGTTCTTTGCAGAAAATGTGTGAGTTTTTAAAAACGAAAAACGTATTTTTGTTGACTTAATTTGCCACAAATGTGTTGATTATATCTGTTTAATTTCACAAAATGTAATGCATTTCCTAAAATTGGTAGCATTTAATGCACAATTTCACAAAATTGAAAAAAAAGGAAAATTGGCCAATTTCACACACCCAGGAATTCACAATAATTCCAAATTTTCCAAGCCATATGGCCCTCATTACGAGTCTGCCGGTAACCCGCTCGTGGTACCAGCGGGTTACCAGCAGACTCACCTTACCATTTCCACCACCTGATATCCCGGTAATACCGGGACATTTTGTGCAGCGGAGGAACAGTAAGTTCCCGACTCCATGGGAATGGGAACCCTGGAGCACTGGCACTGTTAGTAACGGTACCGGTGTTTCAGTGAAAACTCAGCTGGTAGGGGCCAAAACTACCAGCAGGTCAGGCCTGTCATTAGTTCACAGCCCCTACCAGCAGACCTGTAGTTTGCCGGTCTGGAAAAGGTGCCAGTAACCATTGTTACCAGCAGTTTTTTGCAGACTGACAAACTTGTAATGAGGGCCAAAGTCATTTGATTGTCTAAAAACTATTTTTGAATTGGGGCATTAGTGAGATTTTAGCTGTGAACTTTTTTTTTTCAAACACATGCTTTAAATAATCACATCTGGCTATACAATTAAAACCAGAATTGGCAATGCCACCAGTTTGTGCTTTTGTGCAGTCATGGGAAAGGCACTTGCCAGGCACTGCCATAATGGTAGTAACAGTCTATTGATGGTAGCAGGTGCAAAATGTTGCAAATACCTGGGCATCTACTAGCAGTGCCTGGCAAATGTCTAATACTTATACAGAAGCAAAAACTGTTAGTTTTGCCAATGCTTGTTTTTAACAGGGCGTCAGTGAAGGACATGCACAGTCCTTAATAATTGAGTGGCCGAAGGCAGTCCTGACTAAGACATTTTTATGACACCAGTAGCTTGGTAACAGCTCAAATGAAGTAATTTGCCATCATTACAATTTGGGCAGTGTAGCATTGACTTCAATGGGGGAGTGGTTTCGGATGTGCAGCCTGTGTGGTTGCCTTGAGCGTGTCAATGGTGCCTTTTAGGGGTAAATGTGCCAATGTGCTTTTAACAAGATTTATTTTGGAATTGTGTGCTAAGAAATTAATCTATTAGCAGGTGCAGTCTGCTCATAAAGCAAGAAAGTGATAAAGGAAGCATAGGTTTCAATGTTCATAATGTATGCCCTAGAAAAAAAGATTGGCCTGCTACATCTGGACTAGGAAAAACTGTAAATATATGAGTGACATCACCATTGTAGCTGAAATGGCTGTCACTGGAACCCGTACAGCCATGTGGGCAGAATGTGCCTACATGGGCATTGAGGAGGTGATCCACCCAGAGGAAGGAGATGAATGTGGCTATATGGGCATTGAGGCGGTTATCCATCCAGATGAAGGAGATGAATGTGGCTCTATGGGCATTGAGGAGGTGATCCACCCAGATGAAGGAGATGAATGTGGCTATATGGGCATTGAGGAGGTGAACCACCCAGAGGAAAGAGATGAACGTGGATATATGGGCATTGAGGAGGTGACCCACCCAGAGGAAGGAGATACTTCTGATGTCACAGGAAATTGAGCCAGATCCTGAAAGACAAGGACGGTGCCATAGAGATAGACCATGCTAGGAATATATCACTAACTTGGATCACTAGCACACTCATAGCTGCTCAAGTGAAACACTGGAATGGAGGACAGATGGAATTCATGAGCAAGAGGATGTTGATTTGAATGCTGGTGAGAAAAAAAAGTCCAGGAGTGCCATCCATGAACAAGAGAGAGAAAAAGAAAGAGACAACCAGAAATGGAGAAAATGAGCGCATGAGAAAGGCAGGGAAGAGAGAGAGAGAGAGAGAGAGAGAGAGAGAGAGAGAGAGAGAGAGAGAGAGAGAGAGAGAGAGAGAGAGAGAGAGAGAGAGAGAGAGAGAGAGAGAGAGAGAGAGAGAGAGAGAGAGAGAGAGAGAGAGAGAGAGAGAGAGAGAGAGAGAGAGAGAGAGAGAGAGAGAGAGAGAGAGAGAGAGAGAGAGAGAGAGAGAGAGAGAGAGAGAGAGAATGGCACAGACGATGCGCAACCAATGGGGCTTAAAAGAGAAGCTCTGCAAACCTGCTTGGTGTCAGAGTAGGAGTGCACAGCCTAATGAGGGTTGTGGTTTTGTCACTATATAAAGAACATGAGGTTTGCTGGGCAAAATAGAATGAAGATAGCAATATGTAGTATGCTGACTGCAACCATGAAGTGTCTGAGGAAAGCAGTTTATGATGTGCTGACCACATGAGTGAAGTGCATTAAGAACCAATAATTTCCGTGGGTGTTGTGCAGACAGTACACGTGCATAAGGTGGGCCGATCATGAAAGTGAACTGTCTGATGCGATCTGTGGTTCTGTCTATGCCCAACAGGGCAATGGGTACCTAGGCTCGAAGCAAAACAATAACCCAGTAGGTTGTGCACCGGTAGCACACATTTCCTGAATTATGTTAGCACATGATACACTGAAATGTTAAGTGAACTATCTGATAGGAGCTGTGGTTTTATGGCTCCCCAATTAGTAAAAGAGATACAAAGAGAACACCAAATCAAGTTGTGCTGACAGCCTAAATGAACTGTCCAAAGTCAGCACGGGGTGCTCTCATCAGCTCTGTCAACTATCTGATGGGAAATGGGGTTCTAACACTCCCAAACAAGTGGAATGGGTGTCAAGGCCAGAAGGGAACCTCTGGTATGGCATGGTCTACACTAGAAAACCAATTGAGCTGTCGAAAGAGGTTGGGGTACCATTACTCCCCAGCAAGAAGAACAGTCCTCAAGACCTAAAAAGAGAACTAGCAGTACAAAATGTGCTTTCTTGCCAACCCAATTACACTATCTGCTTGAGGCTGACTGCATCTACTGCTGCCCAAATTCAAACCAGTGGCCATAGAGGGCTTAAGCCTAGTTCATGGGATGTTTTGACTTTAACATACATATAGTCAGAAGGCTATTTGTGACAATAGATGTTATTATTTTCATTAGGTTATTTGGTTGGAGACATTATATTCATATCACTCACATATGGCGTCAGAAGTGGGATGTCACAAAGAATGAGAAAAAACATGCTACCCTGGATACTAAAGAATAAGGCAAGTAGTGAGAAACTGTGAAGAGGCTTACGGACTAATTTGGAGTCACAGTTTCTGCTGTCATTCCCAAGAACAGAACGTTACAGCAAGAAGGATGGAGTGGAAGAAAGAGCTGAATTCCTACCTGTTCAGCTCTGTAAACGATCAGAAAATTGACATCAGAATTTCCAACTAACATGACTGACAACACACACATAGCCATATGACCAATACAGATGGTGGAATAGGCCTCGTTTAAACCCAGATGAGAGATCTGATGTTTCCATGAGGCATACAGCCACACCAGCAGAAGATCAACCTTTGCACATAGTCATTTAAACTTTAGTAGAGAATATGAACATAAAAGTCCCACAAATTACTGTGGATGTACAGTTGTTCGAATATACCATTGAACACATCATTAAGAGTCAAGGAACTCATCATTTAAATGCACAACAGACATCAGGAAACAGTAGCAACACTACAGGTTATAATTGCAACAGCATACGTGCATTTCAAAGTCAGTGCTTGTGTATACAAGAATATTATGCTGGAGAAGATCCAGATTGTTTTCCACCAACTTTGAATATCTCATGCTGCCCGAATAAGTGTTGAGCAACAGATGGCACAGCTATATCAATAATCTGGTTTAATGTTGATGACTGTGTTTTCATTACTGTGATGTCAATGGGTGGTCTAAATGGAGATCAAGTGCACGCTCCATTTGATGTTGTACAGCATTTGGTATTGCTAACAAGCAGGCTTGCATTTGCAGGAATCAGGACGTGTTTGGAAAAAAGACCTTGATTATACCTCATCCCCTGCTAAGTCAAGGAATGCCACTCTCCTTCTGCAGGTATGTTCCCTCCTTCTCATGAGAAGAGACAGAAGCATGACACCCACTTGATTAAACATGACCAACGAGTACCCATGAAAGTCATACTTACCCGTGTTCTGGCTTGGTGAAGCTTCTGATATGCCTTTTTCAGGACAAATCAGTCGCTCGCTTTCCATGGCCATTCGCTCCAGTTCAGCATTCAAGCTAGTACTGACAGACATTATTCGGGCAAGTCAATCAATAAGCCCTTTTTGTCTTTCCTTCCAAATAGGAGTTTCCTGCATTTGTGAGGCTAGTGTATAGTGTATAGTGCCTTCCCCCATTGCTAAGCAGGGTCAGACTGGGGCATAACATTGTCTCTGGCACCAATAAAGAAGTGGCCCACAGTTGCAAATGGCAATTCATTCCTTTTGTGACAGACCATTTGAGTAGTACCCAAGGAGGAGGTTTTTGATAGCCTGTGATGCAAATTGTGCATTTTAAAGAATATTCATTCAGTATCACTGGTCAAAACTACTGGCCGCATGGTGAAGTAACTTATGAAAGTGGCCCACTTTGACCCAAAAAACTGGCCCACACAAGCATTTTGCATTTCTGGTTCGGGCATTGCCCTATTACCCAATAGGCCAGTCTGAGCCTGTTGGTATGGTCTCAACACACTGTAGGTTGAACGCCCTCGAGCACCGGAGTCCAGGTCAGTGGAGATAGTCAGAGCAGTAAATAGTGAGTGTGTGCACTATGCATGTGTAAATCTATGAATGTGACTCCTAGCAGAGAGTAGCTGATTCACATCTGGCCCACTGCAGCATTATCTAAAAAAAGTGCCAGAAAACATGGCAAACTGCCAATCAGCCTTCTGCTAAGACACTTGGCCCTAAAGAACATCCTTGACTATCATGTAAACCTTCATGGCGCTATCATTTCTTCCTTGATTTCAGTATCTTGAAATAGTCAAAAACATGCAGGTGGGACCTTGTCTTTAAAATCCTCAGAAGTGACCTAAGCAGATTGGCAGGAACCCAAACAGCTTCATAACATTTTTGAGTTGCTGTTTGGTGGACAGTTCCAAGTCAACCTCAACGTAAACAGGCTGTTGTCTTTTGAAGTAGAACCACAACATTTGATTTTACTTTTAACATCATACAATATTTCATTACAAATCCTATGGGTAAGAGTGACTAATATGTTTCCCGCTAAATCAGAATACGCTATTTGCCACCCCAGTCGACACCACCAACGTAATCACAATTCTGCATACTTTCCCCACTGGGCCGTGCCAATGGTCGAAACGTATGAGGATTTATTTATTTCCAATCAGAGTGGCTGAATATTTCTAGCCACTAGGTTTGCTGGGATGCACAGCATCCTGGCTAATCAGTGTGCCAAAACAATTTAAACTCCCTGATTGGCTGTAATTTTCAACATTCTTTGATTGGGCATATGCCAGTGATTCCACGCAATCTTTTAAGATGGCGCTGACCAACTTGACCACACCTCTCATTTTGTTCTGTAATTTCAAATATTTATTTTTCCCCGTCAAACTCTTTTGATTCTTTTTCTGAGTAGTGTACGATAGTAGCCAATCACAAACCTCCCAACTCATCTTCATAATATCAGGGTTGTCAAAATTCAGGTCTAGAGGGACGGAATCCTGGTGGGTTTTCTGTGTATCCCTTATTAATATCCATGAGGACAAACGTGCATACATTTAGAATTATTGAATGCAAATTTATCTCATGGATATTAATGAGCGGTATCCTGAAAATCAGGCATGGATCGGGCCCTGAAGGGCTGGAGTTGGACAACCGTGTTTCATAGGATTTGTTTCTCAAACGCATCACCTCATTGATCCCCTGTATAGTAAAATCCAGCCTAGTGTTCAGAACGACCAATGCATTTGCTTAAAATCTGTGCTGAAATTCATTGTAAATAAAAAAGTTTCTAACTGCTATTGTTCATGGATACTCTGAAAACTCACCTGGAGTTTCCGATCACATGGCCTGACAAGCCCAGTCATACTTTCCCATTACATCAAGCGTTTTTTAAACACATTGGGCCTCATTACAAGTTTGCCGGTCTGGGAACTATGGTACTGGTAAGCTTGCCGGTACCGTAGTTCCCGGACCAGCAAACTACGATTTGTGCTCGCGGCTGCCTTTCTGCCCGCCAGGTCAGACCTGGCAGGCAGAAAGGCACCCGCCGGCACAGCATGTCGGATGCACCGGCACCGTTATAAACGGTGCCCGTGCAACCGACCTCCCCATTCCCATTGTGCCCTATGGGACTCATATGGGAATGGGGAGTAATGGATTCTGGCCACTGGCAATGGGGACATACAGGGTCCGCCAAGGTCGGAATGGCCCTGTACGTCCCCATTGCCAGGGGCCGGAAAAATTCAACTCCGGCGACAGGCACGGCTACCCCGAGGGTTGTAAGTAGGCCATTGTGTATAGGCGCTATATAAATAAACAATCATATCATATCATATCACCAATACATAGTGGTCTCCAGTTCTACTTAGAAAATGAGATCTTATGAAGTTGTTCAGAAGCCCAGAAACCCCTAGGAGCTCATATTGGAGTTCTAGGTACATTTTGTGAAGGGGACCTGTTACATGTACACTTTTGCATAGGCAGATCTCCTCCACGTAATTTTCATCATTTGCACAGAGGAGTGCAAAAGTAAAGAGCAAAAGGTGGTGTAAATGCTGTCGCGCCACCCTTTTAAACTCCGCCATGCAAATTGAGCAAGCATGGCAGTCAGTGTGTACAATGGATTCCTATGGAACCTGCCTGCTTTAGGCTTATACAAAAAGCAGGCACAGTCCTCATGAATCCACAACGTTTACACCAGCATTAAAATGTCATGCTGCCGCAAATGCTGGAGTATTTCTATAGCAGAGAGAAAGGGGGATGCGGGTGTGTAACTTAGGGTCCAGCCCTCTTCTCCCCCATACAAATGAATGAAAACGAGGCATAACATAGATGAAACAGGGCTTTTACGCATTCATGTTACGCCAAGCTCCTTAGTGATACTGCGGCAGCATGCAGCGCTATGCACACACCATGAGCTTTTCTTGTGGTGTTAATAAAGTGCTTTGGCAAGTTGGGCTCCCGCCACGACTTTAATGAACTGTTAGTTTTATGAGTGCTCACACACTGACTTGAAGAACAATTCCTGCATTCTTCAAGGGAGTGATGGAAATTCTACCCGTTTTTCTGGGCACCATAAATAAGGCCGCCAGCTGCACCCTGTCAGCGGGGCGGCAGCTGGGCGATGGATTGCATGGCGCGAGCGGAATGTGCGGGATCGGGAGCAGGCCGGACCTTCAGGGACACTTTTCCTTCGCAATCCAATTTATGTTTCAGCGAGATTAGACATCGCCTTGAAAAGAAAAATACATCCCACCGGCAGACGTGTGCATTTCTGTAGACGCTGGGACCTGCAGAATCATCCAGGAATACAGGGTCCCTGGATTCATAATGGATAACTGTGCGCCCCCTCTCTAGGGTGACCAGATTTAAAAAGTAAAAAACCGGGACAGGGCGACTAACATAAAAGTAGGACTAACTCTTGAAAGTGGCTGTCAAGGCACTACACTTAGGTAGAGGTTGGAGGAGAAGGGGGTTTAAGTGCTACTGGTCAAATAAACACATATCATAATTAATTTATCACAAAGTAACACGATCTTAAGTTCTAAAATGTAGCATTTCTTCTGTGTGAGATTGTGCATTCATTCCTGTCAGCTATAAAGACCGACTTCCAAACACCGGGACCACTGCAGTTTCCAATGGAAACACAATCTTGAGAAAGGGGGACAGAGCACCAAAAACTGGGGAAATCCTGGCAAAACCGGGACGTCTGGTCACCCTACCCCTTTCCCCGCGGTGAATGCCTATCACAGTCACCTAAGGGAATGCATCACCACCCCTAATCAACCTTCCGTTCCCAGAAGGCTCTGCGTGCAGGAAATGACACGTACATAAAAAAGAAAGCGGTGCCGTATGTGTCCTAGAGGGCAGCCAGCCACGTGGGCTGTGTGGCTCTCCCACCAGGTGGCCACTTGCATGGCTTCTCTTGAGGTTTAACTATGGCCGTACATCTGCAGTCCGTGCTCACACATTCAATTAATGTGCTACTCTTTACAGCAGTACTGTACTTGACACTATCGGAATTAGGAGTTGAGTTTCGGGCATTTGTAGCGAAACCTAGGTCGTTACAGTATGCACCCCTTTTTTTCTCGGTGGTGCCCACTTTTTCTAGCATTCCATCTGGTTATTCCCATTTGGGTGGAGAGCTCAGAGATCAGACTTGCATAACCACTCACGTCAGCCATGCGGCCTGGTATCAGCTTGCAAGCTCGAACCCTGGCTGGGCGGCTCAGACTTTCATCCATGGATCGGTATTTTAGCCTAGGCTTGTGAATGATCAGTTGTCGTTGTCGTGTACCCTTTCTTCATCTGCACAGGGCGAAGTGACTCTTAGCAGCTGGCGGCCAAACATCACTGACACATTAAACAATGAGTACTATTCAATTGGATACCATTATCTATTTTTATAGCCCTTAGAAACAGGAGGAGTCTGGCATGAAGCGCAATTTAAAACTGTGATATCATTTAGCAGTCAAAATTATTTTGAATGTGCGTTCATATTTGTGTATATATTTTTAAACCTAAAAAAATCAATTGCTAATAACTTTTGATTAGTGCAACGGATTTGGTAGAAATTCTAAAGATAAGTAGATATGCACCACCCCACCCGACCCCCGACCCCCAGACTGTAATGATTCGTTAAAAATGAAAAAAGGTAAACATTTTTTAGCCGGACCGCACACAGCCCAAACTGCTGGATGGAGTTGGACCAAGTGCAAAACAACTTGGGCACGAAACATTTACTTAAGGCCTTTTTGTGGTTTGGGTTTATTCCGTCCAGTAGTTTTTTAAATATTTGATGGAGAAGGGGGTGCCCCCTGCTCCAAATAAGATAGTTATATCTCTGGTAAATCACCAAGAAATCAGGTGTTTATAATGAAACAGCAGCCATGCTTTTTTCTCGATGCGAGAGATAGCCGCGGCTACAGCAGAGGGTGCCAGAAAATGAAACGCAGAAAAAAACAATTTGCAGGTCAAAAACATGCAAAAGGTATCAGGCTAGAGGTGGGGCGCAGGCAAGAGGACACTAAGTGAAATCTGGGAGTTGAAGGGGTGTCTATGGACTGAGTTTGCAACCCAAAGCTTTTCTGCAACCTCAGCTATCAGAAACTGAACGTGCATCGCAGAAATGAGAGTGTAATAGGGGAAATGGGAGAGGGCAGGGGAGGTGAGTAGGCCATCAAGGGAGTGTTGGGGTGGGGGGCTGGCATAGATGTTGGGGGCACATGGCTGGGAGAGCAAGAAAGTATTTATTTTGTTTCACTGTTTTTCCCGATAACCGTGGCTATGACAAACAGAAACAAACAATATCATTGGGTGTTTATATAACTCTGGGTATGCAGTATGACGTTAGGCATACCAAGTTGTGTTAATGTATGACGTCAGTTGATTGGTTGTAAATTAACACACAGCTATGTCTACAGCTGCAGGTATTAAGCCATACATTTTTGTCCAATAATCATATCATTCTGTGGATGCTAGACCACAGAATTCTATATGTAGGACTGATCCATGCGCTCACCTCTACCCTGGACTCATTAGAACTTTTAAAGTTTGGCAATGTGAGTTTTTGAGTTTGTAAAAAAATACACATGTTTGCGCCTACAAAAGGATTGTGATTAATCAACGTCCGGGGTACCAGTGGTTCAGGAGTAAATATTGGTTCCTAAACCATCAATCGGCCCCACACCTCTAATACACCAGAAGGGATCCGAAGAGATTGGAATAAGAAGCAAATTATAAACCTCCTTGTCCAATTTTGGTAACATGGATGGAATGTCAGGTTTATCCGTGAAAGGTCATGGATCGTTGGTCGCAACACAGCGAAAATACAATTATTACCCAATGATAAAAGGGACTGTTCTGTCTAGGTTGTATCAAAAATATCTACTTTATTTATATCGCAAAAGACAGTTCTAGCAACACTACGAAATACAACCCACCCTGTATTGGAATGCAGAAGACAGACAGTTTCAAAGAAGGACATGGGATGCACTCTGGATACTGACATGAAAGTAGTCGGTATGGTTAATAACCCCAATAGTTTAAGGTTACTTGGCTTCAGGACAAAGGGAGCAATAGGTCTTAAAATGTCTCATGGGGCCTTCTGGGACATAACCACAATGTATCTTGCGCTGTAGGCGTTCTTGGTGCTCGACAGGATCAAGTTGGCTTCAGGACACTTTGCAGGCTTCTGCGACAGAGTTTGAGACTGGAGTCAGCTGCGGGTATCGGGCGGCAAGACGGTTTGGCGAGCGAAGTTGGACAAACACAGCGCCTCTGTGTCAGGAATCATTGTCTCAGTGCTGATAGGCAGTAGTGAAGCAATGGCCGCGACATCTCGGATGTCTTTAAGCAATGTTGCCATCAGTTGCGGATGGAGGAACTCGATTGCCTTGAAAAGGTCCTTTAAGGACGACATTGGTAGATGCTTGTCGAGGAACTTCTCCCAGCTTCTTCAAAGGGCTTGTGTCGTCCTTTAAGGCAGACGGCCCACAGCTATGGAGTGTGTTGCAGGCAGCTGCCTTGTCCTTTGTTGTAGGTTCAGAAACCTTCTGGCACTTTGTACACAGGAAGCTTCCACCAGATCATGGCAAGGCATGCTGTGTGCTGGCTGGGTACTGGTTCTGGAGTGGTTGGAGGGTCATCTGGGTTCTTTATCTTGCTATGTTCCTGGGAGATGTTTAGGGGAGGGATATTGGCTCCCTCTTTGAAAATCCTGACTTTCCTTCACTGGCGGAAGATGTAAGTCAGACTGTACCTTCAGCCAGGGTCCAAGGTTGAGTTCTTCTTTGTTACTTCTGGTGAAGTTGACAGATGATCTGCCAAAATAGGAGCTGAAACCTCTTTTAAAGCAGTGTGGGCCACAGCAATTGGTGTAGGCTAAACCTACCTTAATTAATACATCTGCATACAATCGACTGTCTGCGTGAGGTCATAACCAGAGTACTTTGCAACGGGAAAGGTAAAGGGGTGAAAATAGGAACATGGTGTGCCCCAGAACTAAAATGGCTGAAACCGTCTAATAACAGAAAGAGCTCTGGCCACATTAAATTGTGATTCCAAGTCCACCCATCTTCCTCTCTGTGGTTGATCAAGGAGTCTCTCTGGTTAATGGATCACTCTGTGGTTCCTCATTAAAGTGGCAGGTCTCCATTGAAGCTGTGGCGAGACCAGACTCTCTGGCTCCTGCAAACCACATTCTTGTACCTTATGATTTGGGTCCCCCAAGCGGGGTGGGCTTCCGTAAACAACAGACCCCTGACAAGACAGTCCAGTGCCATCGATACTCAGAGGCGGGAGCTGGCTTCTGGTTGACAAATTTGCATATGAAAGTTTTTCGGATTTACTGCCTCCTTTGTTATCCTCTACTTTGTTACTTCACACAGAACTCTCAGAAACTGTAAATTTATGCCATGGATTTTCTGAATACAATTTAGCATGTAAATATTAGATGGTGTATGGGTTTTTCCAATTCATTTTATTTTTTCCCAATGACCCAATGATTACTATATGTGAAGACAACAGTGTACTAAGCACAAGAGTTGTATCAAAGATGTGAAAAGTGCATATGATGTACTACTTATGAGGGTCATAAATATTAAACATATGTGCACAACTGTAAGTAATTGTATTTCATAAAGTATGTTCTTTAACTTATTATATTTTCTTTTCTTTCATACAGAAAAGCACAAATTATACTGTATATATTTGACACCTTTTCTACTATCATCATACTCCTACCATCTCTTCCCCATCCATCCACCCTACCCACACCCTCTCAACTTCTACTGAGCCTACCCCTAACCTCTTTTCCTCTATCCACCCACCCCATCGCTACTGATTCTATTCAGGCTTCAGCCTCTACTCACACTATCTCTTACACTGTATACATATACATATATGGGCGAACCACATTTATGGTTAATCTCAGCAATGACCCAAAGTCGTATCTGCAGATTTTATGTAACCAATTACAGCGTGGCACACGTGTTACTTCAATAGTCTCGGTAATATTTACAGAGTTGCCCATATCCGCAGCTTTCTCTACACCAATAGGACGTCATGTATTTTTGGCATATAGCAGTGCCTTTGGGTAGCTTCAGCTATTAAGTTTATTTTATAAGGCTATAAAGGTGATGTAAACCGATGTGTGATTGAAGATATATTATTATACATGCTGTTGCATTGGAGGCTGCTGTTTACTTTCCATTGTATCAGTTGTGAGGTTGAAGAGTGCATATTGGATATTTGGACATTTGAGTGGACATTTGTGGAACATTTTATTTGTTGAAAAATTGAGAGAAATACTGAAGAATATGTTGCCAACTCTGTAAGGAAAATGGGAGCAGGGTGTGTCATGGGGGCGTTTGCGGCTTGACAACACACAGGCTGATAAGCCCTGGAGATGGGGTGTGTTGGGACCCTGGATCACTTTTGGACCACACTTTCCAGGCCCCTTTGTAGTGTGCATCGGAGGGGCACGTGGGTGGAAACGTCATGGAGGTGAGTCTTTTAGCTCCGCCTCGGCATGTGCCACTTGCTGGTGATTTTCTATGGACGTGGGCATGGGCCGAGGAGCAGGAGTGGATCCATGCTGGTAGATTGAGTGACCCTACACTCAAGGGGGAGTGAGATGATAGCTTGGCAGTCTTATCTGCTCTCCACCTCGCAGTTGCCATTGCGCGGGTCTCTGTGCTTCAGTTCCCATTAGACAGCATACTCTGAAGTCGCTGGAGCAGCACAGCATTCTTTTGCCTCACACACCAGTGCCTGGGGACACCTGAGAGAGTTCCACAGGCATCACATAAGTGCTACGAACTGTGTATGAATGCATTTCTTGTAAAAGCCTATTTGTCCTCTGCTGATAACAGGAGTTACCATTTGGGGCACGTGGAGTTTGGGCAATCAATCGTATCTCCTAATGAATGCTTCATGTGTTGGCAATATCACGTTTGTTGCGTTACCAGTAATACATCCTGGTAGCTTCTGGCAAGGCAGAAATAAGTGTTTAGTAAATGTGCTTTCATTGTCGTTATGTGTTGTATGTTGTATTACTGGGGGAAATTACATCGAGCTGATGTACAGGAATCCTGAAATAAGAAAGGGTGTGTGCTCATAGTTCCGGAAGCTCTTGATTAAGGCCGAGCAGATACCTGTAACACTAAGAAAGGGTGTGAAGTCATGATTTTCAGGTGTTCTTGATTAAGAAAGGGCAATGTGGAATAAGTAGACGAGAAGGAGCTTTAGCGTCAAGTCAAGAGCAATGTGTTGGTATCTGTGCTATGTGAATAATCAAGAATCAAGCGTTTTAGTATGTTGTATGTCACTTCGCTACAACCCCCATTACTCATCCAATATCATTCCCTTAATCCCCTTCCTGGGTTTCCTAACTTCCCCCAACTTCTCCCTAACCCTCTTCCCCCATTGACTGTCTTGTGGTTACATGTTGCCTACAATCAGGAACCCATGCCAACCAAGGTAGGAGTGTCGACTTCCAATCGGTTTCTGTTGACAGGAACAAGTTGTGTGGTGATCCCACAGGCTTGACACTTTTCCACTGATTTCTCAAGTTCTGAATCTTTTACAACAAGAGATTGTAGAAGACTAGGTGATTTTTTTTTTAATTAAAATGTTTTGTTTGATTTGTCAAACTTTTCATTTTGTCCATTTTTGAGTCTTCATAACAAAAGGTTTTTGAACTGCGTTTCGTTTCTGCTTTTCTTTTACAGTTCTTTATCGATCTCAGTCCAGAAATTGATCACTGTAATGATCAGCCACTTATTGTTTCCTTGGAGCAGTGTTGCCCATCTCTCCTCTGTTGTCATTTGTTGCTCTGAGATTCTAAAGAAATCTCTGAATAGATCTCGTTTATTTTTTAGCTCTGGGCACACCATGATTAGATGGAATAAAGTTTCTTTCCCCGTTAAATCTTTACAGTATCGACAAACAGGAGAAATACTTTTGGCTCGGTCTGTTAATGCCAAGTATTCGCGCGTGGGTAAGATGTTCAGCCGAAAGCGCAAAAATAAATCACAAATTTTCACACTTGGAAATTGGATGAGATAAGAAGGCAACTGATTGAGTGCTCTTACTTCCATGTAGCTGGTTAAATGGCGTTTATAAGTTGTTTGTTCTTCGATCGTTCTTATCCAATCGTTCTTCTGAATTTTTTCGTTTTGTATATTGTGGTCTATTTCTTAACATTTCCTCTGTGATTTCTTCTTCTTGCATCTTTTGCTTAATCTCACTTGTCCACTTAGTTAGAGCTGCAACTTGGAATGCTTGTTTTTTTTCTTTAAGATTTTCCAATGATGGTATATTTTCCTCTGAAATGATTTTTCTGTGGAGTTCCATTTGTTTCCATAGCACTATGGACTGAATAGATTGCAGGGCAAGTTCATATCTGATTCTGGCTATCGGAAATGATTTTGGCAAGCCAAGGGTTTTTCTCCAGAAAATAGCCTCATATTTGGACCATTTCAATAGATGTTGGTTTATCAGGGATTCACTCGCATAAGTCAAGATTGGTATGACCTTTTGTTTGTATAGTAGAATTGTAGCTTTTGCAGAATAAGTGCCATATTTGCGATTAAAAAAATGGCCTTGCCTTGCTAACGATGTTGCTTTTTCTTCAATATTTTCTTGCCATTCTTTTTCGTTCGCCGGTGTATTGATTATTACACCTAAGTATTTTATTGTTTTGGTTATCTTAATCTCTTTGTCTTCCAGATAGAATTTTGGAGTCAATTGCTTCTTAGATTTTTCATTTATAAGTTTCATTATCTTAGTTTTGTTGGTGTTGATCTGTAGATCATTTTCCTTCATGAAATTTTGAGTTTTGTTCAATGTTATCTGCAGACCTTTCACAGTTTTGTCAAAGATGATAATATCATCAGCATAGATTAGGGTTTGAACATTTTCACTGTTGATCTTCGGAGGATTCGCCATCGTATGGTGAATTTTTTCTTCAAAATTGTAGGTCAAGAGATTATAAAGGCAAGCAGCCAAGGGGCATCCCTGTTTAAGCCCATTCCAAGTGAGAATTGATTCTGTTGCCTTTCCGTTGTTTGTAAGTCGAACTCGGATAGACGTATTCGAATAAAGCTGTTGTATTGGGTTCAGAATAGTAGATGGACAGCCCCAAGCAGCCAATTTGGACCAGAGAAGTTGTCTATTAACTGAATCAAAAGCCATTTTTAGATCTATAAAAAATTGCATACACCTGATGTGCTTTCGTCAACCCTTCGTATTTTAGCATATTCAATAGTAAAAGATTGACGTTGGTACTTATTTTTGTGACAAAGCCAGTTTGCCTTTTTGCTTGTCTTCCGTGCTGTATGGCCCAACAGTTTATAATTTTTTTTGCAGATATCCGGCAAATAGTTTTCCCAACGGATCCAAAATGGCAATCGGTCTGTAATTAGCCGGATTTTTCCGATCACCTGCTTTGTAGATTGGTATCAAGACAGCTACAGACCATGTGCGTGGAATCTCTTTAGACTTTTCTATCAGATGTAAGAGATGAAAAAAGAATTTGGCCCAGTGTTCTGGATCAGCTTTAAGGTTGCTGTTGGCTAGCCCATCAGGTCCAGGTGCTCTAGATGAGTTCAGGCACCTGATAGTGTTGGTAATGTCCTCTAAGTCCATTTCAAGCTCCAGGCGTCAGCATCTTCTTGTGGGTCTGTTATTAGATGCTGTTTAGGTTTCTTGTATAGATTTTCGAAGTGCTTGACCCATGTATGAGATTCAACTTCTTGAATCATGGATTGTTTTTTTGATGAATCATTCATCAGGGACCACAGGTGCCGTGTGTTTTTCTGATTTAGCGCTTTCAAAAGTTCTTCTGCGTCGTGTTGCTTTATTGCCATTTTATAAGATTTCATTAAGTTGGAGTATTTTTGTTTTTCCTTTTTTATTTCGGCTTCGTAGTTTCTTTTGTTTTTCTTTATTTGTCGCAGACGTTTGTAGTGTTTCTTTTTTTCTAGGTGCATTTCTAAATTAAAATAGTGAGTATGCGATTGCTTGCATCTTTTTTGATTTCCTGATGTTGTTTGTTGGTATCTCTCTAAGAGCCATCCATAATTTAGTTTCACTTGATCCTTAAGCGGGGCCTCTTCAAATCGGGCTGCTATTTCTTGAGTGTGTTGTTCTTTAATTCACAGTCGGTTCAACCTATTATTTATTTCAAGTTCAGGTAGAATCAAACATTGATCGCTTGATACTTCTGATGACCAGGAAATAAAAATTTGATGGTGGTCGCTGTCTGGGTGTGGAGAATTCGTAGTCAAGTTAGTAATTTTCCGAATTCCTTCTGTTATAATGATGTAATCAATTATTGAATTCGAGTTCTCCCGTGACCAAGTTGACTGCGGGATACCTTTGTCATTCATTGGTTGAGCACTTAGGAAGACGTTAGGCAGCCTTGTTTCCTTAATCCATTTTCTAGCTCTCGATGACATTTAGTTGGTAACTAATTGGTTTACTCCTTTGTCGAAGAGATGAAAATTGTAATCTCCTGCTATGATGATTTCATTTCTGCTGTTACTGTTGTTCAAATGGTCAATTTCTTCACATATGGAATCAATTAATTTATTATCAGCCATAGCAGTAGGGTTCCTACAGTGTTAGGTGCAATGGTGTTATGGATTGACGGCATCTTGATGGAAAGGTATTGTGCCCAAGGGTGAATATTTTTACTTTCTATTATTCGCCACGAAGGGTTAATTTTTGTTAATAACAACATTCCTGATGCCGGTCTTCCCTTTTGTGAGAATATAGCTGGATTCGTTAACGTTCTATAGCCGTCACATAGTACTTCCTCTTTCAGCCAGGTTTCTTGTAAACAAACGATGTCGGACTGTTCGAGTAAAGACGACTCATTATCAAAAAGATGTCTATGACCTCTCGTATTCCAAGAACATAAAGTTGTGGTGGTTTCAGGTACATCTTTTTGTTGTTATAAGTATGTTGTCTTCGCACTCTGGTTCACATTAGCATTGAAGGTATTTCTTGTTATTTCAGATTGCTTACGCGCCACTCGTTGTAATTTATCTTGATTATGAGACCTAGGATATGATTCATTCAAATTATTTGGGATTTCTTGTGTTTCGTTCTGTATGCTTTGATTTTTTGATGTATTTTTGCTGAATAGCTCTAGAGTTCTTGATTTTTTTTCCGCCATCAATCGAGAAACCATGATTTCTTCTATTTGAAATCCCAAAGTAGACAGTTGGTGTTTAGTGTCAAGGACACGTTGCATGTTGTCGTGAGTGTAAAAATCAATGTGGGCTTCTTCCAAGTATTGCTTGTTTGGAAATAAAATTAACTCAATATTTTCAGTTTCAATTTGAGTCAATTGTGGAATGGCCTTAAATAGTCTCAAGATGTTATGTCTGTTTAATATAACCGGTTCTTCTGTACTTGAACTCATCGGGTATATAGCTATTCTGTATGCACAGGAGGCATTTGACGGATTTTTGAAGATTGGTCTGACAAGTTTAGGACTTAATTGAGCCACCACGATTCTACTAGTTTCAGTTGGGCTTTCTGATTCCTCTGATGGCCATAATTTTTCATTAGAAACTATTGAGTATGCCAGGGAGATATTAGTTTGCTGTTCGTCTTTGATGCTCTCGCTATGTGAGCAATCTGTTAAAGAATCTTGACATTCATCTATTACAATGTGGGATTCATCTTGTGAGTTTATGGAAATAGAATTACAGTCGCTTACATCATCTTCCGTAGATATATCTATCGGTTTGGTTGAATTTATGGAATTGATAAATGTTTCTTGATTAATTACCTCTATAAGTGCATCTAACGGTTCAGGCGCTGTTTGGTTGCCTTGTGGCCGAGCATTTTGTAATTTGTTAATTTTTCCTGTTTTCGGGATACTTTGTTGAAGAGTGGTCTGATTGTTAGCCACAAGTTTTGTATTTTTCTTTGTCCTTTCGTTATTTGTTTTCAGGGTAGTTTGTAATTTTCTCAGAAATGCATGTGACCCATTTTGTGGATTTTTGGTGGTCTTTTTGCTCTTCGATTTGGTCGATACATCTTGACCTATTAGTCCCCGTTTCGAGAGATCAAAAATATCGAATGGGTTACAAGGGGGTGGCTCACTTTTGTCTTGCATTGCGAGTGCTTGAGAGTTCTGTGATGCAACTGGCCATAGTTGATGTTCATATTGTGTCGTTTGATCCATTTTCCTCATCTCCAGATTAGGTAGGTTCTCTGTCTGAGTTTGTGTAGATGCACAGGGAGAGTGCATCATCAATTGGGCATGTTTTTTTACTTTGTCATCAACCATTTTTTTTAGTAATTGTTGAAACTGTGTCCAGTAAGTTCAGTTTGTCAACTCTATCAGCTCTCGCCACTTCCGCTAATCTGTTTTGCCATGTTCTTGATGATTCTGCTTTATATTTTAGTCATTCTTGAATGGAACTTATGAGGGGTTCAAACTGGGTTTGCTTGGTCAATATCATTGCCAACAGTGTTGCTTGATCTTTGATGGAATCCACCATCGCTTCTTTAGAAACGGGATCATAGCTGTAGATAGAACCGCTACCAATGTATTCTGTAAATCAAACATCGTCGTTGGCAATCTTTGTTGGTATTCTGGAGAATAGCTTATATTTCCAGTTTTCATATTTGTAGAAGAGGAAGTCATTTCATCCGACTTATGCTTAGGCGATTCTTTCGCTGAGGAAGTCAAAGGTTCTTTCAAGGGAGAAACGAATCCTGTTGGGCCAATAGGGGTCAAAGTATCAATTTTTCCGATTTGCCATGGCGTGTACATTCCCCCAAATACTTCATTTCTTTTTTCTTGTGAGTCCATAATTGCATCAATTTCAGTGATGCCAAGTGAAAGACGTGCAATTCGGACTAGGAGCGTTTTTTTGGGCTCATCACTTTTTGTGCCATTAGGCAAATATGTTGCTTGCCATTGCTGTTTGGCTGCTCTCGCACGATCTTGAAGGGGCTTTAGGTGAGTATCATCCTTTGTCGGGATGGTTCCTAAAATATTTAAATGTGTATGTGAATTAGTATCGTCACGTGTTGCACATTCGTGATCAGTGACTGTCCTCGGAACAAAGTCAGATCGTATGGTCTTTAAGTCTACTTTATCGCAACCAATATTTTGCGCTCCAGGGTTAAGATTGTCCATGTGCGTCTGAACCATCGGTTTCCCATTGATCATGTTATGTGAATTTGTAGTATTCAAGGTATTCGATAAAGTACCATGGGTTACTCTGTGGTTTGTCATTTTATTTATAGGCATTAAAGATTCCTCTAGTTTACCCTGCAATCTAGTGCGTGGTTTAGTGATTTCCATTTGGATTTGTAGGTCTTAAGCGAGTAGTGATTTTCCTATAAAGTCGTGCACTTACCACGCCTATCGCCGCCCACAACCGCACCTCTCGCACAAACAGCAGCGTCCTTTACGCCGCAAGGGTCGCACATTGATGATTATATTGAGTTCTTCCTGTGGGTGATGACACAGTATGGTCACTTGACTCCGTTCGCGTGACTGGTCTCAGGAAAATGTACAACCAAGAATACTCTGCTCTCCTCAACTGCTGATTGCAGAAATCATCAGGCTTACGCGAATTGGAGCGGAAAGACAATATTCAGTAGGAGAGGTACTGGGTGGATCAAAGGCCAGTGGCCCACAGTCTCCACTTTCTGGTGATCAGTGTGAGTTCTTTCACTTAGTGGTGTATCTGCTCTGCAATAGCTTTCTGTTACTAGCTCTAGCGCCAAAGCCGCCAAACAGCCAAACAGCACCAGCCCTTCTGCCACCAGGGCTTACGCCGCGAGGGTGTCAGTGCAGTGAATTTCAGCTGTCGGGGTAGTCACGTGACCACGTCACGTGTTCCTTTGTGGCTCCGCCTCCCTCAGTGCAGCAAGAGCCGAGTGCTCGCAATGTTGCTTGGAGGGGGGAGCTGGCAAAGAATAGAGAACAAGTTCCAAGTGAAATAACACGCTCCTGGTGCTCCATTAGTAAAATGCACTGTGTTCCAGTGTCAGCGCCACTCGGGCGTCAGTGCAGTGAATTTCAGCTGCCGGGGTAGTCACCTGACCACGTCATGTGTTCCTTTGTGTCTCCGCCTCCCTCAGTGCAGCAAGAGCCGAGTGCTCGCAATGCTGCTTGGAGGGGGGAGCTGGCAAAGAATAGAGAACAAGTTCCAAGTGAAATAACACGCTCCTGGTGCTCCGTTAGTAAAATGCACTGTGTTCCAGTGTCAGCTAGGTGATTTTGATTTAACAACAAACAGTGATGTAATAGACATTGGGGAACATTTTGAGAAGCATCGGCTAAGTTGAATTTTTTTTGTTTGTGGATGGCGATGTGGGAAGATTAACTGAATGTATGATTTGTGGGGAGCTATTTTTGGTAGGGAGTAGAATATATTTAGTTTTTGGGGAAAGACATTTAATACAGCATCTAAGCAAAGTGCAGAGAGACACATTGAATTTGATTTTTAAACCTTCAAATGGACCTCATATGGAAATTGAAGAGTGTGACACATTGTCAGAATAACAAATGTATAACATCAGAGCAGTGCTCGAAATGTTTTGAAATACTACACTTGGTGTACTTCAAAACAGTCCTTTAAGGACTACCGATTACACATATATGTATTACACAACCATGGTAGTGGCTGTGTAGTTATGGTTAAGTTGCTGTTTCCAAAGGAAGCGCCCTTTTTGGGTGGCTGATAACTCCGCTCTCCCTGGACGAATCCTCACCAAACTTTGCAAAAAAAGTATATGGGTCACTCTGAATTTTTTTGCAAAGTTTGGTGAGGTTTGGTCCAGGGGGGGGGCAAAGTTATAGGGGGGTCCCAAAACTTCTTTTTTTCCCATAGACTGAATGGGGAAAAAACTTTGCTCACGCCTACAGCCTAAACCGCTGGATGGATTTTCACCAAATTTGGACCAGGAGCAGCGGGTTGGCCCCGAAAGCATGCTTTAGTGAAAATACGTCCAGTAGTTTTAAAAAAAATGACCAAAGAGTAGGTCACAAAATTTTTTTGATATCTATGTTTGGTCCTGATTGGCCAATTGGCTTGCGTCATGTCCGCGGACATGCAACGTGTTCGCTGATTGGACGGTGAAGAGCGTGGAGTGCGTCAGATGTTTGGAAACCCCCGCCATCTTGGATTCCCCGACGTCCACGGACAGCACGGTGAAACTTGGTGGAAAAATACTGTTTAGTAAAGTGTTTTGGTCTGTAAGACTGTTTGGGGAGGGTGGGGGAGTAAGAGATGGGTTAAATGTTGTATTTATTTAGGTGGTAGGCACCCCTGTTGTGTTCGTTCTGACTGCAGACAATACGGGTGTCCTCAAATGTTCGTAAATAAACGAAATGGGGGTGTCTTGAGGACACTACGCCTGTCCGTATTGTTCATAGGCAAGTTGAAACTGTTCTAAGAAACATCAAATGTCCTGGGATGTTCTAAATAAACAAAATGGGGGTGTCCTGAGGACTCTATGCCTGTCAGTTCTGTTCGCAAGCAAGTTGAAATTGTTCTAAGAACACATCAAGTGTCCTGGGATGTTCGTAAATAAACAAAATGGGGGTGTTCTGAGGACGCTAAAACTGTCTGAATTGTTCGCAAGCTAGCTGAAACTGTCCTAAGAACACACGCGGTGTCCTGAAATGTTCGTAATTAAATGAAATGGGTGTGTCCTGAGGATGCTATGACTGTCCGTATTATTTGCAGGCAAGTTGAAACTGTTCTAAGAATACAGACGATGTCCTGAAATGTTCGTAAATAAAGGAAATGGGGGTGTCCTGAGGACACTGTCCGTATTGTTCGTAGGCAAGTTGAAATTGTTCTAAGAACATGTGTCCTGGGATGTTCGTAAATAAACAAAATGGGGGTGTCCTGAGTACGCTATACCTGTCCGTACTGTTCGTAGGCAAGTTGAAATTGTTCTAAGAACACATCAAGTGTCCCGGGATGTTTGTAAATAAACAAAATGGGGGTGTTCTGAGGACGCTAGACCTATCCGAATTGTTCGCAAGCAAGCTGAAACTGTCCTAAGAACACACACGGTGTCCTGAAATGTTCGTAAATAAACTAAATGGGTGTGTCCTGAGGATGGTATGCCTGTCCGTTTTGTTTGCAGACAAGTTGAAACTGTTCTAAGAACACACGAGGTGTCCTGAAATGTTCGTAAATAAACGAAATGGGGTTTGTCCTGAGGACCCTGTCCGTATTGTCCGTAGGCAAGTTGAAATTGTTCTAAGAACACATTATGTGTCCTTGGATGTTTGTAAATAAACAAAATGGGGGTGTCCTGAGGACGCAATACCTGTCCGTACTGTTCGTAGGCAAGTTGAAACTTTTCTAAGAACACATCATGTGTCCTGGGATGTTCATAAATAAACTAAATAGGTGTGTCCTGAGGACGCTATGCCTGTCTGTACTGTTTGCAGGCAAGTTGAAACTGTTCTAAGAACACGTGCAGTGTTCTGAAATGTTCGTAAGTAAACAAAATGGGGGTGTCCTGAGGACGCTATACCTGTCCATACTGTTCATGGGCAAGTTGAAACTGTTCTAAGAACACTCGTCAGGTTTGCGGATATTAAAAGTGTCCATATGGCATAGTTAAAATGTTTGACTCTTTGGGTGTGATATGCTGCGGTGGTTGTGGCCAGGGCATAGAGTCTTGGGAGCATGGACAAGACCAAATTTATAAGCACCGAAGTTATAAGCTATTATGGGTGTGATTTGCTGTGATGGTTATACTTATTATAATATACTTACTGTTTGGTTTAGTAACTGGAGTACATGTATTCCTTGTTCAGTTTTGTGATAAAAGAAAAGAGCATGTTAGTATTGGTATTTTGAAACGACTTATAACATTGAATAATCATCATTTTTTTTTTTACCCTCATATTAAGTAGATTACAAACCAGTGTAATGTGCAATTTGCTCAGTTTCTGTGTTTGTTGCTAAAATCATTGGGTCTGTGGGAAAAAAAAATCCATGTTGGATTAATAAAAACCCTTGTTTTATGCTACAGTCTATTTGTTTGTTTGTTTTCAGTGTTCACTTGTTGTTTCTGGCTAATGTTCTATATGTTGGCTTGTTGCAGATTTTTGGAGCAGTTATATACCTGTTGACATATTGTAACAGTCTATTTTTTGTTATAATGAAGTGGTATTGATTTACCTGTTTGGTTATTAAAATCTTGGGGCAGTTAGATACCAGTTGGCGTATTCTAACTGTTTATTTTTTTATATAATTTAGTGGTATTCATTTATCTGTTTAGTTGTTGTAGAATCCTGGGGCAGTTAGATACCTGTTGGCATATTCTGTCTATTTTTTGTTATAATGAAGTGGTATTGATTTATCTGTTTGGTTATTGTAAAATCTCGGGGCAGTTAGTTACCAGTTGGCGTATTCTAACTGCCGGTCAAGTGGCACAGCGAGTAGAGCGCTTGATTAGACATCCCTGCAGAGCTTGCTAAAGCAGGTTCGAATCCCGGCAGGGTCAAACTCAGCCTTTCATCCTTACGAGGTTGATAAATGAGCACCACACACTGTGGGTAATAATAAGCAGCGCTCAGATACCTGAGGGCTCATAGCGCTATATAAAAAAAAAATGCCAAATGTTTTTTTTTAAATATAATTTAGTGGTATTCATTTATCTGTTTAGTTTTTTTAGAATCTTGGGGCAGTTAGATAGCTGTTGGCATATTCTAACAGTTTATAGTTTTTTAATAGAAGTTTTGTTAATGTTTAAGTTCAGCTTAGTTCATAAATTTTGGTTTTAAGAAGATTAAATAAGCGTTTGTAAGATTTGCTGGTAATCTCTGCTTTAGAGTAATGGTACTATCATTACATTCGAACCATCCACATTTTTTTTTAAATATATGCAGTATAGTGACCTTCATTGGCTCTAGCTCCTGTGTGGTAGATTATACCTATTGTTGTGAAGGTGTTCTTACCAAGTGATATTTGACCATATGTGAATCCAGTCAGCTTGCAGTTGTTTTTGGTACCATCTGCATTGTAACGTAGAAGCATTAGTATTACGTATTTACTATGTGTTTGTATCTGTAAGGTGGAGCGATTATCCGAATTGCAGGTAGTACATAATCTACCATGGTTTGCATTTTGTACAAGTTGCTGAAATGGAACGGATTGACAATTATGTATTGATACATACATGAAGCGCTCATTGGGGATTTGTTCTTGTGTCACAATGTTGCAGAGAGTGCATGTATGTTTCCACATGTATGACATCCAGAAGATTTCATTTATAGGTATGTTTTTGTTTTACAGTACTTGGAGTAAGTACATTAGAAATTCTTGTGGATCTTCCTTTGAGTTTATAGTGAATTTCACCATTCCAGCACAGTAGTCCAATTGTTGTCTTATTCCATAAACACTATACGTGTTGTCAGGATTGTTTGTTGCATTTCTATGAAGTACTAACATTTGAAAACACAATTGGTCTGTACTGTGTAAGTAAATGTTGTCAAAAATTGGTGGTAATTGAAATAGAATATTCATTGCTACATTTGCGTAGCAACTTACACCAATTATATTTGAAAGTTTAAATGGACCAGGTAGCTCTGTATCTGAGTGCTTTTTTTTTAGTTTGTCTTCCTTCTTTGAAGAAGTACCTGGCTTACTTTCCCTAATAGTTTATTTTTTGTGTGTGGTACTTGATGAAGTATTAGTTTTTTTTACTCTCTTTGGAGGATTTGCAGTGACATCCTGTTGCATTTCTGTTTGATTTACTTTTCTTTTACAACATTTTACTTTTTGTGGACCAGGATATGTTTTTTAGATGGGGCTGTATAGTGAACGAAGTCTATTGTATTCTAAAAGGCAAGGTATATCAGCATTTACTTTACTTGCTTCAAAGTTGATTAGAAATAGACCGTCAAGTGTACGTAAGCGTGATAGTGCTACGTAGCTCAGTAGCTCATGTCTTCTTTTAAGACTGTGTTACCAATGTCTATCAATGCTTTGTCTAGGATAAGACCTTGTGATTTATGAATGGTGACTGCGTATGCAAGAGTTAGAGAAAATTGTTCTCTGCGTACATGCATGTCTTTAAAGAGAAGGAATCGAGCTGTTGAGCATCCTATTCTTTTCACTTCTGAAAGTTTGTCAAAGAGAATATTGACAAACTGAATGTTGCTGTCACGTGGGTATGTTTGAAAGCCAACAACTTGAAGTGGGAGAATGGGACAAGATCCTCCCCCCAATCTCATCCAGACCATGGCCTAGAGGATTATAGCCCAGACACCCCCCACGAGACAAGTTTGTCTATTTACCAGATGATAAAATACCCTGGTTCAGAAACTTACACATAAGAGGAGCATGCCCACCAGCACGCCAAGCTCAAGCCGACGCCTGCGACATGGATGACCTCGACTAAGAACAACAGCCACAAGTATCCACATCGTTAGAGATGCCATAACAACATAGCCAACAGACGAGAACACACGTGCCATCATGCACACTGGTCACTCACACACCAACCTACACGAAGAACATATTCAGTGCTATGACGTGACTGACACACCCACTGACGTGCATCATTGTTATTTTTTACATAGGCCTTTTTTCAGCACCGCAGAAACGCAAGACGCCGAAGAGGTTGTGTACATGCTTGCTGATGCTTCTTCCGCCACCCATCCCTATGACGACACCACTATGTATATCTAATGCTGCGTGTGAAACTCTGTCGCCCTGCGATCTCCATGCTATGGATTATGTACCACCACCCATGAACTAGGCCCGAGTAGGCCGCAAGCAAGAGTCCCCAGACAGGAGCCTCGCAATGAAAATCCTCTCAGAACAAGAGTACAAGTGCTGACCATGCAGGACGAGCCCCCAGCGAAATCTCACAACCAAGGCCACGATGTTGCAACTCGCATGCCGCGAGCTCCGCACCAAGGTTACACCTGTAAGTGCCAAGCCCTCAGAGACGAAATACAAATCTAATGCTCATAATTCTGCTCCAGCTACGGTCTCTCCACACGTGACTAAGCCGAACTGACAAGGTGCCAAGCTCACGAGACGGGAAGCCACCAGGGTCCCACGTCTGGGACACAGGTTGCAACAACGAAGCAGCAAGGTGGACACCTACAACGATGGG
The DNA here is from genome assembly GCF_040938575.1 of Ambystoma mexicanum. Taxonomy (NCBI): domain Eukaryota; kingdom Metazoa; phylum Chordata; class Amphibia; order Caudata; family Ambystomatidae; genus Ambystoma; species Ambystoma mexicanum. The sequence continues at coordinate 1,032,441,318 of NC_090934.1, forward strand.
AAAGACCTGTCCACAAGCCCATGAGCGGACCTGTCCATTGTCTGCACAAACACATAGTTGCACATTGTTGCTAATGACAGATACACCGCAAGCTGGGAATGGCGATGGTCCCAGGCTTGGGGGCTCGTGGGAAAACCAATCAGAATACAGGGGGGCTTATTACTGACGCCATTACTCTTAGCCAATCACCAAGGGTCCCTGTGTAACAATTCTAAAGTAACCACTGCAAGGGACAACCCAAGCATACCACCTGACCCATCCTCAGCCACTAATATTTCTTTCCATATGTTACCTATACTAACCCTACCACTCGGGGAACCAATCCAGAGTGGCAATAGGTTTTGTGCTAACTTTCCCAGGTGACGCGAGTAGCGCGTCATATTGCCGTAAAAAGGGCCTGCGAGCCCCAGTACGAGTGAGAGTCCCTTCGGATGCATACGGACCGAGACTCATCCCTGCCGTTATTATAAAAAACTGCAGTACCGCCTTGCTTCTTGTGTGTGTCTCATACTCCTTTTGGGGACATGGGAGGAGTTGGGGCCTCCCCAGCCCGGAGAATCACCCCGACAAGTTGGAGGCACTGCTGAGATTGGTTGATGTCCGTTGACCTGGTAATACAAGTCCAAGGCCCTTGCAGCGAGGCGACCCGGCAGCGCGGCCTCCTCTGCCATTGCCCCCTTTTGAGGACTACAGGACCATCGCGGAACTGCGAGAAGACCGGACAGCGCAATCCGGATATTGGCCCTCGGAGCCGATTGAGAAGTATCCGGCCCGCGGTTGGTGAGTGTCCAGACGTGGTCCAGGCGAGGAGAGGTGGCGAGCCACTTGGAGGGGTGCACGCAGTCGAGCGGCCCCGCATCAAGGGAACTTGGTGAGCATGACACACCCAACAAGCAATGTGACATTGTGAGGGAGGGGGGAGGAAATGTACTAAGGGCGGCAGAAGGTGTTTTTACGGTGTGTTGCAAGGATTTGATTAATAAGTGTTGACAGACGAGTGAGCGGTAGTGCGACAGGCACGAAGGCCGTCTTCTACCGCGTCACAGAGCAGGGTGGGTGGAGCCAAAAGGCACCACGTGCAGTTGTTCGAAGGCACTGATTTGTCTAGATCGCGGGCACCTGTAAAAGGGGTGTGTGGCTTTCCTATGAATTGACGTTGTAGATCAATGAGTAGATGAGGTTCCCTGCTGATTGAGCACAGTAGTTCTGTGAGTGGATGATGTTTCCCCGCAGGTGGTAGCTAGGTTGTTGCCAAGTGCGGAGGATAATTGGCTGGTTAAGCTCCCCTGGCGAGGGGCGTATCACATGCGAGGCGACGCAGCGTTTGCAGTCCGATTATAAGAGTTTTTCTGTTGAGTACCTTGCTCCCGGGCGTAGCGAGAGGACAGCTGTGGGGTCGACGAGGGCAAAAGTATATAACATATTGTGCGCTTCATCAATTTTGTAAGAGGTTCTTACCGGTAATAGTTTGAAGAAGTTGGTGACGTCACCCATAGGGCTTCCAAAGGACACTGCGGCCACACCGTATTAACCAAGGGGTGGCCAGGGGATAAGTATCGGGATAAGGGCAGCATAGAAGAGGTGAGGAGGCCGCATATGGAGAACACCGGCAACCCTCGATAAGGGGAGGGCAAAAAGGGGAAAAGTGGCCGCGCACGGAGAACGCCGGTCACGTTGAACAAGGTGGTTGAAAAGAGGGGGGAGAAGTTTGAGAAAAAACAAAAAAAAAAGGAGGTGCGGTGGCTGTATCAGCACGTCACACAGGGCACGCAGCCGCATGGGGGCTCCATGCACCGTGGCCGCAGGGGGCCATACGAGTGATATTAGAGGAGGAAAAACAATAGAGGAAAAGAACTGTATATCAGCAATTGTATTACCTTTCAGCGGACGGTTGAAAGTCACCAATTTATGGGGCCAGGTAAAGACGGTGGTTGCTGAAAAAAGTTGAAGTATAACATAACAATGTCCCACGGGACAGGGTCCGGAGGGTGGGGAAACACTCTACCTACCCCCCTCCAACATATCTGCAAGACACTATCACCTTATAAGGAGAAGCTTATCAAGTATAGTATAGACTGGACACAAGGAACAGACAACAAAATGACAACACCATGGCCGGCTAACGGCAGTTTTGACACATACGTCCAACACTCGCTATTGACATACATACATAACACGTACAAGGGAAAGAATTTAGCTCATCATGTAGAGATATTTAACTTGTGGAGGATGTTCCAGGGATCCAGGCCAGGAGCAACGGGGATGTTTACTATGGAAGGGGCAAGAGAGGAGAAGGGTAGCAAAGAGACAAAGGAAGGTAAAGAGGTGAAGGAAGAATAAGGGGACGTGGGCACCACGAGCAGCAATGCTCCACGAGTGAAGGAGGGCATGAAGGAGGAAGGAGGATCGGTTGCAGTATCAGAAGTAAAGATGGAGAAGGAAGGGACAGACGATACGCCCCTGGCGAAAGTAGTAAAGAATGAGGAAGGAGGATTGTACCCAGTGACGGAATTAAGAGAAGCCGCAAGGCCACAATTAACAGCTGCTGAAGGATATTCAAACCCTGCGTACAGCCCTCCACCTTTCGCCCCTAATGATAGCTACCAGAGGGGGGCGGCGGCAGCGGCGAGCACGTTAGGATTAAACACAATACAGGTCGGCACAGGGGGAGGGAAGGAAAGTGGAGAGCACGTTGCAAACATAGGACCAGATGAGTGGATAGCAGCACAGGTACTCCTAAAGCTCTGAGGGACACTAACAAGGGAGGAGGAGGATGGGGTAAGGAAAACGAAAGAGGAAAAAACTGACAAACCGCAGACAGGGACTGAGGTGAGTAACGAAGAGGAAGGGCGACTGTCACAAGCAGAGGAAGAGATGTTGGAGGAAAGGTTGGCCGAGCTGAGAGAAGTACGAAGTGACCTGATTAGACAGTACGAGCAAGAAATACGGGGAAGGAAGAAGGAAAGAAAAGAGAGTAGGGAGGAGCAGGAGAGGATGAGGGAGAGATTGGAGGAGAGAAAGAAGGAAACAGCAAGGATGAAAGCGATAGCAGAGTGGGTGTCACGTATGGAGCAGAGGGAAATGAAAAGGAAGGAGGAGGAAAAGGAAAAGGAAATGGAAATGTGGAAAAAGAAAATATTGTTTGAAAGCGCCCGGAAATATGAAGAAGGTAAAGTAATAGAGAGCATATTGAAAAGAGGAGGAGTAAACTGGGGAAGACGGGAAGAAGACAAAAAGATACTGGTGAAGGTAAGTGATGAAGTAATGAAGGAATTACACAAGAAGAGAGAGGAAATAGGGGGTGAAGTATTGGGAGACGAGGGAAGGGGAGAGGAGATAGGAGAATGGAGCATGAAGTAAGAACGTACACTCGCCAGGACTCAGAGGCACCTAAAACATCAACACAGGAAACACCTATTAAAAGAGGAGAACATAACGAAGGGAACTTGATCGATTTAAAGATGGTTACAGTGGGGGAAAAATTATAGACTGGAGATTGTCTTTCATTGATGAGTTTTGCAGCGAGGAGGAAGGATGTTCGGGAAAGAATGGAGGAGATGACAATAGGGAAAGCTTACATAAACTACATCACACGGGTAAATTGCGAGTCACCTTGGGCATTCGGGAAAAGGGAGGAGGAAAAGACGAGCGAAGAACAGGTAAGAGAAGTAGCAGGGAGAATGCCACATTCAGTAACACCAACGCCGCGCCCACTTCGCCCACCAACACCACGCCCACAGCACACTCCATATGTTGACAGACTCAGAGATCTCCCAGGACGTAGACAGGAAGAAAGGACGAGCACGCCCGCGGTGAAACCAAGAGGAAGGGAGAATGAAGGGGATGACAGGACAGATAACTGTAATGATCTAATGATAGGATCACATGCCACGGAGCAAGAGGATGAGTACACTGATATAGCCTCACGAGCATTAGGGGAAACGAAGGGGGGGAACTTAAATCCACTCCTAGAGAGGGGAGGGGCAAGACCTCAATATGCCCCATGGAAGCATGCCGACAAGGAAAACATAAAATGCAGACTCCCCTCCCTAAGTGGGGGAGCTGGGAAATGAATATATGAAATGGAAAAACACACTGCAGGACAAAAACTAGCGGTGGGGGACGTGAAAGGGCTCCTAATATCAATATTAGGGGATGCTGCAGATGACATCTGGAGAAGGGCAGGCTTCCCAGGGGTCACAGTAACAGATACGTCGCATGATGGGGCAGCATTTGCCAACTGCAGGCACGCGCTGTGGCAGGCATTAAGGGTTCAGTGCCCAGACACATCAGACATAGGAGCAATTACGTCAGAATGAAGATCCTGTTGATTTCATCCAGGAGATTCAGGAGAAGTGGCGCTTGGAAACTCGGGAGCCGTGGGATAAAACATTAGCAATTTTTTACCACATACTAATACAAGGTCTCCCCGAACCAGTTGAGAAACAGCTATTGTGGGGATGGAAGTTAAAGCTTGGCCAGAAATACAGCTAACAATAGTGCATCACTGTAGAATGTGGCAGGAAAAGATGAAACAAAAGGAGGAAGGTAGGAAGGCAGAGGAGGCAAAACTGGTGCAGAAGAAGCTATCCAAATACGCCATGCAGGGAACACTATTGACAACACCCGTGGTAGCCACTCCAGCACCTACTCAGGCCATAGTTACACAAGGCACAACACAACAACATGTAGCACAAATTCAGCAGCCAGCGCAAATAATAACAAAACAAATGCCTCCACCCCCGCCCTATACGGCAAACACAGCAGGGGGATACATGCAAATGGGAAATGGATACTATAACAACTACAGAGGGAGCGGCGGACTGATGAGAGGAAGGGGCTATGGCCAGCATGCACAGCAACAAGGGGGGACATTCCGGGGATACTACTCGAACGGGCAGCAAGGGTATCAGGATAACACGGGGAACTTTCCATGGCAGGCCAGTGAGCCACCAACATGTTGGGTTTGTGGAATGGTAGGACACATATCGCGCACATGTAGATTGAGAGCTACCCCTCCAGCTTGGGGGGAGCTGAGGCAACAAGGGCATATGGGGGAGCAACTTGTTTACCAACAGCAGTAAGAAACACAACAGTGCACCCCGCAACAACAAGCGTCCACGCAACAACCACAGCAACAGATACAACAGCATATTGCACCGCAACAACAGGTACAGGCATACACACCACCACAACGACAGGTAGTAGTAACACAACAGAACCAGGTACAATCAACACAGCAGTTTACCCAGATACAAGACAATCAGGTGTCAACAACTGGTACGCAACTACAACAAACACAGTTGGGGAAGGTGACCATATTGGGGCATGACCCTTACACAGGTAGTGGTCAGTCACTATATCCACAATAGGACAGCCCACAGATGTCTTTGATGTGTCCCATCCTATCGGTAACATCTAACACTGCGGAGGAACCACGCATACAGGTAGCGATAGGTGACAAAAAATGTTCTTTCCTTGTTGACACCGGGGCAACTAGGTCCTGCATAAGGGAGGGTACATTTAAACTGTCAGGCGAGACGCTCAACGATTCTCTGGGGCTCAAGGGTTGGTTCCCTTCACTGATAACATCTCCTTATCTATAGGAGATCATGATATGTCTCTCCCGCTCCTGTATTCGAAGCAGTCACCAGTAAACATTCTTGGGAAGGACATAATGAGCAGACTGAATATGACAATTTCCTTCACGGAGAACGGCATAATCTGCTCCACGCCAGGGATATACATTCTCACAGCCTGACAAATATTTCAAGCTTACTGTGGCCAAACAGTGGCTCGGGCTGAGCCTGTAAATGGAGAACTATTTCAATATAGGACAGACATGGCATTTGCATGGATGCCTGGGATTGAGGGCAATATTTGGAGGAGGCCAGCAACATACTTGTTCAGACCAAAGACCCCGGCAAGTGAACCGGAGGGGAAGATAATTTCAGTGAGCATCGAGCATCATGGCAACTGCAGATTACATCGCAGTACATGCCCAAGACAGAGAGGGGAGGGCCTGGAGAGTAGTAATAGCACTGGCTGAGGGGTGCAGGCTCACACAGGTGTCTGATGAGGAGCTCTTCTCCGACAATAAAGAAGGAAAGATGGTGTTTATGATGAGTGTTCACATCTGGCTGCGGGTGACATACAAAAAAGTGGCACTAAAAATGGCAATGGCACTAGAAGCTCCTACATCCACACCAGTACGAGGATATGGCAAAAGTACCAGCATCACTGTGGACCACCAGTCCATATGACGTGGGCTGCATAAAGAGCATTGGAGGAGTAAAAATAAAATTGAAAAAGGGAGCAATATTACCTAGGGTAAAGCAGTACTCACTATTAAAAGAGGCCGACAAAGGCATATATGAAACAATAACAGCATTGATAAGCAAGGGCATATTAGTACCATCAGAGTGACCATGTAACACAGCTGTGTACCCAGTGCGCAAAGCAAAAGGAGGGTCTTGGCGTTTCATCCAGGACCTTAGGCCCTTGAATTACATTGTAGAAGCAGCGTACCCCATAGCAGCAAACCCAGCCACAATACTATGTGGAATACCAGCAGAGGCATCACAGTTTACCGTAATTGACCTCAAAAATGCCTTTTTCTCGATACCTCTACACCCAGATTCACAAGACCTTACAAGCTTCACATACAGGAACACAAAATGGAAACATACAAGGCTGCCTCAAGGGTACTGTGAGTCACCATCCATCTTCAACAGAATAATACAGATGGATTTAGGGAATATCGAAATGGAGAGCACAGTGCTGCAATACGTTGATGACATCATCATTTGCAGCACCACTGAAGAAAGATGTAGGGAGGAATCAGTAAAGATGCTCACAGTGTTGGCTGAGAAGGGGTACAAGGTGGACAAAGAAAAGTTACAGTACTGTCAGGAACAGGTACTGTACATTGGCCAACTTATCTCTCAGCATGGAAATAACATTGCACCACAACGAGCACAAGCAATAACCAACACACTACAACCACAGACAGTGAGAGAACTGCAGCAATTTCTGTGCTTATGCAACTATTGCAGGGCATGGGTTTTTGAATACAGTTCTTACATTGGACCCCTGATTGAGGCCCTCAGAGACGCACAAAAAGGGGACAGAAAGTTGGGGTGGACAAGAGAAATGAAAGAGGCGTTTGATGAATTGAAACATGCTATATCTACAGCACCTGTGCTAGCCACTCCGAACTATGAACACCAATTTTTCATTTTTTCACATTGCGACTCAGCAGTAATGAAGGCAGTACTGACACAGAAAACAAGCAAGGGCCACAAGCCCGTAGCCGTCTACAGCGGACACTTGGACCCTGTAATCTTAGGCCACTTCCCTTGCAAACAAAGCCTGGCCGCCACAGCTTTTGCAGTGGAAAAATCATCATCGATAACAATGGGGTGCCCACCCACACTATTTGTGGAACATGCCCTCTTTGCCATTTTGAACAAGCCAAAATCCACACTGACCACCCAGAGAGCTTCAGGTTATGAAATTATTCTTTCCAGGACAGAATTTACAATTGTAAGGTGCAGCAATGTGAACCCTGCAGGGTTCATAGCTGAGGTAGTTGAGGGGGGTGACTACGCTCATGACTGCACACAAGCCATTGAACTTTACTCCAGCACAAGAAGAGTTGAGGAAAATGCCCTAGCGGGGGGAAATAATATACATTGATGGGTCATCGACGATAGATCAAAGCAATGGTGTTAGAAGGACAGGAGCAGCAGTGGTTAGGTTGACGGAAGACTAGATGTATGTGCCAGTAAAATGTGTCCAAATATTACAACATTATTCGGCACATGCCGCAGAGCTAGTGGTCCTAATATTGGCATTAAGGGAGAGTTTTGATAAAAGAGTGACAATGTACTCTGACAGTGCATACGTCACGTCAACAGTCCACTCAGGATTAATAAAATGGCAGCGGAGAGGATTCAGAAGAGCAGATGGTACGCCAGTACAACATGCTCTATTACTAGCAGAACTAATTGAAGTAATTAATGACCCGAAAGAGGTAGCTCCGGTTAAGTGTCAGGCCCACACCAATGGGGATGACCCTATCTCCAAAGGTAACGAAACAGCAGACGTACATGCCAAGCATGCTGCGTATTTTGGAGAAATGTGGACACCCCCAGAAAAAGAAAAAGATAGGGGGAGGATTAGAGCGGGACAAATGTTGATGAAGGATTGGTATACACAAATCCCTGAAACGCAGATAGTAGAATTACAGGCAGCAGCACCTATGGCAGAAAAGAAACTATGGGTAAAAAGAGGATGCACAAAGTCACCTACAGATGCATTGTGGCATCAGAGCAATACAGGAAAGGTAGTGATGCCGCTAGCATTACTAAAAACAGCCCTAGCTCAGCTACACCATCCAGCGCACACAGGAAAGGGGGTGATTGCAGCACGAATAAAGAAAGATTGGTTTTGTCCTGAGCTAAATTCACATGTTGCAGCATTTATTAGCAATTGCTTAACGTGCCAACAGTTTACAGCCGGCCACATGCTGCAAGTGATAAAAGGTACTATACCCCGGCCTGAAGGTCCCTTCCTGCACTTATATATTGACTATGTTGACATGATCAACGTATGTCAAGGACAAAGATACATGATTGTAGTGGTGTGCCCATTTCCAAGGTGGATTGAGGCTGGACCCTGCTCTCATGCGGACGCGTTCAGAGCAGCCAAATTCTTAGTGAGGGAAGTCTTCCCAAGATGGGGAGTGTGCGAAGTGCTGCAGTCAGAATATGGCCCACACTTTGCTAATGAGATGTTCGAGCACATAACTGCAATGCTTGGCATAAAACATAAGTTTGCATGTGCGTACCACCCTCAGGCTAACGGTGTCTGTGAATGCCTGAACGGCCTGCTAAAAGAAGAAATAGCCAAGATACAGCAGACAACTAAGAAAAGCTGGTTGTACTGCCTTCCCCTGGCTCTGTTTGAGCTGGGGAATAGGCCAGGATCCGACCACCACCTCACTCCCCACAAGGTGGTTACTGGACGTCAGATGCGCCTTCCATTAACGCCAACATCAAGGGCCTTCACCGACCACAAAAGTTCTGCAAATGTATTTGGTGATGAAATGTATCAATACGTGTCTTCCTTGATTAATATTGTTAACAACAATAACATTTTGTCAAGAGTGAAAAGACAAGGAGAACAACTGACGGGAAACTACCTGTGGGGAAGATCAGAAACAGCTATCACCTCCATCCCACCAGAACACAGACTATTCAGCAGAGCAGCAATGTTCTTCTCATCCATAATACACCCGAGACTACAGGCATATGCAAATGCAAAATGGTTGCAGATCACCAGATGGGAGCTGATGATGACAATAAATTCGACAGTAAACGGATTCAACGCAATAAAAGAAGAACTGAGAATGGTAAGAATGGTAGCACTACTAAAAAAGAGGGCACCTGGCGGAGTCCTGATTTACCCAGGTGGGTACATGTATATATATCAAAAAATAATCAGGATGAAAGATCCTATAAGCGGTTTGTCGTTATGAATGTTGATATTTATTTCAAAACAACATAGAACATTATTAGTGACTCAATGGTTACTTTACATTACTTTCGATAAGCACGAAAGTTGAGAGCAAAACGGACAAGGGTGATTGTAAACAGTGGTAACACAGGTAGGAGATATTGAGGTCAAAACTTCACATAGAGGCACATTCAGTGGTATAATACATGGCTTATCCGTCAAGCGGTTGTGAAATGACTCCAACCTGTCGGTGCAGCGTTTGGTGAAAAAAAACACCTTCAGAGTGGTTCGTAGTGAGTGGCAGTGGTGCTGACCATGTTCTAAGGGACAGAACACAGTGGTCCAATAATTGGTTTATCCAGACAATGGTGAAAAAAGACTTCCATCCGTAGGTGCGGCGTTGGTGTGAACACTGGCACGTTTCAGAGTAGTGACAAAACCCAGATGGTCGAGGGACCCATAGTAGTGGTAAGCAGGAACCCAGGGCGCAATAGTGACTGGTGGTCTCTTAGTTAAAACACGTGGTCACAGTCTAAAATACGTCTGTGGCATCAATGCTACAGTGCATCTGAATTAAAGGGAGACAATGGTGATTAGATTAAAAGAATGGGTTACGCGACAAAACGTAAAAACAACTCGGTTCGTGGTGCACACGAGGAACAGGATGCAGCGCTCCGTGGGTCAAACTTACTGTGGTTTGTGTCCGGAGCGGGCATCTCTACGGGGTCCCCAGCAGACAGAAGTAGCTGTGTGTGGAGGACCGGCTTCAGGGTGTTATGAATCTTCATACTGGAAGCAGGTCAACCAATGGGAGAGCGTGGCGGATTGGGAGGCGGCCACTTCAACCAATCCCCATGGACTCCAGGGGTCAGCCTATTAGATGCAGGCTGGTTAAATGAGAGGAGGCGTGGACTACACTCGAGGTTTATGGACTACTCAGTGCCCAAGGGATCATGGGAAAGGTAGTCTCATTTGTAAAGACTGAACTCTGAGCTAATTCTGAGTGAAACCGCCTGGGGCACAAGTGCCCAGCTGTGGCACATGGTGTGGGCGCACTGAGGGAAATGCTCTGGTTGTGTGGGCCATGTACCTCTTATAGTAAAAATGTGTGCAAACACGTATGGAGCCTATATTGATTGGGTGAGAAGTCCAAAGCATGGAAAAAACACTGTGTACATGCAGTACTATATGTGTGTGACATACAGAAGTACTGGGTTGCATACTTCTAAAAACTAAAAGCGAACATGGTTCATAATGACACAGTGGTGGACACATTCCAGTGATGCAGCAACATACCAAACCATATTGGGTATTGGTGGCGTGTCTGGTTAGCCACTGAAAGGTCCTGTCCCAGCAATGGCAGAACAATAGTGGTGCATACACTGATTGAAATCTGTGACATTCAAAAAACAAATTATATTGCATACTTATGTCAGGGACAAAGCAAATGGTTTAAAAAGGACGTATAAACGGCCCCATCCTAGTGATACACAACCACATTACGGTACATTGGGTAGGTCTAAACACCATCTGCAACATCACAGTGCATTGAGTATGTATCAACACCCTCTGCACCATCCAAGTAGCAGCAGGGCTTATCAGTGGTGGAAATAGGTGGCTTCAGAAATGTTTCCATTCCATGGTTATGCTTAAGCCACGGTGGACTGTGTCGAGTTTATGCACCCACTTTTGTTCTAGTCTCATGAGGGCCAAGTTAATGTCTCCTCCACGTCGTTGTGGCTGTAGTTGTTGCAGCACAAACCAGGACAATTGTTTGTGAGTGTGTCCTTTCTTCTTAAAGTGTTCTACTAGAGGTTTATCTTGTACTTGGTTCTTGATACAAGACCTATGCTCATTGATCCTTTGTTTCACGGGTCTGATGGTCTTCCCGATGTATACCATATCACAAGGGCACTTGATGGCGTAGACAACATATTTGCTCTCGCAGTTGGTATGGTTGTTCATTTTCCAAACAAAATCTTTGTGGGTAAAGGTTTTGTTGTTGGTGGTATAGCGGCAGGCGACGCAATGTCTGCAGCTGAAATGACCGACTACCGGAGAAAGGTTCCACAGGGTCGCTGGTTTCTTCGTTGGTTCCAGGAATGTATGGACCAGGGTGTCTCTCAAGTTTTTATTCTTTCTGAAGGCGAACAAGGGTTTTTTGGCTAGGCTACCCTCGTTTTTAATCAAGTGCCAGTTTTTGTTGCTAGAACTCTTGATAAGGTTGCTCATTGGATTGAAAGTCGTGACGCAGACGGTCCTGTCGATGGGCTCCTTTCCTTGGTGGTGAGACAGATGGAGCGGTCGGTGTTGGCCGCTCTTTTCTTAGCCCCTCTGTCCCAGGCGTGTTTGAAGTTGTTTGGCATGTAGATCAAATTTTTCTTTGTCGGTGCAGTTCCTGCGGATATGGAGGAATTGGCCTTGTGGGTTGTAGCTTGAGAAATGCAGCAAGCTGTTTCTGTCAGCTTTCTGAATAGTTCCATTTTCAACAGTGCTCTAGATCGGTAGATGTGCAGGTCAAGGAAGTTGATGGCTTGGTAATCCCAATCAATGGTGAACTTAAATTGGGTATTCTGTGTGTTGAGCCAGAGGTGGAATTCCAATAGTGATTCTTTGCTGCCTTCCCATATAAGGAAGCCGTCGTCGATATAGTGACACCAGATCTGGATGTGGGACCTGTAAGGATTGTTGTTGTGATAGATGTTGTCGTCTTCATACTGGGCCATGTTGAGATTGGCCATGTCTGATGCAAAGGTAGCACCCATGCTGACGCCCTTAATATGCTGGTACAGCTGTTGTCCAAACAGGAAAAAGTTCTCTACCATAGCTATGCATATACACTCCAACAGGAACTTGGTTGGTGTGGTGTTAGTGTCTGTTCTTCTCTCGAGACAGGTGGCAAGTGCTTGTAGGCCTTCCAGTTGTGGGATGGACGTATACAAAGCCTCAACGTCCATGGTGACGAGGATCGAGTTGGTGGTGAGCTTGGCCGTGTCCAAGATCTTGATGGTTTCTGTGCTGTCCTTAATGTAGGATGCCATTTTTCCGACAAAGGGCTTCATAAAATAGTCCGTGTATAATGAGAGAGGTTCATGGAGGGAGTCGCAAGCGGAAACAATTGGTCTACCTGGTGGTTTTGGTAGCATGCTTATGTATCTTGGGCAGAATATAGAAGGCTGGGATCCTGGGGTGTGTTTTGTTCAGAAAAGCCAGTTTGTCCTGGCATATCCATCCGTCTTCTTCGGCATGTTTGGTCAGGTTGTTGATTTCTTCTTGTAGCCGCTGCGTGGGGTCCCTGTTGAGTTTCTTGTATGATGTGGTGCCGTCCAGGAGGCACTGGCATTCCTGGTTGTAATCTTCGGTATTCATGACCACGATACCTCCGCCCTTGTCGGCTGGTTTGATGGTTATGGTAGAGTCTTGATTGAGGTTCCTCAAGGACTGTCTTTCTTCCTTGGTCAAATTGTCTTGGTAAAGGTTTTTCTGTGTCAAGCCGTTGGTGATAGTCTGCAGAACTATATTTTCAAAGGTGTCGAACTCGCCCGGGATGGTTTGTGGGGGAGGTGTGAAAGTGGACTTGGGTTTGAAGACTGTCATGTTATCTGGCGGTGTCTCGGGTTCTTGAATAATGACGTTCTCTGAGTCTTTTTTCCCTTTCGAGGAGGGAATGCTCTGCTTTGACTAAAACTCTGGACGATAGATTGAAGATGGGAATGGATGCTAGGGCTGATTGGAGTACTATTGGGTTGTCCTCATGTATTGGCCTGTTTGTTTAGAATTTGGACCGCCTCACACCTCATGGTCCACTAAATTTTGTTTTTCTCTCAGAATTGGGACCCACTGTGGCCCTTTCCAGCTCACTGAGGGACTTCGGCCTTCAGTAGACCACTCTAAGTGCAACACACACCTGTAATCCAGCAACCACTTGAGGATTGCCTACAGCCTCCCACTGCTACAGCAGCAGCAGGTAAGCTGTTCTCTGATACACCATCTGATGTATCATCACAGCACCACTCAGCCATTATTAAGTAATCTCTTAAATTAGTCAACCATATTCCAAGATCCTTACAGCCTTCTCTTACCCACAGACACCACAGACCGCACCGCAACTTGTGACTATCCTGACGAAGGCCACCACACAGACAGGCTTCAATCAAGTCACATTGGCCGAAACACACTGTGTCGATCCCCCGTGACACAACTGTACCATCCCCTCTTGTATATGTTTTTGTAAAAACTGTTGTGTACACCTTGTTTAAACCATGCCTGAGACCACGTTCTGTCCCAAGCGCACCCTCTTCTAATTGCAGGTTCTTCCTACCTCACTTCTGAATGTGCCTCTATGTGAAGTTTTGACCTCAATATCCCTGAGGGTGACACCTACCTGTGTTACCACTGTTTACAATAACCCTTGTCCGTTTTGATCTCAACTTTCGTGCTTATCGAAAGTAATTTAAAGTAACCATTGAGTCACTAATAATGTTCTATGTTGTTTTGAAATAAATATCAACATTCAGAATGACAAACCGCTTATAGGATCTTTCATCCTGATTATTTTTTGATATATATAATAATGGTAGCACTGCAAAACAGGTATGTGCTAGACCTTCTCACAGCAATGGAAGGAATAGTTTGTGCAATAGTAGGGCAATCATGTTGCACATTCACCCCTGCTAATGACGCAGACAATGGAACACTTAATGAAGCAGTATCACAACTTGCCCTGATGCACTCCAAAATGGTGGAAGAAAGTAAAGGAGTAGAGAAAGACGGCAGCTGGTTTTCATTCCTATCGTCATGGATGCCTTCATGGCTATCAAGATGGGCTGAAGATAATAGTAGGATGCATAATATTGGCTGCAGCTGTGTTAATTGTAATAAAGTTTTGGAAAGCTAGAAAAGCACGTACAACAGACAAAATAATGGAGGTGGTAGGCATGCGCGCCTTACTGCCAGCTGATGATGGAGAGCACACCAACATGATAATAAAGGAAAGAGAGAGGCTGTGCAAACAGATCCTTCACAACCATATGGATCCGCCATCTGTGAAGGTGGAAAACCCAAGAAACCCAAGGAGCTATGTTGGAAGATGGGTATACTGCAAACCTGGTGGCGGCTGCGTTTGCATGTACTGGTCATTTGAAGATCATGTCAACCACTATGGGCACTTGGATGGAATAACTAAAGTATTGAGAGTGAAAGGAGATAAGGCAAGGATGAGTTTGTGGTCGACAAGTCGACCAGAGGGGGGACTGAAGTGGGAGAATGGGACAAGACCCTCCCCCAATCTCATTCAGACCAAGGCATAGAGGATCACGGCCCCAGACACCCCCCACGAGACAAGTTCGTCTATTTACCAGATGATAAAATACCCTGGTTCAGAAATTTACACATAAGAGGAGCATGCCCACCAGCACGCCAAGCTCAAGCCGACGCCTGCGACATGGATGAGTTCAACTAAGAACAACAGCCACAAGTATCCACATCGTTAGAGATGCCATACAGATGAGAACACACGTGCCACCATGCACACTGGTCACTCACACACCAACCTACACAAAGAACATACTCAGTGCTATGACGTAGGTGACTGACACACCCACTGATGTGCATCGTTGTTATTTTTTACATAGGCCTTTTTTCAGCACCGCAGAAACGCAAGACGCCGAAGAGCTTGTGTACATGCTTGCTGACGCTTCTTCCGCCACCCATCCCTATGGCGACACCACCATGTATATCTAATGCTGCGTGTGACACTCTGTCGCCCCGCGATCTCCATGCTATGGATTATGTACCGCCACCCATGAGCTAGGCCCGAGTAGGCCGCAAGCAAGAGTCCCCAGACAGGAGCCTCACAATGAAAATCCTCTCAGAACAAGAGTACAAGTGCTAACCATGCAGGATGAGCCCCCAGTGAGAGCTCACAGCCAAGGCCACGATGTTGCAACTCGCATGCCGCGAGCTCAGCGTCAAGGTTACACCTGTAAGTGCCAAGCCCTCAGAGACGAAATACAAATCTAATGCTCATAATTCTGTTCCAGCTGTGGTCTCTCCACACACGACCAAGCCGAACTGACAAGGTGCCAAGCTCATGAGACGGGAAGCTGCCAGGGTCCCACGTCTTGGACACAGGTTGCAACAACGAAGCGGCAAGATGGACACCTACAGCGATGGGAATGTAAGGATATTTGGCGTGTTACAGCACAGAGTACAGCACTAATGCACAGGTAGCAAACAGCACAGAGTAGAAATTTTTTTTTGCAGCACCACCACAAGGGTGCGGTGCATTGCTATATGTGTTACCAGATTAACAAGGAAAGACAGGCTATTCAGTCAAAAACGATTTTAACATATAAGATGCAAATCTATTTTTACAGTTAAAAGCACACGTGCACATTCAAAAATGCACACTATTTTTTCACCTGAAATGCCTATGGTGCGAGAGACACATTTGAAAATTAATAACTAACATTACTTATAACTAACCTGACTAATGAAACTGAGGTTAACATAATCCACTAATAAAAATGTGTCTCCACTGCAGAATTAGGCCTATTCTGAAAGTGAACTTTTAAACGCACATCCATTTTTTTTTTTGTTTTCTCTACTGCCCTGTCCACATAATTACAGGAAGCAAAAGAGCTCGAAAGAACAGGAAATCAGTTGGTTACAAAGTATTACTATAAAAATGAGCCATTGTGTAGAGAAGGAGGAGATGGCATGATTGATTCTGATTGGAGCAGCGTCATAGCAAGTATCATGCTAGAGGGAGTGATCAGAGTTTTGCTGGGGGGAGTTTGAGGAGAGAGAAGGACAGTCAAGATTTGGCAGAGCTGGGAGAAGGACCTTTTTCCTGGCTGGAGCATTCCTATCTGCAAAAGCTGAGAATTCCAGGCAATGACCCCGGTTTGAGAAGGAAAGGCGCTCCTTTTCACTGGGGTTAATCTTCAAGGGAGCCACATTCAGAAAGAGAACAGCTGAAGAAAACTCGGCTGAACATATAAGGTAATTACATAACTGTGGGAGCTGAGTGTGTACGAGAATATTCAGTCAGAGTAGGAAAGGAGATTCCGGTGCCTTAATCACATGTTAATGTTGCAAATTGTGTTCTGTTCTCCGCCACTATTTTTTCAGTGTATCACAGAAAATGCTGTTACTGTGCTATTTTATTTATTTCTGTAAAGAGTGAGATCGTGTTTAAATGCAACTTTTATAATACAGAAAAATATTTGAAAGCAGACGGGTGGTGTATTTTATATTTACCAATACAGTGCTGATGATGAGGGGAGATTTTTAAACAATGCAATTGTCATTTTAAGACAGATGTGTGCATGATCATATTCAGTATGGACAGTTGAGAGTGATTGTTTGTAGCATAGCTCGTTGGAGGTACATGAGCCAACGGGAAGAGGGACTCTCTGAACATAGTTCCCTACCGTATATAAGGTAGTGGAAATTACCACAAAATTACCACATATAGCTCTCTGTCGTAAATAAGTCAGTGAGATCGCCCATGGTGGCACACTAACACTAACACTGTTAGTGTGTTTATTCCTAAAATGTAGGTCTGAGGTCTCTCTAGTGATTACACGAAAAATCTAAGCAAAGATAAGGGATTCTGGACATTGGGGCCACAAATAAAACAAGGGAATTATGCTCACCAAAATACCACCAACCACGCATACCAACCACGCATACCAAATATGCATGTCTGGGTGCTGAAATAATGCATGTCCACTGTATTATTGTTGCACATGGCCAAATCTGAATACAAGGAGTTATTTTTGGCGGTAATAAAATACCGTCAGGCCCCAAATCTCCACAAAATACCCTACATATTTATGGTGCGTTGCAGGCGGCCGGGAAAGTGATCATAGAGTACCTACTGGGCATGGCAAGTGTGTCTCACACTGCCATTTGCACATTAAAGGGAACCCATTTTATAATAGCAGTGTTCCACTAAAAACGAATTTCAGAATGTCACAAAGGGAAACCACATTCTCAGATCTAGTGCAATATTTAGAGGCAAAGTTGTTTGCACATGGGAATTGGTCGTCAAATAGCACGTTAGAATGGAGTAACCGCATTCAGGGTGAGGTGCAGAAAGAAAAACTAGACAATATTTTTGCAGAAGGCAGCATAATTCAGGTCTGCCTTACAAGATTATTGAATGTAGCCGATAAAAGTGCAGAGAAAGACTGTTTAATACGGCTATGCGGCAAAATATGGTTTATTTTAAACAAGTCCCTGCGAATGCAAGAGAATGATACTCAGCTAATTAACAGGTTAAAGACTGAATTAGATGGGGCAAGTAAAAATCAGGAAATGTTGAGAGCAGAATTGGATGTATGCCAAAAAGACATGCAATTAAAATGCAGAGACTTTGATACTCAGTTATCCAAAAGCAAGAAACAATTTGAAGATAGTGAGCAAGAATTGGCACACTTAAAAGCCTTAGTGGATCACATTAGACGGGATAAAGATGAGGTTGTTTCAGAGATGCAGATTTTACAAAAAGAACATTGTGAAAAAGAAGGTGATCTCCAGAGTGCAGAACAAGAAATGATTAAAATGATTCAAGAAAGAGACAAGAGAAATAAAGAGTTCAATGAATGCCAAATGCAAATGTGCGACATGCAGGAGGTGATTAATAAAATCAATGGTGAAAACAACTATTTGCAAGATGAAGCCAACAGACTCCTTAAAAAGTGTAAGGACTTAGAACAGCAAATGTGCATTCCCAGGTCCCAGGAGAGGCGGCAGGGTACCACTTCAATGGAGTGGAGGTGAATTCTAGCTCTGCCCAAAGAGCTAGTGCTCCAGTGACTGGGCCGGTGACTGAACTTGGTTGCAGCGCCCTTGGGGGATTTGATACTCCCATTGGGGGCAGCCACCAATCTCATACACCTGAAAACAGGATTGAATCACAAAATAGTGCAATTCCATGCATTGCAACAAGTAGCCCCATAAAAATAATGAAATCCATTAAAGCCCTGATCAAACCATTTAAAAAGGGAGGTGAATGCTGCATTGAGGATCACTTAGAAGCGGTGCATGACGTTTTTAAAGCACTCCAGATACCTAAGGAACAGTACAGACAATATTTTCATTTAACTTTAGATGCCCCGACGGCCAGCATCATAAGGGGATTAAATGAACAGCAGAATATGACCTGGCTGGAGTTTGAAAAAGAAATTAGGCGTCATTTTTCTCCTTTTCAGTCATTGCAGGAGGCAAAGAAAGTCGTGTACACAATTACTGCTGGACCTAATACATCTCCTCGCCAATTTTTACAAGACTTAAAAAGAGCATTTTCTCGCTTTGATGTATCTTTTGACTCAAATTCCAATGAGTTTAAAACTGCATACTTCTATGGGCTACAGAAAGACATCATATCCCAATTGGTCCGTGAATTTGACCGTGACAAGTCCCTTGAATGGATCGTACATCAAAGCACAAAACTATATGAGGTACTCTATTGTCAGGGTAGAGAAAGTGATAAAATGAAAGATATTAGACCTAAATCTAAAGAACCCTCAACCACAGTAATGGAAATCAGGTCAGCCAAAATGTCCCTTGAGTCTGCTCAAAGCCAAGGTAAAAATAATGTGACACCTGAACAAAGGGGTAATCAACAAAGATCGCCATTTCCTGTACCAATGTTCCAATCACATGATCCTAGTAATAGAGAGAGCTACATCAGCCCTAGGTATTTAGGGGACAGACCCCGGGTAGGATACCGGCCTGATATGGCAGGTATGAACAATAACCAGAGACAAAATCAAGATCAAAGAAATGATGGTCCCTACCAGTCATTGGGGACACAGAGCAGATTTGATCCCAGCACCATGATATATGGTAATCAGGATAGGCCCCGATATGTGGATCGATTTACTGATAATGGAAATCAACCTAGGGGCCAATACCCACAATCTGAGAGACAGGACATGAGGCAAAACGTGAACTACAATCCACGCCAGTACAATGATTCCCCACCAGGGGACTATAATCAAAGGATGGGTGCAACCCGCTCCCCTCCACAAATGAATCAAGAGTTCAGAAACCATCCCAACCGACATCAATCACCTGAGAGGTATCAGAATAGATCCAATCAGGGGGAAAACAACCAATATCGACCTAGGCCACAGAAAGAGGATCCTAGAGAGATGGAAAGGTTCCAGTGCCTTGAGGCCCAAGTGAAAATGTTAGCTGAGCAAATAGGAAAGCTCTATACAGCGCAAAAACAACCTTCCAAAGAGGGGGCTGATGGCCATAGCAATGACCGGGGGGCTTCCGAAAAGTGACTAAGTACTCATGATAACTGCAATGCCAAAATGACAGATTGCTCTGATATAATTTTGCATAACGACTCTGAGATGCCCAATGGATTAAAAATGAAAGTGCCCGTAA
Organism: Ambystoma mexicanum; assembly: GCF_040938575.1. Classification (NCBI taxonomy): domain Eukaryota; kingdom Metazoa; phylum Chordata; class Amphibia; order Caudata; family Ambystomatidae; genus Ambystoma; species Ambystoma mexicanum. The sequence goes on from NC_090934.1 coordinate 1,032,461,247, forward strand.
ATGAACTTGTGACAGAAAGTGCAAATACTTCTAAAAAAGAGGTACGATGTAACCTAGAGCTAAATAAAACAGTAAAAATTTGCACAAATGAAAAAGAAACATTAGGAATTCCAAAAGAACAAAGGGACAGATTTAAGAAAAATGATTCATGCATGGGGAATACCAGTGAACAGGGAGTAAGTGGGGATGCTATAGCTCCTTCCCTGGGCAAGCAAAACAATGACCAAACACAGACAGAAAAAGGAAATACCCAAAAGGAGGGTACAAGTCAATCACCTGAATAATTCTTTGAGCCACATATTTTTGAAGAGGCTGAAAGGGCTGGTATCACACTAAATGATCACAAATGCACAGAATTAAAAAATGACAAATTGCTGAATGATGTTGTTACACATGTTCAGTTGGAGGATTGTAATGTGGTTTCTGGTGTTACCCAGATGGATGGGCGAACAGTGGCCACACTCCAAAAAACCTCTGAACATGGAGAAATGAATAAAATCTCTCGCACAGAAATGGGTAAAAAGGAGGGAAAATGTCTTTTCATTTACCAATGTGCTTAGCCAAAAGTGAAAAAGACCTGAGAAAGGTGAGCCCTGAAATCAGTAAGAATTCACATTTCTTATGTGTATTAGAGGAAGTTGAGGACAGATATTATGCACCCATCACTGTAGAAGAAAAATGCCACACCTTTGCTATGATTGACACTGGCGCACAGGCCACAATTATGTCCAAGGAGCTGGTAAAGAGTATCAATGAAGGGAGACCTCCACAGAGTCAGATCACAGTGAAGGAAAATCAAGGCCCAGTGCATAACTTTAATGGGGAGGAGGTGCCCATCATAGGTGTAACTGAGGTTGACATAAAAATAGGAAAGCACAGAATGAAACAAGAGGTATTGATCACATCTATTTGTGAAATTCCATTTCTGATGGGGACAGATTGCCTGAAAAGATTGTCTCCTCTCATAGATGGGGTGAATGGAGTGCTGTGGTCCTTAACCAAAAAACCATTGAGGCCTAAGAAACTAAAATCACAAAACAGCAATATAAATGAATGTCACACCGTTGCCAAAACAAATGATGCTGTGGAGGTATATCTCCAGAATAGCTGCATACCTAGTGTCACTGTTATATTAATGTGTCAAGACAAAATGCAGAGCGACAATGAAAAACTACCTGTACAAATATACTTGGACCCAAGGAAAGATTGGCAGACTGCCATAGATGAGCACACATTACGTTTTTATTTAAAAGAGAAAACGTGCAAACAGAATATTGTTCCTAAAACAGATTCAGAAAAACACATTACCACTCTGACTGAAATACACATGGAAGATGAGCAACCATGGGTTCATGTTGGTATAAATGACTATTTTAAAACAATAAAAGCCACTTTAGCGCTTGAACATGAAAGGAGTTTCATTAATGAGAAATTGTTGCAAAAAATAATGGAAAGGGAAGAAATCCTGAGATTTAGGGTTAAAAACCAATATGTTTCTGGGTTGGACAGTCCAGACTTTGAAAACCGAATTGCAGGCAGATGCATGCTTAAAATTAGCATTGGGCAGAAAACAATTTACCATAATGTCTGGATAGTGAGTGGAGCACAAAATGAATTTTACATGGGCAATGACATCATGCACAAAATGTGTATGGTGTTAGATTTCCTTAATCAAAAAATATGGTCACGCCTAGGTGGTCCGGCACCTGAATTTGAAGACAAAAGAAGGGCTTATCATTGTGCACAACTGGTTCCTTATGCAATCGAATTACAAATGAGGAAAGATACTATTATTCCTGCATTTACAAAACAGTTTGCAATAACACTGAAATGCAAAAATGGACAGCAGATGAAAGGCTCTGATGCATTTGTATGCCTGAATGAATCCATAAAACATCAAGGCCTGTATTATTAATACATTCCATTGGTAGACATTGGTGAAGGATCTGTAAAAATCATGGTAAATAATAAAGGTTGTCAGGATATTCATTTAGAGGAAAACTCCCCATTAGGAATGGCCATACAAAAAGCACATTATACGGCAGATTTAAATAACATGGTGATTGGGAATATTCCTGAAAAATATGTAGATGCCAAGGGCGGGTTGCCAGAACACCTGCACTCTCAGCCCAAAGGAATATTTAAAATTCATTCTGTGTATCCTAATGATTCAAATGAGACAGTGTGCTGCCATCAAGAGGATTGCATAATATTTAATTTAAATGAAAATGAAACAGAAAATCAGCCCATTGAAGTGAAAGCTGATATGCCAAAATATTTAAAAGTGGCAGCTTTACAAAAAGACACAGCCACACAGTTAGAGGAAAGCGCCGAGATTCCCTTACCAGAAGATTTTCCAGAATTTTCCAAAATGGTAGAAGAGCAGATCTCCTTAGCGGATGCATGTGAAAGCAATGAAGAGAGGGACAATCTGAGGGAGATATTTATGGAGTTTAAGGATGTATTTGCAAAAGATGCTTATGATTGTGGTTTAACTGATTTACATGTGGCCACACTACCAGAAGGGTGTAGCAGAAACCCACTGTTTGTACGCCAGTATAGACTACCGCTGGCATGTTTAGAATCATTGGCAGAGATTATTAAAAATTTGGAATCACGGGGAATCATCAGGCCCATTCATAGCACATCCAATACACCTATTTTAGGTGTGTTAAAGCCAAATGGTCAATGGCGGCTGTGTGCAGACTTGAGAGAGTTAAATAAAAGAGTACCAATATCTAGATGGCCACTGCCATTCATTGATCAGGGCCTAGCTCAGGTACATGGTTCAAATGTATTTACCACATTAGATCTCACCTCTGGATATTGGTGCGTGCCATTGGCAGAGGAGATACAACATTTATTTTCCTTTACATTTGACAGGACTCAATATGCCTGGCTTAGAGCTCCGTTCGGGTACATCAATAGTGGGAGTGAATTTGGCATATTTTTGAGAAAGGCCATGCCGGATGCAGCGGAAAGAGGAACAATAGTTTATGTGGACGATGTCCTGATAAAAAATGAAAGCCTGAAAAGCCATTTTGATGAAATAAGACATGTACTTGGCCAATTGCAGAAAGCAGGCGCCAAAGTATCTTTGCAAAAAGCACAATGGTGCAAGAAAAAAGTGAACTTTCTAGGGCATGAAGTGACTGAACATGGGCTAAATCCACAAAAGAAGAAAATAGAGGCCATACAAAGATTAAAAGATCCTAAAAATGTGAAAGGAGTAAAAAGTTTATTAGGGATGACAGGCTATAACAGAAAGTTCATTGAAAATCATGCAGAAATCACTCAACCATTGACTAAACTGCTTAAACTGAATACTCCCTGGAAATGGGAAAAAGGGCAGTCTGATGCAGTGGCTAAATTAAAGGAATGTCTTGTAAAGGCACCATGTTTAGCATACCCCATAAAGGACAGGGATTTCTTTATAGAAATAGGTTTTTCTGAACATTGTATGTCAGCAGTGTTATCACAAAAACACGATTTGAATCACAAAACCATTGCATATGCAAGTAAGGCATTTTCCCAAGTTGAAATGAAATTTAATGAATGTGAAAAGGCCCTATTAACCACTGTGTGGGCGCTAAAACATTTCCGCCCCATTGTTCAGGGAGAAAAGGTAATTATTGAAACAAATCATCAACCTTTGCAATTTTTAGAGAGTAAAAGAATTAGATCAGGTAATCTAGCGCAATCCAGAATCACTTCATGGACGCTAGCATTACAAGGTTTTCCCGTAGAAGTGAGATATGGACAAAATAAAAAGAACCCAATTGCTCAAGGGTTAGCTGACTTACATGACTGTGCAGCTGAACAAATACCAAATGAAATGGAAGTAGAAACTAGTTTGCAGGAATTTGAACAATCACCACACAAAGCTTTTGATGAAAAAACATGCAAGGATTTGCCAACCGTATATGTGGATGGTTGTGCTTTTCACATTGAAAATGACAGTAATAAACAGTTAGTGGCAGGAATAGGAAATGTCTGGTTGAAATGTGAAGGTGTCCCCAGTATAGGGATGAGGATTGGAGATAGGAGCAGTCAGGTGGCGGAATTGGCAGCCATTTATAAAGCAATTGCTACTGCAGTTGATAAAAAGTTCAGTGAAATTGTCCTGGTGACTGATTCTGACTATGCACGGAATAGCTTTGTGGAGTATTTGCCTGGTTGGAAAGCAAGAGGCATGGTTACATATAACAAAAAGCCACTTAAGCATGGAAAAATGATACAAGCCATAGACAAATTGGTGTCAGAGAATAAGTTAACAATATACTGGAGAAAAATTTGTGGGTATTTAAAAACACCAGGAGAGGATAAGGAGGGAAATGATAAGGCAGACCACCTGGCTAAGATTGGGGCTGTGATGGGAGAATTGCTACCTATTGATTATTTAATGGGTGAAATACAAATTGATGCAGTCACACGTTCTAAAGCACCAAAGGAGGTAGATCAACCGGTGGTGCAGTGGAGTCATGACACGCCAGACCAAGATTTGATTGAGGCACAAAAGAATGATCAAATTTTGGGAATCTATTATAATCATTTGATAGATCCCGAACAAAATCCTTTAACAGAAAATGATTGTATGGGAAAAGAAGAGTTGAGGGTGCTATTAAAGAACAAAACACGAATTAGATTACAGGATGGACTCATGATTAGAGAGTCCATAACAGGACAAATACAGTGGGTAGTACCCCTTTCATTCAGAGGACTAATGCTACACCATGCACATGATGCCATAACTGCAGGCCATAGAGGTTCACAAAAAACATTAGAAATACTGAAAGATTATGCTTATTGGCCACATATGTCCCAAGATGTGGAATTATATACTAGAGGATGTCTAGTATGCGCCCAATTTAAACCTGCTTCACCAATGCATAGAGCACCATTGATGAAAAGAGGCCTAACTCTCCCATGGTCAGATTTGCAAATAGACTATGTAGGTCCTTTAAAAAGGTCGAGTAGGGGACACCGTTATATTTTGAGCGTGGTATGTTTGATGTCGAAGTGGATTGAATGCATTCCTGCACCAGATTGTAGTGCGCAAACAGCAGCCACATTGCTGGTGAACCATGTGTTCTCAAGGTTTGGGTTGCCACAAAGAATTGAGTCAGACAGAGGAAGTCATTTCACAAGTACTCTAATGAGTAAGGTATGGCAAATACTAGGTGTGAAAAGGAAACTACATATCGCATATCGGGCGCCGTCTTCAGGTACAGTTGAAAGAAGCAATAGGTCTGTTGTGGATATTTTAAAGAGATTTGTGGCAGAAGCAGGTTCCAGCTGGGATTTACGTTTACCGTTGGTTTTGATGGCAATCAGGTCGACTCCTGCCAAAGCAACAGGTGTTAGCCCCCATGAGGTCTTAACAGGTAGGAAAATGGTGTTACCACAACACCTACTATATAGAACACATGAGCAAACCCTTGTGAGTGCATCCACAGTTCATGAATATATTGATGAACTGAGGAGGCATTTGCAACATGCATTTGCTTTTGTGCAGAGAAATCTGGAAAGAGCTGCTGACAGTGCAAAATCGTATTATGATAAAAAGACATCAGTAAAGGAATACAGTGTAGGGGATCAGGTGTACAAGTTTCATTTTGGAAAAAGTAAACAGAAAAATTCTAAATTTCTAGCAGCCTGGCAGGGGCCATTTCGAATTATAGATAAGGTCTCTCCTGTAGTTTATAAAATTTTGAAAAATGAAGGTGAAACAGCAATAGAGGAGTTTGTCCATGTAAATCAAATCAAACCATGCCATCCCAGACATGAGATCAGGCAGCTTGAGCATGTAGAAACAGATAAAGTCCCTTGAACACAAAAAGAGAAAATAAATGGGTACAATCAGGAGGCAGTGACAAAGGAGTTAAAAAGTTGATTGTTATGATGGCACATAAACACTGTAGTATATGTAAAAATATATAATATAAAATAAATAAATAAATAAATAAATAAATGCACATATAACGGAAGCTCATGGTTGGTGTGCAGAGAGAAAATGTATTAAATATTGAATGCTGTTTATGTGTGCTTGTTTTCTTTTAACTTGTGTTTAATTTCAGAAAAAAAAACCGAAATATGTTTACCAAGCATGTTTTATTTTTGGCAAAAGGGTGAAGTTAGTATTGTGCTATGTACTTAATTTGTTTATTTTCTATTTGATTCAGAAAATTAACATTATTTGGTCGGAGGTTCCGGGATCAGAGGCCACGGGAGACGATGGAGTCCTGGAGTCCCCTGGATGAAGACCAAAAGATGCCTGCCTCCAGGTGGAGGTGAAGACAAGATAACCAGAATGCTAAAAAAGATGACTCCTATGGATCTAAGATTGCCAAGATGAAAGTGTACTTGAATGAACCAAATAACATCGCTGGTCGGGACATATCAGAGGCAGACAAGAGTGCTGACATATGGAGTTCCACGTATTTATTATTTTAATTATTTATTTTAATTTGTTATATTAATTATTTGTTTTGGTTAGTTGCTTTATTTCATTGTTTTTAATTGACTTGAAAAATCTAAACTTAGAGTAATGCCACTTCCACTGAGAAGGCAAATGTAGAACATTTTGTAAACTAATGAACTCAGATGAATACTGTATTGATTGCAACTTTTTCATTGATGCACATGAATATTCATTTTATTGGATTGATATATTGTGAAAAGAAGAAAAAGAACAAATTGTTTTTAGGAATTGGCTTGGATCGTAGCCAGATTCTAAAAACAAAAGGAGGGTATGTAAGGATATTTGGCGTGTTACAGCACAGAGTACAGCACTACTGCACAGGTAGCAATTTTTTTTTGCAGCACCACCACAAGGGTGCGGTGCATTGCTATATGTGTTACCAGATTAACAAGGAAAGACAGGCTATTCAGTCAAAAACGATTTTAACATATAAGATGCAAATCTATTTTTACAGTTAAAAGCACACGTTCACATTAAAAAATGCACACTATTTTTTCACCTGAAATGCCTATGGTGCGAGAGACACATTTGAAAATTAATAACTAACATTACTTATAACTAACCTGACTAATGAAACTGAGGTTAACATAATCCACTAATAAAAATGTGTCTCCACTGCAGAATTAGGCCTATTCTGAAAGTGAACTTTTAAACGCACATCCATTTTTTTTTTTGTTTTCTCTGCTGCCCTGTCCACATAATTACAGGAAGCAAAAGAGCTTGAAAGAACAGGAAATCAGTTGGTTACAAAGTATTACTATAAAAATGAGCCATTGTGTAGAGAAGGAGGAGATGGCATGATTGATTCTGATTGGAGCAGCGTCATAGCAAGTATCATGTTAGAGGGAGTGATCAGAGTTTTGCTGGGGGGAGTTTGAGGAGAGAGAAGGACAGTCAAGATTTGGCAGAGCTGGGAGAAGGACCTTTTTCCTGGCTGGAGCATTCCTATCTGCAAAAGCTGAGAATTCCAGGCAATGACCCCGGTTTGAGACGGAAAGGCGCTCCTTTTCACTGGGGTTAATCTTCAAGGGAGCCACATTTAGAAAGAGAACAGCTGAAGAAAACTCGGCTGAACATATAAGGTAATTTCATAAGTGTGGGAGCTGAGTGTGTACGAGAATATTCAGTCAGAGTAGGAAAGGAGATTCCGGTGCCTTAATCACATGTTAATGTTGCAAATTGTGTTCTGTTCTCCGCCACTATTTTTTCAGTGTATCACAGACAATGCTGTTACTGTGCTATTTTATTTATTTCTGTAAAGAGTGAGATCGTGTTTAAATGCAACTTTTATAATACAGAAAAATATTTGAAAGCAGACGGGTGGTGTATTTTATATTTACCAATACAGTGCTGATGATGAGGGGAGATTTTTAAACAATGCAATTGTCATTTTAAGACAGATGTGTGCATGATCATATTCAGTATGGACAGTTGAGAGTGATTGTTTGTAGCATAGCTCGTTGGAGGTAGATGAGCCAACGGGAAGAGGGACTCTCTGAACATAGTTCCCTACCGTATATAAGGTAGTGGAAATTACCACAAAATTACCACATATAGCTCTCTGTCGTAAATAAGTCAGTGAGATCGCCCATGGTGGCACACTAACACTAACACTGAAAATGTGGTATTCCTAAAATGTAGGTCTGAGGTCTCTCTAGTGATTACACGAAAAATCTAAGCAAAGATAAGGGATTCTGGACATTGGGGCCACAAATAAAACAAGGGAATTATGCTCACCAAAATATCACCAACCACGCATACCAACCACGCATACCAAATATGCATGTCTGGGTGCTGAAATAATGCATGTCCACTGTATTATTGTTGCACATGGCCAAATCTGAATACAAGGAGTGATTATTGCTAAGTTATTTTTGGCGGTAATAAAATACCGTCAGGCCCCAAATCTCCACAAAATACCCTACAGGAAAGACCTGTCCACAAGCCCATGAGCGGACCTGTCCATTGTCTGCACAAACACATAGTTGCACATTGTTGCTAATGACAGGTACACCGCGAGCTGGGAACGGCGATGGTCCCAGGCTTGGGGGCTCGCGGGAGAACCAATCAGAATACAGGGGGGCTTATTACTGACGCTATTACTCTTAGCCAATCACAAAGGGTCCCTCTGTAACAATTCTAAAGTAACCACTGCAAGGGACAACCCAAGCGTACCACCTGGCCCATCCTCAGCCACTAATATTTCTTTCCATATGTTATCTATACTAACCCTACCACTCGGGGAACCAATCCAGAGTGGCTATAGGTTTTGTGCTAACTTTCCCAGGTGATGCGAGTAGCGCATCATACTGCTGTAAAAAGGGCCTGCGAGCCCCACTTCGAGTGAGTTTCCCGTAGGATGCATACGAACCGAGACTCAACCCTGCCGTTATTATAATAAACTGCAGTACCGCCTTGCTTCTTGTGTGTGTCTCATACTCCTTTTGGGGACACGGGAGGAGTTGGGGCCACCCCAGCCCGGAGGACCGCGGACGGCTCTCCCGGCCCCAGGAGAATCACCACGACAAACTGTACACAGTGCTCCATTAACTAGTCCTTGATCCACGTCAAGGTTACGTTTAAGCATTACTCTGCAATTTAAGGATAATTTTAATATTTTTTCCAATCCAGCTGTGTTGGAGATTGAATTTAGTCTTGTTGTGGCTTGTTCACACATGGGTAGTGTCATACCATGTATGTCTAGTGTGTCTGTGGCGCTAATTTCAATTATTGGTTACATTTCTTTTTTTAACATTGTTTCACTGAATTTGAAACAGCTTGCAAAAGTTGGCATTAAGGCCATACAATTGACATTTTTGTGGGCTAATTGTTCCATAACATCCGTAGCACATGCATTATCGCCATAAAGTGCATGAATGTGCCGGGTTTTCAATTTTGCTTGTGCTTCTTGAGATAGTATACCAACTCTAATACTTTTTAAGATGTTGGCATAAGTGAGATCTGCAGATAGGTGCATGTTTTTTGTTAATTCTCTGTATTGGAAATGTTGCCAAAGGTTGACATTTCCTATGCTGCCAACAGTTTTACGGCAGAGTTTGTGTCCTAAGGTTTTAAAAATAGGCTCACCTTTCACTGGTGTCAATTGAGGAAGATCACACGAAAACAATAATGTGTTTTCCTCCAAAGAGCTCTTCGTAGTTTGTTTTGAGTACTTCTTGTAATCTGAGATGAATCAAAGCCAACATTAGGTTGGAGACCATGCTCACTTCATCTATTAGTACCATTTTTATTTGTTTTAATACTCTGCATAGTTCCATTGCAGCTTCTGTACAAAGTTTGTAATAGTCTAATTTGTTTTGGTGTTCTACTGGCAGGAGTAGTAATCGGTCTAAAGTGACACCGCCTATGTTGTAGGCAGCTAAACTTGTGGGGGCAGTGACAATACCTGACAGTTTGCTGTTTGTCAATTGTTGAAGGAATTTGCTGATGATTTTGATTAAGAATGTTTTGCCAGAACCAGCTTCACCACTGACATACAGTAGTATAGGTTTGTAATTTTGGCAGGTACATTCTTTGTTTTTATGTTGCACACCAGGTGCAATTTCTTTTGTTAATTCTTGTAAAATGCTACGTTGCTCATTGTTTAGTTTTGATTGTAGTATAGTTAAGTCTTCTTTATCTTCATACTGACACATGGTGTTTTCTACTTCCGTCATAGCTAATTTTGCCTCATTTGTTATTAGTGGCTGTCCCAGTGATTCTTGGCTTCCTGTTACAGAAGTTTGACTGCTGTCAGGAGTGTCCTTATCTAGTTGGGCCTGGAGTTCTTCTTCGTGTTGCTATTCATTGTGCAACATTGTTTTGTAGTGTGTAAAGTTTACATTGGTTATAGTGCTTTCATTTGCTTTGAAAGCGCCTGCGTAGGAGTTATAGTTATCTAGTATTTCTTCTTCTTTTCTCCTTGGTTTAAAGAGTTGTAGTAGGGACATGTAATATAGTTCTTTATGTTGAGGAGTCTTTAATGACAATTTGATATGATTAATTAAATTTGGTTTGGTGAGTTTTACTAAACTGCCTTCACAATTTGACACTCTGTATCTACCTTTTTTTTCATTGGGTTTTATATTATTTTTGTATGTGAAGTTTTGGGCTATGTGGTATAGACACATGGTTTCCAAAGTGGTACTTCTGTTTGCAAATTGTTTTTTAAAATGTCTTGGCTGTGGGATCATGTTTGGCTATTGTCTCTATGTCATCGTATGATTTCAGAACTCTTTTTCTAGATTTAGCAAGACTAAGATTTAGCCATACTATATTTTCAGATTTTCCATACAAAGCAGTACCGGTTAAACAATCTGCTGCTTCATAGGAGCCACATTCTCTATGGGAGAGCATTTTTATGCCCAAGCTGTATAATTTCTGAGACAGTGTTTTGTCTGATGACAGGTCATTCCAGAGGTCTTGGAGCTCTGTTTTTTTTCTGCTTTGGTTAAGTATGCTGTAACATATCGTGCAACTGCAGTGGAATTGTCTGCAATGTACTGCACATTTATGTTTGCATTCCATAAGTGGGCAATGATTGCATTGTAATCATTGATATGTTTTTCTTCTTCTGTTCTTTTTATGTAATATGTATTTTTAGGGGATTTAACTTTAACACTATGTCTAACTGAAGACATGAAGTTGTTTACTTGACCTGTTTTTGTAACTGGTCTAGGGAAACCAAAGCGGCATTTGGTGTAGTATTTCCCTTTGTTTTTGTATTTGCGTTGACAATATTTGCCACATTTGTGTCTTTGAAATTGTAAAATTTGTGCATGAAGATCACTATTAGTTGCTTCCGATGGAATTTCACAAGTGACATACTTTTCGATAAACTGTAACAAATGTAGGAGCATTTTTAATCCATAAAAGCATGTGGATATGTGGTGCTCCTCTGGCTTGGTATTCTTTTCTCCAAAAGAAGTGTTGCACTTCTCCGAGGGGAGGACCAGTTTTATAACAAATAAAGTATAGCATAGCAATGAAGCAATGGTGAAAATATCTTGAAACATTAACAGGATCTAGAGAACAAAGTTCTCCGCGTGTTAGTATATCTATGTTTGTTTTGTTTTTGTTTGATATACGTAGGAAATCATGTAAATCTTCCCATGCTTATTCTGCACAACTTAATGTAACAAACCAAGTGGGTGGACCAAGGTTTCTTATCATACAACGTACATCTCCATGAAGTCGGAGCCAGTCCTCTTTAGTACCACACATGTTTGCTAATAGATTTGTAATACTTGATTGTAAAACCTCATCTTTTTGTTGCACTTTTTGTAATAATTGTGCAGCTGACATATTTTGAAAGTGGGTTCCTGATTTTAATGTGTGTGCAACTCCGTAACATAGAGTTGCTAGTTCACTTTTTAAGAGTAGGTGGAATATGTATTCCACATTTTGTCTAAATCTGGGATCTTCAGAATACATCAGTAACGAGCGGTATTCTGATGCTGTTATTTGAATAGGTCTATCATCGTACCTTCCTCCTTTGCCAGTAGGAAAGAGTAGAGGAAAAGCACGTGCTTCTATACTTTTTTCCCATATGCTGATTGGTGATCCTTTTGTTTGTCGCATTTGGTACGTTTCTAGTGCATCTTCTATGGTGTCATTAGAGTGCAATGGATGAATTGTATAATGGTCTAAAGTATTGGATACTGTAGCAGGATCTAGAAGCTCAAATTGACCAGCTTCTGGTGACTCTTGAATTATTTCAGTAGTTCCCTTCAAGTTTTCTTCAATATAAATTTCTTTGTAGTATTCATTAATGTCTTTTAGATATTGCAAGGCTTGTCTAACTTAATGTAAATCTACCAGTTGTTGCCAAATTATTTTGTCTTTTGTAGGTACACCATTTACTAAGATAATTAAAGATTGCTCCATTGGACGTTGCACTCCCAGAGTGCGCACATTTTGTTTTAGATCTAATAGTAAATACACTACTTTTCCACGAATGCCTTTCACCAATTCAGAGGTAGGTAATTTTGCTGTTTTTGGTTGAAGGCGTATTATTGCTTGAAAGGGGTGCACTGTTTGAATTATGGTGCTCTCATATAAATCGAGTTGTTGTAGGGGTTTTGGTAGTGGAAATAATTCCAAATTATTTGTGATAGCATGAGAAGGAGTGACTGTTGTCAACTTTTGTAGTGAAGTAACTGCAAAGTATTAAGGGGTCAGTTATTTCGTATTTGTTTTCTGCTATAAGGCAGAGAGCTAATTCAAACCATTTAGAATCTTCATTGTTTTCTATTTTGCATGTTAGGTCTACAGTTTTTGTGTTACTTTTATACAAAGTTCTGCGGCAACATACACACACATGGTTTGGTACTTCAGCAGATGTACTTTTAAATTTCAGTATTTCTTCTTTTGTATGTGCGTAGTAGAAGGTTGCCATGCATAGAATTGTTGATAATTAGTTGTAAAGCTATTTCATTCTGTAAGTGGCTTTCACTTCCAAAATATTTATTCTGGATTTAGTCGATTTCTTCAAGTAGGTCTTTTGCTGTACCATGTAGAAGAATGTTATTTAAATTGGCTAGGGCTAAAGCAGGACTTTTAGCATAGTACAGTTTATAGACTAGATTTCTTATAGTTGAATGATGTGTTGATATCATTTTGATATGATGGAAGGTGGTTTTGCAAGTAGGTCCTGAAATGCAAGCCAATGAATGTCCTTGTAGTTCTGTGTACTTGCGTACTGGACAGGTATCCATATTTTGCAGTAGTTTAATTTTGATTTTGTCTTTGCCTTTCACATACTGATTGAGAAATTGGCGTAAAGACTTGAAAGATTTTTTTGAAATCTTACACATTGACAATGCATGGCAATTTGTATACTAGACGTTCTGATTCAGTTGAATGGAGAGGTAATTCTAAGTTTTCTGGGGATATTTTTGTAAGCAATATTTCTTGTTCCATTATGGTATTATTAACTTTTCATAATCTTGTCTACTGCTGTGTATGACAATTGTATTTCTTTGCTTTTGCTTGTATGCTTCTTCATTAAAATATGGTTCTGTGCTTGTAGTGTGACTCCACTCACCTCCACAGATATTTACAAAGTTATTTTTGTTGACATTTTGTTTATTGAGAAGTCTTTTTTGTAATTTAGTTGTTAGTTTTGTTAGTGGTTTCATTTTGTTTAACACTAAAATAAATAACTTTCTTTTGAGAAGGATTGCACTGTCTATCAAAGCTTCTAAGATTATTTCCCACGGTAGGTTTTAAGGGTTGTGTATTAATTCTCTCCTGTTTTTTATAAGATTTTGAAGGACTCTGTGGCAGAAAATATTTGCTAAAATACTTTTTTTGGTATGCTTACTTGGCACTGTATCAAGATTTATAGGAGCAGTTTTATCAGTAGTGGTAGCTGAATTCTTGTTAATTGTTTTCTTTTTCGTTTTACATTTTGATAGAGGAGGAAAAGTTTCTGTACTTGAAGCTTGTTTTGTTTCGCTAAATGACTGTATTAGCTGTTTTGTTTGAACTTTTCTTTAAACATTTTGCTACAGATGGATGCTTATTTTGGACTTTTATTTTCTTTAGTTCTGTGTTGCTTTCTACGGATTTGATTTTTGGTAGGCATTCTTTAGGGTCTGTTGAAAAAAATAAAGAAGGTATTGGTTGGGGTGTTCTGCGATGTATGTGTGCTGTGTGCATGAGTGTCTGAGTATGATGATAAAGATGTATGTGATTGTGGATTGGGCAACTACAACTAGTTGGGATGGGTATTCTTGAATTTATGTGCTACTAAACTGGGGTTCAGATGACAGTAGAAAGTAAGCTAGTGGTGAGGAGAAGCACAAATAGTAAATCTAATGGTATACAATTAAAACAGTTGTTTGTTTTATAATATTAAAATTCTAGGGGCTGAGTTATGTCATTTGTGTGCCGAAATATGGGAATTTGTGTGCCATTCTGCCTGTAAATCTCTGTTTATCAAATGGGGTTTGTAGACAGAATGGTGCACAATCTCTGTTTTTAGGCGCAGAAATAGCATGAATTAACCCTACAGTGTGTTTGAGTAATAGTGCAAATATTATGGTGGTATTTAACTTACTTTTTCTGTGGAATGAGCAGGTTTCTTCTTAGTTGTTGTTTGTACTTCAAATTCTGCTGCTGCTTTTCGAGAGTGGTCTTCACTGCAATTGTAAAGGAAACACATTAGTAATTTTGTTTGTATATAGCACTGGTGTTAATTTAGACATTGTGTTATGTTTTTTTACAAGTATTGTTGTTTGATATTTGAACATAGTGTGTGCATGCAATTTTGTTTGACTATGTGCACTCTTTATATTTTACTTTAAATATGTTAGTTCAACATGCTTTGCAAATGTGTGTGTAAATAGAAATTAAATAGCAGATAGGTTTGGAAGTGACAGTTGATTATAGCAGATGGGAAAAATGACAGTAAGTTCATTTTATAGGTCATACAAGCTAAAAGTCAGTTAATCTGTTTATATGAATATATAAGAATCTTACATGTACTATACAGAAAATATGCATACATGTGGTTTGTGTTCATGCATATGGATATGCATGCATCTGCAAGTAGAAATCTTGGAGACTTGTACAATATTTCTTGTAGAAGGTGCTTTCCAATGATATGACACTTGTACTCAGAGTGATTAACAGTACATTTGAAGTGCTGATCTAAGATGATGGAGTTAGATGTAAAGGTCTTGGATGTGATTGGTGGATGGTTGTGTGACTGCTTAGCTATATCCAATGAGGGAATGGCACAGAGAGTGAAATGGAAATGGTAGAAGGACTGTCCATGTTACGATATGTCCGCGGACATGGCGGTAGTCCGCGGACATTGCGTGTTACATGCAGGGATTTTGGGGTGGGAAGGCATGCAAATGAGAATGAGCAGAGCAAGGAATTGGTCAGTAAAGTTTAGTGGGTGTGTTGTGCCAGGAGAGAGTTTGTCAGATACTCTTTTTCCTGAGAGAAGAACAGATAGCTATGGCTGTGTGTTTCAGAAAACAGATTGTTTGGATTTTGGGAGACTCATGGATACATTGGTTGAAGGTGCATGCAGAAATCTGTGGAGTAGCTGTAGATCTTGGATTCCCACATGTGGAAGTGCACTGGCATGGAGTACGTGGAATGAAGTGGTTGGACTTGCTACCTCTCTGTGCTACTTTGGAGACAGAGCATCATCCAGACATAATTGTAGTTCATTGTGGAGGGAACAGCTTAGGACACGTGTCTGGAATGTCTTTGCAATTTGCAATGAAAGAAGGACTTGTGCAGGTCATGGACATGTTTTCAAATTCTCAAGTAATTTCTTCTCGGATTGTGCAGAGACAAATGTGGCTGCGTTCTTCTTCATTTGGTCCACAAATGGACAAAGCAAGGTGCAACGTCAATAAGGCTGTTCGTTCCTCTCTAAGAGATGTTGGCATGTCCTCTTTTCACAATGAAAATATTATGTTTCGTAGCACATACATTTTTTGCAGAGATGGAGTCCATCTTACTTATGCTGGCAATCAGATCTTTCTGAGAAATGTACAAAATGCATTGCAACCTTTTTTGGAATTACAGCATCCATTTTGTAGTAGGTGTTGACCATTTCAAGTTTTTCAAACACAAACAAACACCAACAAAAGGCTCTTTTCAGAGCCACCACTTCCTCCCAGACAAAACTGCAATGGTTGTGATAGGGCAGCACCCCAAAATGTAAGATGTGCGCAGACTGTCCGCAGACTTCTAAAAAATACACAAGGCCCTGCTCCATTTATTTTCCACTTCTATTTTTAAACTGTGAAAGGCGGCTCTGAAAAGAGACTTTTTTTATTTTTGTTTTTTTATTTTTTTTTGGTTTTTTACACACGACACACTAGGAGAGGAGGGAAAAGGAGGGTAAGGGGGGACACCAACCATGGGGATAAGAAAGGGCGGGTGGAGAGAGGAAGATGTAGGGTGAGCCTTTCTTAAGTAGTGAGCAGGTCTTCTTGTGCTCTGAGACCAGAGTCTCAAAAGCACTTCGAAGTCTCTCCCCCCTGCAGAGTACTGCGTCACAGTACATACACACAACTGTGACCATCGAAAGGTAAGGGTCATCAGCATTGCGAATGGCCTGTTAGGCAGCTGGAGGAATACGCTGTCCCACAGGAGTGTTCCTTGTGGTGACAGGATCGGAAACGGAGGACGTAGTAGAGGAAGTCAACCTACTACGCTCTTCGCAAGGTACAACCTTACGAATGGCCCCAGCGTGGAACGACCTTAGGGGTCGCTTCATAGTAGTCGTACCAAAGCTGTACGAACCAAGCCTCCCGTAACTGAGCACCATTTTGCACTCTTTGCAGGTGACTTGGTTCTCACGTGCCTTAGGTCCGTTACCATGAATGGTAAATAACCGCCACACCCAACACTCACAGTGAGTGCTGGTAGTAGGGACTTCCACTACCTCATTCTCGTCATCCTCTTCGTCCTCCTCTGCATCCTCACTCCTGTTCCCCTCTTCAGGCCCTTGGGGAGGTGGTGGTGGTGGAGGGGGCGGGGGTGGTGCTGAGGCAGATGTAGCACCAGGTGGCAGTAGTGCAGCAATGGATGCCATCAGGTTTCAGAAATAAATCTGGAAAATTGGTAGCAGAAATGCACTGTGTTCTGTAAAATAGCCAGAAACACAATGAGGATGAGCTCTGGGGTGTGGCCTTTTATAGGGGTGCTTGTGCGTGGTTCACGGACACCTGCACAGTCCGCGGACAAATCGAACACCAAAAAAAAAGGTTCCAAAAGTCCCAAAAAGTATGTAGAAAGTCAGGATTACTGTCTGGGACTTGTGCTATGGTGATTTATTATTGAAAAAATATTGTGGATTGCCTGAAAAGGTAGTTTTAAATTGTTCGGGGACACAAACAGTGTCCGCAGTCAGAACACACGCTCAGCGTGGGCGTGGTCACATGATAGCTTCACGAACATGTCCACGAAGGGAACTGGTGTCCGCAGGACACCAAATGCTTGGGAACTGTTTTGTGCATGCGCGTTGGTGTTCTACGGACACTGTTCGGGTCCTGAAACTAATTAAAAGTGCGACACAAGCGAAACAAACAGTTACGAACAGGCGTTTGTTCTTAGAACAGTTTCAATCTGCTTGCGAACAATACGGACAGGCATAGCGTCCTCAAGACACCCCCATTTTGTTTATTTACGAACATGTCAGGACACCGCGTGTGTTCTTAGAATAGTTTCAACTCGCTTGCGAACAATACAGATTGCGTCTTCAGGACACCCCCATTTTGATTATTTACGAACATTTCAGGATATTGCCTGTGTTCTTAGAACAGTTTCAACTCGCTTGCGAACAATACGGACAGCGTCCTCAGGACACCCCCATTTTGATTATTTATGAAAATTTCAGGATATTGCCTGTGTTGTTAGAACAGTTTCAACTTGCCTGCGAATAATATGGACAGACATAGTGTCCTGAGGACACCCCCATTTTGTTTATTTATGAACATCCCAGAACACTTGATGTGTTCTTAGAACAGTTTCAACCTGCCTATGAACAGCACTGACAGGTCTAGCGTCCTCAGGACACCCCCATTTTGTTTATTTACAAACTTTTCAGGACACCGCGTGTGTTAATTTGATTACGGACATCCCGGACACCGAATGTGTTCTTAGAACAGTTTGGACTTGTTTGCAAACATTACAGACAGGCATAATGTTCTTAGAACATCTCCATTTTGGTTAATTGCGGATATCCCGGACATCTCGTGTGTTCTTAGAACAGTTTCAACTTGCTAGCAAACAGTACGGATAGGTATAGTGTTTTTAGGACACCACCGTTTTCGTTTCTTCACAGACATTCCGGACAACCGCACTGTCCGCGGACACCTCAACTGCTTTAAAAAAAAAAAAACAAGAAATGAATTAGGACACAATATAATAATTTAACTTTATTATATATGGATGTTAAATTTATGACAGAGAAGGTGAAGCAGAAACTGAGACAAACACAGCAGAATTGGGGGTTTCAAGAGGATTCATATGTGGTGAAGAAGGGATGGAAGTCTCATCAAAACGTTTTTGTTCATGCAGAGGCTTTGGGGATAATTGACTGGGATATGGTGAGGGGGACAGATACATGTGGGACAATGGTATCTATTTTTTTGTTTCAAGTGATCCTCCTCAAAGTTTTTTAAATTGTTGAAATTTTCCATGAATAGGTCAATTTTTTCTTCCATGTGCTGGAGAGACTTATACAATATTTCTTTTTGTTTACTATTTTCAATGTTTGTATGGTCTGTACAAAAACAATGTATATGTTAAATGTATATAAAATAATATTTATTAATTGGTTTATATAGAAACGTTTCTACCATTAGGTTCACTATCCTCAGACATTTCCTCACATGGGAAATGATCCTCTAGCCACTCCAAAGTACTAGACATTTCTGTGAGAAAAAAACATAATATCACTTTTTTTGTATCTAATACAGAAAATTTAGAAATATATGAGTTAAATGAAGTACACTTACTAGCTTCTGGTAAGGTGTGTTCTTACTGGTCTGTAGATCTGCTGTTGCTCTTAGTTGTGGAGGTTCTGTGAGGTAATCATGTTGGAAGCCTATCTTTCTTCTTTTGGTATATTCCATTTTAGAACATATTGTATTTAAATGAATGGTTGATGTGTTATATATATGGGTTACACTTCTTATTTATTACTATATATAATGTTTATGTGTGCTGATTTGTGAATTTGTGCAGTGTTCATATGTTATGATATAACAATTAAAGATACCCCCCCGACTTTTTGGGTGGTGCTGCTGTTGTCCGCACATGTCCGTGGACATTAGAAGAGTTTGCGGACATCAAATTCAGTAGAGGGGGTTCAGTATCTTCCATGTTACATGTACATAAAGTCAGAGATATTATTGTTAAGCTGTGCTACTAAAAACCTACGAAATTCAGTAAAAAAACTTTGTTAAAGGGACGTTATAGTTAAGTTGCACTACTAAAAACCTATGAAATTCAGTAAAAAAACATAGTTAAAGGGACATTATGGTTAAATTGCGCTACTAAAAACCTATGAAAATCAGTAAAAAAATGTTGTTAAAGGGACGTTATGGTTCCTAGTAAAACTGAAAAACCCCTGAAATTCGCCAGTTATGGTAAGTTAAACAACCATAACTCGCGCCACCACTGTGCACTGCTAAGACTAACACCCAGGACATCAAAGATGACATCACAAATGTCATTGATGACATCACTGACAACCCAGGTTGTGTGTGGTTTCGTGCAGGGGGGAAAAAGTTATAAGGGGGGTCCCACATTCCCACATTTTTTTTCTTCCATAGAATGAATAGGGAAAAACTGAGACGGCTGGACAGATTTTCACCAAATTTGCGGGAGGAGTGGGGGCTTGGGTCTGAAAGCGTGCTTTTGTGGGCTTGGTGGAAATCCAACCAGTAATTATTTTGCAAAGAAATACTGAAATGTATGTCATAAAAAATGAGTGATATCTGGGTCCGCTCTGCGGAACCATTTCCCTGTTCACTCCGCGGACCGAAGTCTCATTGGCCTGCAGTATGCCGTACTGTCAGCGAACAGTGAACGCGGCCGGTGGTTGGCTGGAGGGATGTGTGCTGTGCTTCTAGGTTTTTGGGAAACACCGCCATGGTGTATCGGAGGATAGTGGCGTGCCGAAAGGCATTGGAAAACATGGTTCGCAGGATCGACTGGGTGAAAGAGGGTGAATCAAAGATATTGGCAATGTTTTGTGCTGTAGGCTACAGCTGCCGGTGGTTATGTTGACTTAGAGCGTTTGCGTTGTTTTTTGCGGCGGTGGGTTTATGGTGAAATCTTCCCATGCTTGTCAGATGCGGCTTGTAGTGGTTGTGGGTAAGGCATAGCCTTTTTACTGCATGGGCATGGCATGTAGAAAGAGTCTAGGGCTTGGGCACCACTCCCGCAATGTAATGCCTACATGCATGGGAGAGCAGTGTGGCACTTAGCGTTAGGCATGCGGCCAAGTCTGGTGACAGGGTTGCTGCAACGGAGGCCATAATGACATGGAGAAATGGAAGGATTGTTTGGCAGCACACTGTTGTGATATGGACCATTCCCGCAGCTACTGACATACACTGCATTGGTGGTTAGGTGCACAGGGGACTATCATATGTTGGTCAGTGTAGGCAGACTGTATAGGGGATGGGGAGTGCATTGGAGATAATATGAGGATATTTGCAGTCGCTGTACTATGTTGTGTTGTGCCTACAAAGGCCCTACAGCCTTGTGTGCATGGCTACGGCCCTTGGCCGTAACAGTGTGGGCACTGGTTGGAAGTAGGTGTGAGAATGTTGCTTTCTTTGGGTCCGTTATTGTAGCTATACATACTTGTAGGCAGGAAAACATTGTGGGAAATGTTACCATGCATACCTCTATTGCCTTCCAGTGGGTGTGTAGTAGGACTAGGCAATTGGGTGCATGAGCAGAGGCCGTAGGCCTCCGCCTATGTACCCAATAGCCTAGGGCTTGGGCACAGCCTTGCTTTAGGGAGGGCAGTCAGACATTGGCACATGGAAGGAATTTGTATGCAGGCACTCACATATACTTTATTGGTGGGAAGTTGTGGAGGCGACTATCATTTTCTGGTGAGTGCAGGCATACTCCATTGGGGATGAGGAGTGCATTGGAGACAATATGAGGATATTTGTAGTCAGAGTGCTATGTTGTATTGTGCTTGCCAAACCCATACTGCCTTCTGTGCCTGCCTGGCTGGGGCCCTTGGAAATAACAGGGTGGGCACTGGTTGTAAGTAGGTAACAGAAAGTCGCCTTGATTGGGTTCATTACGGAACCAATATGTACCTGTGGACAGAAAAAGGTAAGTGGTGACATGTTTCCATGCATAGGTCTATTGCTTTCAAGTGGGTGTGGCGAAGGAGTAGGCTGTTGCTAACAAACCCTCAACGCAATGCTGCTATGTATGGGAGTACTGTGATATTGGTATGTGGATTGCAGACATATGTACAAAGAGTACTTTCACTTTGCCTTAGGTCATTTGCATAAGTTATTATAAGCATACCTTGGTCCATACAATCCACTTGTAAATATGTAAGTGTCGTAAGGTCCGCACCTTTGCAGAATCACTGTGGAGGACATGGTCCAGTTCGTAAAGGAACATTGGTGAGATAAAACACCATTTGCGTTAGGAGTCGTGTGGAAGTAAACAGAGCTTCGCTTCTGGGAGTGTTGTAAGAAAGTGGGACATGCAAGGATTGTTTTACTGCGTAATGTTT
Organism: Ambystoma mexicanum; assembly: GCF_040938575.1. Taxonomy (NCBI): domain Eukaryota; kingdom Metazoa; phylum Chordata; class Amphibia; order Caudata; family Ambystomatidae; genus Ambystoma; species Ambystoma mexicanum. Next base: position 1,032,482,984 of record NC_090934.1, read on the forward strand.
GCGACATTACCCATGTACACAGATACTAGCATATAAATCATTGTGGGGTAGGTGCGCAGGCGACATCCTTCAGATGCTATTGGGGATGGAGAGTGTATTGCAGATGATATAGGGATTTTTGTAATCGTGTACCATGTTGTGCTGGAGTGGGAAGCTCTTACTGCCGTGTATGGATGGCTACGGGTGTTTGACATAACAATGTGGACATTGTTCAGAAGTAGGTTTCAGAATGTTGCCTTCTTTGGGTGAGTTCCTATACTGATATGGAACTCCAGCTTACACGGTTGGAAATATATATGTCTCACTGTCACAGCATGGTTGTGGAGGAAATATAGCAGTTGGCACACCAGTAGAGGTGGCGTGAAGTGACTGCACTTGAATATGGTGAACCTTATTGGCCTTGTTGCCATTCACATACTGAGATGTCTCAATTAATGTACAGTATCGTACAACTCTCCTAATACCCTGTACTTTGAGAGCAAAGGAAGGTAGTGCGACATGGCACAAGTTAATAAGCATTACACATGAAAAGTATGGATAATATACAGTCCAACGCACATACATTTGCAGCCGACAACATTATGAACGCCGTTAAGTCCAGCTATACACAGGATGGCAGGCCATCTGACTGCTACCTTTGTTTGGCATACTTGTTGAGATGGGCAACGGAAGTGGGTGGAGCTTTTAGTGTGTGCAAGTTTAATGTGTGCATCGCTTCCGTTAGCTATGCCTGTGTGCCGCATAAACCATTGCAGCAGTCACTGACGTTAGTGACTTTACTTGTGGACAGTCGTTCCTCACGGTGTGCACTCCAGGTATTTATTTGATGTGCGTGCCAAACGTAGCACACTCTGTCATGTGAGTCACTATCTCTGGAAAGGAACAACGTAAACAAAAGCAAAAGTGGACATGCGCACACAGAGTATACAGTTCCAGAACATTCCATACTTTACTAACAATACAGTGAATGGTTGGAAGCGCTTTAATTTGCAGCGGAATGTAAATGACAACATGCCAGTTGGTGCATTTATCACTCTTTAATTTCGCAAACAAAATCCATTGACCAATGCCGTCTGTGCAATTCTGTACTTCTGTTCTCATCTAGCAAAGTGGGAAAAGGAGTATGTAGTGGTGCTTGGTGGCCCATGTGGAAGAATACATTTTCTTTGAAAGGTAGAGAAAGTAGCATCTGGTGCCTCTGGGATGGCTTATAGAATAAAGGTTTGCAGGTTGGTTCATATAGCAGGAACGACATACTGGGCCATATCGGTTGGCCCAGATTATAATGATGGAAAAGATATTGCTTATGGTAATCTTCCAATGGTTGGTCCACCAGCCGTCTATTGGAACATGGAAGGGGTGGTATTTTCAGTAGGGTGCAAGATATCTGAGTAGAAATAGGAATAAGAGTAGATGTAAGTAGTGGGTATTAGTTGCAGTGTACAGGACAAAACTTTGTGGGAAGGATAATGTAGTAATAGCTGCATGCCTGATGGACCATGTTAGTGTGTAGCGTCATATGTTAACCCACTGCCTTGGTCTCTAGTTTGTAGGTAATACTGTGATTGTACGGCTGCACACATGTAAATATCTTGTAACCGTTGGGACTAGATGCTGTTTTCATGGGATTCTTTTTTACAAAAGTTGACAGTGGTAGCGAGTGTAGTTGGAACTATGGCACAATGTGTCTGTGTGTCTGCAAAGAAAGTAATACAATAAGAAACGTAATGGGGGTCACCTCGGATTGCTGGAGAATGGAGGAGCTGCTTTGGTAAGAAGTGTGTCAATGAAATGTGAGCTGTAGATGTTTGTGTGCCGGTTGACCGCTGCATGCACCTGTGGCCGTTATAACGCACAGTATACTGAGGGTGCATAGACGTAGTAATTGTGTGAAAGGGCATACAAAGGGCAGAGCAGGGAATGTAGCAGTGTACGAGTGCACAGAAGGTGTGGTGCTTTAGTGTACGACTTGCGTTCCATGTTCGTCTTGCCTTGTATGTCTGCATTTGGAGGGGGTGAGGAAGAATGGCAGCAAAAGAAAGTACAATGACAGTTGCAATTTACTGGGAATGGTGGCGACATGGCAGTGTAACAGCGTTTTTTTAGTGCCATCACAAAGGTCCGTGTAATGTACAGAGAGAAAGTGAGCAGTAGAGCACATTTTTAAATATGCATACTGAGGAGCACGTTAATAAATGTTAATCGTAATACACATGTGATGTAAAGGTGTACTTACATAATTTCAGCAAACTCAATGCTTCTATTGGGTGGGCATGAAATTGCAGTGTACGGTGTATCGGAATGTTGCAGACTACCTTTGGGGCACATGGACAGAGTAACTGCAGTGTAAGTCATGTATCTTTTTTTGCTAGACTACTATACACTATCTGACCTTGGAGCTAAACATGTTTCCCTCTCACGGCTGTTTTATAATGAGTGTGGGTCCTGTTCAAGGAGAGGTATGTTAGATTTCGAATTCTGGATATGATGCAGGAAAAAAAGGAAGGAATCAGCCGGCAACGTGTTTCGATTGTAGCATGTATTTACGAATGTTGGTAGTGTCATTACGGTGAAGGTAGTGCAACGTACAAGTTAATATGATGGTGCCGTACAAATGGTCCCGTGAATGCACAGATGGTAAAATACATAAAATGTGCTTTTACAGTGGTTAAGGACAAGTTATATGTGCAGTGTGTTAAGAGGCAACAGTGGGTAATGTCAGTTTGTGTTGGCTGTTTCAGAAGACGTGGGTGGGTGGTCCATCGTACGCAGTTTGGTGTCGTGCTGCATGACCCTGTTTGGGGCTACTGTTCAGGAAAGGAAAGCAGTTAGTGTGAACGCTTGTCCAACATTGTAAGGCGATTATGGGCTTTAAATGGTGTTTCCTTTACACAAGAAAAAAGGGAAACAGAAGTTTAAAAAGTTAAGCAGTAAGGCAGTGGTTGCAACATGGCTGGGGAGCTATGATGTATGCGCTGCAGTGAAACATGGGTTGGATACGTTTCTTGGAAACGGTGTACATAACAATGAAAATGACCTAATGGCTCATGGTACCAGTGGAAAGCAAGGAGCCAAATGTTTCAGCAGTTAGAACACTTAGCTAAAATGTGCTGATGCATGCATGAAGTTGTATTGTTGTGATTGTGCAGACTGTAGGGTAGGTTACTGTAGTGTTGTTAATTCAGTGTGTGCACTATTGATAGGGTTAGGTGACCAGTGTACGTAGGAAACAGGTTATGTATTCTGTGGAAGAAATAGCAGCCATTGTCAACTGTAGTGGCTAAGGGGTAGGTGGCTGTGTTATGTGTGGGGTTAGTGGTACGTGGATAGATGTTTGTATGTATAGATCTGCATGTCAGCAGCAATAGTGGGCAGGGTGTACAATGTTTAGTGTATGGCTGGGGGCCCTACAATGTACAGGATGTAGTGAAGTGTGTAGGGCGTAGGCACAAGCTGCATGGTGTAATATAGCTGTGTATTGTAAATGGCGGTATTGGTATGTGTATAGCAGAAATAAGTGCACTTATTGCACTGTCAATATTCTAGAGAAGTATAATAGCAATCGTTGCAGACTTACTCTGTGGATTGAGGAAAGCCTGCACTGTGTTTTGCGTATGGAGTGTAAAATGTTGTCGTACTGGTTGCTGCATTATCCGTAGGAAAAGAGAACAGAATATGTTAGGACAGGTATTACGTTAGTTTGCAGTCCACTACATAGGATACATTTCTTTATTTTGTGGACCCTCATAACTAGTACTTCGTAAGCACTATGCTTTGAACCAGTGCACTATGCAATCAGCGCAGTTCCTGTGGTTCATTGCATAATCATTGGGTCTGTGGGGAAAAAAAATCCATGCTGGATTAAAAAAAAACTTTGAAATTTCGTTGCTATTTTGGAGAGGTAACAACACTTTCTAAGGTGTACTCTTGAAGTGTGAGGAAATGTAATGGTGTACGATACATGTTGGTAGGATGGGTGGCGTTGTATAGCAGGTGGTGATTTGTAAATGTTTTCCTGCTTCCTTTTTGTACCACTGTTTGTTAATGTGTTTGGTTGCTGCTGGTGGTTTGCAAGTATTATGACATTGTTCTGTGCTAATACAGAATTCTGACCATAGTTACGTACCTGTTGGCGAGCTGCTACTGCTCATAGTTTGGAAGTGTTTGACGCTATGCTTTTAGCAGAGTAGTTGTTGAAGACTGAGTTGGGTAGTTGTGATGCTGCAAATAACATTGTCGTATTCCGGTGGCAGTTAGATACCAGGTGGCATATTCTAACTGTTTAAAGTGTCCCGTTTGTAAAGGGTATGTATAGACGCTTGTGCATTCCTGTGGTTACTTGGAAATCTGTGTACATTTTGAAGTGGTACTGTCCAATTAGGGATTTACGTGGTGATACGTCCATATGTGTTGGAGTTGTATGACTATTCTCAGAGAGCTGGTGACTCATTAGCGTAAGTGGTGATTTTAGAGGTTACTTTTTGAACCTTCATACTTAGCACTTTCCCTTCCACCTATCCAGTGGAAAATAATGGTACTGTGCTTTGTGTACATGTACTGTTTGTGTGACTGTACTCCTTGGGCTCATTGGGGATGAAATTGTCCAAAACACACTGCAGTGCATATTGTCAATGCTTTCAGTATGGTACGATGCTTTAGGTCGATAGTGTGCAGGGAAAACATTTTTTGTACAATTACGAAGGTACTGGTTGGTGCTGGGGAGTAAGGTATACTAGGTTTGTACATCAATGAGTACATTTGGTTTCAAGAATATTAAGTAGGCATTTGCAAGAATTGCAGGTAATTTGTGCTTTGGTCTGATGGAAGTATCATTGCATTCCCTCCACAATGATTGTTTTCTAATATATGCAGTATGGTGGACTTCATTGGTGGAGTCCCTGCTAGTGCCGAATTCTGACGGTAGTTACGTACCTGTTGGCCTACTGTAACTGCTCATACTTTGGAAGTGTTTGACGGTATGTTTGTAACACAGTAGTTGTTGAAGGTTGAGTTGGGTAGTTGTGATGCTGCAAATAACATTGTCGTATTCAGGTTGCAGTTAGATAACACGTGGCGTATTCTAACTGTTTACAGTGTCCTGTTTCTATAGGGTACATAGAGAAGCTTGTCCATTCCTGTGGTTACTTGGACATCTGTGTACATTTTGAAGTGGTACTTTTCATTTGCAAATGCACGTGGTGATACATCCATATGTGTTGGAGTTGTATTACTATTCTTGGAGAGCTGGTGACTGATTTGAGTAAGTGGGGATTTTAGAGCTTACTGAGGATAGTTTTGAACCCTCATACTTAGCACTTTCCCTTCCCCGTATCCAGTTGAATATACTGGCACTGTGTTTTGTGTACACATACTGTTTGTGTGACTGTATTCCTTGGGTTCATTGGGGATAAAATTGTCCAACACACACTGTAGTGCATTTGATCAATGCTTCCAGTATAGTATGTTTGTTTAGGTCGATAGTGTGGAAGGAAAAACATATTTTGTCCACTTACGAAGGAACTGGTTGGTGCTGGGGAGTAAGGTATAGTAGGTTTATACATCAATGAGTACATTTTGACTTCAAGAATATTAAGTAGGCATTTGTAAGATTTGCAGGTAGTCTGTGCTTTGGACTGATGGAATTATCTTTACATTCCCACCATGACGATTGCTTTCTAATGTATGCAGTATAGTGGCCTCCATTGGTGGAGCCCCCTGTGTGGTAGATTATGGCTACAGTTGTGAAGGTTTTTTGCCAAGTGATACCTGTCTGTGTGTGAAGGCAGTAAGTTTGCAGTTGTTTTTGGTACCGTAGGCATTGTATCTTAAGAGCATTAATATCACATATTGGGCCTCATTAGGACCCAGGCGGTAAGGGGTTTACGGCGGCGTAAACAGCGCCGACCCTTACCGCCTGATTCCGAGGTCCCTTAGCGCCATGGAGGATTTAACATCTGCTTTTAGCAGGTGTTAAAATCCATGGCGCTAAGGGACCATGTTGTTAATTACGCCACCGTAATTTACGGTGGCGTAATTAACGCCTTCCCCACTCCCATTATGCCCTATGGGGAAAAAATGGGAATGGGGAAGGGTAAATGGGGATTGGGGACTTACCGCCCCGCCAACCTCGGAATGGGGCGGTAAGTCCGCCAACCACCATGGCATAAACATAGTTTACGCCATGGTGGTAAAGGTACGACCCAGGCGGTAACTTATCGCCTGGGTCGTACTGAGGCCCATTGACTATGTGAGTGTATATGTAGCATCAAATGAATATCAGAATTGCACGATGTACACCACATGCTAGGGTTTGCATTTTGCACCAGTTGCTGAAATGGAATGGAGTCACAGTTAGGTATTAATACATGCACAAATCATTTGTTAGGGACTTGTTCCTGAATAACATGGTTGCACAGAGTGCATGTATGTTTCCACATGTAGGAAATGTGAAAGATTTCATTCATAAGTATGTTTTTTTCTTTCCAGTATGTGTAGTACGTACATTAGAAATTCCTGTGGATCTTCTTGTCGTAGTTCAATTCCTGCCTTATTCCTGAGACACTGTAAATGGTGACAGGATTACTTACTGCATTTCTGTGAAGGTCAAGCATTTGTAAACACAACTGGTCTGCGCCATTTAAATAAATGTTTCCAGAGACAGGTGGGTACTGCTCCTGGTATTTGGAATAGAACATTGATTGTTACATTTGCATAGCAATTAACACCTGTTGTATTGGAAAATTTGAATGGTCCAGGTAGTTCTGTGTCTGAGCCCTTTGATGGAAGGGTATATGGTTTCTTTAAGGAGGCGAGGCATTTTATTGTGGGTGGAGTTAGGTATGATTTGTCTATTTTACTCCTTTTGTAGTTGCTTTTCGAAGTTGCTATGGTTTGCAGTGATAATTTCGACAACAAAAATGTCGAAAGTCAAAATATCGAAAAAAAAAGTCGAAAAAAAAAGTCGACTTTTTTTTTCAATGCATTTTTTTTTAAATGGGGGGTTCCCCCAACCCCCCTTTTTAAATTTTTTTTTTAATTTTTCCCTTTTTTTTTAACTCCCGAACCCCTAAAATAAATATATAATTAAAAAAAACGAAAGTCGACATTTTTTTTTTCGACATTTTTTTGTCGACATTTTTGTCTGTCGACATTTTTTTTCCGAAATTATGACCACCCACCAGTTGCTATAGTATGAGTTTCTTTCAATTTCTTTAATGGTAGTGTGGCAAAATCATTTAGTACTTCTGATGGAATGAGCCTTCTTTTCAAAACTTTTACTTTTTGAGGAATAGGGTACATTTTTAGATGGGGTGCTGTCACGGCCCTCAGCCCTGATCCCCACTGGCAAGCCCATTGGCCAGGTGAAATCAGGACTCGGATCGCTTATAAGGCCTGGCATCCACTTCTTAGGCCCTCTTGGGGCCAGGCTCATAAACAAAGATAGACATCTGCTTGTGGAACTACTTTTTAGGGCTTTCAGCCAACATGGAGACATCCACATAGCTTGATTCCTAGAACCAAGCTATGCGGTCTACTGTTTTGGGTGTGGTGGCCTAGGGACTACTTTACCTGGACTACTTTGCAGTGGCTATTTAAACCACACCCGAACAAGACAACATGCTTCACGTTACTTTGCTACTAGAAACGTGACGCTCACCCTGTCCAGCTTTCTCACGAGCCTGACGAATTCCGAACCTGCAGAAAACAAAGAACATCGTTAGCAGCAGAATCTTACCTATAATCTCCATCCTTCACTGCTCGCAGCTCCTGGGCAGCTCCGTTTGAAGAGTTTGCCGCCCGGATTGAAGGACCTGAAAAAAGGGAGAAAGACATTACTAAAGGAGGTAGAAGAGACATTACAACCACAAAGCGCTTAGGGACTAACCTAGCTGGCTGATTTTTGACCGGCATAGCTCCGGAACTCCATCTGCGCTGGGAGCACACTGTGACCTACGAAAAAGAGAAAATCACAGGTCAGTGAGGACAAGACGTCGCTGCGCTGTGCAAAGCGCCTCCTTACCACATCATAGCGCTATTGTGCGCCATCATCTACTGGTGAGAACCAGCCTACCTAGTTCTCCAAGCGGATACTCCGCGCAACTAAGTGAGATAAAAAGAGACCTTTTAGAACAGAGAAAAGGTATGCAAGAATAACAACGCATCAATCGCAATAAGACCTACCTGAAAGACACTACAAGGGCCGCAGTCAGTGAAGTAACTGGACCGCCCGCGCCCACAAAGACAACGCGCCCCTGCCCAGAGAGCAGGACGGAGAGCTCACCAATTCCGACAGCCAGGTGAGAAGAGAACCCAGAGGGGCTGAAAACACAAGGGAGGTGGGGAAAAACTTACCTTGGTCGCCCAGTCCTAATATAATCTTCATTTCCAGGCGGAATCCCATCGACACTGAGAACCACACCAGGGAGTCATAGAGAAGGGCACCAACGACCAACTGGCTGGGTGGCATCCCTGTGATTACCAGGTGAGCGTAACAGGTGTTAACAGTGCACATAGTCTATTGTACTCTATGATGCAAGGAATTTCTGCATTGACTACAGTTACATCAAAATTAACTAGAAGATACAGTCCTTCCAGTGTACGTAGCCGTGACAGTGCTACGTAACTCATGCCTTCTTTGAAGACTGTGTTGCCAATATCAATCAATGCTTGATCTAAGGTTAGACCTTGCAATTTCTGAATAGTTACTGCATAAGCTAGCGACCGAGAAAACTGTTCTCTGCGTACATACATGTCTTTGAAAAGAAGGAATCTCGCAGTTGTGCGTCTCATATTTTTGATTTCTGAAACTTTATCAAACTTGATGCTTACATAATGAATGCTGTTTTCCCGTGGGTATGTCTAGAAGCCAACAACTGTACCAAGTGCTCCATTAACTAAACCTAACTCTACGTCAATGTTACGCTTTAATATAACTCTACAGTTGACACATACATTTAACATTTTCTCCAAACCAGCTGTGATGGAGATGGAGTTCTCCAAGGCTTGTAGTCCTGCTATGCCTTGTTGACACATAGGTATTGTCATACCGTGTACGTCCAGTTTGTCTATGGCATGAATTTGCACTAGTGGTTGTTTTTCTTTTTGCAGCATTGTTGCATTAAATTGTGCACTTCTTGCTAGAGTTGGCAATAAGGCCATACAGCTGACATTTTTCTGAGCTAATTGTTCCATGACATCAGTAGCACATGTGTTATGACCGTACAGCTCATGGATGCATCTACTATTGAGGGTAGACTGTGCCTCCTTTGATAGTGCACCAATCCGTATGTTTTTTAAAATGTTGGAATAGGTGAGGTCTGCAGACTGACGCATGTTTTGAGTTAGTTCTCTGTATTGGAAATGTTGCCAAAGATTTACATTCCCAATGCTTCCAAGACTTTTACGGCACTGTTTATGTCCTAAGGTTTTGAAGATAGTTTCACCTTTGACTGGTGTCAATTGAAGGAGATCTCGGAATACAATGACATGTTTTCCTCCAAAGAAAATTGTACAGTGTTGGCATTAAAATGCTGTCCCATAGAGAATGTGCGAGCTACGAAGCCACTGACCGCTTAACCGGCACTGCCTCATATAGGAAATCTGACAACATAGTGTGGTTAAGCCTTGGACCTGCTGCATCCGGAAGTAGAGTACTTGAAGACATCCAAAAAATAGCCAAAAGCGATCCCAACAGCCAGGACATTTTTAAGAACAACTTATTGGACACATACTACCCAAACATAAGTAGTACTTTAGAAGCCTTGTGCTTGCACCAGGTAACCCAAAACTTCTCATACAAAAAACAACATTACACCAAATGAGGAAAAAGGTAGATACAGAGTAGAAAGTTGTGAAGGCAGTGTGGTGAGACTTACCAAATGCAGCCTTTCTCTCAGGTTTTCTTGAATGTTTATTTCCTTTTAGTATTTTGTTTTCTTTAAGGTACTGCAACGCCTCTCTAACTTTGGTTAAGTCCACTAGGTGTTATCAACTTTTTTTGTCTTTTGTAGGTACATCATTTACCAGGACAATCAAAGATGTGTGTATTGGCCATTGCACTCATAGAGTGTCTACATTTTCTCTGAGATCTAACGGTAAATAGACTACTTTACCACAAATGCCTTTCAGAAATTCGGTGGGAGGTAAGTTTGCAGGTTTTGGTTGAAGAGATATTATTGCTTGAAATGGGTGCACTGTTTGTATTATAATGCTCTCATACAAATTAAGCTGCTGCAGTACGTTTGGCAGTGGAAATAGTTCAAATTATTACTAATTGGCTGTGAAGGCCTTTGGTTATTGGCAAGTTTTGCAGTGCAGTATGTGCACAGTATGGAGATGTTAGTAATGTTGTACTAGTTTTCTGCTAGAAGGTACAGAGCTAATTGAAACCATTGGTATTCCTCATTGCCTTCTATTTTCTGCATTATATCTACAGTTTTGGTGCTCTTTTTTATAGAAAGTTCTACAACAAAACACACATACTGGATTTGGAATTTCAGCAGAAGTGCTTTTGAACTTTTGTATTTCTTTTCTGTATGTGTGATATAAAACGTTTATAGCTGCAATGTTGTCAGTACTGTTGTCTGAAAATGTTGCAGTGGGTAAGTGCTTGTCAGTTCCACAGTATTTCCTTTGGATGTGCTCAATTTCATCGAGCACTTGTTTGGCTGTACTGTGTATGAGAATATCATTTAAATGTTGGAGTGCTGAAACTGGAGTTTTTGCATAGTACAGTTTGTACACTAGATTTCTGAATGTTGAATGGTGGGTTGCTAACATTTTAATATGGTGGAAGGTGCTTTTGCAAGCTGGTCCAGAAATACAGGCTAAGGAATGTCCTTGTATTCCAGTGTAGTTGTGCACTGGACAGGAGTCCATAGTTTGTAGTATTTTCATTTGTCTTTTGTCATTGCCTTTAACATACTGATTGAGGAATTGCTGCACATTTTTGATTAGGCATTGGCAAACGTTGTACATTGATGTGCAAGGCCATTTGTAGGTGAGGCGTGTTGGTTTGGTTGATTGGAGAGTGACATCTAAGTTTGATGGGGATATTTCTGAAAGCAGTGTATCCTCTTCCATTATGGTCTTGTGTATCTTTTCATACCCTTGTTCACTCTGATGTAAGGCAATTTGGTTAGTTTGTTGTTGTTTGTATGATTCTTCATTGAAGTATGGCTCTGTGTTGGTGGTGTGACTCCACTTGCCTGTACAGATGTGGCCAAATGTACCTATGACTAACATTGCATTTGTTTCGAAGTAGTGCTTGCAATTTACCAATTAATCTTGTTAGTGCTTTCATTCTCTTCAAAATTACTATAAACAATTTCCCCTTCACGCTTAGAGCACTGTCTACAAGAGCTTCTAGGATGACTTTTCTGCAGTAGGATTTGAGGGTTGAGTGTGATTTCTGCCTTCTACTTGTAAGGTTCAGAAAGACTCTGTGCTGGAATTTTATTTGTAAAATTCCTTTTTTAGAATGCTTGCTTGTGATTACTTTACCATTTGTACATGCTCTCTTAGCAGTAGTGTGCATTGCACTGTATTTAGTGTTTTCTTTACATTCTCACATTTTGCCAGATAATCATCACTATCTTTACTGGTAGATGCATTTGTTTTCCTTAATGATTGAATGACCTCTTCTACTTCACCTTTCTGTTCACGTTGATATTGCAGTGAATGGCTACTTTCTGTGTTTGTAGGTTGTGTGGGTCTATTTCTGTGTTGCTTTCTATGGAATTGCCGTTTGGTAGGCATTGTGTAGTAGCATTTGGCAAAGAAAGGGAAGTGTGGGTGTGCAAATTTTCACATGTATATGTGTGCAATGTGCGTCAGTGGGTGAATGGAGGGTAAGTAGCTATTTAAGTGCAAGTGTGTGGCTGTGCAGTGGTGTGTTAGGTTGGGGACACTATGTTAGTATTTGGGCATCATTCTAATGGTGGCGACATAACAAACACTTAGCACTTGTAGAGGTTTGATCAGTAACAATGAAGTACATACTGATGGATGGGCACACATCTATATGCTACAATACAACAATAGTGCACTTGTTTAGTAAGACATACAAGAGTATGCTGGAATTGTACTTTGTTGATTGCAGAGAGTAGGTTTATTGTAGGCTGTATTTTGAAGTGCACACTCCAGTTGCTTTCCAGAGACAGGTGGGTACTGCTCCTACATAAGAATATGGTAAGAAAATATGTTGGCTAATGACATAGTGCTTACATTTGTAAATTACATTCTTCAGAACTATAGGGGGATGTCTTAGCAGGAAGACGAAGTGTGTTTGTATAAATGGAAGGTGTACAACATGAAAGGCACTTGGGAGTATAAACATGTTTGTTAAGGGAGCATGTGGGCTATTTAGGAGTTTAGTGTATCACTGGTTATGAAAAACGTGTATGTATTAGTGTAGGCCTATTTACTTGACAAATGCAGTACTGAACATTGTGGAATGATGAGACAAAGGTGCGGAGAGATTTACAGAGTGCAAGGCACAATGTTTTTGGGTGTCCATTTGCATGCAGTTCTTTGCATATGTATGCTTAGTACATGAATGCAGGCATTGCTTCAGGGTTTTGATTTTATTATGCACATTTACGAATGTTATTGTGAATGTGGCGATAACTTTTTTTATTGCTGAACTGCCGTTGTTATGTATGACGTGTGGGTGGAAACTGTTGTTATGCTTGAAATGTATGCACTTTGCATAGTTTGGTCAGAAAGGCTGCCTGATAGTTTTGTGTGCAATTTGTACAAATTTGCTAGTAGGTGCTTTAATGGGAGAAAGCATTGTAAAAATGACAGAACAAAAGAACACAGTGCCCTTTTTCATATACCAATGCCTTTTGTGGGCAAATGGAACCTTTGGCACCACCCACCACTGTAGGAGAAATTTAATGATATGTGATGGGAAACATAACAGTACAATTTTTTAGTACATTATGGAGATTTACTTCTAGGTACTCTGTTACTACGCACGCATAGCTCAAAACCTTTCATGGTCGCTGCGTGGGTGAAAACACCCGATTTTGTAATTGGCGTGTGAAAGCTCATTGATTACTATGTGCGTTTGGGGAGCTTGGTGGGGGAGAGAGCTGCCTAAGTAGCGGATGACACCCACCAAAAGCGTGTGAGTTGAGAGGTAGGCGCACATATAACACAGTTGCCACTGTTTTGTAGAAAAAATAGTAATACCTACTGGGTGTGGTGATGGGTACCGATGCTGATGTTTGCGGGTGTACAACACGTAGATTGTTATACAGTACTTTCTTGCAGAGGTGCTTCACAGGATATTTCACCTCTGCGTGTGTAACGGCTGTTATGCACTGTTCATTAGATGTGATAGCACTACCTGCACAGTTCTTGGATGTAATTGGTGGATGCGTATGTAATACTTTAACAGTAGCCAATCAGGGAGTGCTGCTGAAAGAGTACTTGAAAGGGAAGAAGGACTGGCCCTGCTTTACTGGGCCACGACCCTTGCGGTTGTTAGTGAAATCGCAAATGCTTTTGTGTTTCATGGTAGGATGTTATTTTGTGTCTATGAGAACATTAGTGCTTGTAGTGTGACGTTTGTCACTGGCGGGGACATGTTTTTTCCCCATATCGCAATGAGTAAAATGTTGCAGTATGTAAAATGTACGCTGGAGACACACATGTCGTAATGTATGGAGGACAAGCCGATAGCAACCCATAACAAGGAGCACACAAAAAGGTGTTTCTATTCATGTCCCTTTAGTAAAATTAGTAAAAATACACTTTGCACAACTTCTATGAAGACACCCACTTTGCATGACGCTTAAAATGTGTTTGTGTAGCCCTGTACACAGGGAAATATGTTGGCAAAAGCTGCGCCTTTGGGGGGTGCGCACGTGCTACATCCGGGTTTTTTGAGGGTGGCTGCAATGGAAATAGGACTGTGCAGGAGTTGGGATTGGTCAATATGAATTTGTGGGTGTGGTGTGTAGCAACAGATTGTGCCAGAATGCCTGTTTGCCAATAGAAGAGGACATGGCTACGGGGACAGGTGTGCCATTCAGTAGGCAGACTATATGGCTGTTGGTCGACACGTGGATACATTGGGTACAAGTTTACACAGAGCGTTGTGCACTACCAGCACACCTTGGTTTCCATAATGTCGATGTACACTGGTACGGAATACATGGGATGCAGTGGTACATGTGGGTCATATTTGTGCCAGTTTGGTGACACTTGCTCATCCAGACATTATTATTGTTCATTGTGGAGGAAACAGTTTAGGGCATGTTACCGGCATTTCACTGCAGTTTGCAATGAAGGAGACATCTTGGCAACTCATGGAAATGTTTCCAAAATCAAACATAATTTTTTCTTGCATTGCCCAGAGACAGATGTGGCTGCAGTCTTCCTTCTGTGGCCCACAAATGGAGAAAGCGCGGCGCAATGTGAACAAGGCTGTTTGTGTTTTTTTGCGCGACATTGGCATGTTCTCCTTCCACAATGAAAACATTATGTTTCGTAGTAGGAATATTTTACGTTCAGATGGATTTCATCTGACTGATGCTGTCAATAAGATCTTTCAGCGTAATATCCGAAATGCCGTGCAGTGCTTCTTGCAAATGTAGGATGCATTTTCCTTGTGGTTGTTCACCACTTTTAACGTTGGAAATACAAACAGCTCAAAAAAGCTCTTTTCAGAGCCACCACTTCTTTTTGCAAATGCATACAATGCTTTTGACCGCGTCCCGCCGCCCATTGTTGCCATCTCTGTATGGAGTGCTTATAGGCAGCGTCAACGTCTGCATGCTTGCATTCAACTTCTATTTTTGAACAGTGCAAGGTGGCTCTGAAAAGAGCCTTTTTGTTCCCCCCACCTTCTGGCTGTGTAGCATTTTTCCAGTTGTTATAAGATACACGAGAAAAGCCAGCAGTTGAAGGGAGATTTGGTACCAAGCAAAGGGATACGAAATTGTACGTAGAGAGCAGAAGATGTGGGGTGCACATTACTTGGCTAGGGGGCATTGTTTGTCATGGTCATGGACCGCAGCCTCAAAAGCACTTTGCAAATGTTCTCCCCTACACAGTACCGCATCGCAGTATATGCACAATACAGTGACCTTTGAAACGTAGGGGTCTGTTGCACTGCGTATATCCACCAAGGCTGCTTGTGGGACGCGGTGGCCCACTGGAGTGTACCTAATGGTAGCAGGAACCGATGCAGGGGATGCTGTAGAGGACATTAACCTACTGCCAGCTTGGAAGGGGACAAGCCTCTGAAAAGCTGCCTGGTGGTTCGCTTTCAGGTACCGCTGCATAGAGGTGATGCCATAGCTGTACAAGCCAGGTTTTCCGCGACTGAGTACTATGTTGCACTCAGTGCACTGCATCTGGTTAGCATGACATTTTAGCACATCTCCAACAGTACTAAATAGTTTCCACACCCAGGATTGCTGCTGGCTGGAGGCAATGGGGAGTCATTCTACTTTATTCTCATTTCCTTTTCGATGTTTTTCCACATTATGATGCCTGTTCTCTTGCTCAGGACTTTTAGAAGGAAGTGTTGGTGGTAAGGGTGTGGGTGCTCTTGAGTCAGAGGTAGCAGCAGAAACTCTGGTGGCCATTACTTGGAGAAGTAGTTTGCAGGCACACATTTGGTGGGAAAGCAATTTCTGCCTGAACCAATGTGCACCGGTGCTCTTCTCGAGAAAGCCAAACAAAACACTTGTGGGGTGTGTTCTTTTATAGGGCTGATGTGGCACATGTGACACCGCAAAGTGGCACTAACTCTTTTCCTACAATATGTACATCTAGAAGGAAGAGTGGAGGATCTCTATAAGGGTGCACTATCACTGTAACACTCCATACATTGCAGAAAAATGTCCTCTTTCGATGTGTACGGATCTGGGTCGTGTCTGCCAAATAAGGGACACGCGCACCGTTGATCCGTTACCATGGTGATATCGCCATTGTTCTCCATTTGCAAGCTTAACTGCTGGATGTGGATTGGACGTTATACTTTGTGGAACGTGCATAGTTCACTTACTGATACTCTTGCCATCCCCAGACTACTTAAACATATGGCACACGTACATTGCACATTTCTACCTACGCTTGCTGTGAGCACGATACAGTAGGTGGAATGTTTACGTGGAAAAATACTCGCAGGACGTGGGTGCAATTACATCATATGTTTATTGGTGTCTAGTCAAATGGTCGACAGACAAATGGTCGACAGACAAATGGTCGACACAATTTGGTCGACAGGTCAAATGGTTGAATTTTTTTTTATTTATATATATATATTTTTTAGGTTTTCGTTTAGGGAAAAAAAGGGTTTTTTAGCAAAAAAAAGGAGGTTCGGGGGGACCCCCCCAAAGGAAAAAGAAATGTGAAAAAACAAAACCATTTGTCCTGTCGACCATTTATATTCGACCAAATGACCTAGAACCATGTTTATTCACATATGTTTACCAGGGACAGTGTTACCAGGCATCACAGGACGATATGCATGTGTGCAGTTGTGCCACATATAAATGGATGCTCCTGAAACTATTTACTGACGGTTGTGTGCATGCAAACATGTGGGCCGTAGTGGCGTCCTATGGATGCTTTTATTGTTATTGCGCAACGGGCACACAGGTGCAGCGGTCGTCTGCTTCCTCCATTTTTCTCACTTGCAATCATCCCCACTAGTGCTGTGCCCTTCACACTTACAATGGCCTTGTTAAACAGAAAAAGGAGACTAAAACAATCAGTACAAATTAACATATCAATCTTTATTAGCACACATTCATAGCGACTATTCGGAAAGGAATGGGGGACAAGAAACAGATACATATATTGGGGATATTCCCATTTTAACAAGCTGCTGGGGAAGGGAAGAAGGGATTGAGGTCTCATCGAAGTGTCTTTCATGACACTTAATTTGCGGGGAAGGAGGGCTGGGACATGGGGAAGGCAGGCATGTGCAAGTTGGGAAGTGATATCTTATTTTCCCCATCATATGTTCTCCTACAAAATTTCTCAAGGGCGCAAATTGGAGGAGCAACTGATTGATTTTGTCATCCATGCGGTCAACTTGTATATGCCCAGTGTTTACTTCAGTTTCAGTGGCCGTATGTTTCTGTGGAAAAGGTGCCGTTTCTGGTGTACTGCTTTGCATTCCGGTATGTTCTGTTAAAAGACAACAAATGTGGTTAATTCACATGAAGTATTACATTGTGATTGTGTTCTTCTTGCCACCGCGTTCCCTACCTATGGGGTTACTAGGTTCTCTCATTTGGTCATGTGGGAAATTCTCCTCCAGCCATTCCAGGGTGCTTGCCCTTTCAGTAACTCTTTCCCTTTTCACAGTGCAGCGGGTAACAATCGTCATCACTCATTTCTTCATGCAGACAATTCTCCCCCAGCCAATCTACAGTGGAAGCCATTGCTGTGCACAAACAGAAAACATCATGCTTTGCTACTATTGTACACTATCGGACCTGTGCAATTACAACATAAACTTTCATGTTCTTACCATGTTGCTGTGATGTTCTGTTCTTGGTAGTTGCTGTTTGCTGCTCTGCCTCTTCGTTCTTTGTTTGATTGTGCAGCAGGTGTGTGGTAACATTGATGAAGGCAAACGTCACTTCTCTTGTTGGTGCTTTCCATTATGCTACATACCCTATGCCTTTGTACACTTTTTTACGAAAGTACACATTTTGTACAGCTACGGCATTTTCCCTTGTCATTCACACGTTTGCTGCTGTTTGTATATGTTTTTTGTATTTTCTGCATGTTACAACTTTTTATGACCACTCCTCCCTTTCTGGGCACGTTGGACTCAACCCATTCTCCGCAAATGGATGCAGTGTTCCCAACTTTTGTGCCTATTACTATAGAGCCTCCAGCTTCAGTATGTTGTACAGTACATCTTTACAAACAAAGCATATCCTGTAAAAATCTAATGCAATTCAGTCAAAGACACATTATTACAGGGACGGTATGGTTCACTTGTGCAACTCAAACCCTTTCACCTTTCCTCAAAAAACTATAATATACAAATGTTATGGTTAAAGGGCCCTACTAAAAACCTATGAAATTCACTAAAAAAAAACATTGTTAAAGGGACATTATGGTTAGATTGTGCTACTAAAAACATTTCCCCTTTTTTGAAAAAGAGGGAGGCAGACCTGTGATGTCATCAGTGATGTCAACAATGACATTTGTGATGTCATCTTTGGTGTCATGGGTGTAAGTCCTTGCAGTGCACAGTGGCGGCGCGAGTTATGGATGCCTACCGTACCAATGTTAGGTGACCATAGAGTCCCTGTAGCAACGTTTTTCCATTGAATTTCATAGGTTTTTTAGTGGTGCAACTTAACCATAACGTCCCTTTAACAACATTTGTTGTTAGTGAATCTCATAGGTTTTTAATAGGGCACTTTAACCATAACGTTGCTTTAGGCTAGTTATTTCAATAAAATAATAGTGCAACTTAACCATAACGTCCCTTTAACTATGTTTTTTTGTTAGTGTGTGTATATATATATATATATATATATACAGAAACATATAAAACTTTCTTTTTATGACCATCATCCCATACCTGGGGTTATACAAATGTCAATCAACACTATGACCATGGCTATAAAGAGAAAATCTGAAAATACATTTCAGTACTACAAACTGCATGAAATCGATTACATAAGATGTTATGATCAATGTTTGCAGTCTGTGTTTCATTTAATCTATTTTAATAACTCAGACGGTTGCCCTTAAAAGGGCTGTTTTGTGGGATGGAAAGAGGGGGGTGGAACAGGGAAGGAAAACACATTAGGATTAAACATGTAATAAAGGGATTAAAAAGGGAACATGTTTTTGGGGGTATTTGTTTATTTTTCTTATTTTGTTTTTTTTCTAAAAAAAGGTGAAAAATTGACACGTAAAAATAAAAACCTAGGGATGGCAATGGACCTGATGTTCACAGAAAGTCTTTTGCCAATCCTCTAGAGTGGCACCTACTGGGACAACCTAATTGTGGCATGAAGTGCATAGGAAATATTATGTGGCGGTAGAATGGCAGCAGGTGGATTTGAGGCACCACTAGGAGAATTTGTGGCTTTGACTGTGGTTGGAGGTGTTGCGATGCTGGATGGATGTGCTGATGCAGGAGCTGCAAATGCTCGCCGACGTGATGAATGCGGCCCATGCATCCCTGCCTGAGGGTGCTCATGGGCCTTCCTGTATGCATCATCAACATAATTCCAGTGGAAACTAACTAGATGATTTATAAGAACAGATGTGTCCAAGCTCTGAGATGAACAGTCGAAAGGCCACGTCATAGCTTCTGCCACAAGGTGCATTGCACCCACTCAGCCTCCTTTCTGGAGAAGTGCTCCTTGACATGGAAGTATCTCCAACTGTCTGAGCAGGTCTTCATTCTAGTGGCCTGTTCTGCAGCGATGATGGATTCAGAACCAAAACCACATCATCCTCGCTGCTGCCACTTCTGTCAGACATGATTTTAAAAGTCTGAGAGGGGAGGAAAATATAAAACAACAAAAAGGACAACACAAAAAGGACAATCCCACTAGAAATAAAAAATGTTAAAAGAGAAACTGAAAGAAAGAATAGTCAAACAGAACAAATAACAAGACAAGGGAAAGGAGAATTAGGTACAAAGTGGGTAAAAAGGATGGAACAATAAGGTATACAGAGCCAAACGTTCTTGCCGTAACTCAGAACACCTGTTCACTTGCAAGGACTGAAAGCAATGATAAATATTAAGTGATTTGCTTTGGGTGTGGTGAATATCCGCGTCTATGGATATTCCAGTCCAATCAGGCGGCAGGGACCATCTTCGTGGGTAGGGTGCACGAGCATCCAGTAGTGTTAGGGAGAATTCACATTTCTGTGCTAATTCCCTTCAACCTTAGAGACCTACAGCTCTTTTGCTGGACTTTAGGACTTTTTAATTTTAACCCTGGAGTGAGTGAGACCTTTTCATCACTCTCTCATGTGTTTTGAACTGATTTGAAATATGTGTTTCCACTGTTTTTGGAATCTGACAAACTCCATAGGCATCTACTTTTTGTATGGTGACACACAGAACCTAAAGTGCAGTGTCACAGAGTAATCCCTTTAGATTTCTCACAAGGTTTAAATACCTTTTCTTGTGTGAACTACTGTTCCCAAGAATAGTAAAGTGAAATTGACTTTACTTACCTTTTCTCTTTGTAGGTCCAGCACACCACATTTTACGTGGAGTTCTGACTGGTTACCTAGTAGCCCCTTACCATACATTCTCATCTAACATTTTTATGTTACCCTCACTACTTTAAATGGTTGGTGGCAGTGGTTTAATATTCCTCCCATTGTGCTTTTCTGCACAGTGTGACTAGATCAATCCTTACCTAACAAGTAGCCGTGTCTACGTGGCTCCTGCTGTCATTGGTTGAGGATGTTGATGCAGATATAGGTCATGTGTACCGACGCAGCCGCAACTCGTGTTCTGATTAGTCAATGTCAGATGTGGGGTTTTCGTCATATGTCATGGGCGTAGGTGTGTCTCTGCAGCTCACACTGTCATTGGTAGAGGATGTTGACAAAGATATATGTCATGTGTACCCATGTAGCCACAGCTTGCGTTTTGATTGGGCAATGCTGCACGCACAGATTATCTTCATAACCTTGCCTACGATAAGCGATCAGTGATTGGTATGTGGGCGTAGCTGCAGAAACCCTCTGTATTTTCAGGAACCACTTTACTTTTCCTCCATGCTTTTTGGATCGTGGTTCCTGACACATCTGTCCAATCCTTTCCAAACTTGCGAACTTCATTTCTCCAATCCCTTTTTGCTCTTCCTTACTCCTAAACCATTCTCCTTAGTCTTGTGTTTTTGTAGTTTGTCTACATTCATGATTTTACTTTATCATTTTCTTTTTTTTAAAGTGCTTTAATTTTAAGTGGCAAAGTATTTTTTGTGCTGTCTTTTTAAAAATTATTTTATTTTCCTCCCTGTTCCGACATGTCATCCTAACAGCAGTGATGAGGAGGTGGTTTATGTCTCTATTGCTTTACGCCCCTGAAAGAAACAATGCAGCATGAAGACAACAGCGGACAGTTGGAAATATTTTATGATGCAGCAACACCATTGCCGCAAGGGGATAGATGACGTCATGACATTTTCTGTCAAAAAACATTGCAGAGGGGTCCAGCATCAGCACCATCTTAAAGTCTGGGCACTTCAGAACTAATTCAGCACCTAGTGAGAGTCATTATAGCTCATTATAAACACAAACTAAAGGCCCACAGACCCCAGTCGTTACAGCGGTATCTTAGTACCACCTCGCCTCTGTCCGTGTAACATCTTCTGTCTTACGGCTACGCCACTACCAGGAACAAGTGCATACTCAGCTGGTCCCTCATCATCAATGACTACTACTGAACGTCCTCCACTACTGCAAGCCCACAATCTGATGAAATACAAAGTTATGTGCTGCATATGTCACAATTGGGTAGTGGCGGGAGATGCCACCCTAACTGGATGGGTAAGAACCATTTCTAAACACCAGGTTCACCGTCACCAGTGGACATTTTTTTATGTATTAATAACCCCCTTTTTGTGAAAAAAATGTAAATAAAAAACAAAAACAAGAAAGATCCCCACAAAAAAGTGCCCTTTTTTACGAATTGTTATATGTATCACATCCTAATGTTCTTCCTTTCCCAGTTCCACCCTTCTCCTTCCCTCTGCCCCAAAACGACCCTTTTAAGTTCTAAAAATTGTTTAAATGAATCATGGACTGCAATAATGGTGTCTTATGCGATCTATTTTATGCAGTTTATGTTGATGAAATGTATTTTTTTTAATGTTTAATTGTAGCCACAGCTTTATATGTATACATATAGCCATGAATGGCAGCACATTGCCAAGAAATAAATCTTGTGTTTCCTGAATCTTTGATTCAAATATTTCACATATTGGGCCTCATTATGAGTTTGGCGGTAGCCCTTAAATGCGGCGTTGGTGCTGTTACCGCCGCATTTAAGGGTCCGCCAAATCACAGCTTCAGCTGATTTCCCCCCAGCTCTGAGCTGGGGGGAAATCCGCTGAGAATTTGCCGATTTTCGTTGCGTTTATCGCCGGCAGGAAATCCACCAGTGGTAACAGCACAACATTTTCCCATTGAGCCCAATGGGGAATGGGGAATTCCCGAATGGGCTCAATGGGGAATGGGCAATACCCGTTCCGCCAAACCCATGATCCGGCGCTAATAGCGCCAGTGGGTTTGGCAGTAGGGCTAATAACACCAGCGCTATTAGCGCCGGCGTTACCGCCCAACTCGTGATGAGGCCCATAGTCTTTATACCACCTTCGCAACTCCAGCATAACCTCTTTTCTGCTTTTATACCTCTACATATAGTTGTTTTACATTATGTTACAGTGATATGGGTATCTGTGGCTACACCACAGGTGTGTTGTTCTGTAGCCGTGAATACACTCCCTCAGTCCTTGCTGAAAATAACTACGTGTGCGGTTTGCCCAATGGCATCAGTAAATTAATTCTTTTAATTTTCTTTAAAGAAAATCATTACATCTGTATATATGTGTGGGGTAGGTAATCCTCAAAAGTTCACTTTTGAAGAGCATTGAGCATAGTATTTGCACAAAGTTACTATAACAGTTTATTGATTTTCTCTTGATCAATAATACATATAACTCTAAACAATTTTTAACATTAGTATGGAAACAACATTTCTGCTGACATTTATTCAGTCGGGAAAGTGGCTGTGGATTTCCTTTTCTTTTAGTATTTACACAAAATAGATTTTCCTTATCAGCCCAGTTGTCTTCATTTTTACTGTCCATTTTTCCTTTGAGGTCTTTCACGTCCTTTTTCATTGGTTCTACATCATTTTGAATGTACATTGAAATGTCTTTAATTTCTGTTAAAGTTCCCATGATTCTGTTTGGTGGGATTTGCTCAGGTGGGGTTGTTAAATTTTTCTTGATACTTGAATCACTTTTTCTTCTGTTAAAATATATTTGAAATTTTTTCAAACAATTCAAGATTTAATGATCTTTAAAGTACTTTTGCTGATCACATCGACATTTCAAATCTGTAAGTGTATATAGGAACTCTATTGATTCAGATTATTTTGGTGATTTTATTTCTTTTTCATGGAAGACATATTACCACGTCCATGTGGATTTAACCTAACGTACTGTTTAGGACGTAATTAGTTGTAATTACTTCAGTGACATATTAAACTTTCATGCTATTTTTCACTTTGAATATTATTATCTTTACAATGCTAAGTAAATCTATATGCTGAATGATATCTGTTACTTATAAATATTCTTATAACAAAACCCTTGAAATTGAAGGTAAAACAAATTTAGTTGCAGGGATCTTAAGGTGAGCAATACATGGTAAAAAAAACACTGAAATTCAAGGTAAAAGACTTTAGTTGCAGGAACGTTAAGACAAGCAATGCACTGTAAAAATACCTTGGAAATTCAATGAAAATAACTTTAGTTGCAGGAACGTTAAGGTGAGAACTTAATGCAAAAACAACTGTCAAATTCAGTTAAAGCGACCTTAATTTTGCACCCCATGTTGTGCAGCCTATTACCACATAGATGACATCACAGATAACATCCCTGATGACATCACTGAAGCTATCACTGGTGATATAACTAATTGCATCATCTATGACATCACTGATGGAATCTCTGATTAGATTACAACACTAACCAGCTATGGCCAGTGCCCACGGCCTTTGGCCGTGCCCAATGTATAGTTTAAGACATTTTGGGCAACTAGCCATGGCCTTGGGCCATGGAAAGTGGCCACAGCCTTCGACCGTGCCCATTGTATATTTTAGCACATTAAGGGGCCACTAGTCATGGCTTTCAGCTTTGCCCACTGTATATTTTACAGCAGTAACCGGACACTAGTAATGGTCTTCAGCCATGCCCACTGTATAATTTAGCACATTTAGAGGCCACTAGCCATGGCCTCCATCCATGGACAGTGACCATGGACTTCACCCCTGCCCATTGCATATTTCACAAAATGAACCAGCCACTAGCCGTGCCTTTGGCCATGGCCAGTGGCCATGCCCTTTTGCCACCCCCCTTGTATATTATAACACATTAAGAGGCAGTAGCTGTGGCCTTCAGCCCTGGCCAGTAAACCACTGCCTTCGGCTGTGGCCACTGTATATTTTACAACACTACCAGAACACCTGTCTTGGCTTTCAGCCCTAGCCAGTGGTCACTGCTTTCAGCCATGCCCACTGTATATTGTACAACACTGACCAGCCACTAACCATGGCCTTCAGCCATGGCCAGTTACCACTGTCTTGGCCATGACAAATTGTTATTCAGTTAAATAAATCTTGTATTAGCTAATTCATAAATGATGTTATGTCTGATTCCATCACAGATGTAATCAGGGGTGTCATATATGATGCAGTTAGTGATGTCACTAGTGCTATAATCAGTGATTCCACCAGTGATGTCATCAGTGATGTCATAGACGATGCAATTAGTTATGTCATCAGAGATGTCATCAGGGGTGTCATCTAGGATGTCATCATTGTAGTCATAGGCTGCACAACAGGGGGGCACAAAGTTAAGGTGGGTTTAGCTGAATTTCAGGGGTTTTGCTGCATTAAATTCTCACCTCAACGTCCCTGCAACTAAATACTTGATAGTTATATATATACACATACATATTACATGGCCACACTAGTGGCCATGTAGTTATGGTTAAGTTGCTGTTTCCATAGGAAGAACACTTTTTGGGCGGCTTATAACTTCGCTCCCCCTTGACGAATCCACACCAAACTTTGCAAAAAAAAGTATATGGCCCACTCTGAATCTTTTTGAAAAGTTTGGTGAGGTTTGGTCCAAGGGGGGCAAAGTTATAGGGGGGGTCCCAATTTTCTTTTTTCCCATAGACTGAATGGGAAAAAAACTTTGCTCACGCCTACAGCCCAAACCGCTGGACGGATTTTCACCAAATTTGGACCAGGAGCAGCGGCTTGGTCCAGAAAGCATGCTTTTGCAAATTTGGTGAAAATACGTCCAGTAGTTTTTTAAAAAAATGACCAAAAAGTAGGTCAGAACAAATTAGTGATATCTGTGTCCGCTTCGCTGACACACTTCCCTGTTCGCTCCGCGGACAGGACGGAAATTGGGCAAGCGGCTTGCGTGATGTCCGCGGACATCTGACGTGCCCTCTCATTGGCTGCAGTAAAGCATGCAGTGCGTCTTATTTTCAGAGATGCCCGCCATCTTTGTTGATCGTTTCAGGAGCGGGATCTGCACCTACATATTAAGCTCAGGCCGTGTCTTCCTCCCATTCCCCCACCCCGCCCATGCCGTGTCTTCCTCTCATTCCCCCGCTCATGCCCGTGTCTTCCTCTCATTCCCACCACCCCCCCTCATGCCCCGTGTCTCTCTTTTGTTCCTCAACCCCCCGCTCACGCCATCGGCACACGGTGGCCTGCGGAGGGCCAAGGAGCGGGATCTGCTGCCTGCACAGTTAGCTCAGGCCCCCGTGTCTTCCTCCCGTTCCCCCCACCCCCGCTCATGCCCTGTGTCTTCCTCACGTTCCCCCCGCTCATGGCCCATGTCTCCCCTGTTCACCCCCACCCCCCGCTCATGCTCCGTGTCTGTCCCCCTCCTTTTCCCCCCACCCCCGCTCATGGCCTGTGTCTCCCCTGTTCACCCCCATCCCCCGCTCATGGCCCGTGTCTCCTCTGTTCACCCCCACCCCCCGCTCATGCCCCGTGTCTCCCCTGTTCACCCCACCCCCCGTTCATGCTCCGTGTCTGTCTCCCTTCTTCCCCCCACCCCTGCTCATGCCCCGTGTCTCCCTTCTTTCCCCCCACCCCTCGCTCATGCCCCATGTCTCCCTTCTCCCCCCGCTCATGCCCAGTGTCTCCCCTGTTCCCCCCACCCCCTGCTCATGCCCCGTGTCTCCCTCCTGTACCCCCCACTCCCGCTCATGCCCTGTGTCTCCCTCCTGTACTCCCACCCCCCGCTCATGCCCCGTGTCTCCCTCCTGTACCCCCCACCACCCGCTCATGTCCCGTGTCTCCCCTGCTCACCCCCACCCCCCGCTCATGCCCCGTGTCTCCCCTGTTCCCCCCCTGCTCATGCCCCGTGTCCCCCTTCTTTACCCCCCACCCCCCTGCTCATGCCCCATGTCAGCCCAGTTCCCCCCACCCCCCGCTCATGCCCCGTGTCTCCCTCCTGTACCCCCCGCTCATGCCCCGTGTCTCCCTCGTGTTCCCCCCACCCCCCGCACATGCCCCGTGTCTTCCTCGTGTTACCCCCTCACCCCCTGCTCATGCCCCATGTCTGCCATGTTGCCCCCACCCCCGCTCATGCCCCGTGTCTGCCCTGTTCCCCCCACCCCCCGCTCATGCCCTGTGTCTCCCTCCTGTTCCCCCCACCCCCGTTCATGCCCTGTGTCTTCCTCCTGTTCCCCCACCAGCGCTCATGCCCTGTGTCTCCCTCGTGTACCCCCCACCCCCCGCTCATGCCCTGTGTCTCTCTCCCTCGTGTACCCCCCCACCCCCGCACATGCCCCATGTACCCCCACCCCCGCTCATTCCCCATGTCCCCCTCCACCCCCGCTCATGCCCCTTGTTTCTCTCCCTCGTGTACCCCCCCACTCCCCGCACATGCCCCATGTCCCCCTCCACCCCCGCTCATGCCCCTTGTCTGCCCTGTTCCCCCCAACCCCGCTCATGCCTGTGTCTCCGTCGTGTTACCCCCCACCCCCAGCTCATGCCCTGTGTCTCCCCTGTTCACCCCCACCCCCTGCTCATGCTCCGTGTCTGTCTCCCTCCTTTTCCCCCCAACCCCCGCTCATGGCCCATGTTTCCCCTGTCCACGCCCACCCCCAGCTCATGTCCCGTGTCTCCCTTCTTTCTCCCCGCTCATGCCCCGTGTCTCCCTTCTTTCCCCCAACCCCCACTCATGCCCCGTGTCTCCCTTCTTTCCCTCCCACCCCCCGCTCATGACGCGTGACCACCCCCGCTCATGCCCCGTGTCTCCCTTCTCCCCCCACCGCCCTGCTCATGCCCCGTGTCTCCCTTCTTCCCCCCACCCCACGCTCATGCCCTGTGTCTCCCTTCTTTCCCCCCACGCCCCGCTCATGCCCCGTGTCTCCCTTCTTCCCCCTCACCCCCCGCCCAAGCCCCGTGTCTCCCTTCTTTCACCCCACCCCCCGCTCATGCCTCGTGTCTCCCTCCTCCCCCCCACCCCCCGCTCATGCCCCATGCCTCCCTTCTTCCCCCCACCCCCCGCTCATGCCCATTGTCTCCCTTCTTTCCCCCCTACCCCCCGCTTATGCCCCATGTCTCCATTCTTTCCCCCCCACCCCAGCTCATGATCAGTGTCTCCCTTCTTTCCCTCCCACCCCCCGCTCATGCCCCGTGTCTGCCTTCTTTCCCTACCACCCCCGCTCATGCCCCGTGTCTCCCTTCTTTCCCCCACCACCCGCTCATGCCCCGTGTCTCCCTTCTTTCCCCCCGCATCTCCCTTCTTTACCCCCCACCTCTTGCTCATGCCCCATGTCTCCCTGCTTCCCCCCACCCCCCGCTCATGCCCCGTGTCTCCCTTCTTTCCACCCCCCACCCCTCGCTCATGCCCCGTGTCTCCCTTCTTACCCCCCCACCCCCCTTTCATGCCGCGTGTCTGCCTTCTTTCCCCCCACCCCCCGCTCATGCCTGGTGTTTCCCTTCTTTCCCCCCACCCCGGCTCATGCCCCATGTCTCCCTTTTTTACACCCCCCCCCGCTCATGCCCTGTGTCTCCCTTCTTACCCCCCCACCCCCACTCATGCCCTGTGTCTCCATTCATCCCCCCCACCCCCGCTCATGCCCCGTGTCTCCCTTCTTCCCCACCACCCCCGCCCCATGTCTCCCTTCTTTCCCCCACCCCCTGCTCATGCCCTGTGTCTCTGTTCTTTCCCCCCCGCTCATGCCCCGTGTCTCCCTTCTTCCCCCCCACCCCCTGCTCATGCCCCGTGTCTCCCTTCTTTAAACCCCCCAATCCCTCGCTCATGCCCCGTGTCTCCCTTCTTACCCCCCACCCCCGCTCATGCACCGTGTCTCCCTTCTTCCCCCCCACCCCCCACTCATGCTCCATGTCTCCCTTCTTTCCCCCCCACCCCCTGCTCATGCCCCGTGTCTCCCTTCTTTCCCCCCCGCTCATGCCCCGTGTCTCCCGTCTTCCCCCCACCCCATTCTCATGCCCCGTGTCTCCCTTTTTTAAACCCCTGACCCCTCGCTCATGCCCCGTGTCTCCCTTCTTACCCCCCCACCCCGGCTCATGCCCATTGTCTCCCTTCTTCCCCCTCACCCCCCGCTCATGCTCCGTGTCTCCCTTCTTTCCTCCCCACCCCCGCTCATGCCCAATGTCTCCCTTCTTTACACCTCCCCACCCCCTGCTCATGCCCCATGTCTCCCTTCTTACCCCCCACCCCCTGCTCATGCCGCGTGTCTCCATTCTTTCCCCCCCACCCCTGCTCATGCCCCATGTCTCCCTTCTTCCCCCCACCCCCGCTCATGCCCCGTGTCTCTGTTCTTTCCCCCCACCCCCTGCTCATGCCCCGTGTCTCCCTTCTTTCCCCCCCACCCCCCGCTCATGCCCCGTGTCTCCCTTCTCCCCCCACCCCCCACTAATGCCCCGTGCCTCCCTTCTTCCCCCGACCCCCGCTCATTCCCTGTAATCTCCCTTCTTTTCCCCCCACCCCCCACTCATGCCCTGTGTCTCCCTTCTTCCCCCCACTCACGCTCATGCCCCGTGTCTCCCTTCTTTCCCTGCCACCCCCGCTCATGCCCCATGTCTCCCTTCACCCCCTCACCCCCCGCTCATGCCCCGTGTCTCCCTTCTTTATACCCCCACACCCCCCACTCATGCCCCGTGTCTCCCGTCTTACCCCCCCACCCCCCGTTCATGCCCTGTGTCTCCCTTCTTTCCCTGCCACCCCCCACTCATGCCCCGTCTCTCCTTTCTCCCCCCACCCCCTGCTCATGCCCCGTGTCTCCCTCATGTACCCCTCACCCCCCGCTCATGCCCCGTGTCTCCCTTCTTTATACCCCCCCACCCGCCGCTCATGCCCTGTGTCTCCCTTCTTACTCCACACCCCCCACTCATGCCTCGTGTCTCCCTTCTTCCCCCCCACCCCCCTCTCATGCCCCGTGTCTCCCTTGTTCCCCCACCCCGAGCTCATGCCCCATGTCTCCATCGTGTTACCCCCCGCTCATGCCCTGTGTCTGCCCTGTTCCCCCCACCCCCGCTCATGCCCCGTGCCTCCCTCCTGTTCCCTCCCAACCCCCGCTCATGCCCCGTATCAGCCCTGTTCCCCACCCCCTGCCCCGTGTCTCACTTCTGTTCCCCCACCCCCCGCTCATGCCCCGTGTCTTCCTCGTGTACCCCCCCACCCCCCACTCATGCCCCGTGTCTCTCTCCCTCATGTGCCCCCCACCCCGCTCATGCCCCGTGTCCCCCCCACCCCACGCTCATGCCCCGTGTCTGCCCTGTTCCCCCCCACCACCCGCTCATGTCCCGTGTCTCCCTTCTTCCACCCCACCACCCGCTCATGTCCTGTGTCTCCCTTCTTCCCCCCCACCCCCGCTCATGCCCCGTGTCTATCTTCTTTCCCCCCCACCCCCCGCTCATGCCCCGTGTCTCCCTTCTTCCCCCTGCTCATGCCCCATGTCTCCCTTCTTCCCCCCACCCACCGCTCATGCCCCATGTCTCCCTTCTTTCCCCCACCCCCTGCTCATGCCCCGTGTCTCCCTTCTTTCCCCCCGCTCATGCCCCGTGTCTCCCTTCTTCCCCTCCACCCCCTGCTCATGCCCCGTGTCTCCTTTCTTTCCATCCCCCCACCCCTTCGCTCATGCCCCGTGTCTCCCTTCTTACCCCCCACCCCCGCTCATGCCCCGTGTCTCCCTTCTTCCCCCTCAACCCCGCTCATGCTCCGTGTCTCCCTTCTTTCCTCCCCACCCCCGTTCATGCCCCATGTCTCCCTTATTTACACCTCCCCATCCCCTGCTCATGCCCCGTGTCTCCCTTCTTACCCCCCACCCCCTGCTCATGCCCCATGTCTCCATTCTTTCCCCCCCACCCCTGCTCATGCCCCGTGTCTCCCTTCTTCCCCCCACCCCCGCTCATGCCCCGTGTCTCCCTTCTTTCCCCCCACCCCCCACTAATGCCCTGTGTCTCCCTTCTTCCCCCCACCCCCGCTCATTCCCCGTAATCTCCCTTCTTTCCCCCAACCCCCGCTCATGCCCCATGTCTCCCTTCTTCATCCCCACCCCCCGCTCATGCCCTGTGTCTCCCTTCGTTCCCTGCCACCCCCCGCTCATGGCACGTGTCTCCCTTCTCCCCCCACCCCCCGCTCATGCCTTGTGTCTCCCTTGTGTACCCCCCACCCCCCCGGTCATGCCCCGTATCTCACTTCTTTATACCCCCAACCCCTGCTCATGCCCCGTGTCTCCCTTCTTACCCCCCCACCCCCCACTCATGCCCTGTGTCTCCCTTCTTTCCCCCCCCGCTCATGCCCCGTGTCTCCCTTCTTTCCCTGCCATCCCCTGCTCATGCCCCGTGTCTCCCTTCTCCCCCCCACCATCCGCTCATGCCCCGTGTCTCCCTTCTTTATACCCCCCCACCCCCCGCTCATGCCCTGTGTCTCCCTTCTTACCCCCCCACCCCCGACTCATGCCCCGTGTCTCCCTTCTCCCCCAACCCCCCTCTCATGCCCCATGTTTCCCTTCTTCCCCCCACCCCCCGCTCATGCCCCGTGTCTGCCCTGTTCCCCCCACCCCCCGCTCATGCCCCGTGTCTCCCTTCTTACCCACCCACCCCCCACTCATGCCCTGTGTCTCCCTTCTTTCCCCCTGCTCATGCCCCGTGTCTCCCTTCTCCCCCCACCCCCCGCTCATGCCCCGTGTCTCCCTTCTTTATACCCCCCCACCCCCCGCTCATGCCCTGTGTCTCCCTTCTTACCCCCCCACCCCCCACTCATGCCCCGTGTCTCCCTTCTCCCCCCAACCCCCCTCTCGTGCCCCATGTTTCCCTTCTACCCCCCACCCCCCGCTCATGCCCCGTGTCTGCCCTGTTCCCCCCACCCCAGCTCATGCCCCGTGTCTCCCTCCTGTTCCCTCCCATCCCCCGCTCATGCCCTGTGTCTGCCCTGTTCCCCCCACCCCCGCTCATGCCCCATGTCTCCCTCCTGTTCCCCCCCACCCCCCGTTCATGCCCCGTGTCTCCCTCCTGTTTCCCCCACCCACCGCTCATGCCCCGTGTCTCCCTCGTGTACCCCCCACCCCGCGCTCATGCCCCGTGTCTCTCTCCCTCATGTACCCCCCCACCCCCCTGCGCATGCCCCGTGTCCCCCCCGCCCCCGCTCATGCCCCGTGTCTGCCCTGTTCCCCCACCCCCTGCTCATGCCTGTGTCTCCATCGTGTTACCCCCCACCCCCCGCTCATGCCCCGTGTCTCCCTTCTTTCCCCCCACCACCCGCTCATGTCCCGTGTCTCTCTCCCTCATGTACCCCCTGCGCATGCCCCGTGTCCCCCCGCCCCCCGCTCATGCCCCGTGTCTGCCCTGTTCCCCCACCCCCTGCTCATGCCTGTGTCTCCATCGTGTTACCCCCCATCCCCCGCTCATGCCCCTTGTCTCCCTTCATTCCCCTCACCACCCCCTCATGTCCTGTGTCTCCCTTCTTCCCCCCACCACCCGCTCATGTCCCGTGTCTCCCTTCTCCCCCCCACCCCCGCTCATGCCCCATGTCCCCCTTCTGCCCCCCCGCTCATGCCCCGTGTCTCCCTTCTTCCCCCCACCCCCCGCTTATGCCCCATGTCTCCCTTCTTTCCCTCCCACCCCCCGCTCATGACCCGTGTCTCCCTTCTGTCCCCCCACCCCCCGCTCATGCCCCGTGTCTCCCCTCTTTCCCCCCCACCTGCCGCTCAAGCCCCGTGTCTCCCTTCTTTCCCCCCACCCCCTGCTCATGCCCTGTGTCTCCCTTCTTTCCCCCCGCACCCCCCGCTCATGCCCCGTGTCTCTCTTCTTTCCCACCCACCCCCGCTCATGCCCCGTATCTCCCTTCTTTCCGCCCTCACCCCCCGCTCATGCCCGGTGTCTCCCTTCTTTCCCTGTCACCGCCCGCTCATGCCCCATGTTTCCCTCTCCCCCCCACCCCCCGCTCATCCCCCGTGTCTCCCTCGTGTACCCCCCCACACCCCGCTCATGCCCTGTGTCTCCCTTCTTTATACCCCCCACCACCGCTCATGCCCTGTGTCTCCCTTCTTACCCCCCTCCCCCCACTCATGCCCCGTGTCTCCCTTCTCCCCCCACTCCCCTCTCATGCCCCATGTCTCCCTTCTTCCCCCCCAACCCGAGCTCATGCCCCGTGTCTCCATCGTGTTACCCCCCACCCCCGCTCATGTCCCGTGTCTGCCCTGTTCCCCCCACCCCCCGCTCATGCCCCGTGTCTCCCTCCTGTTCCCTCCCATCCCCCGCATGCCCTGTGTCTGCCCTGTTCCCCCCATCCCCGCTCATGCCCCATGTCTCCCTCCTGTTCCCCCCACCCCCCGTTCATGCCCCGTGTCTCCCTCCTGTTTCCCCCACCCCCGCTCATGCCCCGTGTCTGCCCTGTTCCCCCCACCCCCTGCTCATGCCCCGTGTCTCCCTCCTGTTCCCTCCCATCCCACGCTCATACCCTGTGTCTGCCCTGTTCCCCCCACCCCCGCTCATGCCCCATGTCTCCCTCCTGTTCCCCCCACCCCCCGTTCATGCCCCGTGTCTCCCTCCTGTTTCCCCCACCCCCCGCTCATGCCCCAAGTCTCCCTCGTGTACCCCCCACCCCCCGCTCATGCCCCGTGTCTGCCCTGTTCCTCCACCCCCTGCTCATGCCTGTGTCTCCGTCGTGTTACCCCCACCCCCGCTCATGCCCCATGTCTCCCTTCTTTACCCCCACCACCGGCTCATGTCCCGTGTCTCCCTTCTTCCCCCCACACCCCGCTCATGCCCCGTGTCTCCCTTCTTTCCCCCCCCATCCCCCGCTCATGCCCCGTGTCCCCCTTCTTCCCCCCCGCTCATGCCCCGTGTCTCCCTTCTTTCCCCCACCCCCCGCTTATGCCCCATGTCTCCCTTCTTTCCCTCCCACCCCCCGCTCATGACCCGTGTCTCCCTTCTGCCCCCCCCACCCTCCGCTCATGCCCCGTGTCTCCCTTCTTTCCCCCCACCCGCTGCTCAAGCCCCGTGTCTCCCTTCTTTCCCCCCACACCCTGCTCATGCCCCGTGTCTCCCTTCTTTCCCCCCCACCCCCCGCTCATGCCCGTGTCTCTCTTCTTTCCCCCCCACCCCCGCTCATGCCCCGTATCTCCCTTCTCCCCCCCACCCCCTGCTAAAGCCCCGTGTCTCCCTTCTTTCCCCTCCACCCCTGCTCATACCCCATCTCCCTTCTTTACCCCCACCCCCCGCTCATGCCCCGTGTCTCCCTTCGTTCCCCCCCACCCCCTGCTCATGCCCCGTGTCTCCCTTCTTAGCCCCCCACCCTCCACTCATGCCCCGTGTCTCCCTCTCCCCCACCCCCCGCTCATGCCCCGTGTCTCCCTCGTGTACCCTCCCACCCCCCGCTCCTGCCCCGTGTCTCCCTTATTACCCCCCACCCCCCACTCATGCCCCGTGTCTTCCTTCTTCCCCCCACCCGAGCTCATGCTCCGTGTCTCCATCGTGTTACCCCCCACCCCCCGCTCATGCCCGGTGTCTCCCTTCTTTCCCTGTCACCCCCCACTCATGCCCCGTGTCTCCCTCTCCACCCACCCCCTGCTCATGCCCCGTGTCTCCCTCGTGTACCCCCCCACCCCCCGCTCCTGCCCCGTGTCTCCCTTATTACCCCCCACTCATGCCCCGTGTCTTCCTTCTTCCCCTCCCCCTCTCATGCCCCGTGTCTCCCTTCTTCCCCCCACCCGAGCTCATGCCCCGTGTCTCCATCGTGTTACCCCCCACCCCCCGCTCATGCCCCTGTCTGCCCTGTTCTCCCCAACCCCCGCTCATGCCCCGTGGCTCCCTCCTGTTCACTCCCATCCCCTGCTCATGCCCCGTGTCTGCCCTGTTCCCCCCACCCCCCGCTCATGCCCCGTGTCTCCCTCCTGTTCCCCCACCCCCATTCATGCCCTGTGTCTCCCTCCTGTTCCCCCCTCGCCCTGCTCATGCCCCGTGTCTCCCTCGTGTACCCTCCCCCCCACTCATGCCCCGTGTCTCTCTCCCTCATGTACCCCCCACCCCCCGCTCATGCCCCGTGTTCCCCCCACCCCCTGCTCATGCCCCGTGTCTGCCCTGTTCCCCCCACCCCCTGCTCATGCCTGTGTCACCGTTGTGTTACCCCCCACCCCCGCTCATGCCCCATGTCTCCCTTCTTTCCCCCACCCCCCGCTCATGCCCTGTGCCTCCCTTCTTTCCCCCCACCACCCGCTCATGTCCCGTGTCTCCCTTCTTCCCCCCCCACACCCCGCTCATGCCCCGTGTCTCCCTTCTTTCCCCCCACCCCCGCTCATGCCCCATTTCTCCCTTCTTTCCCCCCACCCCCGGCTCATGCCCCGTGTCTCCCTTCTTTCCCCCACCCCCCGCTCATGCCCCGTGTCTCCCTTCTTCCCCCCGCTCATGCCCCGTGTCTCCCTTTTCCCCCCACCCCCCACTTATGCCCCATGTCTTCCTTCTTCCCCCCCAACCCCCTCTCATGCCCCGTGTCTCCCTTCTTCCCCCCCCACCCGAGCTCATGCCCCGTGTCTCCATCGTGTTACCCCCCACCCCCCGCTCATGCCCCATGTCTGCCCTGTTGCCCCCCCCGCTCATGCCTGTGTCACCGTTGTGTTACCCCCACCCCTGCTCATGCCCCGTGTCTCCCTTCTTTCCCCCACCCCCCGCTCATGCCCCGTGTCTCCCTTCTTCCCCCCACCACCCGCTCATGTCCCGTGTCTCCCTTCTTCCCCCCCACACCCTGCTCATGCCCCATGGCTCTCTTCTTTCACCCCCACCCCCGCTCATGCCCCATTTCTCCCTTCTTTCCCCCCACCCCCGGCTCATGCCCCGTGTCTCCCTTCTTTCCCCCACCCCCCGCTCATGCCCCGTGTCTCCATTCTTCTCCCCCGCTCATGCCCCATGTCTCCCTTCTCCCCCCCACCCCCCACTTATGCCCCATGTCTCCCTTCTTTCCCTCCCACCCCCTGCTCATGACCTGTGTCTCCCTTCTTTCCCCCCACCCCCCGCTCATGCCCTGTGTCTCCCTACTCCCCCCCC
The DNA here is from genome assembly GCF_040938575.1 of Ambystoma mexicanum. Classification (NCBI taxonomy): domain Eukaryota; kingdom Metazoa; phylum Chordata; class Amphibia; order Caudata; family Ambystomatidae; genus Ambystoma; species Ambystoma mexicanum. The sequence goes on from NC_090934.1 coordinate 1,032,518,286, forward strand.
ACCCCCCACTCATGCCCCGTGTCTTCCTTCTCCCCCCCACCCCCCTCTCATGCCCCGTGTCTCCCTTCTTCCCCCCCACCCGAGCTCATGCCCCGTGTCTCCATCGTGTTACCCCCCACCCCCCGCTCATGCCCCGTGTCCGCCCTGTTCCCCCCACCCCCCGCTCATGCCCCGTGGCTCCCTCCTGTTCACTCCCATCCGCTGCTCATGCCCCGTGTCTGCCCTGTTCCCCCCACCCCCCGCTCATGCCCCGTGTCTCCCTCCTGTTCCCCCACCCCCATTCATGCCCTGTGTCTCCCTCCTGTTCCCCCCTCCCCCTGCTCATGCCCTGTGTCTCCCTCGTGTACCCTCCCTCCGCTCATGCCCCGTGTCTCTCTCCCTCATGTACCCCCCACCCCCGCTCATGCCCCGTGTTCCACCCACCCCCCGCTCATGCCCCGTGTCTGCCCTGTTCCCCCCACCCCCTGCTCATGCCTGTGTCACCGTTGTGTTACCCCCCACCCCCGCTCATGCATGCCCCATGTCTCCCTTCTTTCCCCCACCTCCCGCTCATGCCCTGTGTCTCCCTTCTTTCCCCCCACCACCCGCTCATGTCCCGTGTCTCCCTTCTTCCCCCCCACACCCCGCTCATGCCCCGTGTCTCCCTTCTTTCCCCCCCACCCCCGCTCATGCCCCATTTCTCCCTTCTTTCCCCCCCACCCCCGGCTCATGCCCCGTGTCTCCCTTCTTTCCCCCACCCCCCGCTCATGCCCCGTGTCTCCCTTCTTCCCCCCCGCTCATGCCCCGTGTCTCCCTTCTTTCCCCCACCCCCCGCTTATGCCCCATGTCTCCCTTCTTTCCCTCCCACCCCCCGCTCATGACCCGTGTCTCCCTTCTGCCCCCCCACCCCCCCCTCATGCCCCCTGTCTCCCTTCTTTCCCCCCCACCCGCTGCTCAAGCCCCGTGTCTCCCTTCTTTCCCCCCACACCCTGCTCATGCCCCGTGTCTCCCTTCTTTCCCCCCCACCCCCCGCTCATGCCCGTGTCTCTCTTCTTTCCCCCCCACCCCCGCTCATGCCCCGTATCTCCCTTCTCCCCCCCACCCCCTGCTAAAGCCCCGTGTCTCCCTTCTTCCCCGCACCCCCCGCTCATGCCCCGTGTCTCCCTTCTTTCCCCTCCACCCCTGCTCATACCCCATCTCCCTTCTTTACCCCCACCCCCCGCTCATGCCCCGTGTCTCCCTTCGTTCCCCCCCACCCCCTGCTCATGCCCCGTGTCTCCCTTCTTAGCCCCCGACCCTCCACTCATGCCCCGTGTCTCCCTCTCCCCCCACCCCCCGCTCATGGCCTGTGTCTCCCTCGTGTACCCTCCCACCCCCCGCTCCTGCCCCGTGTCTCCCTTATTACCCCCCACCCCCCACTCATGCCCCGTGTCTTCCTTCTTCCCCTCCCCCCTCTCATGCCCCGTGTCTCCCTTCTTCCCCCCACCCGAGCTCATGCTCCGTGTCTCCATCGTGTTACCCCCCACCCCCCGCTCATGCCCGGTGTCTCCCTTCTTTCCCTGTCACCCCCCACTCATGCCCCGTGTCTCCCTCTCCCCCCACCCCCTGCTCATGCCCCGTGTCTCCCTCGTGTACCCCCTCACCCCCCGCTCCTGCCCCGTGTCTCCCTTATTACCCCCCACTCATGCCCCGTGTCTTCCTTCTTCCCCTCCCCCTCTCATGCCCCGTGTCTCCCTTCTTCCCCCCACCCGAGCTCATGCCCCATGTCTCCATCGTGTTACCCCCCACCCCCCGCTCATGCCCCTGTCTGCCCTGTTCCCCCCACCCCCGCTCATGCCCCGTGGCTCCCTCCTGTTCACTCCCATCCCCTGCTCATGCCCCGTGTCTGCCCTGTTCCCCCCACCCCCCGCTCATGCCCCGTGTCTCCCTCCTGTTCCCCCACCCCCGTTCATGCCCTGTGTCTCCCTCCTGTTCCCCCCTCGCCCTGCTCATGCCCCGTGTCTCCCTCGTGTACCCTCCCCCCCACTCATGCCCTGTGTCTCTCTCCCTCATGTACCCCCCACCCCCCGCTCATGCCCCGTGTTCCCCCCATCCCCTGCTCATGCCCCGTGTCTGCCCTGTTCCCCCCACCCCCTGCTCATGCCTGTGTCACCGTTGTGTTACCCCCCACCCCCGCTCATGCCCCATGTCTCCCTTCTTTCCCCCACCCCCCGCTCATGCCCTGTGCCTCCCTTCTTTCCCCCCACCACCCGCTCATGTCCCGTGTCTCCCTTCTTCCCCCCCACACCCCGCTCATGCCCCGTGTCTCCCTTCTTTCCCCCCACCCCCGCTCATGCCCCATTTCTCCCTTCTTTCCCCCCACCCCCGGCTCATGCCCCGTGTCTCCCTTCTTTCCCCCACCCCCCGCTCATGCCCCATGTCTCCCTTCTTCCCCCCGCTCATGCCCCGTGTCTCCCTTTTCCCCCCACCCCCCACTTATGCCCCATGTCTTCCTTCTTCCCCCCCACCCCCCTCTCATGCCCCGTGTCTCCCTTCTTCCCCCCCCACCCGAGCTCATGCCCCGTGTCTCCATCGTGTTACCCCACACCCCCCGCTCATGCCCCATGTCTGCCCTGTTGCCCCCCCCCGCTCATGCCTGTGTCACCGTTGTGTTACCCCCCACCCCTGCTCATGCCCCGTGTCTCCCTTCTTTCCCCCACCCCCCGCTCATGCCCCGTGTCTCCCTTCTTCCCCCCCACCACCCGCTCATGTCCCGTGTCTCCCTTCTTCCCCCCCACACCCTGCTCATGCCCCGTGGCTCCCTTCTTTCACCCCCACCCCCGCTCATGCCCCATTTCTCCCTTCTTTCCCCCCACCCCCGGCTCATGCCCCGTGTCTCCCTTCTTTCCCCCACCCCCCGCTCATGCCCCGTGTCTCCATTCTTCCCCCCCGCTCATGCCCCATGTCTCCCTTCTCCCCCCCACCCCCCACTTATGCCCCATGTCTCCCTTCTTTCCCTCCCACCCCATGCTCATGACCTGTGTCTCCTTTCTTTCCCCCCACCCCCCGCTCATGCCCTGTGTCTCCCTACTCCCCCCCACCCCCCACTCATGCCCCGTGTCTTCCTTCTCCCCCCCACCCCCCTCTCATGCCCCGTGTCTCCCTTCTTCCCCCCCACCCGAGCTCATGCCCCGTGTCTTCATCGTGTTACCCCCCACCCCCCGCTCATGCCCATTGTCTGCCCTGTTCCCCCCACCCCCCGCTCATGCCCCGTGGCTCCCTCCTGTTCACTCCCATCCGCTGCTCATGCCCCGTGTCTGCCCTGTTCCCCCCACCCCCCGCTCATGCCCCGTGTCTCCCTCCTGTTCCCCCACCCCCATTCATGCCCTGTGTCTCCCTCCTGTTCCCCCCTCCCCCTGCTCATGCCCTGTGTCTCCCTCGTGTACCCTCCCTCCGCTCATGCCCCGTGTCTCTCTCCCTCATGTACCCCCCACCCCCGCTCATGCCCCGTGTTCCACCCACCCCCCGCTCATGCCCCGTGTCTGCCCTGTTCCCCCCACCCCCTGCTCATGCCTGTGTCACCGTTGTGTTACCCCCCACCCCCGCTCATGCATGCCCCATGTCTCCCTTCTTTCCCCCACCTCCCGCTCATGCCCTGTGTCTCCCTTCTTTCCCCCCACCACCCGCTCATGTCCCGTGTCTCCCTTCTTCCCCCCCACACCCCGCTCATGCCCCGTGTCTCCCTTCTTTCCCCCCCACCCCCGCTCATGCCCCATTTCTCCCTTCTTTCCCCCCCACCCCCGGCTCATGCCCCGTGTCTCCCTTCTTTCCCCCACCCCCCGCTCATGCCCCGTGTCTCCCTTCTTCCCCCCCGCTCATGCCCCGTGTCTCCCTTCTCCCCCCCACCCCCCCACTTATGCCCCATGTCTTCCTTCTTCCCCCCCACCTCCCTCTCATGCCCCGTGTCTCCCTTCCTCCCCCCACCCGAGCTCATGCCCCGTGTCTCCATCGTGTTACCCCCCACCCCCTGCTCATGCCCCATGTCTGCCCTGTTGCCCCCCCTGCTCATGCCTGTGTCACCGTTGTGTTACCCCCCACCCCCGCTCATGCCCCGTGTCTCCCTTCTTTCCCCCACCCCCGCTCATGCCCCGTGTCTCCCTTCTTTCCCCCCCACCACCCGCTCATGTCCCGTGTCTCCCTTCTTCCCCCCCACACCCTGCTCATGCCCCGTGGCTCCCTTCTTTCACCCCCACCCCCGCTCATGCCCCATTTCTCCCTTCTTTCCCCCCACCCCCGGCTCATGCCCCGTGTCTCCCTTCTTTCCCCCACCCCCTGCTCATGCCCCGTGTCTCCATTCTTCCCCCCGCTCATGCCCCATGTCTCCCTTCTCCCCCCCACCCCCCACTTATGCCCCATGTCTCCGTTCTTTCCCTCCCACCCCCTGCTCATGACCTGTGTCTCCCTTCTTTCCCCCCACCCCCCGCTCATGCCCTGTGTCTCCCTACTCCCCCCCCGCCCCCCACTCATGCCCCGTGTCTTCCTTCTCCCCCCACCCCCCTCTCATGCCCCGTGTCTCCCTTCTTCCCCCCCACCCGAGCTCATGCCCCGTGTCTCCATCGTGTTACCCCCCACCCCCCGCTCATGCCCCGTGTCTGCCCTGTTCCCCCCACCCCCCGCTCATGCCCCGTGGCTCCCTCCTGTTCACTCCCATCCGCTGCTCATGCCCCGTGTCTGCCCTGTTCCCCCCACCCCCCGCTCATGCCCCGTGTCTCCCTCCTGTTCCCCCACCCCCATTCATGCCCTGTGTCTCCCTCCTGTTCCCCCCTCCCCTGCTCATGCCCTGTGTCTCCCTCGTGTACCCTCCCTCCGCTCATGCCCCGTGTCTCTCTCCCTCATGTACCCCCCACCCCCCGCTCATGCCCCGTGTTCCACCCACCCCCCGCTCATGCCCCGTGTCTGCCCTGTTCCCCCCACCCCCTGCTCATGCCCCGTATCTCCCTTCTTTCCCCCACCCCCCGCTCATGCCCCGTGTCTCCCTTCTTTCCCCCCCACCACCCGCTCATGTCCCGTGTCTCCCTTCTTCCCCCCCACACCCCGCTCATGCCCCGTGTCTCCCTTCTTTCCCCCCCACCCCCGCTCATGCCCCATTTCTCCCTTCTTTCCCCCCACCCCCTGCTCATGCCCCGTGTCTCCCTTCTTTCCCCCCGCTCATGCCCCGTGTCTCCCTTCTTCCCCCCCACCCCCCGCTTATGCCCCATGTCTCCCTTCTTTCCCTCCCACCCCCTGCTCATGACCTGTGTCTCCCTTCTTTCCCCCCACCCCCTGTTCATGCCCCGTGTCTCCCTACTCTCCCCCCACTTGCCGCTCAAGCCCCGTGTCTCCCTTCTTCCCCCCCACCCCCACTCATGCCCCGTGTCTCCCTTCTTTCTCCCCAACCGCCGCTCATGCCCCATGTCTCCCTTCTTCCCCCCACCCCCTGCCCCATTTCCCTTATTTCCCCCCACCCCCTGCTCATGCCCCGTGTCTCCCTTCTTCCCCCCCCAACCCCCACTCATGGCCCGTGTCTCCCTTCTTCCCCCCCACCCCCGCTCATGCCCCATGTCTCCCTTCTTTCCCCCCCACCCCCTGCTCATGCCCCGTGTCTCCCTTCTTCCCCCCCACCCCGAGGTCATGCCCCGTTTCTCCATCGTGTTACCCCCCACCCCCCGCTCATGCCCGTGTCTGCCCTATTCCTCCCACCCCCCGCTCATGCTCCGTGTCTCCCTCCTGTTCCCTCCCATCCCCCGCTCATCATGCCCCGTGTCTGCCTTGTTCCCCCCACCCCCCGCTCATGCCATGTGTCTCCCTCCTGTTCCCCCCACCCCACGTTCATGCCCAGTGTCTCCCTCCTGTTCCCCCCACCCCCCACGCTCATGCCCATGTCTCCCTCGTGTACCCCCCACCACAGCTCATGACCTGTGTCTCTCTCCCTCATGTACCACCCACCCCCCGCTCATGCCCCATGTCCCCCCCACCCCCTCCTCATGCCTGTGTCTCCGTCGTGTTACCCCCCACCCCCCGCTCATGCCCCGTGTCTCCCTTCTTTCCCCCACCCCCCGCTCATGCTCCGTGTCTCCCTTCTTTACCCCCCACCACCTGCTCATGTCCCGTGTCTCCCTTCTTCCCCCCCACCCCCCTCTCATGCCAGTTGTCTCCCTTCTTTCCCCCCCACCCCACGCTCATGCCCTGTTTCTCCCTTCTTTCCCCCCCCATCCCCGGCTCATGCCCCGTGTCTCCCTTCTTTCCCCCGCTCATGCCCTGTGTCTCCCTTCTTCCCCCCACCCCCCGCTTATGCCCCATGTCTCCCTTCTTTCCCTCCCACGCCCCGCTCATGACCCGTGTCTCCCTTCTTCCCCCCCACCCCCCCGCTCATGCCCCGTGTCTCCCTTCTTTCCCCCCACCCGCCGCTCAAGCCCCGTGTCTCCCTTCTTCCCCCCCACCCCCTGCTCATGCCCCGTGTCTCCCTTCTTTCCCCCCCACCCCCCGCTCATGCCTCGTGTCACCCTTCTTTCCCCCCCAACCCCCACTCATGGCCCGTGTCTCCCTTCTTCCCCCCACCCCCGCTTATGCCCCGTGTCTCCCCTGTTCACCCCCACCCCCCGCTCATGCCCCGTGTCGCCCAGGCTCCCCACCCCCTGCTCATGCCCTGTGTCTCCCTTCTTTCCCCCCAAGCCCCTGCTCATGCCCTGTGTCTGCCTTGTTCCCCCCACCCCCGATTCATGCCTGTGTCTCCCTCCTGTATCCCCCACCCCCTGCTCATGCCCCGTGTCTCCCTCATGTTCCCCCCACCCCCCGCTCATGCCCCATGTCTGCCTCGTGTTACCCCCACTCCCGTTCATGCACCGTGTCTCCCACCTGTTCCCCCCACCCCCCGCTCATGCCCTTGTCTCCCTCGTGTATCCCCCACCCCCCGCGTCTCTCTCCCTCATGTACCCCTCCACCCCCGCTCATGCCCCATGCCCCCCCCACCCCCGCTCATGCCCGGTGTCCCCCCACCCCCCACTCATGACCCGTGTCTCTGTCGTGATACCCCCACCCCCCGCTCCTGCCCCGTTTCTCCCTCATGTTCCCCCCACCCCCCGCTCATGTCCCGTGTCTCCCCTGTTCACCCCCACCCCCCGCTCATGCTCTGTGTCCATCTCCCTCCTTTTCCCCCCACCCCTCGCTCATGGCCCATGTCTCCCCTGTTCACCCCCACCCCCTGCTCATGCCCCGTGTCTCCCTTCTTTCCCCCCACCCCCCGCTCATGCCCCGTGTCTCCCTTCTTTCCCCCATCCCCCACTCATGCCCGTGTCTCCCTTCTTTCCCCCCACCCCCGCTCATGCCCCGTGTCTGCCTTGTTCCCCCCACCCCCCGCTCAAGCCCCGTGTCTCCCTCCTGTACCCCCCACCCCCGCTTATGCCCCGTGTCTCCCACCAGTACCCCCCACCTGCCGCTCATGCCCCGTGTCTCCCTCCTGTCCCCCCCACCCCCTGCTCATGCCCTATGTCTCCCCTGTTCACCCCCACCCCCCGCTTATGCCGGTGTCTCCCCTGTCCCCCCCACCCCCTGCTCATGCCCCATGTCTCCCTTCTTCCCCCCACCCACGCTCATGCCCCGTGTCTCCCTCCTGTAGCCCCCACTCCCGCTCATGTCCCGTGTCTCCCTCCTGTACTCCCACTCCCCGCTCATGCCCAATGTCTCCCTCCTGTCCCCTCCACCCACCGCTCATGCCCCGTGTCTCCCCTGTTCACCCCCACCTCCCACTCATGCCCCGTGTCTCCCCTGTCCCCCCACCCCCCGCTCATGCCCCGTGTCTCCCTTCTTCCCCCCACCCCCTGCTCATACCCTGTCTCCCTTCTTTCCCCTCCACCCCCCGCTCATGCCCCGTGTCTCCTTTCTTTCCCCCCAATCCCCCCACCCCCTGCTCCTGGCCCGTGTCTCCCTTCTCCCCCCCACCCCCCGCTCATGCCCCGTGTCTCCCTTCTTCCCCCCCACCCCCGCTAATGCCCTGTGTCTCCCTTCTTCCCCCCCACCCCCTGCTTATGCCCCGTCTCCCTTCTTTCCCCCATCCCCCGCTCATGCCCCGTGTCTCCCTTCTTTCCCCCCACCCCCTGCCCCGTGTCTCCCTTCTTCCCCCCACCCCCTGCTCATGCCCCGTGTCTCCCCTGTTCACCCCCACCCCCCGCTCATGCCCCGTGTCGCCCCTGTCCCCCCACCCCCTGCTCTTGCCCTGTGTCTCCCTTCTTTCCCCCCAAGCCCCTGCTCATGCCCTGTGTCTGCCTTGTTCCTCCCACCCCCCACTCATGCCTGTGTCTCCCTCCTGTATCCCCCACCCCCTGCTCATGCCCCGTGTCTCCCTCATGTTCCCCCCACCTCCGCTCATGCCCCATGTCTGCCTCGTGTTACCCCCACTCCCGTTCATGCACCGTGTCTCCCACCTGTTCCCCTCACCCCCCGCTCATGCCCCGTGTCTCCCTCGTGTATCCCCCCACCCCCCGCGTCTCTCTCCCTCATGTACCCCTCCACCCCCGCTCATGCCCCATGCCCCCCCACCCCCGCTCATGCCCGGTGTCCCCCCACCCCCCGCTCATGCCCCGTGTCTCTGTCGTGTTACCCCCCACCCCCCGCTCATGATCGTTTCTCCCTCATGTTCCCCCCCACCCCCCGCTCATGTCCCGTGTCTCCCCTGTTCACCCCCACCCCCGCTCATGATCCTTGTCCGTCTCCCTCCTTTTCCCCCCACCCCTCGCTCATGGCCCATGTCTCCCCTGTTCACCCCCACCCCCTGCTCATGCCCCGTGTCTCCTTTCTTCCCCCCCACCCCCTGCTCATGCCCCGTGTCTCCCTTCTTTCCCCCATCCCCCACTCATGCCCGTGTCTCCCTTCTTTCCCCCCACCCCCGCTCATGCCCCGTGTCTGCCTTGTTCCCCCCAACCCCCGCTCAAGCCCTGTGTCTCCCTCCTGTACCCCCCACCCCTGCTCATGCCCCGTGTCTCCCTCCTGTACCCCTCACCTGCCGCTCATGCCCCGTGTCTCCCTCCTGTACCCCTCACCTGCCGCTCATGCCCCATGTCTCCCCTGTTCACCCCCACCCCCCGCTCATGCCGGTGTCTCCCCTGTCCCCCCACCCCCTGCTCATGCCCCATGTCTCCCTTCTCCCCCCCACCCCCGCTCATGCCCCGTGTCTCCCTCCTGTAGCCCCCACCCCCGCTCATGTCCTGTGTCTCCCTCCTGTACCCCCCACTCCCCGCTCATGCCCAATGTCTCCCTCCTGTCCCCTCCACCCACCGCTCATGCCCCGTGTCTCCCCTGTTCACCCCCACCTCCCGCTCATGCCCCGTGTCTCCCCTGTCCCCCCACCCCCCGCTCATGCCCCATGTCTCCCTTCTTTCTCCCCCACCCCCGCTCATGCCCCGTGTCTCCCTTCTTCCCCCCCACCCCCTGCTCATGCCCTGTCTCCCTTCTTTCCCCCCGACCCCCCGCTCATGCCCCGTGTCTCCTTTCTTTCCCCCCAAACCCCCCACCCCCCGCTCCTGGCCCGTGTCTCCCTTCTTCCCCCCACCCCCCGCTCATGCCCCGTGTCTCCCTTCTTCCCCCCCACCCCTGCTAATCCCCGTGTCTCCCTTCTTCCCCCCCACCCCCTGCTCATGCCCCATCTCCCTTCTTTCCGCCATCCCCCGCTCATGCCCCGTGTCTCCCTTCTTTCCCCCCCACCCCCCGCTCATGCCCCGTGTCTCCCCTGCTCAGCCCCACCCCCCGCTCATGCCCCGTGTCGCCCCTGTCCCCCCACCCCCTGCTCATGCCCTGTGTCTCCTTTCTTTCCCCCCAAGTCCCTGCTCATGCCCTGTGTCTGCCTTGTTCCCCCCACCCCCCACTCATGCCTGTGTCTCCCTCCTGTATCCCCCACCCCCTGCTCATGGCCCGTGTCTCCCTCATGTTCCCCCCACCCCCCGCTCATGCCCCATGTCTGCCTCGTGTTACCCCCACTCCCGTTCATGCACCGTGTCTCCCACCTGTTCCCCCCACCCCCCGCTCATGCCCCGTGTCTCCCTCGTGTATCCCCCCACCCCCTGCGTCTCTCTCCCTCATGTACCCCTCCACCCCCGCTCATGCCCCATGTCCCCCCCACCCCCGCTCATGCCCGGTGTCTCTGTCGTGTTACCCCCCACCCCCCGCTCATGCCCCGTTTCTCCCTCATGTTCCCCCCACCCCCCGCTCATGTCCCGTGTCTCCCCTGTTCACCCCCACCCCCTGCTCATGCTCCGTGTCCGTCTCCCTCCTTTTCCCCCCACCCCTCGCTCATTGCCCATGTCTCCCCTGTTCACCCCCACCCCCTGCTCATGCCCCGTGTCTCCCTTCTTCCCCCCACCCCCGCTCATGCCCCGTGTCTCCCTTCTTTCCCCCATCCCCCACTCATGCCTGTGTCTCCCTTCTTTCCCCCCACCCCCGCTCATGCCCCGTGTCTGCCTTGTACCCCCCACCCCCGCTCATGCCCCGTGTCTCCCTCGTGTACCCCCCACCTGCCGCTCATGCCCCGGGTCTCCCTCCTGTCCCCCCCACCCCCACTCATGCCCCGTGTCTCTTTCCTGTTTCCCCCACCCCCCGCTCATGCCCCATGTCTTCCTCCTGTTCCCCCTCCGCTCAAGCTCCGTGTCTTCCTCTTGTCCCCCCTCCTATGATGCCCCATGTTGACCTCTTGTTCCCCACACCCCCCGCTGATGCCCTGTTGTGTTCTCTTTATACACTCTGCCTTCCCTTTCCATGGTGGCCATCTTGGTAAAAGATTTTCCTTCCTATATCAGGATGCCGCAGGCCATAACGTCCCTTTAACAAAGTTTTTTCACAGAATTTCATAGGTTTTTAGTAGCACAACTTAACCATAACGTCCCTTTAACAAAGTTTTTTCACTGAATATATATATATTCACATGGTTAAGTTGTGCTACTAAAAACCTATGAAATTCAGTGAAAAAACTTTGTTAAAGGGGCGTTATGGTTAAGTTGTGCTACTAAAAACCTATGAAATTCAGTGAAAAAACTTTGTTAAAGGGACGTTATGGTTCCAAGTAAAACCGAAAAACCCTTGAAATTCGCCAGTTATGGTAAGCTAAGCAACCATAACTCGCGCCACCACCGTGCACTGCTAAGACTAACACCCAGCACATCAAAGATGACATCACAAATATCATGTCTGGCTCCCCCTTTTTTCCTTTACTGACATATCTAGGCCACATGGTTTTCTTCAGTAACAGTCAGGAATTAAAATTGGAAAAGGTAGTATATTTGTAGACTTATCCTTCAAGTATGTTCTTACAATAATTCCCTTAGGGTCCAGTCATATCATTTGAACCATACACATAGGGAAAGACACAAGCTTGAAAGACAGCAATCCTTTCTGTGCATTAAAATAATCAGTAGAGTTGTCAGCACTTTCTGATAGTTCTGTTGTTTTTAATTACTGTACTTTCCCTGTATATGTTCCTATTTTTATATATTGTATTCACACTACTTTCCTTAGAGTCCAGGCACATCATGTGATATATATATATATATATATATATATATACATAGGGTAAGTAGCAGGTTTGAAACAGAGCAATCATTTCTCTGCATAAAGGTAATCAGTTAGGTTATGAACACTTTTTGCTACTACCGCTGTTTTTTGTCTTACTTCAATTTCCTTGTAAATACTCACATTTGTATGTGGTGTTGTCTCTTTGTTTTTTGTCTATAATAATGAAATTATGTAGTAAGTGGGTTTTATTATTTACTTATCACATGTTTCACAGTATGCAAAAGTCTAATAAGAAAACAGTTATCATTTCACTATTCAACATGGCAAGTTTATGAATATTGCACCTCCATCATGTATGCTGCACACAATGCCTATGTTTCTACATGAGCACCTTAGTATACTGGATGGACGAATTAGCACTTGATATTTATTCCAATAATCCTTGACACTTTTTTTTAAATTAAAATTACAATAAGAAACCCTTGTACAGACTTTTCATGAAAGATAAATGCACATGTGATGTCATCAGTGATGTCATAAATGTCATTTGTGATGTCATCTTTGATGTCCTGGGTGTTAGTCTTAGCAGTGTACGGTGGTGGCACGAGTTATGGTTGCTTAGCTTACCATAACTGGCAAATTT